>NC_140017.1:5589377-6219919 GCF_964263955.1 Coregonus lavaretus | reverse complement strand
GCCCGCCTTCTTTACCTTTTCTTTCTCCACGGTGTCATCTGAAATGAAATTACGAGGAGAGAGAGAGAGAGAGAGAGAGAGAGAGAGAGAGAGAGAGAGAGAAAGGGGGATGAAGATTATGTGGAGAAAAACAGAAGAAAAAAAACTGCCTCTGTGGGGTACTGCCCAACAAATTAATATTTTCCTGCATCCATTAGCAGCTGATCATACTCGGAAATTAAGACCAAGTAGAGGGCATTAACATTCCTTAATGGCTGGTTATACTTCATTTTTAGTGCATTTTATTTCCGGAGAACTAAACCTTATGGGACCCAAATAATGCGAGAAAATCTCCCAAAATGTGCATTACCGACTTCGGAAAATGCCAAAATAATAATCTCTGTTTAACCGAGAGCACAGCTGTAATTCGCTATTGTTGGCGCGATGCCAGCTCGCCCGGTTCACTGAAAAGGCCCTAGTTTATACATGATGTGCACGTATCAATTACCATTGCATACACAGTGATGAGCTGCGCACACACACACACAGAGAGCGAGGGCGGTCACTGGGGGACCACATTGGAAGGACACTGCTATCATTAACGCTGCTGTAAGCGCACTGCCCTGCATCACTGTGATGGTCTGCTTTGAGCCCAGTGCCATCACTACTCATTGTCACAGAGTCTAATACCCTTTCTACATTATCATGCCAAACGGAACCGAACCGTACTGTGCTAGCTCATTTACTATGGTGGGTGTGTAGCCAGCCCAGTACAGCTTGGCTTAGTAGAGTGAAAGTGGTATAGGAGTGTGTGTGTGGCCCACCTGTGTACTTGGCAATGTTCTCCAGTAGGAGAGGGTACTTGGTGAGCCTCTGCATCTCCACAGGAATGATGTCCTTCAGTTGCAGTCTTCGACACAGTCGGTTACTCTCAGCCTCCTGCAAACGCACAGTGAAGTTAGGAAAGAAGGCCACAGGAATGATGAAAAGGGCAACAAAACAGAGACGATGCATCCTTTTCGCTCATGTATATACTTCGCCAACCAGTGACTTTAGCCTTGACAGAGCTACATCTTGAATGGTTACTTTCTACAACTTCTACAACGTTTTTAATGTGTCATTTACTTAAAATGAATTTGAACTTCACTTAAAATAAACAAATCATTTTCAAACTACACATGCTGAACTGAACTACACATGCTTCCCTCAAACATCCCATAGCCGGTCATATACATTGTACTGTACAGTCTGCAGAAGTTGACCTAAACCTCGAGTAACAGGCAGTGCCCAATAGCCCCATGTGTATTCCAGTCCCTGGGCTGCCCCCCCCGTCCATACCGCCTCCTCCTCTCTCCTCCATTCCTCCACTTACCTGCATGAAGGAGGTGAAGCGCGAGTCCTTCTTCTGCCTGCTCTTGATGAGCTCCAGAGCAAAGGGCTGGTTGCTGCAGAACGTGCCCACCGCCTGCTTGATCTTCTCCTCCTCGCCCCCGCTGAACTGGAAAACACAGGCGAGCCAGGCGGATCGGGGTCAGTCACCATGGCAACTGCATGTCGCCAAGCCAACCCCCTGGTTGTTGCGTGTGTGGTGGCACAGTGTGCCAGATCGAGGGCTCTAAATCTGCCTGTACATGCTTTAGCCAATTCCCTCTGACTATCATTGTCGCCATGATTCTGTCATTGCTATATTTTGGTTATCATGGTTGTCTCCGCCGTGATAGCTGATGTGTGGTGAGCATTCTGGCACAAATGGTTGCCGTGCATCATCCGAGTGGATGCTTCACATTGGCGGTGGATAACGTGAGTTTCCCCTTTCTATGTAAGCACTTTGAGCATCTGGAAAAGCGCTATATAAAGCCAATTAATTGTTATTATACATGTATAGACAGAGGGGTTTGATAAAGCACGTATAGATCTGGGACCAGGTTAGTGGATGAGTTCCGCCAGTCCATCTGTGCCACACTATCATTTCACAATTGTACTTCCATTCCGCAAAACACAGCAACCATCTTTACCCTCCAGTTCAAAGCCAATTAAAAAGATAAGCAATCCCATACAAAAAAGTGGATGTTTATTCCGCAGTGAAAAGCAATTTCAGGCAATGGCACAGCTTTTGTGGATTGTGAGAGAGAGAGAGAAAGACTTCTCTCCAACAACACAATTATTACATAAATCATATTCCGTTGGGGAAAAGGCTTCAAAAGAAAAAAGAAAAGAGCTGTACTCACCCAGGACAGCAAGTCATCTCCTATTTGGTCGATTACGGATGTCTCATTCCTTTTCCGAATTGTTGCCATTTGCTCAGATATCGAAACTGAAATTCAAAATGAAAGGGAATGTAAGAGGGTCATTCTGTCATTGTCTGTGTGTGTGTGTGTGGGGAAGGGGGAGATGCATGTCATATCAAAGTGGAAAAGTGTGTGTGTATGTGTGCGTACATGCTATTGGTTGTGCATGTACATGCCTGTGTGTGTGTGTGTGTGTGTGTATATATATATATATATGTGTGTGTGTGTGTGTGTGTGTGTGTGCGTGAGCATATGTCTGTGCGTGCACGTACCATGCAGTTGAACAATGTCCTCCAGGTTGGTGAAGATGTTCTTGACGTCGGCAGGAGGCAGTATGGCCTCTCTGGTGAGCTTCTGGTAGAAGATGTTGTCCAGCACTTTGAGCATCCGCAGGTGGGCCCTCTCAGTGTAGAACAGCTCTGTAGACACAGACAGACAGCTCTCATCATTATTGCAGACACATACTGATAAATGACTACATTAGACAACCATAAATGAGCGATAAAGAGTGATACTGAGAATGGTTATTTCAGCTTGTTCTTTGGGGGTTTTGGCACAGGTTCCTACAATGCATTTGTAAAAGCAATATACGAATAAAGTTTGTTTGAGTTCGCAGTTGTTACACTGTTAGCTGCATGTCTGTTTATTGCACGCTTAACTCTTTACACTCATACCTGGGTTCAAATAGCAGATTTGGACACTGATGAGCGCCTAAATTGGAATGCAGTGGCTGTACAGTAACATGCTATACATGACGTCAGAGTTCAAGGTCTCCGCTTCACAGCGCAGTATTGGTTTTTATTGACAGCGGTCTTGAACTGGAACACCGATCGCGACAAGTTGCCCCCATCCCTCCCGCTAATTGGTAAACGTTGGAATTTGTTTGTTGTCTGAACGAGGGAAATGCTGTAAATGCATTATGACAAAGAGGACTATGTATTTTGAAAGATGAGACGGAGGATTATAATAAATACCGCTTTGATGTTATACAAGCAAGTCAAACACCCGTTAGTCCAAATGTGCACTTCATATTTAATATTCCCAAACTCATTTAATATACAGTGCCAACGTTAATGATCCCTATGCTTGACGTACAGTTACAAGATGACTTGGTGTCATACCCTGGGTTGTTCAGAACAGAATGAGCCTATGTCGTTTGGTGAAGAAATTTGGCGGCATTCGTGACTATTCTATGCGCACCAAAATTACGATCTGCTTCTCTGAAGTGCCTTGTGAAAGCCTAACACTGTAAGATCGTATTTTGTAACTTAGCACGCTTTCAGATTATGCCCACCTGACCAGATTGTGATTTATAATGGACCGTTTTTGGAATGCGTAAACAACAGTAATTGTGTAAAGGCAGGGATGCAGGGCTGTGTTCCAAAGAAAACAACTACAAGTCTGCTTGCTCTAGTACCTCAACGGCACAGCTAGGAGAGCTCAAAATAGCACCTTATAGTTGAAGACTATTTATTGAGTTGAAACGACATAGGACCTGTTCACACTTTGGAGAGGTGTGTGGACACTTGGAGACACCAGTTAGACCTCTCACTCAAACCCTTGTTATTTTTTTGACTTATGTTGAACCTACCCCATATTTTCCAATAATATTTTTGTGTTACTGAATGTATCCAGATTATTTTAAGACTTCGTTATCAACAAATGCAGTGAAAAGTACAGTAAATGTAAAATTCACATAAAATCAGCAGTGTAATGTTTGGATTCAGTCTTGAGTCAGATTCTGTTTTGTCCTCACCTTTAGTCTAATAATTTCCCCATTAAATCCAAACTGTTCCCTTTTGATTGCTACCATGGTTATGCATTTCCATATTTATTCTGTAAGAAACATTTCAATTTAGCCCTATCCATATAGGCCAATTTCCATGAGTGTAAGGGGTTAACACAGTGATTATTCCTTTTGAACAATAATCTGCCTACTTACTAAAAGAGTGAATGACTAACACAGACATACAGTATGTATAGGGCCCTGGGTTTTTCCTAATCATGAAAAGCCAATCACTAGGGTCCAGAGTTTTTCCTGGTCAGGTTACATGGGCCCTATTTATTTATATTATGGTGACTGGGTTACAGTTCGGACAGGAAGTTACCGTTAATGACTTCCTGTCTCTTGATCTCGTGGGGCCTGAGTCCGGCCAGCACCTCTCGTCCCACCAGCTGCTGCCAGTTGAGGGGGTCGTGCTCAGAGTCCGTGCCTCCTTGGTCGTCTTCACTCTGCACCTCTGTAGAGCCAAGGCCATCCAACCTGGGAGATAGGCAGCAGCAGATAAACACTGGTTACAACCTTAAATACACTATCTGACTAAGATAAATGGAGTCACGAAATATAACAGAAGATGTTAGGAAATATCTAAAAACTCATACAGTTTCTAACCACAGCACTTCTGATAAAGGTAGTCCACATTTTGTCCGAAGAGGTTTAGGACACTGACTAAAAACTCAAATAAACTATCTGACCATTGCCTTTATCAGAAGTAGTAGTAGGCCAAGTAAAGAAAATAGAACAGACAATACTCACCTTCTGATAGCCTTGGGTGTACCTTCAAGAATTCTGTAACAAGAGGAAACTATTAACTACTCTGCCTGCATGACAAAGCTCCACATACTCGTCAAGATGTACTCTGCCTGCATGAAACAACTACGATGTCAAACCTAAAACAACGGTCCACAATAGGGGTAAAAAAAAAAACATTTCAAGGGCTGACTGGAAAAAACTGTTATATCAACTGGAATGGAATTGCATATTATATACAGAGGGTAGATAAAACATGTCTAATGCCACCCTATTCCCTATTTAGTACACTACTTTTGACTGGGCCCATAGGCCCTATGCTTTCCCCTGCTTGGGGTCCATCTTACCCGCTCTCCCTGTCCTCCTCCTGTAGCTGGTCCAGGCTGTAGGGGCTCAGGCTGTAGTCAAAGTGTGTGTTTGGAGTGTACTGTAGACTGTCCAGGTCTCCGAGACCCTCACTCAGTTTGGGGAAGGCAGAGTTAGGGGTCCCAACTGAGGAGAAGAGAGACAGAGACAGAGAGAGAAAGAGAGAGATCAGTTAAACTGTACAACTATCAGGCCAGATGGGAAGACCATTAATCCAGCTTAGAGGGGATGATAAACTTAAAATTGCCTTCCTCTTACCAAAGCCTTTTTGCTTATGTCGGTCATTTTCTGTGATTTTGCTAAACAACGTTCCTGTAGATTATTCTAAAACCATTATTTGGTGGACAGTAATAGCCTATGCATTATGTTGATTCCTAATATGAAAGTATCTGTCTGTCCCAGTTTCGCTGTTGGCTGATGACTCACTCCTTCTCCCCACTGTGCACACCTAGGGAGAGATGCATTCTGAGAGACCGTTGCTCAAAATGCTATTGCAGGGAAAATACCGTTTTCAAAGCAACTACTGTTGTTCTAGTTACAGAGAGGAGAGTCATAACTTTCTGTGAATATATTCTGTATTTCTCGCCTCTTAATATTGAGTTCATGGCACCACTTTACAACCGGAGTAGGCTGTAGAGCATTATGGTTTTGATGCGCCGCGGAGTGGAGCCGAGTGCGCCATTTGCTGTGTTTTTGTCGGACATTTACTGATTCCCACTTCCTCAGGTGGTGAATAACATACTGTAGCTTATAGGCCAATATGCACAAAGATGTCAGCAAATTCTCTGAAGAGCCAAAACTAAATCTGATAATTCTGGATCCTATTTTGACAGGTTGCACATCAAAATATAAATCATGCATTTTCTGGATATGTTAGATCAAATAGCTTACTTTTTTAATCATATGTTACCATCTCATTTGTCTTATTTGGCACTGGTAAAAAAAAAAACATCCACTAATGTAAAGTAACTGTCCATAATAAAATAAAACATCATTGTATTTGTTATTATCGAGCAAAATAGTTACATTTATTGTGATATTACTTTTTGTCCATATCTCCCATATCTAGCACCTCCCCCCAAATGTGTTTTTATCAGAGTTTATCGCTGATTTATCGTTATCACAAAAAATGCGTACATATCGTCCAGCACTGCTACAGCTACAATGACCCCAAAATAATAGGCAACATCGACAGCTAACAATTAGGACATAAAACCAAATACAAAGTGACAGAGATGATGTCGGGATTCAGGAATTTAGTTAAAGAGGGGAGCGTAATTGGATTTAGTATGCAGTCTAGAGACTAGGGTACTTGGTTTAGAATTGAGTATGTGGGAAGTGTGTTAGCTAGAGAGTATAGTAGGTATGTACTAGCTAGAGTCTAGTACAGTATGTGGTAGTTCAGGGTCGCACCAAACACAGTCTCTCTGATGCCTCCGTCAGAGGTGTGGCTGTTGGGGGTGCTGTTGGGTGGTGAGGTGGCGTTGGTCGAGGAGGAATGTGAGAGCTCAGAGCCCTCGCTGGACTGACTGGCCCTCAGGCGACCCGCCTCCAGGTGCTCCAGGGCCCCCAGGCAGGGCTGGGACAGCTGCTTCTGGGGCCGCGGCTTGTTGAGGTCCATGGCCTTGCCGACTGCTCACACAGACAGGCAGACAATCAGTCAGAGAGACAGGCAGGAAGCACACAGACAGACACAAAGAGAGGTAGCAGGAGTCAATACTATTGGATAAGTTTACTTTCCTGTCAGTCCTCCATTTCTCCATAGTAACAAGATGATTTGTTTTGAATGTGGGTGATATGTGGGTAATCTACCAATACCAAGTGCCTCTCCAGGGGTTCAGTAAATTGGGAGACCTAGTAGTAGTATAGTAGTGTTGGTCACTGTTGGTTTATCTTAAATGACAAAATGAAAGCCAGTGTGCTTTATAACGCAGACAGGCTCACCTGACGTTGGGTCAACGCGGCTGGGCCGGCGCGGAGGCCCGAGGATGCTGGGAAACCTGGTTCGTTTCACCTTCTCCTCCCCTCCCTCCTTCTCGGTCTTGACGCTCTTCTGTTGATCACAGACATCACATGATCAGTCAGTAAGAGAGATATAGTTGGGGTGAGAGTTAATAACCAAGCTAGGTTAGCAGAGGGTTCAGTGTAAGGTAAGGCTCATACCTTGATCTTGGGGAGGAAGTTGATGCGGACCCATTTGGACTCTAGGCCGCGTGGCTCTTTGACTTTCACGCCAAGGTGCTTCATGTACGTGAGGATGACATACTGCATTGTAGTGCTGCAACAACAGACCAATGAGGATTCAGGATTTAGAGACCAAAATTCAATTGCCATATTCTCAGTTTTATATAAGTGGAACAGATTGGGATTCATTTGAAGTGAACTACATGTTGAAGTGTCTTTAGTGTGGCTTTGACCATATGCTGCGAAAACAAGTGACGACGGCGGCAAGATGTCGTGTCCATTCATTAATCATCTGTGATATGCAGGGACCATATGGCATTTGAAATAAGGTTGTTATACAATGTCGGAAATATTCCCTTATGAATCTAGACGAACTAGAGAAATGTCATTTTTTATTAAAGAGGTTGGCCATGAGCTCATGTAGCTAGATTGCCTTCTGGCAAAGAGATACTCTACATACACAACGCGACTTCTGTTGTAATGTCAACTGCTCAACCTCAAAATCATCTAATATGATGTTCTTGTCCTCTTTCAGGGCAGTGAACTGAAACTAGGTTGTTGGTCTCCAGTGTGACATTGAGTAGAATGACACAGATAGTGGTTAGAAAGGCCATGAGTCTGTAAGGCCCCAAAGTGTCTCAAACCCCTCAAGGAGTGCAGTGCACTTCACCATATCCTTCCAAAAGCTCTACAGCCTGTGCTCCCAACTCAAGCTTTAAAGGATGGAGTGTTCTGTGGGGGAGGGGGGGGTATGTTGTGTGTTCACAGCCACAAGTATATATGGGTTGTGTTCAGTGGGACAGGGAGGTTCTACCTGAATTTGTCCAATAACAATGCTTTTTTTGGGGGGGAGGGGGGCTGCAAAACGTTTTGCTACATTGTGCCCTACTGAACACGATCATGGTCTCTAGTCTGAACCTGTGACCATAACATCTTGTATTGACAATCCCCAAACATCACACTGACTAAAATCAATGGATAGTGTGAAATGTGCAGGGCCCATATCGGTTCTTTCCTATGGATAAACAAAAAGAGAATTCCCTCACCATTTCTCCTCCTCTGTGGATTGAGTTGTCAACCTAAAATATGGCAAGAAATTCCATTAGAACTAATTCTATTACACAGAAAATGTTTTTTTGTTTTTAAATTAACATGTCAGAGCACAAAAAGAAGTTCAAACAATTAGAAGTAGTAGATTTCCAATTAAGCGAAACTACTGTTAAAGAACTTCTACATCAAGAAACAAAGCTGTGAGTGTTGCTACTAACAGGACGTCCTCTATCTTGGTGATGATGTTTTCAGCACAAGAGCGTTCTCTCTCCAGTGCTACCCGGTCTCTGACACGCTCCGTATCCAGCCGGGCCAGTTCCCCTTCTGCCAGGGTTAGGCCCATACTGCGCTTCTGCCTGCACACCCCACAAACCAGTGTCAGATACCACTTACAGTATGTTTATAATAACTTCAAGCATACTTATAACAACTAATATCATGCTTACATCAACTTATAGCATACTTATAACATGATTATAACTTACAGCAGGCTTATGCCAACTTATAAACAGGCGTATAGTGTACATTTACAAGCCCAGCATCGTATAAGACCAGTATAAGAGTGTTTATAAAGACAAACAGCTCCTCTTTCTACAAGTAAGACACACTTGCATCTATCTTAACATATGACTAACACATACAGTGGCATGCGAAAGTATTCACCCCCCTTGGCATTTTTCCCATTCTGTTGGAACTTAACCTGGAATTAAAATGGATCTTTTGGGGGTTTGTATCATTTGATTTACACAACATGCCTACCACTTTGAAGATGCAAAACATTTGTTTTTGCGAAACAAACAAGAAATAAGACAAAAAATATGTTTTGGTGGGCGGCACTCTCTTGGCAGGTTTGTTGTGGTGCCATATTCTTTCAATTTTTTAATAATGGATTTAATGGTGCTCTGTGGGATGTTCAAAGTTTCTTATATTTTTTTAATAACCCAACCCTGATCTCTACTTCGCCACAACTTTGTCCCTGACCTGTTTGGAGAGCTCCTTGGTCTTTATGGTGCCACTTGCTTGGTGGTGCCCCTTGCTTAGTGGTGTTGCAGACTCTGGGGCCTTTCAGAACAGGTGTATATATACGGAGATCACGTGACAGATCATGTGACACTTAGATTGCACACAGGTGGACTTTATTGAACTAATTATGTGACTTCTGAAGGTAATTGGTTGCACCAGATCTTATATAGGGGCTTCACAGCAAAGGGGGTGAATACATATGCACGCACCACTTTTCCTTAATTTATTCTTTAGATTTTTTTGAAACAAGTTCTTTTTTTCATTTCACTTCACCAATTTGGACTATTTTGTGTATGTCCATTACATGAAATCCAAATAAAAATCAATTTAAATTACAGGTTATAATGCAACAAACTAGGAAAAACGCCAAGGGGGATGAATACTTTTGCAAGGCACTGTAGGTACCAATGGGAAAGGCAGACATCTTGGAAGAGCACGAGCAAGGTGACTGACCTAAAGTCCTCCAGGTTCCTCTGGATGTCAGGGAGCAGGGTGTCCTGCACCATCTGGATGTACTGTCTGTTCAGCTCCTCAGGGATCAGCTCCGTCCTCCTCCGGTCTGCACAGCCACCACACAACACAGTAAGGATGTGGGGTGGCACCAAATTCAGCTTATCAAGGTGAGAATTCAAATGTGCATTGCTCATATAATCACTTTGTTTGATTTCTTAACACCTGATGTGGGATAGTAGTATTAGGTAGATAGGTTAAACAATATACCACAAACTTAGAGGCACATTGTGATAATGCTGATAGTACACGGTTGAAGTAAGGAATCTTGATTCGGCTATATTTGGCATTCCATTAGATAACAATAGTCATTCCTCAGTATACCCAGAAATGACTTGGCATGGATTTGTCAGCCAGGGAAACTAATGGAAATGAAAGCAAAGCCACAAATACTCACCAAGGTCAGAGGATATGGACTCGGGAACAGCTACTTTTAAATGCTGTATGAAAATAAGACACATTTAGACGGGCGTTAACAAAGCCAGACTTTATATGTGGCTAACCGAAACACCAGAGTAAAAAATACTTGACATTTAACACAAAGAGTAAAACGCCTGACACGTGCAGAACAATTCCTAATTGTATGCCCTGTGTGTGTTAGTAGTGTATGAGAAAACAAACTAGACAAGAAAATCTCTGGGTAGTAGTCTTATTGGTCGTAGGCAGCATGATATATTGTATTGGGCGTCAACAGAACAGTGGATCAGAGAAATGACGGTTCCAGATTAGGATAAATGTATTACTGCAGGGAGAGGGGACTCCTGACAGAATAAACCAATAACCTTATCACACAAACACACTGCTGTATAGTCACATTAGTGTTGCATATCATATCAACACTGTCAGGGGATGTAGGTGTTGTGGGGGAGACCATGACTTCTACAACAGCTCTGTGGGGTTTGTGTAATAACAACAGTGCACTGTGCAAGTCTGTGCTGGCTTGGGCCTGCAGTTTGGATAAAAGCTAGCTGTGATCCTGTAGTGACCGTGGATGAAAGCCGCTTGAGACTACAAGGCCCGTATTCACAAATAATCTCAGCGTAGGAGTGCTGATCTAGGATCAGTTTAGCCTTTTTGATCATAATGAATATAATTATATTGATAGGGGGTACCTGATCTTAGATCAGCACAGTAGGCTAGTTCAACTCCACTCTACTCACAGCTCCCCGGTCGATGAAGAAGTTGTGGAAGTCCATGAACACCCGTCTGGTTTCTTTGGAGTTGGTCTGCTTGCACAGGTCAGCGTAGAGGTAGCAGAGCTGAAGAGAAACGTTTCTCATAATCAATGAGAGATAACACAAACACGTTGTACACCATCTGTCTTTGTATCAGCACTGCACTGACATCCCTGTATTTTTTAAAATAAACTTCTATTGTTGTCTGTAACTGGTCACAACACAAACATGGTCAGGTGAGGGTGTGTGTGTGCGCACGTGTATGGACTCTAACCAGCGGTGCAGGGTCAAACTGGGAGACGACGTGATGCAGGAACGCTGCCAGGTGGGCAGGTCTGGACTTGAGCAGCTCCATGCTCTGGAAACTGCTGCACTGGCCATTGACCTGAAATACACAAAGTGTGTGTGTCAGAGTGTGTGTGTGTACGTGTTACGAGCTAGCTTGACCTTGTTCGAAAATCCTCTCAGTGAGGCTTGTCAGTCTGTCACCCTTTTACAGGGAGAAAAAAAGAAACTCCAGCACGCTGGCATGCTCCACAGTGTTTGTAAAGAATGTTAAAAAACAAACGTTTGGGTAAAAAGGCCATAATTGGGGCCTTAAAATGCAAATAAGTTATATTTTTTCCCTTATTTTGGATGTATTTAGGGCCTACCTGTTCCTGATCAGAGTCAAAGTAGTCGTCCTCAGCTCCTATGATCTGGGAGACGATGCGTGAGGAGGGGCTGCTAACAGTGGAGGGGGACAGAGAGTCCTGGAGGAGGGGGGGAGAGGAGGAACACACAGCACTTAGATATCTCACTCATTGAGCATTGACTGCTCCTTTCACTGAAGTAGCTAATAACCTCATCTACCATCAAAGAGGTGTTTAATGAAGGTGGCTCCACATCTGCAGGGCATGGGTCATGTTCATTAGACAACAAATGGAAGAAATTGGAATGAAACAGGGAGGGACTACCTGGACTTGTCCTATAAGAAATGCTCATCTTTGTTTTACGTTACAAAAGTTTTGAAATGTTTTCAGTTGCATGCCCTAATGAACATGAGCCAGGTCTGGGTCTTACCAGGTCTGGAGTGTCTTCTAGGTCGGGGGAGTGGCAGGAGTTGAAGCTGTCTCGGGGCGTGCTCTTTGGGCTGTGGTAGGACAACAAGACTCTTTGGCACAGGCTCTCTGGGGAGGCAGGTGCAAAACCACGGGGAACCTGCAAATGGAGAACATTGGGTAAGCTATCAAACATACATCTAGCGAAACCTGGGTCTTGTTCATTAGGCACCAAATGGAAGAAACTGGACTGAAACAGGGAGTGATTACCTGGACCTGTCCAATAACAAACACTCATTTTCGTTTACCGTTGCATGCCCTGATGAACACAACCCAGGTTTGGGACAGAGAAGTGGGTTGTGGTGTACTCCTCCGTGAGATTAAGTTCACAGTTGACTAATTCATGATCCCTACTAATGCATTCACTCCACAGCTATGCCCACACACACCAGCAGAAGTTGAAAGTAACACTTACAGGGGACATGGTACTGCTGCTCCATGAGAGGTCGTTGCTACTGTCCCCCCTGGAGGAAGGTGTGTGGTCCATGTCCACCATGCTACCGTCATCTCCATCGCCCAAATGCAGGGCATCCTTACAATTATATCACAAAGTCAGTCACGCACCGTAAATATAAATATTCCCCATAACCAAAAGAGTAAACCAAAAGTATTTTGTCTGACTGTAAGCATTGAGCATACATCTACACTATATATACAAAAGTATGTGGACACCCCTTCAAATTTGTGGATTCGGCTATTTCAGCCACAACCTTTGCTGACAGGTGTATCCAGCCATGCAATCTCCATAGACAAACATTGACAGTAGAATGGCCTTAAGAGCTCAGTGACTTTCAACGTGGCACTGTCATAGGATGCCACCTTTACAACAAGTCAGTTGGTCAAATGTCTGCCCTGCTAGAGCTGCCCCGGTCAACTGGAAGTGCTGTTATTGTGAAGTGGAAACGTCTAGGAGCAACAACGGCTCAGCTGCGAAGTGGTAGGCCACACAAGCTCACAGAATGTAGCGCTTAAAAATCGCCTGTCCTCCTGGGTTTGGTGGATGCCAGGAGAACGCTACCTGCCCCAATGCATAACGCCAACTGTAAAGTTTGGTGGAGGACGACTAATGGTCTGGGGCTGTTTTTCATGGTTCGGGCTAAGACCCTTAGTTCCAGTGAAGGGAAATCTTAACGCTACAGCATACAATGACATTGTAGACGATTCTGTGCATCCAACTTTGTGGCAACAGTTTGGGGAAGGCCCTTTCCTGTTTCAGCATGACAATGATCCCATGCACAAAGAGAGGTCCATACAGAAATGGTTTGTCGAGATCGATGTGAAAGAACTTGACTGACCTGCACAGAGCCCTGACCTCAACCCCATCAAACACCTTTGGGATGAATTGGAACGCAGACTGCGAGCCAGGCCTAATCACCCAATATTAGCGCCCGACCTCACTAATGCTCGTGGCTGAATGGAAGCAAGTCCCCGCAGCAATGTTCCAAAGTCTAATGGAAAGCCTTCCCAGAAGAGTGGAGGCTGTTATAGCAGCAAAGTGGGGACCAACTCCATATCAATGCCCATGATTTTGGAATGAGATGTTCGACAAGCAGGTGTCCACATACTTTTGGTCATGTAGTGTATATTGTCATGTTTTCAACACATACAGTCTACATAAATTGAGCAGAACATGCACAGATCAGCTACATTCGTGAAAGACATATCATGGTTAGGCCCAGATTAAAACTCTGGCCCAGAGTTTTTCCTGGTAAGGTTACATAGTCAGGAAAAACTCATTGGCCTGATCATGGCACTCACAGAAAAACACAGATTCTCACAGAAAGCCACAGATTCTCACACTAAATACTAGTTATTAATACTACATATTACAATATGAAAACTTAAAATGTCAGATACAGTATGTTTTTTTCATTCAGGGAGGGGGGAGTGATGCGAGTTACCTGTGCTCCCCCAGCGGCATTACTGAGCTGCCCCTGCAGCTGTGGAATGTGCTTCTTGGCTTCCTGGATGTCCTTCAGTAGTTTGGGCGTCGGATTCCTGCTGTACTCCTCCTTCATTGCCTGTAGGGAGGGAGGGAGAGATGGAGGGCAGCAGAGACACTCAGTCAGACAGTCATTGGAATCCAAAGTAGCCAAGTCGATAATTATTTAATTTTTTTTACTTTGAACGGTATAGACTTGCACTCATTTTCAAAAGTGTTTTATATTTTTTTCAACACACTTGCTGTGGGTATACTGTGCTGGCCCTGTCGTGTTTACACACGTAGCAGCAGCAGTGCAGTAGAGTGTGCTTTGTGGAGTGGGTAATGTGGCTCTGTGAAGCACTAGGGCAAATGATTGGAGGGGAGGTGGTGGGGTTGACTGGTTTTCTCTGAGTGGCTGCCTGCTATAGCGTGCTCTAGTCCAAAACCACAGGAAAAGCCTTGTTCTTATCAACACAAGCCACACACTCCAGTGTTGTTCTGAACGTCTCAAAACCTATCAGAATACAATTCTGGGACAAAGACCATGACTTCACATGCTTCAAAATGTCACCTCAACTAACTACAAAACTTTGCTTTTCATGACTGTCGCTCAGTATTTAACCTCATATGTCCAGAGTGAGTGCTCTGAAAAACACTTCATAGAGCAGGACCTGTATTTATAAACCGTCTCGAGTAGGAGTGCTGATCTAGGATCAGGTGTCCATTAATTATTATTTATAATGATCTAAAAGGCTAAACTAAATCAGCACTCGTACTCTGAGACGCTTCATGAATAAAGGGCCCTGAATTTTGCATATGCCCAAATACTAGCAGAGATGGTTTCTCTTGCACCAGATAGAATGCTAACCTGCAAATCGTGTTGCTCCTTGGACAGCATCTTCTGCAGGATGTCTACCTTTTGGTTGTGTACGCTGTTGTTCTCTTCCTGCACAATGGGAATGAGACACACAGGGCTTGATCAGGACATGGAACCAAACACACAGCGGAAGAAATGAAACATTGAGTAATGAAGCAGGGGAGGACAACAGAGTTTTAAGGAACAAATAAACGTAAACAATGTAAACAAACACGGAAGACAGACAGGCAAAGAGGGATGACGTGGAAAGATGGAGCACAAAGGAGGAATGCAGCTCAGAAGATGGTAAGAGGCGGTCATACCCATATCGGTAGAGGAGAGGTGATGCGGTCATGGGGGCTGTATGGGCGCTCCCCCGTTGGCTGTCCTGGGGAGTTTGGAGAGGTGACAGTGGGCGACCCTGTCTGGGCCCCTAGGAACCCCAGCTTAGCCTCGCCCTCCAACAGGGGGATCTGGGGCAACCCAGGGGGTCGCCCCAACACTGTGAGGGCCACATAGGAGCCCGCTGAAGAAGATAAGATAGATACGGAGGTATGGTTAAAAGAAAAGGTGTATTCTGAATAATAGGCATAATTCTCACTATCATTGCATGACTTTCCTAGCCTGGTCCCAGATCTGTTTGTGCTGTATTGCTAACTTCTATGGTCTTTGGCAGAACAACAACCAAGTGAGTTGGAAATACAGCACAAACAGGAACCAGGCTATGACTTTCCGGTGTCAATAATGAGCAATAAAACTAGTAATTCTACAATGCTTACATTTTATGAGCTGTACTACTTCCACGTGGTTTGAATGTGTTACTAGGGTCCCGTTCACCTGAAAGAAAGAAAAACAGTCATAATGTGAGAATTCATTCAACGCTGCCTGGAAATCAAATGAGTTCATTTCCTGTTCAGCCTAATGTCAATTCAGTAATTCATTCATCCACCCCTCTTCGCACACACCCCCGCTGACTGACGCAGTGTTTAGGTTTTTGGGTTTGTTCTAATCCAACCAGCAGGTGGCATTGTGGAGCTGGTGTTTTGGCTAGAAGCCTTGGTTCACAAAACAAGTTGTGACTGGAGCATATTAGGAGATGGGGCAACAAGGCACCTGGGTGGTGATCAGTAGGCATGAAACTTATCCAATAAGAGCACCAATTTTCATTTTTCCGTTTCAAAACATTTTCTGTTTCGTGCCAAATGAACAGGACCCTGCAACTACTATGAAAGTGGTATATATACAGCTTTGATCTCAAAACAAGGGCATCTACTCACGACCACGGCTGTAAACACAGTCCAGCTCAAAGTAAATGGCACAGATCCATACAGTATATGGCAATGGTCTAATTGCATATAGGCCTACTGCAGCTCTGATTGGCGCACCTGTCTGTGTAGAGGTCTATGTAGAGTACGGGCTGAGTCATGCGCAATACACCGATGCGTTCTGCCTACAACAAAATCTCTTGCACAGTTCGTTTTGTTTCAGTATGTTGCATTGAAAGTGACTAATACTGCGTTGATTCGATCACAATTGCCACAGTAAAGGGAAACGTTGATAGTGTTAACAGGGAAAACTCTAGAAAGTTGAGTGAAGTTCAATCTCTCGCTTCTCTCCGTGGGCTGATATTTCTTCTGCCCTCTGCGCTGCAGTCCCAGGGAGTTGCACACAGTCTCGGGCTACTGTGCGCTCGCATGTAGGCAGCTTACAGGGAACATTGATTTTTTTCAATTTGAAGTTATTTAAGCAAAGTGCAAGGGTGCCCTTTATATTTGGCCACAACTGTATAGATGAGTGTACCTTGATGATCCTGTCACCTGTCTGTACACCCGCACGCTCTGCAGCGCCATCTAGGAATCAGAGGGGACGAGAGTCATGAAAACACAGAACATCCCTTTAGGAGGGAAAAAGAACAGTGTATAAGATGAACAACGTCCAATATATCCCATTACAATACCACAGCTTGCACTACAAAAGTAATGTTGAAGTACATCCTATATCGTAACATATTTTTCACCATAACTCGGGCCATGAGTTTTGCCAGACCTGATCAGGAGAAACTCTGGGCCCCTAACCATAACAGTGGTTGTGCTGCTGAAGGGGCCCATTAGGCCACTCCTCGCCAGACATTGGGCTTTAGGAGCCAGAGAGAGGGTTCATTATGGGATAGGATTCAGAGGAAAATTATAGGGTCAGGAGACAACTGAGACATAGGTGGCACCAGAAATGAGTGCCCGTGCTGTTACAATATAAACACCAGTGTGGCTTTATACACGTCAGTATGGAGCTTTGGCAACCAGGCAGAAATTCCTACCATGTCACGCTACTGCTTTATATGTGTACTGTAATATCACCCCGTCGCAACGAGTATACAGGTCTTTTATATCCATCTTAAATGTAACATTGAAAGTGTGGGAAACAAGTCATAACATTTGACAGAAATTTGACTGAAAGGAGTGATATAGCGTAAGCTTGTATCAATAAAGTAAGTATATAAATGCATTACTGTGTGTTAGCACCTTTGGGCTGTTTATGGGATAATGAGAAGTAGTCTACACCACTTGTATCCACAGCAAAGACAATAGCCTTCATAACTTCAACTGGGAGAAACATGACCAAGCACATCCATAAGAGTACAAACAAGACCTGAGCTCTTCCCTTTTCTCTTGACACTGCTCTACATTCAGACTAGTCCCTAATGTGTGCAGCTCACTATGCATCAGCTCTAACGGCTGACCTGGTGACAACACACATTAGCCTCTATAAGGTACATGACAAGATCTGCCTTGGATTCAGGGCCTGCTAGAATTCCCATCTCTCACACAGGTGATATGGTAGTACACCAGAGCCTCAAACTAACTTCCTGGTTAATTCCTGACTTTTTACCAGTATTTGGCTGATGGTCTGATGCTAAAGTTTGGCCCTTTATATATAAAAAATAACTATAGAGGATGAAAAGTAGTGAAGGCAAAGACAACAGCTATTTCCATTGTGGGGGTGGGTCGACCTTACCTTCCTTGACGAGCTGCACAAACACAGGATTGTCTCCGCTCACCGTCAGCCCAAAGCCATTCTCATCTTTCTGAATGATCACACATCGCTGGACAAGCCCTTTGCAGGACAGAGAGAGAACAATGATGTCACAAACAGGGCCTCAGATTCAGTTCAATGGAGGCCAGTTTGTAGGTGAACCCAGACACCCAGTGGTGTCCTGTGAAGGAGAGGTAGCAGGTCTAAAGAACAACACTGTGAACCGAGGATGAAGGATTCAAATTAAGACTACTACTGCACTCATTGGTCACTGTGAAGGTTATGGTCAAATAAGTGCAAGAGTTATTGAAATGTGTAGGCTAATCTACACACATCTGTTAGCGATTGGAGAGTTAGTGGAACAGTGTATGAGTGTGTTGTGATGTCAAGGCACTGCAATCAAAACCACACAAAATCATTGAAACAGAAGGGCACGCACACGCAGGCACACAAACATTTGTGCACGCACGCTTGACGCACACACACACACCAAGACCTTTGTACTGGGAGACAAGGGCAGACAGGTGTTTGGAGAGCAATAACTTAGTAATTGACTGGGATGGACAGGGTCAGTGGGTGGAAAACTAGTACTGTGTATTCCTTGAGCTTCTCCAACAGGTAGACTGTTAAACTGTTGATTGCTGTCTGGGTCTTGTAGGGGAGAGCCATGCCCATGACATTCAGACACACCCCATACAAACTGCTGATTCACTGCCATGACATGATTTCATGAGAGACTTAAGTCTAAGTTAGGCCTACACCTTCCACTTTTGCGCCACCCGTGAGGTCCGCTCAAACAAAATGATGCAATATCGAAGTCTGCTCCCATCCGCATGGACTCCCAAATCTCCAGAACCCTGTGCAGATGGGAGCGGACGTTCGATTGAAGTGGAAGGTATAGGCTCAACTAGGCATTATTGTGAGGGCTTCTACTGATGGTCAATGAACACATTCCTACTCTATTCAGTGCTGTTTACCATTTATGTATTTTTTATCTCCATTTGTTATCGAGGTCGTTTCGATAGATTCTGCACAGAGGAGATTGAATTTCATCCAAGGAGCGAGAGACATCGGTAAAACCTAATCTAATCTGGTAGATAATTAAACATGACCCAACTCTGGTAGTCTCTCCAGTCTAGAAGCTCACACTCATACTGTTTGTCCATGACGGACTAACTGTGTGCATCTCTGCTGGTATATTATCATGCCATCTTTGTCCTGATATACATAGACTTCGCTCCATAAAACAACATGACCTCCTCAAACCTGAGTGCTTTTACATCAAAACCTACTAGCTGGCCCTTCCTTTATTATTGTTGTGACAAAGGCATTGCAGCCAATGCAGTGTGTGTATACACCCATATAGGGGGGCAGTGTTCTGAGTCAAGTGGGTGGGACATTTGGTCGGGGGTGTAGCTGACACGGATGGGAGGGTGGGGGATGGTTGGGGGGGAGCAAAACAAAAGACAGAGGCTGGGCCAGGCGAGAGAGGCGAGATTCAAGCCCCGGGCTGGGGGAGGGGTCTGGGGAAGGGTTGGGGGTCAGGAGGAGCAGAGGGGGTCAGAGTGAGAGAGAGAGAAACAGCACTAGCAGTTGCAGACAGGCAGGCAGCTAGCTAGCTTAGCGACACCAACCAGGAGCAGCTTACCACAGGACTCGGGCTTCCCCTCCGCTAGAACACAGTCACTCTTCTGCACCAGAGCGTCTGGCCCACCAAAACGCAGGCGAGCGGGGGGGGGGGGGGGGGGGCAGAGCAACACAACACCCACCAGAACAAAAACAAAAGTGACAAATAAAAACAAAAGCAAGAAAGAGAAATTTAAAGGAGAAAACATGGGGACAGAGAAATCAAATAAAACATTAGCTAATAAACAATGGGATGGAATGACAGGAGTGTAGCTGTCTGAGTATGAATGAAGTAGCTAGCTAAGGCATAATGTTTGACTACGCCTATATGTTTTAATTACACCAGTTAAAATGTAGGCCTATCGCAGTGATTAGGATTGGAACCAAATTTAAAACAGCATAGATTTCATAGGTCGTTATCAATAAAACGTCACAATACAGTGCAGAGCGTTCGATTTGGCTGCTGGGGGTCAGGGATACCCCCAGTTCCACTAAACCATTGACTAACATGCCGTTTAATAAATGTTAACTATTTGTTTGTAATATCATCACCTCTTGAAGAGCATAGTCAGACCTACACATTTCGGATTATTCCTTATTAGCTCCATTAGTTATACAGCAAGTAACTGCATGCTTTTAATGATCAGTAAACATCAATTGATCATGCAATTTCAGATATGTGAGGGTAGTCTATCCATTTGGCATGTAGCTAGCTAAGCAAACAACATACGTCATTTAGCTTGCTTCATCAGAGATGAGGCTTTTGGAAAGAGCTTGACATCGGCAAGTCCTTGTCAAGTTGTCAGTCAGACTACGGTCATAACCACTATAGTTGGCAAGCAAATCAAACAATACTTGGATATAGTTTATCCCCTGAAAATGTGCTTGTTAATTAGCCATATTGACATGATCTGTTGTTAGCTAGCTAGCCAATTTGACCTGGTCCATCAATCAATGCAGCCTATCATGTCCGTCTGCAGCAATCGTGATTAAACACTTAAAAACAATGTTGAAAAGGGAATGTTAGGTAACATCGCTAGGTAGGCCTACATTGGTTGAAGGAAAAAGTACATTAGGTCTACTTACCGCTATATGTTTAGCCAACTGTACAACGTTTTTACCGGTATCTTGCAAAGTAAACATTATCAGCTAACAGTACATCATGAAATGCGCTCTTCTGCTACTTGACAGGCAGATCCCACAAAGGACGGGAAATTAACCTAAACCACTCATACTTGTAAAGTTATTTTATATCACTCAAATATCCAATGAATGATGGCCAATATTGAACGATATCGTGAGGCTACCCTTAAGTATCTGAAATTACATGATCAATTGATGTTTACTGATCATGAAAAACATGAAGTTGCTTGCTGTATAACTCTGATGAGAGCTAAATGTGTGCAATTGTTTTGCATGGAATAATCTGAAATTTGTAGTTCCGACTATGCTCTTCAAGAGGTGATAATATTACAACCAAAGAGTTAACATTTATTTAACAATCCCTTGAAAACGGCACACAGCTGTCAATGGTTTTAGCAGAGCTGTGCGTCTCCTTGTCCCCCAGCAGGAAAATCGAATGCTCTGCACCTTATTTCCTTTCATGATATTTCAAGGATGCTTACATCATCAACAAATGTAGCTACCATCTGTGCATTTCCATGTAAAAGGACCCATGAGCACCAACATGTAAAGTTCATAGGAGCATGTCAAATTGGGTGTCAAATGAAAGCTAAGATTATATATTTTTGTGAAATTAAGGCATACAGTTGAAGTCGGAAGTTTACATACACCTTAGCCAAATACATTTAAACTCAGTTTTTCACAATTCCTGACATTTAATCCTAGTAAAAAGTCCCTGTCTTAGGTCAGTTAGGATCACCACTTTATTTTAAGAATGTGAAATGTCAGAATAATAGTAGAGAGAATGATTTATTTCAGCTTCTATTTCTTTCATCACATTCCCAGTGGGTCAGAAGTTTACATACACTCAATTAGTATTTGGTAGCGTTGCCTTTAAATTGTTTAACTTGGGTCAAATGTTTCGGGTAGCCTTCCACAAGCTTCCCACAATAAGTTGGGTGAATTTTGGCCCATTCCTCCTGACAGTGCTGGTGTAACGGAGTCAGGTTTGTAGGCCTCCTTGCTCGCACATGGGCTTTGCGTTGGCCACTCCAATACCTTGACTTTGTTGTCCTTAAGCCATTTTGCCACAACTTTGGAAGTATGCTTGGGTCATTGTCCATTTGGAAGACGCATTTGCGACCAAGCATTAACTTTCTGACGGATGTCTTGAGATGTTGCTTCAATATATCCACATAATTTTCCTTCCTCATGATGCCACCTATTTTGTGAAGTGCACCAGTCCCTCCTGCAGCAAAGCACCCCCACAGCATGATGCTGCCACCCTCGTGCTTCACGGTTGGGATGTTGTTCTTCGGCTTGCAAGCGACCCCCTTTTTCCTCCAAACATTATGGCAGTTTTTCCTCCAAACAGTAAAATTTTTGTTTCATCAGACCAGAGGACATTTCTCCAAAAAGTACGATCTTTGTCCCCATGTGCAGTTGCAATCCTTAGTCTGGCTTTTTTATGGCGGTTTTGGAGCAGTGGCTTCTTCCTTGCTGAGCGGCCTTTCAGGTTATGTCGATATAGGACTCGTTTTACTGTGGATATAGATACTTTTGTACCTGTTTCCTCCAGCATCTTCACAAGGTCCTTTGCTGTTGTTCTGGGATTGATTTGCACTTTTCGCACCAAAGTACGTTAATCTCTAGGAGACAGAACGCTTCTCCTTCCTGAGCGGTATGACGGCTGCGTGGTCCCATGGTGTTTATACTTGCGTACTATTGTTTGTACAGATGAACGTGGTACCTTCAGGCGTTTGGAAATTGCTCCCAAGGATGAACACTTGTGGAGGTCCAAAAAAAAAATTCTGAGGTCTTGGCTGATTTATTTTGATTTTCCCACGATGTCAAGCAAAGAGGCACTGAGTTTGAAGGTAGGCCTTGAAATACATCCACAGGTACACCTCCAATTGACTCAATCATGTCAATTAGCCTATCAGAAGCTTCTAAAGCCATCACATTTTCTGGAATTTTCCAAGCTGTTTAAAGGCACAGTCAACTTAGTGTATGTAAACTTCTGACCCACTGGAATTGTGATTCAGTGAATTATAAGTGAAATAATCTGTCTGTAAACAATTGTTGGAAAAATTACTTGTGTCATGCACAAAGTAGATGTCCTAACCGACTTGCCAAAACTATAGTTTGTTAACAAGAAACTTGTGGAGTGGTTGAAAAATGAGTTTTAAATGACTCCAACCTAAGTGTATGTAAACTTCCGACTTCAACTGTATATACATTTTTCTACAATTTTCCATCCAAAAAATTTGGAATAAGCAAAGGCTTTGATTTCTGGTCAAACAGATGGAAAAGGGGTCGAAGACAACATCTACCAGAAAAAGTTTTAAACTGTATTAGAAATACATCAAAAAACAATAATGTTGAAGTAAAGACTCCTGTCAAATAATATCAACACTTAGATTTAGTTTTGGATACCTTCTGTAAGTTTAAGAAACATTGCCTTGTGCTTTGAAATTCCATTATCAAAACCCCACATATCTTTAAGATATTTTCATGGGGGGGATAATGAAAGTTCACAGAAGTAACAAGGTAGACCTACCAATTAGTTATAGTGTTGTTACTGATATCAAGTTTATTAATCATTAAGTGATTAAAACTTGTAATTCTGTTACCAGAAATCGGTAATGGAATTACAGAAAAATCTGTGACGGAATTATTGCAAATGAATTGGCTACAATAGGAAATCATAGTAGTCACAAACCACAGTTGGGTCACCTGCTACTGTCCTCCCTTCCACTGGCATACTGTTTTGTCCATCTCATAATTGTTTTCTTTCTCTCCCTCTCTCTGCCTCTCTCGCTGCCACCCTCTCTCCAATTAATGTCACCTCTTCCGGCTCTTTTTGACATTACCACTTACTCTCTTTCCATTGCTTAAGTGCGCAGCGCCCCTCAGCGCTTGCTCAATAACCCACATTTTAAATGTAACATTGATATCGGGAAATATTCCAAAAGTATGAAAGGCTGCTCCATAAGAGTGGGGACACTAGTGTTCTTGATAACTATCATCCAATTTCTAGGCTCTCTGGTCTAGCTAAGATTCTTGAATATTTGGTAAATGTATATCCTTGTTTCTTTTTATCTGAGAATTGTATTCTGAATCAGGGTTTAGACCAGGGCACAGTACTATTACTGCAACCACAGTTTTAAATTATATTGTCAATGCTTAGATGCCAAAATAAATTGCGCTGCCTTGTTTGTGGACTTGTCAAAGGCTTTTGACACAGTTGATCATTCTATATTATTGAGTAAGTTGTCCTCAATAGGCCTGGGCACTGTATGTGGTTTCAGACCATCTCAGTAATAGAACTCAGGCTATTGTGACAGAGGGGGTCAAATCTGAATTCCTTGAAGTGAATAAAGGGGTACCCCAGAGTTCGATTCTGGGACCACTATTGTTTACGCTGTATATAAATAACATTAGAAATACTGCTGATGATACAGCATTGTACTCTGTTGCACCATCAGTAAACCAAGCCTTTTCACATTTGCAGTCTGATTTCCAAGCGCTACAGAAGTCACTTTTAGATCTTAAGTTAGTACTTAATGGAAAACCAAACAAAATACATGCTATTTTTCTAGGTCCCATAACTTACACTTTAGGCTAGTAATTTCATGGTCACTTAACGGAACACAAATTGAACGATTATAAATATCTTGGTAGATACAGTGAGGGAAAAAAGTATTTGATGCCCTGCTGATTTTGTACGTTTGCCCACTGACAAAGACATGATTAGTCTAGAATTGTAATGGTAGGTTTATTTGAACAGTGAGAGACAGAACAACAACAAAAAAATCCAGAAAAACGCATGTCAAAAATGTTATACATTGATTTGCATTTTAATGAGGGAAATAAGAATTTGACCCCTCTGCAAAACATGACTTAGTACTTGGTGGCAAAACCCTTGTTGGCAATCACAGAGGTCAGATGTTTCTTGTAGTTGGCCACCAGGTTTGCACACATCTCAGGAGGGATTTTGTCCCACTCCTCTTTGCAGATCTTCTCCAAGTCATTACGGTTTCGAAGGTCAACAGTCTGGAGACTGGCTAGGCCACTCCAGGACCTTAATGTCCTTCTTCTTGAGCCACTCCTTTGTTGCCTTGGCCGTCTGTTTTGGGTCATTGTCATGCTGGAATACCCATCCATGACCCATTTTCAATGCCCTGGCTGAGGGAAGGAGGTTCTCACCCAAGATTTGACGGTACATGGCCCCGTCCATCATCCCTTTGATGCGGTGAAGCTGTCCTGTCCCCTTAGCAGAAAAACACCCCCAAAGCATAATGTTTCCACCTCAATGTTTGACGGTGGGGATGGTGTTCTTGGGGTCATAGGCAGCATTCCTCCTCCTCCAAACACGGCGAGTTGAGTTGATGACAAAGAGCTCAATTTTGGTCTCATCTGACCACAACACTTTCAACCAGTTCTCCTCTGAATCATTCAGATGTTCATTGGCAAACTTCAGACGGGCCTGTATATGTGCTTTCTTGAGCAGGGGGACCTTGCGGGCGCTGCAGGATTTCAGTCCTTCACAGCGTAGTGTGTTACCAATTGTTTTCTTGGTGACTATGGTCCCAGCTGCTTTGAGATCATTGACAAGATCCTCCCGTGTAGTTCTGGGCTCATTCCTCACCATTCTCATGATCATTGCAACTCCACGAGGTTAGATCTTGCATGGAGCCCCAGGTCGAGGGAGATTGACAGTTCTTTTGTGTTTCTTCCATTTGCGAATAATCGCACCAACTGTTGTCACCTTCTCACCAAGCTGCTTGGCGATGGTCTTGTAGCCCATTCCAGCCTTGTGTAGGTCTACAATCTTGTCCCTGACATCCTTGGAGAGCTCTTTTGTCTTGGCCATGGTGGAGAGTTTGGAATCTGATTGATTGATTGCTTCTGTGGACAGGTGTCTTTTATACAGGTAACAAACTGAGAGTAGCACTCCCTTTAAGAGTGTGCTCCTAATCTTAGCTTGTTACCTGTATAAAAGACACCTGGGAGCCAGAAATCTTTCTGATTGAGAGGGGGCCAAATACTTATTTCCCTCAGTAAAATGCAAATCAATTTATAAAATTTTTGACATGCGTTTTTCTGGATTTTGTTGTTGTTATTCTGTCTCTCACTGTTCAAATAAACCTACCATTAAAATTATAGACTGATCATGTCTTTGTCAGTGGGCAAACGTACAAAATCAGCAGGGGATCAAATACTTTTTTCCTTCACTGTAGAGACATACCCCAAGAGACTTGCAGCTGTAATTGGTGCAAAAGGTGACTCTACAAAGTATTGACTTTTATTTGAAAGGGGGGTGAATACTTTTGCAAGCCACTGTAAATCCACTTCACCAACTGTATGTAGTTCAATAACCATAATAATATATTTTCAAAATCAAGGTGTCATGTCATAGCGGACACCCCATTCTTTCTGTAGACATCTTTAAATCTTAATTCGGAGCAGATATTGAACAACGTTTTTGGAAAACTGAGGGAGCTTTCACTGTAATTATTTTAACAAACTTTGCATCTGCACAGTTCTTCCAGTAAATGTGTTTTCGTGAAGTGTTCTGTGTACTTTGTTCAAAGTAATCACTGTGCATAGAGTTGTATGGTTTGTTAAACTTTGAAATCAATTGTTTGGCATACATTTTAAAGAGTCAAAGCGTAATTCCATTAATGTGGAATTGCCCATCTTGTGATCAGAGACATACAGTGCTTTGCAAAAGTATTCATACCCTCTTGGATTTCTTCACATTTTATTGTGTTAAAAAGAGCTGGATACTTATGCAATGACTATATTTTAGTTATTTAATTCCTATTAATCTTTTAAAACATGTAAAAAAAAATCTTCCACTTTGACAGAGTATTTTGTGTAGATTGTTGACAAAAAAATACAATTAACTCAATTTTAATCCCACTTTGTAACAATAACATTTGAAGAAATCCAAGGGGTATGAATACTTTTGCAAGGCACTGTATAGAGCTAGCCAGGGTATCTTTATAGCCTATGAGCGAAATTTTTCAGTGCAAAATAATTGTACAAAGTGCAAAATTTACCATAATAAACCTACATCAACAATGTGTGTTATAAAGAGCCGACTATTTATGTATTGCTCAGTTTACTAAACTCTAGTTAAATAATCACCTCATCACACATTTAATCCTTCGGGGTTTACAGTATTCTTTGCACTACGAGAAAGATATGCCTCTGCTTGTAATGACAGTCTGTGACAATAGAGCGTTAAAATTGTAGTATTCCATCCAAACCCAAGTCAAATCTGAAGTACACTCTGTTGTTATTGTTAACCATTAATATGCCAGTGAAAGATCATGTTGAGACAGACGAGCACCGAGACAATTGACTTGAACCCCAAAAAACAGCCACTCCATTTAGAAATCATGATCATGTTAAAGAAAGATGATGGTGCTTGAAAACTATTTGGGGATATGATTCTTAGGAAATAGGACTCATGCATCATGCAACACAAAAAGGCAAGCCAAAAGGTGAAATAGAGAGAGTGAGAGACGTGGACATGCAACAGGGGTAAAGAAAAGATCTGAATAAAACCTCATTCAATCTCTCATCTTTCAACCAGAATAATTATTTGATAATATTACTCCACTAAAGATTGGAAGACATTGCTTGCTGCTTCTCTATGTAACTGTGCTTTAGGCTGACGGAACAAGACTACAGTTTGGGCCTAAACATCAGAAGAAAGTGAACTGAAGTGATACAGACAATCATTCCGAGACTTGTCTTGTGTAACCTCTTGCCGAACACGTCTTGTCCGTGTTCGTTGCGTCATTCTGAGATAAGCTGGAGGGCACGAGGCCATCAAACAGCTTCGAGCATGTTGAATTAATAATGCATTCATTTGTGTACAATAACACTGAACAGAAGACGTGATTGTGCACAACAAAGATCTGCTATTAATCAGATAGAGCAAGACTTCTTGCAAGACATGGTGGCCTTAAAGATTCAGAAATTCAGGTGCAGATCAGAGAAAGAAACCGTGAATATACTTTCCACACAGTGAACATAAATCATAGTGCATAGCATACAACATCGATTCACACCATCCCATCATCTGTGCGTGTGCATGTGTGTGTGCCAGAAGGTTTACCTGTAGGGTCAAACTCATGTGAAGCGGAGACTGCCGGTTTATCTCTTTTGGGTTTCTTGTCAGGGGGGTGGTCTTTACTGAGAATGCTACTGCTTCTGAAAAGAGAGAGCTTTGTAAAAACAAGGAAATATCTGAAAAACCTAAACCATAAGAGTTAACCTGATGATCATTGAGGAGCACAGCCGCTGTGCTATCGCAGAACACAATATGCTATTTGTGAGCAGCTACTAGGCCTACAACACTGACAACTGTCCTTTTCTATAGGAAACATAACATACAATTTCAATGTCGTGGAGTGCCACCAATAACTGCCATGCTGATGGGAATATCCACAACAAAGAAACTCAATTGTTCACTCAATGGCCACCCCATCAACGACGAGGTGAAGAGGACATCCTATCAATCATGATAATAACTGTATTTGACAGATGATCTGGGCCCAGATTCACAAAACACTTATTATGCAAAAACTCCTAAGAAGCTTTTTAAGAAAATAAAAACATAAGTTAATAAGGTAGTTCTTAAGTGCAATTCCTCAACAATATTTTATGACAGAATGATTTTCTTACGAACTTCTCAAATATCTTCTTTCAAATCCTCTTAAGATGTTTGTTGCTAGCAACCATTTTAGCTAGCTATCTAGCTTGTAATGGCAATCATGTTGCTGACTGCTTGGTTGGGAGTCCCGTGTGGCTGCATATTTCCTACTGAGATTATGGTTCTAAAATATGTTCTTGGGTTTAAAATAATCAATACTGAAACTTTCAGATGAAGTTTGTGAGTGAATTAAACATGTTCAATTGCTTTCATTAGACAAGGGTTTAGCTATCTTGGAATTAAGAACATTTCCAATAACTATTTTCAATAATCAAATTTCTTCTTAACATGTTGCTTAAGGAGAAACAGAAGAAATAGCTTTTTTTTTTTTTTTTTTTTTTTAAACGTTTTGAGGAATAGCAACTTTGCTTAACTTTCTTCTTAAGTCTATTGTTGAGGAAAAAATGGCAGTTAAGAAGACATTTATTCTTAAGAGCGGCTGTGCTGCTGAGTGGGTCTGTAAGAGCCGGAGAAGCAGAGGAGGAATGTCGTAAGGCCAGACCCCGGGCCCTGCTCTGCATACATGTGGCTGTGAAAGGCCTGTTTTCTCTCCGGACTAGGCAGTGATGGGTCGAGCTAGAAGAGGGACCCCTTTGTCCCCCAGCCCTGTCTGAGGCTGAAGTGAGCACTATGTGCGTAGTATGTGTGTGTGCGTGCATGTGTGTGTATGTGTGTGTGTGTATGTGTGTGTACTAGTCCCCCCACGGGGGACTAGTACGAAAATGTATGCACTCACTACTGACTGTAAATCGCTCTGGATAAGAGCGTCTGCTTAATTACTCAATTGTAAATGTTGCATGAAATGAGGTTTCTTACCCGTTTGCTTTATTGGGAAACCTGAGGGCAAAAGAGGAGAGTGTCATAATCATCGTCATAATCCGATTCGAGCAACATCACCGAGTGACGACGACATCAGCAGACAATTCAAACAAGAACGTGAGCCTGTGCGGTACACTGACGATACTTTGCAAGGGGACTTGGGAGCAGGAAAAACAAGACGCCTACTGAAGCGTCTCCCGAGACTGATGCTCGTAAACATCATAATCCTGGTTAAACTACAGCAGCTTTCTTCAGCACAGACAGCAGTAGCTCAAAGATGAAAGGCTTTGCCAGGTCAAATTTCCTCCTTCCCCACTTCTCGGATCTTATCCAATTGTGTCCTTTACAGTTCAAAAACAGACCACTGTCATGATCATAAAATCTGAGTCATGCTCTGCTTGACTGGGATGCAGACTGGCTGGCTGCCTGTAGTGCCTTGCAGGAATTAGTGTCCATAAGTGGTAGGGGGGAAAGTAGGGTATCGATATATTGAAATAGGGAACTTTTCTAGAAAAGCATTGATTGGAAGGGCTGAGACCATTCATCACAATGATTGACCACACAAACATACATACATACATATATCCTTTTTGAAAATATATTTCCCTTTATTACTTTCCAACCCCACCACCCCTTCCCCAATTGGAGTAAACTAGTGAACAACAACGCTTAGGCCTCTACTTCTAGCCCATACATACTATATACATTTTATGGACCCAGTCAAATTCTACAATAATTATATTTTGTTTGTTTTTACTCCTGCACTTCCTCCGATCATTTTCATGATGTCCATCTGGTTTGCTTCTATATGAAATATTTTTGTAACTGTGCTCTTTCACAAAAGCTCTCAACCTATATACTTATTATGGACACAGTATGCTTTACATTAGTTATCTTGTTGTTATTAGTTGTTGTTATTAGTCCCATCCTTCAGCTCCATTCAACACCTCCCATCTATCTCTTAACACCATCCATATTGGATTTCTATTTGCCATATATTTTTCAACTGTACTGTGATGTTTTACAAAAGTTCTGACCCTTTCTATTCTCATTGTTTCTACAGATTGTAAATTGAAAATAAACATTTTTGCTAAAAGTATTATTATATTATTGATCGATTGACTATGACTTTTCAGATCACCCAGTAGTGCTATCTGCAGGGTTAGCTCCAGGTAAATATTGCAATCCTTTAGCCATTCCTGGACCTGTGTCCAAAAACAAGCTACAAATGGACAGTACCAAAACAAATGATCTAATAATTGTCTTTTCGCAGCAAAATCTGCAGAGCTGGGAAGATTGTATCCCCCATATAAATAACATTCTATTGGTAGCAATAATTGTATATAATAATTTAAATTGGATAGGATAGGATAGTTACTTAGAAGGAGCTTCGGCAAGCCATTATAGCTATTTAGATTAGCATTGGTAACTATGTACCAATGCTAACAATTTTAATGATCCATTTTTATAACCCAAATTAATGAATAGGCTAGCCCATGAAGGATGAAAAAATAACAGGCCAGAGAACGGATGCATCCATACGATGTAGTTTTCCCCCCTTTTATTTTCCTTAAACAAGGGTCCTGACCCAGACTTGGGGAAAAGCTAACCTCACCAGCCCCAAGGCTGAAAACAGGGACAGATTCCCAGAAACAGTGAGCACTCCTGGCAGAGCTCCCGTTTCCTGAGTGAGAAACGTCCAGGCTGCAGAGGTAGCAGGCAGCACTGCGGCTCAGAGGAGAAAAGCAGCACACGTCAGGATTTGGCAAATCTCACTCATTCCCTATTAACTTTTTAAGCTTTCTTCAGTGGTCAGCAAACAGTGCTAAACCCGTATTATAACACGGTCCAGGAAGTGAAAGAGACCTTGGAGGATAAGCCATTATGATCCAGTTAAGTAGGGCTCTATAAAATCTGTTTAATTTTTTTGCCTGATTCCGTCATTTCTCCCCCCAAATTCAATTTTCTCCGTTTTGTTTTTCCAGGTTTCCGTTTCCCCCTGATTTTTCAGGTTTTCGCTCTGAAAATCACACCTTTTTAATAGAAAAACAACTCATTTGGATTTTTCACAATAATGCTTAAACAACATCAGGAGACCACTTTTGAGGTCTGGGAAAAAATGTATTTAGCTGTGTTTTCAAAGCACTCTTGATGGTTGAGTTTGCAAAACAAATACCCACTGGGTTGTTGCAAATAATCATGATATTATTCTGCCAGGTCTAAGCATAGGCTACTTTGTAGTTAACATGTAACCCTTTCCAGCCCGCCCATTCAAAATTCTGAAACAAGTTCCCGATGGTTGTCACGTCAATATCTCTGCGCTACAATCACAAAAAAATAAAACCCCTCCTTTGATAGGTTACAATTTCTGCATTAATGATATATGAATGAAAATGGTTCATTTGACGCTGCTGCCACAGGAAAGCACCCCTCCCCCACTCAATCTGACAGGTTATGACCAACTTTGGCAGCTCCATCATTCAGATTTGAAACTGTATATCATTTGTTACTATGTTGGTAATGATAACATTTACATTTTATTGATGGGATGAGTCTGAAATGAACTTTTGACGCCTGGTGAGCTTACTAGCTACCAAACCGAGTAGACTTGAAAAGTAGAATCAGCTTGAAAGTCAGTTGACAACTTCTATCGGAGGTAAACGTTTATATTATCTGATCAATGGCATTGATATTGTACATGAAAAGCTTTATCAATAAAACATCTCAGATAATGTTAGCTATCTAGCTTGTCTTGTCTTTTTGATGTTTGTGAATATATTTTGTCCATAGCTTGCCAGCCAAAAGAAAGAGGGATGCTGTGAAATAAAATTTAGTGGCTAGCTATACTTTACTAGCTAGTCATATCCCCTAGCTAGATGAATACATGGCTATATCTCATTAGTTGTCTGTTTATCTGTGATACAGTGCATTCTGAAAATATTCGGAGCCCTTCCCCCTTTTGTTAAGTTACAGCCTTATACCAAAAGTTTTTTAGTTTTTTTTAATCCATTCCCCATAATGACAAAGCAAAAGCAGGTTTTTAGACATGTTTGTTTTTAGACATTTTTCAATTTTGAGCTCAGGTGCATCCTGTTTCCCTTGATCATCCTTGAGATGTTTCTACAACTTATAATATATAATATAATATGCCATTTAGCAGACGCTTTTATCCAAAGCGACTTACAGTCATGCGTGCATATTTTTTTTTTTTGGTGTATGGGTGGTCCCGGGGATCGAACCCACTACCTTGGCGTTACAAGCGCCGTGCTCTACCAGCTGAGCTACAGAGGACCACTTGACTGGAGTCCACCTGTGGTAAATTCAATTGAATGGACATGATTTGGAAAGGCACACACCTCTCTATATGAGGTCCCACAGTTGACAGTGCATGTCAGAGCAAAAACCAACCATGAGGTTGAAGGAATTGTCTGTAGAACTCAGAGACAGGATTGTGTCGAGGTACAGATCTGGGGAAGGGTACCAAAAACATTCTGCAGCATTGAACACAGTAGCCTCCATCATTCTTAAATTGATTTAGTTTGGAACCACCAAGACTCTTCCTAGAGCTGGCCGCCCGGCCAAACTGAGCAATCGGGGGAAAAGGGCCTTGGTCAGGGAGGTGACCAAGAACCCGATGGTCACTTTGACAGAACTCCAGAGTTCCTCTGTGGAGATGGGAGAACCTTCCAGAAGGACAACCATCTCTGCAGCACTCCACCAAATCAGGCCTTTATGGTAGAGTGGCCAGACGGAAGCCACTCCTCAGTAAAAGGCACATGACAGCCAGCTTGGAGTTTGCCAAAAGCCACCTAAAGGTCTCTCATACCATGAGAAAAAGGATTCTCTGGTCTTACGAAACCAAGATTGCACTCTTTGGCCTGAATGCCAAGCGTCACGTCTGAAGGAAACCTGGCACCATCCCTACGGTGAAGCACGGTGGTGGCAGCATCATGCTGTGGGAATGTTTTTCAGTGGCAGGGACTGGGAGACTAGTCAGGATCGAGGGAAAGATGAACGGAGCAAAGTACAGAGAGATCCTTGATGAAAATCTGCTCCAGAGTGCTCAGGACCTCAGACTGGGGCGAAGATTCACCTTCTGACAGGACAACAACCCTAAGCACACAGCCAAGAAAACGCAGGAGTGGCTTCGGGACAAGTCTCTGAATGTCCTTGAGTGGCCCAGCCAGAGCCCACACTTGAACCCGATCGAACATCCCGATCGAACAGGGACAAGATTGTAGACCTACACAAGGCTGGAATGGGCTACAAGACCATCGCCAAGCAGCTTGGTGAGAAGGTGAAAACAGTTGGTGCGATTATTCGCAAATGGAAGAAACACAAAAGAACTGTCAATCTCCCTCGGCCTGGGGCTCCATGCAAGATCTCACCTCGTGGAGTTGCAATGATCATGAGAACGGTGAGGAAGCAGCCCAGAACTACACAGGAGGATCTTGTCAATGATCTCAAGGCAGCTGGGACCATAGTCACCAAGAAAACAATTGGTAACACACTACGCCGTGAAGGACTGAAATCCTGCAGCGCCTGCAAGGTCCCCCTGCTCAAGAAAGCACATATACAGGCCCGTCTGAAGTTTGCCAATGAACATCTGAATGATTCAGAGGAGAACTGGGTGAAAGTGTTGTGGTCAGATGAGACCAAAATCGAGCTCTTTGGCATCAACTCAACTCGCCGTGTTTGGAGGAGGAGGAATGCTGCCTATGACCCCAAGAACACCATCCCCACCGTCAAACATGGAGGTGGAAACATGATGCTTTGGGGGGTGTTTTTCTGCTAAGGGGACAGGACAACTTCACCGCATCAAAGGGACGATGGACGGGGCCATGTACCGTCAAATCTTGGGTGAGAACCACCTCCTCTCAGCCAGGGCATTGGAAATGGGTCGTGGATGGGTATTCCAGCATGACAATGACCCAAAACACACGGCCAAGGCAACAAAGGAGTGGCTTAAGAAGAAGCACATTAAGGTCCTGGAGTGGCCTAGCCAGTCTCCAGACCTTAATCCCATAGAAAATCTGTGGAGGGAGCTGAAGGTTCGAGTTGCCGAACGTCAGCCTCGAAACCTTAATGACTTGGAGAAGATCTGCAAAGAGGAGTGGGACAAAATCCCTCCTGTGATGTGTGCAAACCTGGTGGCCAACTACAATAAATGTCTGACCTCTGTGATTGCCAACAAGGGTTTTGCCACCAAAGTACTAAATCATGTTTTGCAGAGAGGTCAAATACTTATTTCCCTCATTAAAATGCAAATCAATTCATAACATTTTTGACATGCGTTTTTCTGGATTTTGTTGTTGTTATTCTGTCTCTCACTGTTCAAATAAACCTACCATTCAAATTATAGACTGATCATTTATTTGTCAGTGGGCAAACGTACAAAATCAGCAGGGGATCAAATACTTTTTTCCCTCACTGTACATAAGGGTAAATCAATTTCAATTCAATCACCTTTTGACAGCATACTTTTTGATTTAAAACTTTCCATATATATATAGTGGTCAGAAAGTGAGTTTTTGAAAACAATCAGAGGTTTTTAGATCATTGACATTAAGGTTAAATGCCAATTCTTACTTTTAAAAAAAGAACATGTATTTTCAATCAATTATTAAATAGTTTGACAATCCTGTTTGTAAGCTTTTAAATGATATCAATCTCAACCGTTTATCTTTTCCAGTGATGAACACATGGATGTCTCATGGTATGGTGGGGTATGCAAAATAGGTCAACTTTAAGCACCTTTATCTCTTTAATGTTTTGGCATTCAAGTCCAAAAAGTCACTTTCTGAGCATTTCTACAATGGGAAAATATGTATGGAAGGTCTCGTTCAAATCAAAAGAGCTGCCGTCAAAAAGTGATCGAATTCAAATTGATTTACGCATCAAGGTGACGACTTATGGTGAATTAGTAGGCTTAAGAGCAACTAGTAGGCTAAAGTTCCAGTTCCTCTCCATCAATACTAAAGTGAGACCAAATTTAGTATTATGGTTTGTAAGAGTGAATGTCGACCGTATGGGACATCTGTCTTACCAACTAGCCATATTCAATCTCTTTTCTAGCGACACTGAATCCCATTCAGCGAGGCAATGACGAGCTGAATGGCCCATTTATGAAATGTTCTCAGACTGTAATAAGTTCCAGAGACGACTGCCTGCAACTCCCTCAAAATGCCAAAGAGGAGAAATGGAAAAGTAAGCACAAACAACCTCAATGAGGTTAAACCCAGCGACTTATAATCATAGCTTGAAGATGTGTTGTTCTCTCCCTCAGTGAATCATAGGAGAAATGGAAAGAAAACGATGAGCATTCGCTCTCAAAATGAAATTGATTCATTATGGAAATCTGGTCGCCAATATCTGTTAACTTTGAAAACCAACATTCATCATCATTAGGCAAAAGCATTTGCTAGAAGACTTCATGAATGCTATATAAAGATATTGGGCCGTATTTCAAGAAAGCAGAGCTCTACAGTACAACCATTTTATTCGCATATGCGCCAAAATGTTTAGCTGTGTGACCTGGAATTTTATATTTAGGAGCACCAGTGCACCTAGAAATAAAATCACCCAGATGATAGTTGGTGCAATGGTTACGTCACTGTACCGCAGCACCTGATTGCCTGAGCGCAGATTCATGACCGTCATGCTTTCTACAAAGAAAACATCTTGTTGCGTAAAATATTTGTAATTGTGCTCCTAAATTTATTTTTGTGTAGTCCTAAATTTTTGTGCTCCTTGTAAAAAAGGTCAGTGTAGAGCCCTGGAAAGGTTAAGAAAAAAAGTATTCCAAAGACAAATGTCTGTTGTGAACTCATGGGCCTTCTGCCTGAATGTCCCTGGATGTTTTTGCCAGGTTTCTCACTGCAGCGTGAGGCCGGCGGGGCAGAGCCTTCACAAAACACCCGGCTATAGGTGCCTGTACTGGGACTCGCATTGGAAGAAGAGGTGGAGAAGGGGGGAGTTGGTAAGAAGAGGAGGCGAGGGCAAAGTGGGAGGAACTAGAGGGAGCAACAGAGAATGGGGTGGGGAATGGGAGGGGCAGTAAAGGTGGGGCCAGGCTTGAATACTCAATTGAGGTATTGTGTTTTCTTGGAAAACTGTGGAGGAATGGGCCAAGAGGGCCTGAATCAGGGACACCCCAAACCGAAGAGGACGGTGAAAAACAAATTTTGTCTATGAGGGACTTTCAACAAGAGAGGAGGGGCTGGAGGGATAGAAAACGGTGAACTGTGAGAGGAACTAGCAATGCTGTTTCCCTGGTTCAGAAGAAAAGGAAAACTCCAGGTTTTCGCTTTTCCCTCGATGTAGCTACTAGTAACAGTCAGAGAAGAAAAGGCGAAGCGAGAGGTTTTAATCCGCCCAAAAGCTATGCACGAAGTGAGGAATTTTTGTATGGAGGTGTCAGAATTGGTCTCAAAGAAATGTATAGTTGATTTGTAACGTGAGGCTTATTTGATCGAATAGAAGTTTTGGAATGTTTAGGTTGTTATGAATGCACAGTGCCTTCGGAAAGTATTCAGACCCCTCTACTTTTTCCACATTTTGTTACGTTACAGCCTTATTCTAAAATTGATGAAAAAACTAAAACAGAAATACTTATTTACATAAGTATTCAGATCCTTTACTATGAGACTCGAAATTAAGCTCAGGTGCATCCTGTTTCTTTCTATTGATCATCCTTGAGATGTTTCTACAAATTGATTGGTGTCCACCTGTGGTAAATTCAATTGATTGGACATGATTTGTAAAGGCACACACCTGTCTATATAAGGTCCCACAGTTGATAGCGCATGTCAGAGCAAAAACCAAGCCATGAGGTCGAAGGAATTGTATGTAGAGCTCAGAGACAGGATTGTGTCGAGGCACAGATCTGGGGAAGGGTACCAAAACATGTCTGCAGCATTGAAGGTCCTCAAGAAAACACTGGCCTCCATCATTCATAAATGGAAGACGTTTGGAACCACCAAGACTCTTCCTAGAGCTGGCCGCCCGGCCAAACTGAGCAATCGGGGGAGAAGGGCCTTGGTCAGGAAGGTGACCAAGAACCCGATGGTCACTCTGACAAAGCTCAAGAGTTCCTCTGTGGAGATGTGAGAACCTTCCAGAAGGACAACTATCTCTGCAACACTCCACTAATCAGGCCTTTATGGTAGAGTGGCCAGACGGAAGCCACTCCTCAGTATTAGGCACATGACAGCCCGCTTTGAGTTTGCCAAAAGGCCCCTAAAGGACTCTCAGACCATGAGAAACAAGACTCTCTGGTCTGATGAAACCAAGATTCAACTCTTGGCCTGAATGCCAAGCGTCACGTCTGGAGGAAACCTGGCACCATCCCTACGGTGAAGCATGGTGGTGGCAGCATCATGCTGTGGGGATGTTTTTCAGCGGCAGGGACTGGGAGACTAGTCAGGATTGAGAGAAAGATGAACGGAGTAAATCTGAGCTGTAAAAAAAACATAGGCTATTCCGTAAAAACAGCTAGAGCATATGCACATGTTGTAATCAAAATTCTCACCTTAACTGGTGCATTTCAAACTATCCTTTTGTGAGGTGCAGCCGGGAACTAGTTCTGTACAATGGTGAGTGGTGGATCCTCCATCATCACTTAAATCTTAAGTTGGGGAACATTGTGGCTTCACAGTAGATTACAACGGCGATGTACAGAGAGTTGTGGATACAATATTAACAGTATGTCGCCACTGTTCAACGAGAATAGCCTATGCAGAGCGGCGCGTGTAGCTTGTTGTTGTTGTCGGCCAATCACAAGTCATCAAAGCGGCACTACAGTCATAGAGCCTCCGTGTGGCAAAGCAAGTTAGGACATTATCTGATCAATGGAAAATGGAATTAAAAGTGCAATATGCAGAACCGATATAGACGTCTTCAGCGCGGGCAAAAAAATGTTTATGCATCCCCTGGCAATAAAATCGCAGCACCCCCACCCCACTTCACTCAGATCGGGCCCGGTCTGGATCCGACCAGGTCTATACGAAACTGGTCTAGTTGTCCTCGGGTCCGTTAGGAACAGGTCTCTATATAAAAACAAATATTTATGCATATCGGGTCCGGGTAGGATAGCCCCAGGTCCATCTCGGAATGGGTCCTTGAAGACCTCTACTTGAGAGGCCCAACATAACAATCCCTGTCACAACAGACAATGGCAGGAACATCGGAAATGCTGTCACAGAAGCTAGACTTGGGCTAGGTGGTATACCATATTTGACGTTATACAGGTATTGATGCACTGAACAGTTTGGGTTTTTACTTTACCTTCTATAACGGTATTTGAATGTTTGGTTTGTTAAATGTTATACGCAGTGTGTAGCGTCCATCTTTATAGTTTCCTTCGCTACTTGAATCATCTCTCTCCGCTCTCTCTCCATGCCACTTTCCACACAGACCTAGCCCCGCCCCCTGTCACTCAAGGAGGGCATTTGTTGCTCCTCAACCACGAGACACTTGCGTTCTGTCTGCATCGTCAATGCAGCACATTTTCACTTAGCTTCTTTTTTTTTAAAAATATATTTAAAACATACAATATACTTGCAGTAAAGCCGCTCTACAACTATATCACATTGGTCATCTAACAGACCATCCAGAGCGACACACAGAAGCAACCAGGGTCAACGCCTTGCTCAAGGGCACGTCGACAAATCTCCCACAAGGTCAAAAACAGGGACCCGAACCAGCGATCCATGATCCCCCCCACAGTTCCCCAAGCGCTGCCCCTCAACCATCCGAGACCCCCACCAATAATTTTTTTATAATTCCACCCCCCCCCCCCCCCCCCACCAAGAAAAATAAAATACTTCCACCCCCCCCACACCCCCATTTTCAGCTATTACTGAACCTGAGACCAGAAACAGGCTACCTGAGGGCAGTACCAAAATAAATGGTCTATTGATTCTGTATCCTCACAACAAAATCTGCAGATCTTCGATGATTGTATGCCCCAAATATTCAAAATGTTGTTGGTGGCAAGAATTCTATTTAATAATTTTAGCTGAAAAGCACGAAGACTTGAATATTGCGTCATTTTATATATCAACTCATACACCCTGTACCATGGAATCGGTACATCAAAATTCTCTTCCCAACTATTTTACAATCTGTATGGCACAGCTGTCAACATCCTGGTCCTCAAATGAAACTGGTATACTTTCATATTTATGCTATTTTTATTCCTCCACCAGTTTTGATCCATTATATTGGGCAGACCAGTTCCCTACCTCCTCCCACTGCCACCTGCCTCCTTCATCTTTGGGGTAATGCTGTAATCAATTGGTTGTAATATTGGATTGAGCAGACCTTCCCATACAATTCTGTTAACTCCATGAAAGACATAACTCTACCATTCAAATTTACAATATCATTGAAAAACAAAATACCCTTTTCAAACATCTTTCCCATAAATACAGGTCTTTCATCAACCAGCACATTTGAGTTCAGCCATAATATTTGTTGTAATATTTGTTCTCTCTTTTCAGGGGGATTAAATTGAAATTGTAGCCAGCTCTGCAATGTTTGTTTAAAAAATAGAGATATTTTTTTCAAAGTATCATTTTAAATTAATCGAAAATGAGACATGGTAGAAGGATTACTTTATCCTATCCCAGGTATTCCTTAAAGAGGTGGGGTTTCAAATGCACTCACCTGGTTTCCCAGGTCTGAATTAGCCCCTGATTAGAAGGAGAGGATGAAAAACAGAGGTGTTTCGGCCCTCCAGGATCGGAATTGAAGAACCCTGGTTTAGGGAAAGGCTACAAAAAGCTATCGTAGAGATGTAAGCTGTCAGTGTCCACTGTGAGGAACATAGTGAGGAAATGGAAGACCACAGGCACAGTTCTTGTTAAGGCCAGAAGTGGCAGGCCAAGTAAAATATCGGAGAGGCAAAGGCGAAGGATGGTGAGAACGGTCAAAAACAGCCCACAGACCACCTCCAAAGACCTACAACATAATCTTGCTTCAGATGGTGTCACTGTGCATCGTTCAACAATTCAGCGCGCTTTGCACAAGGAGAGTGATGCGGAAGAAGCCTTTTCTGCACACACGCCACAAACAGAGTCGCTTGATGTATGCAAACGCACATTTGGACAAGCCAGCTTCATTTTGGAATAAGGTGTTGTGGACTGATGAAACAAAGATTTAGTTATTTGGTCATAACAAGGGGCGTTATGCATGGCGGCAAAAGAACACAGCGTTCCAAGAAAAACACTTGCTACCCACAGTAAAATTTGGTGGGGGTTCCATCATGCTGTGGGGCTGTGTGGCCAGTGTCGATACTGGGAATATTGTTAAAGTTGAGGGTTGCATGGATTCCACTCAATATCAGCAGATTCTTGGGAATAATGTTGAAGAATCAGTCACAAAGTTTAAGTTACGCTGGGGCTGCATATTTCAACAATACAACGACCCAAAACACTGCTCAAAATCTACCCGGGCATTTATGCAGAGGAACAAGTACAGTTCCAGTTCTGAAATGGCCATCCCAGTCCCCAGACCTGAATATCATTGAGAATCTGTGGGATGATTTGAAGCGGGCTGTCCATGCTTGGCAACCATCAAACCTAACTAAAGTGGAGATGTTTTGTAAGGAGGAATTATCCAAAATACCTTCATCCAGAATCCAGACACTCATTAGAGGCTATAGGAAGCGTCTAGAGGCTGTTATTTTAGGAAAAGGAGGCTCTACTAAATATTGATGTGATTTTTCTGTTGGGGGTGCCCAAATTTATGCACCTGTCTAATTTCGTTTTGATGCATATTGCACATTTTCTGTTAATCCAATAAACCTAATTTCACTACTGAAATATTACTGTGTCCATCAGTTATTTGATAGATCAAAATGAAATTGCTGATCCAAACACCCAAATTTAAGATTTCAAATGTCTGATATTCAGAATTCAAGAAACAGTTCTATAATATTTGTTTTATTCCCTTGCCTGTTTGCCTGTGAGCCAATGCTACAGATGTTAGAAAATTGAGTTAAGATATTACGTGTGTAGTAAATCTGAGTAGGTTGATGTGTATGATATTGGATGTGATTTAGTGAGAGTGTGTATGATGTCTGGATAAGAGTACGACTATAATGTGTGATGTCCAAATAAATAATAACCCAGACAATTTGCATGGTTGAGTGTCTATGTGTGTAACATGAAGTGAGTATAGCCTTAATATTCAGGATGATAATTGTAATCCATATATAATAATATACACTGCTCAAAAAAATAAAGGGAACACTAAAATAACACATCCTAGATCTGAATGAATGAAATAATCTTATTAAATACTTTTTTCTTTACATAGTTGAATGTGCTGACAACAAAACCACACAAAAATTATCAATGGAAATCAAATGTATCAACCCATGGAGGTCTGGATTTGGAGTCACCCTCAAAATTAAAGTGGAAAACCACACTACAGGCTGATCCAACTTTGATGTAATGTCCTTAAAACAAGTCAAAATGAGGCTCAGTAGTGTGTGTGGCCTCCACGTGCCTGTATGACCTCCCTACAACACCTGGGCATGCTCCTGATGAGGTGGCGGATGGTCTCCTGAGGGATCTCCTCCCAGACCTGGACTAAAGCATCCGCCAACTCCTGGACAGTCTGTGGTGCAAGTTGGAGGATGGAGCGAGACATGATGTCCCAGATGTGCTCAATTGGATTCAGGTCTGGGGAACGGGCGGGCCAGTCCATAGCATCAATGCCTTCATCTTGCAGGAACTGCTGACACACTGACATGAGGTCTAGCATTGTCTTGCATTAGGAGGAACCCAGGGCCAACCGCACCAGCATATGGTCTCACAAGGGGTCTGAGGATCTCATCTCGGTACCTAATGGCAGTCAGGCTACCTCTGATGAGCACATGGAGGGCTGTGCGGTCCTCCAAACAAATGCCACCCAACACCATGACTGACCCACCGCCAAACCGGTCATGCTGGAGGATGTTGCAGGTAGCAGAACGTTCTCCACGGCGTCTCCAGACTCTGTCACGTCTGTCACATGTGCTCAGTGTGAACCTGCTTTCATCTGTGAAGAGCACAGCGCGCCAGTGGCGAATTTGCCAATCTTGGTGTTCTCTGGCAAATGCCAAACGTCCTGCACGGTGTTGGGCTGTAAGCACAACCCCCACCTGTGGACGTCAGGCCCTCATACCACCCTCATGGAGTCTGTTTCTGACCATTTGAGCAGACACATGCACATTTGTGGCCTGCTGGAGGTCATTTTGCAGGGCTCTGGCAGTGCTCCTCCTTGCACAAAGGCGGAGGTAGCAGTCCTGCTGCTGGGTTGTTGCCCTCCTACGGCCTCCTCCACGTCTCCTGATGTACTGGCCTGTCTCCTGGTAGCGCCTCCATGCTCTGGACACTACGCTGACAGACACAGCAAACCTTCTTGCCACAGCTCGCATTGATGTGCCATCCTGGATGAGCTGCACTACCTGAGCCACTTGTGTGGGTTGTAGACTCCGTCTCATGCTACCACTAGAGTGAAAGCACCGCCAGCATTCAAAAGTGACCAAAACATCAGCCAGGAAGCATAGGAACTGAGAAGTGGTCTGTGGTCACCACCTGCAAAGCAGTCCTTTATTGGGGGTGTCTTGCTAATTGCCTATCATTTCCACCTGTTGTCTATTCCATTTGCACAACAGCATGTGAAATGAATTGTCAATCAGTGTTGCTTAATAAAGTGGACAGTTTGATTTCACAGAAGTGTGATTGACTTGGAGTTACATTGTGTTGTTTAAGTGTTCCCTTTATTTTTTTGAGCAGTGTATAATATGCCATTTAGCAGACGCTTTTATCCAAAGCGACTTACAGTCATGTGTGCATACATTTGTACGTATGGGTGGTCCCGGGGATCAAACCCACTACCCCGGCGTTTCAAGCGCCATGCTCTACCAATTGAGCTACAGAGGACCACATATCATTTCACCATCACTTTACTTCATAATATAAATCCACTAGTGTTATATAATTACACTATTAGTTTGTGTTTCTTACATCTGCAAACAGCTAGTTTGTCTTGTCTTAGCAAGTTGGGCCTAAATCTTGTTAGCCGCTAATTGTTAGCCGCTAATGCTAATTCTAATCACTAATGCTAATCGCTAGCTAGCTAATAAATGTACTGAGTCAGAGCAAACGAAATTAGCTATACAGCCTGATAATACCAGTGATGGTGTAGACCTAAAACAACATGTTGATTGTGCAATAGTATCTTCTAAATCAAAGATGAATACGCAAAGCAAGAAAATGTTAGTTGTAGCTAAGAGAAAACATTCAATGTTGTCAAAGATGATAGGGTTCCCTAGGAAACACTTATAAACACTTTGGTTCCTACCCTGTCACAATAACTCCTCCCTGGCATTTTCATTCGTTGTCATGTCAAACAACACTGTATTCAAAGTGCCCACTATTATATTCTAACTATAGAATTTGAACAGTTCACCAAGTATTTTGCTCTAAATCACAAGTCAAATCACAATTGCAACATTTAGTTAAAAATAAGACCTAGATTGTTTGCCCATATCATGCAGCCCTATGTGGCAGTGTGAATATTATCTCAAATGAGTGCAGGAAATGCACAAATGTATGAAAATGCAGACAATTATTTTTGGTTTAAGTTGAATTGAACAGTATAAAACAATCAGAATGGAGAAAGACCCATTGAAATCATTTAGAATGTGTGTTGCCACCCTAGGGTCACACACTACTCATAAAGCAAATGTAGAACTTGTAAAACAGAAAATACAGTCAAATACCGTCATACCATCCGATTTGTAAAAAAATACTGTGATATGATATTTTAGCCATATCGCCCAGCCCTAACTTGGGCCACAAATACGATGCAGTTTCATTTTGAGTCTTTTGCCAAATGGACTACAGAAACTGTTGGCATTTCATTTTCCCGCTGTACCGTAACCGAACAGAGAGCCCAAAACCGCAATAAGTACTGAACTGTGGGTTTGATTAACTGTTACTACTGGGTACCTGACAAACAACTAGGACTTAGCAGCACAAGGGTAGCTGCAATACATACCTAGGCCTACTTTTCCGTCCAGGCCAAAGGGTAGGCTAAAACTTGAGCCAACTGCCGTAATTGTAAGGAAGGTTCCTGCAGCAGTGAAAACAGTGTAGTAGTGCACAGACAGGTGTTGTAGTGAGAGAGAGGGGCCCTTCCTTCTGTTCTGAGAGCTGTGAATGGATGATCTCAGGGCTGCTGGCCCGAGGGGCTGGGACAGAAGTGACTCATGTTTGGCTCTGCAATGTGGGAGAGAGAGAACAGATGCTGTTTGTATCTCATTGCAGACTACACACCACCATCACACACCCTCACTGGGGTCACAACTATGACATCGCCTCTCTTTCCACTGACTGAGGAGAAGTCCTCCCGCAAACACACACACACACGGCTTATGTTTTGAAAAACTCTCTTGGGGGATTCAGGTTGATAATGCAATGTCTGATTGATCAGACAGGTGACAATATTATATTCTTTATGGTGGATATAGGTTACATACAATACATGTTACCTTCATTTGAACATAATCACAAAGCCAATAAGCCACGTGTCAAACTCATTCCACGGAGGGCCGAGTGTCTGCAGGTTTTTGCTCCTCCCTTGTAGTTGATAGATGAATTAAGGTCACTAATTAGTAAATAACTCCCCTCACCTGGTTGTCATGGCTGCAGACACTAGGCCTGCAGACACTAGGCCCTCCATGGAATGAGTGTGACACCCATGCAATAAGCCAATGAACCAATGTGACCTATGGGCATTTAGGCTAAAGCAATTGGTTGACTTGTGACGTCTGAGAGAGGAGTCAAAGTGCAACTTTCCAAGAGATATAGTGCTATATAATAGGCTACAACCTGTCCTGCAGGGCTAAAAGATATGATGTGCTACAAGATCCAGTGCTTCAGTGAATAGTTCAAGATGAGTCACGATACAAGCGAAAAGTGAAACTGCCAGTCAAGTGTCTTTGGACAATGTGACCATTGTCTTCTGCCTGTAAGATCCCATGTTGATTACCGATAGAGGTAAAAGAGAGAGGGAAAAGAAAGCCAGTGGATCGACTACTAGGCCATGGACGAGTGTCTGAAGGGGCAGGGTCAAAGCTAAGGCACTGTCAGGCACAGCCCCTCCCCTTTCATGACATCAAAGCATTGCCTTGATGAGAAGAAAAGGGAGCTCCCACAGCCACAGCCTGAGGGGGACGGTACCCTTTCTGCCCCAATAAACCCAATCAGGATTTCTGACAGGGCATGGGGACAGACATTTCTTCACCCTAGACTGTCTGGAGCTATCCTTTAATATTGCAAGGCAGGGTGCGAGAGCCTGGGTTTACCTTTTGGGCCAGACGGAGCAGTCTGAGGGGGAGGTTGAACCTGCAGTGAAAACAGGAAACTCCATATGGCACTAGTATCAGTCTGATCCAAAATACAAGGACTTGAGATCAGGGCCATAACACTTATGTTTTGCCTGAGGAGCCAGATAATATAGCCAAGGCCCAGCGATAAGATCTTGGACCACCTTCCACCATCATAGTGCAACCGTGACACTGGGGGCATAGCGTTCGCTTAATGAAAGCAGCCAGTCGTTGTAGGTTTTTAGCTTTAACACCGGAAGCATATCCCGGAGGAAGCGCGAGCCACTAAGCTACATCAAGTGTTTACCTTCATGAGCTGTGCGTCGATTTGGAGGAAATGTAGGTTAGTTGAAGAGCATCCAGCGAGTCCAGAGTAGCAGGTCTGTTATGCACTTGCATAGAGCTTTAAAGATGTTTGTCATTGAACTGTTTCTTAAAGGAAAAAATTCCCTGCTCGACACTATAAAGGGTGTTTTTCCAGTCTCCCTACATAATTCTGATTGATGAGAGGTGTTTCAGACATAATTATGCACTATAGCGGTATTTCTGAATTTTCATGCCGGGAGAGTTGACGTCATTGGTTGATTGAGCCTGTGGTCTGATCTAAAAATGAATGGAGTCATGTTTGTAGCAATTATTGTGGCCTTTGTGTTTCGCCGATTGCACAATCACGCTAGCAGCGAGTAGATACGGTTGTCCTTGTTCAATAAAGCCATTGCACTCTAACAACCTATCTGCCAGGACATTGCAGGATTTCTAGGTTGACACATCTTCTCTGGCTTTGTAAAGACTAGAGCCTGACGGCAGCCCTACTTCCTTGTCCAACTGTGTTCCCACCCTCGAAGGCGTCCTGAAATTGCTTTGAATTCTGGATATTGTGGTTTGCTTACAACCAGGAAATGTAGATGGCCCGTGAGATGCAGAAACGCTAGTATTTGCATGAGGAAATTGTTGACTTTTATGGCACATTATATGTTAATAACATTATTGGCCATATACAGTGAAAGAGCAGAGGAGAAATTTCGCTTTAAGTGTATTTTGCACATCTAGCCTAATGCACTTCCTCAACTGACACGCATTGACCTGACGCAGGTTCAACGCAGTTAGGGGCTCAAGACTGCATCTGTGCTGCCAGAGAGTGTGGAAATGTTTTATTATGTTTTCTAATGTTCTGCTTTTGTGAGTTAATCTTTGAGACTACAGGAATTTGAGGCTCCGGTCGGTCATTAAATCACAGTGCAGACCCTGATAGTCTCCGCTCTGCTCCACACTACCCCGGAGACCGCATTCAATTTGAGCATCCTCACCGAGATGCAGGGAAAGGGAGCCAGGCAAAATAAATAATGTCTAATCGGCCTCTGCAGAGAAGCAGCACCCGCTCCCTCACACAAACACATTCCCATGCACCATTGCAGTAGAAGTGTAATAGGACCTACTGGAAGCCTAGACAGAGGAAAAACTAAGAGGCTGGTTGTGTGTTAAAGGGGCAATCAGCTGTTGAAACAAGAAAGTTATCTCCCTGCCCCTGTTTCGGTAAAAAGCTTAGGGATGGGGCTTGAGAAATGTACCCACTCTCAAATTCATAGACAAGAGATACCATTATATCAAAATTATAGTTTTAACGATGTTTTGAGGCAATATAGTGCTTGTTTACATGTACTTTGTTTATATTGGAGTAAAACAAGCTTATATTTTGGATTCTGAGAATCTCACTGCCGATAGACACTTATCCCAGTGGGAGGCCGTTTCTTCTCTTGCTAGAAAAAAACCTTTGTGCCGACCCGGTAGCGATGAACCTACCAATTCTACTTGTAGAATCGCAATGCTAGTCAGTGGCCAACAACTTGACTTTGAGCAAATCAGAGAGCACGAACCCCCAAGTTGGGGAGCCAACAACAAAAAAATGGAAAAATATAGCATTTTCTCTGTACATCCACGGATGAGCCAGTCACATTTCATATGCAATGTAGGCTATAGGATGATAGCTAGCTAAGTGCACAGATGCAATGCACACAACACTAAATACTTCCTCCATGCTAGCTAACCACTGTAGCTAGTATTGACATAATTAAATCACAATGGATTAGCTAGTTTCCATGAAAAAGCTGCCTGGGTTAGCTGCAGAGTTAGTGCAGTGTTGTTAGCTAGCTAGTTAGTTATGTTGTGCTAGCTAGCGAATATGCTAACTTTAGCTAGCTAAACATTTGGCTATGGGCTGGCACTGGCCGTATGGGATTATGGATATTGAATTATATGGTTTCTTTGTCACCTTGATAGGTAGTCATCTAGCTGTGGCCATCTGGCTAGTTTCAACAACGGCTTTCTACAAAATAGCAACATTAGCGCAGATAGCTTGGAATGTAGACCATAAGCAATATGCACAGAGATGCATTGCCAAACAACGCTACTGCCACCTTCTGGTTTGGAGTATTTTAACAAGGCTGAGGGGCTGACGACTTCCAAGGTCTTTGCTGTGTGAACACAAAAGAGATTGACTGCCGACACCGTTCAGAGGTGGTAAGTACTGTCACCAGGCAACATTTGACAAGCCTACCGGTGTGTCCGAGCTTTAACTGGCAAGACTGTTTCCCTGGCTTTAGTTCGTTTTTGATTTGCTGTATTTTGAGCATCCAAGTCAGGAAACGAGTCTTCCACTGAAGTAAGAAATGCAATGTAATATGTCCATGCAGCTCTCATTTAAAACAAAAGTTCCTAAACCCTTCAGGTAAAAACAGAGAGCTGACAGTCCTAAGTGGCCAAAACAACAATTATATGCAGAGTCCTGAGGGAGTACAATGCCTTGAGTGGCCCTACTTCTTCTTGGTCTCTGAAACCACAGCACAGACATGTGAAGACTTGACACATTGGCAACGCTGCCTTCCTCCGTGTCCTTCTCTCCATTGTTGCGATCCTGTCTTTTGTGAAGTGAAAGTAATGTTGGGCCCTGCAGCACTTCTTTGCAAATAAGAGATTGCAATGTGTCCACTAGCATCAGCATCACAAAGCGAGCTGCGTGGTGGTGGAGGACCCCCACCCCTGGGCTCCTACCCCACCCCCTTTCCACCACCAGCCCTGGGGCATTGCCTGGATTTATCTGAATCTCCCAGTATCTCTCGCTCTGCTGGCCCAGCAACAACTACCCACTGCTGAGAAAATACTACGCTACATGATTACAGAAAATACTGGAAGCAGATGGTATACTATTTTCTCCACTCTGTACTTCCATTTGTTCCATTAACTTTATGGATAAAGCGGTTGTTTTTCCAGTACAGTAGGCACTAGGCAGCAGCAGCATTTATTTTCCCTGTAGCCTAAATATTAGCTCCACTAGCCTAACTCTAGGTAAGAAAGTGATCTAACTGAAGGGATGGGCTGGGATTAAAATACTGGGCTCTGACTTGAAGAGAATGAGTCACCGCCGTCTGACAATATATACTTCCATCAGGCAGCTTTTGAGTTACCAGGTACGTCTTTAGAGACTGTCAAAGAAAAGGCTGGCACTAACAACACCTGCATTTTGCACTCAATGTTCCTGCTAAGCTGCGTGCCGGTTTAGACTGCCACGCAGAAGAAATATAAGCCTGCGCAGAGAAGCACTAGATTGAACTTCACTCAACTTTCTAGAGTTTTCCTCTTTAGTTAACACTATCAACATTTCGCTCTGCTTTGAAAAATTGTGATCGAATCCATGCAATACTGGCCACCTTCAATGTAACATACCGTAACAAAATGAACTACGCAAGACATTGTATCCAAAACTAACTTTGCAAGAGATTTTCTCGTAGGCAGAGCGCATAGGAGTAGGATTCTATTGCATTGACATGCATGAATCAGGCCCATACTCTACACAGACCTGTGTGCCATAACCAATCAAGAGCTGCAATAGTCCTATCTGCAAATAGCCATTGCCATATATGAATCTGTGCCATCCACTTTGAACTGGACTGTGTTTAGGCTACAGTATGAGCGGTCAAGAGTAGATGCGCTTGTTTAGAGATCAAAGCGAGAGCTGCATGTAGTCACGTGCACATATGTTCTTATTATTTGCTAGTTAGTGAGTTATTAGCCCAGTTATAGCTATTTTCTAATCAACAATGGGGAAGTGGTTGCTTCCAACAAGAGGACAAAATGTGTGCATTTCTAGCCATCTTTGACAAGCAAGTCAGGTAAATAACTTTTTTTGTGTCTTAAAAGGGCAGTGTTATATTTTGAGACATCTTGAATAAGCTAAGTAGCTAATAGGCATAGTTTGTCTGATTTTCTGTAATAATGGTATGGGAATAATAATGCATTTTATTTTGTAAAGTGGTTTCTTTCATCAAACAACATTTTCAATCACCTTGTCTGAAAGACAAGTTGATAAACAGGTTAAATGTCAAGCCCTGCCTGTTTGTTTTCATAGAATGTATGTACAGGTAAAAGTCAGTAAATTAGAATATTTTGAAAAACTTGATTTATTTCAGTAATTGCATTCAAAAGGTGTAACTTGTACATTATATTTATTCATTGCACACAGACTGATGCATTCAAATGTTTATTTCATTTAATTTTGATGATTTGAAGTGGCAACAAATGAAAATCCAAAATTCCGTGTGTCACAAAATTAGAATATTACTTAAGGCTAATACAAAAAAGGGATTTTTTAGAAATGTTGGCCAACTGAAAAGTATGAAAATGAAAAATATGAGCATGTACAATACTCAATACTTGGTTGGAGCTCCTTTTGCCTCAATTACTGCATTAATGCGGCGTGGCATGGAGTCGATGAGTTTCTGGCACTGCTCAGGTGTTATGAGAGCCCAGGTTGCTCTGATAGTGGCCTTCAACTCTTCTGCGTTGTTGGGTCTGGCATTCTGCATCTTCCTTTTCACAATACCCCACAGATTTTCTATGGGGCTAAGGTCAGGGGAGTTGGCTGGCCAATTTAGAACAGAAATACCATGGTCCGTAAACCAGGCACGGGTAGATTTTGCGCTGTGTGCAGGCGCCAAGTCCTGTTGGAACCTGAAATCTCCATCTCCATAGAGCAGGTCAGCAGCAGGAAGCATGAAGTGCTCTAAAACTTGCTGGTAGACGGCTGCGTTGACCCTTGATCTCAGGAAACAGAGTGGACCGACACCAGCAGATGACATGGCACCCCAAACCATCACTGATGGTGGAAACTTTACACTAGACTTCAGGCAACGTGGATCCTGTGCCTCTCCTGTCTTCCTCCAGACTCTGGGACCTCGATTTCCAAAGGAAATGCAAAATTTGCTTTCGTCAGAAAACATGACTTTAGACCACTCAGCAGCAGTCCAGCTCTTTTTTTCCTTAGCCCAGGTGAGACGCTTTTCGCGCTGTTTCTTGGTCAACAGTGGCTTGACACGAGGTATGCGGCAGTTGAAACCCATGTCTTTCAAGCGTCTCTTGGTGGTGGATCTTGAAGCCCTGACTCCAGCAGCTGTCCACTCCTTGTGAATCTCCCCCACATTTTTGAATGGGTTTTTTTTCACAATCTTGACTAGGGCGCGGTGATCCCTATCGCTTGTACACTTTTTCTGACCACAGTTTTTCCTTCCCTTTGCCTCTCTATTAATGTGTTTGGACACAGAGCTCTGAGAACAGCCAGCCTCTTCTGCAATAACCTTTTGTGTCTTTCCCTCCTTGTGCAATGTGTCGATGGTCGCCTTTTGGACAGCTGTCAAATCTGAAGTCTTCCCCATGTTTGTGTAGGCTTCAGAACTGGACTGAGAGACCATTTAAAGCCCTTTGCAGGTGTTTTGAGTTAATCAGCTGATTATTTTGTGGCACCAGGTGTCTTCAAAATGTAACCCTTACACAATATTCTAATTTTGTGACACACGGAATTTTGGATTTTCATTTGTTGCCACTTCAAATCATCAAAATTAAATGAAATAAACATTTGAATGCATCAGTCTGTGTGCAATGAATAAATATAATGTACAAGTTACACCTTTTGAATGCAATTACTGAAATAAATCAAGTTTTTCAAAATATTCTAATTTACTGACTTTTACCTGTATACATTGAACACCACACATTGGCTGCTACTGTAGGCTGAATGATAGAACAGCTATTTCCATGTTAAAATGTTATGGGATGCAATTTCTCCATTGTTTTATTATGTAAGGCCACTCTGGTAGGCCTACATTATGATCAAATAGCCACATTAGCCTACTTGTCCACTGTTAAAACTTTAACTTAAAGTGGGTACAGCCTCAGAGTTCACAGTAAACGCGCACCTGAAATTGCACAGAATTTTCACAGCGTTCAAGTTTGTGCTCAGCAGACCTGAAATTTGCTCAGTGCTGGAACATTGATTGCATTTATAGGTGTGGCCCGCCCGGCCATTCATTCCTGAACATTACAGAAATATTTTGTAATGTACTTGTTCCCTCTAGAGCTGCTGGGGCTGGTGATAAGGACTGGGAGTTTGCAGTGGTAGGAGAGCTGGTGTGTGCCTGCCAAAGTGGCAGCAAGGTGTGAGGAAAGCCCTCCACCGCTCCTCATTTACACCCCAGTGAGAGTTAAATTAAACCCACAAGAAATCAGGTGCCCAACCCAATGTTAGGGAAGGGCAGTGAGAGAGCACACTGGATTATTATGACTTTTAATAAAACTCAAGAAACAGTAGATTCACTACGAGGATTAGAGGCACCCTGAGAACCATGACAGAGGAAGAGGATTAGGAAACAACGGAGTAAAAGAACGATGTAGGAGTTGAGAGTGAACGGGACCTCTGGGACGGCCATGTTGCATCACTGGCCATCGCCATAACAATCCATCAGGAGAATGAAAGGCCCATGATGGTGAGATGGCACACATCAGAGTGTCTGTCCAGTCATTCCATCTGACTCAGCACCTACAGTGAGGGAAAAAGGTATTTGATCCCCTGCTGATTTTGTACGTTTGCCCACTGACAAAGAAATGATCCGTCTATAATTTTAATGGTAGGTTTATTTGAACAGTGAGAGACAGAAAAACAACAAAAAAATCCAGAACAATGCATGTCAAAAATGTTCTAAATTGATTTGCATTTTAATGAGAGAAATAATTATTTGACCCCCTCTCAATCAAAGATTTCTGGCTCCCAGGTGTCTTTTATACAGGTAACGAGCTGAGATTAGGAGCACTCCCTTTAAGAGTGTGCTCCTAATCTCAGCTTCTTACCTGTATAAAAGACACCTGTCCACAGAAGCATTCAATCAATCAGATTCCAAACTCTCCACCATGGCCAAGACCAAAGAGCTCTCCAAGGATGTTAGGAACAAGATTGTAGACCTACACAAGGCTGAAATGGACTACAAGACCATCGCCAAGCAGCTTGGTGAGAAGGTGACAACAGTTGGTGCGATTATTCGCAAATGGAAGAAAATAACTGTCAATCTCCCTCGGCCTGGGGCTCCATGCAAGATCTCAACTCTCGTGGAGTTGCAATGATCATGAGAATGGTGAGGAATCAGCCCAGAACTACACGGGAGGATCTTGTCAATGATCTCAAGGCAGCTGGGACAATAGTCACCAAGAAAACAATTGGTAATACACTACACCGTGAAGGACTGAAATCCTGCAGCGCCCACAAGGTCCCCATGCTCAAGAAAGCACATATACATGCCCGTCTGAAGTTTGCCAATGAACATCTGAATGATTCAGAGGAGAACTGGGTGAAAGTGTTGTGGTCAGATGAGACCAAAATCGAGCTCTTTGGCATCAACTCAACTCGCCATGTTTGGAGGAGGAGGAATGCTGCCTATGACCCCAAGAACACCATTCCCACCGTCAAACATGGAGGTGGAAACATGATGCTTTGGGGGTGTTTTTCTGCTAAGGGGACAGGACAACTTCACCGCATCAAAAGGACGATGGACGGGGCCATGTACCGTCAAATCTTGGGTGAGAACCTCCTTCCCTCAGCCAGGGCATTGAAAATGGGTCGTGGATGGGTATTCCAGCATGACAATGACCCAAAACACACGGCCAAGGCAACAAAGGAGTGGCTCAAGAAGAAGCACATTAAGGTCCTGGAGTGGCCTAGCCAGTCTCCAGACCTTAATCCCATAGAAAATCTGTGGAGGGAGCTGAAGGTTCGAGTTGCCAAACGTCAGCCTCAAAACCTTAATGACTTGGAGAAGATCTGCAAAGAGGAGTGGGACAAAATCCCTCCTGAGATGTGTGCAAACCTGGTGGCCAACTACAAGAAACATTTACATTACATTTACATTTTACATTTTTAGCAGACGCTCTTATCCAGAGCGACTTACAGTTAGTGAATACATATATATATATTTTTTATACTGGCCCCCCGTGGGAATCGAACCCACAACCCTGGCGTTGCAAACTGAATGTCCTTGAGTGGCCCAGCCAGAGCCCGGTCTTGAACCCGATTTAACATCTCGAGACCTGAAAATAGCTGTGCAGCGTCGCTCCCCATCCAACCTGACAGAGCTTGAGAGGATTTGCAGAAAAGAATGGGAGAAACTCCCCAAATACAGGTGTGCCAAGCTTGTAGCGTTATACCCAAGAAGACTCGAGGCTGTAATCGCTGCCAAAGGTGCTTCAACAAAGTACTGAGTAAAGTGTCTGAATACTTATTTATGTAAATGTATTATTTCAGTTTTGTATTTTTATAAATTTCTAAAACCTGTTGTCACTGTCATTATGGGGTATTGTATGTAGATTGATGAGGGGAAAAAACTATTGAATCAATTTTAGAATAAGGCTGTAATGTAACAAAATGTGGAAAAAGTCAAGTGGTCTGAATACTTTACGAATGCACTGTATATCGTGATATTATTTTGGACGATATTATATCGATACTTTCACTTCAAGACACCTTTTTGCTAAGTAGCGTTACCTAGCACTAAATTGGCTGTACCTGTGCCAAAACTATGGTATTTTTCAACCTAAAGCTTGTTCTCCATCTTCTTAAAATAGTTACCCAACCTGTTTCCAGCACTTTTATTTCCATGACTGATTATTATTATTATTATGATGATGATGATGATGATGATGTCTCGTCTCTCTGCAGCAGACATATAGTGAGCAAAATGTTTGGAAAATTAAATCGCAGTATTGAATCGCAATACATATAGAATCGGCACCTAAGTATCGTGATAATATTGTATTGTGAGGTCCCTGGCAATTCCCAGCCCTAGCTAATATTACTAGTGAAATATTGATTCAATATTGACATTTTCCTCTGCATGGAGCTGGAGTCTTCACTGCACATCACGAGACCACCCTTTTTACTTTGACCCCTGCATTCTCAGTTCACACCTGCTAAAAAGAGCTTACTCTGCATGAACACGGACCAATCAGTGGCAGTGCAGAATAGCCTAATGGCAGGCAATGGCTGCACATTGGCTATTCACAAAACAAACACATTTCAGGCCAAACTATGAGCACTAAACCTAACTCTTGTAATGCAGAAACCGGAAACCCCTTAATAATCTATTCATTGTTTTCAAAGGGAGCAATGTACACATTCATGTTTTGTTGTCATTTTGTAGGCTTACACGCCTTTCAAAAATAAACCTGGAGGAGCGAACATTACTCAGACACCAACTCACAGGGTCTCTGATTGTGTGTCCTAGGCCTTCAACAGCCAGGTAGAACAACAGCCTCCCTTCCACTGCCAGACAAGCAGACCTATTGGAGAGGGCCGGGAGGGAGTGTGGTCCCACCAGGCCTCGAATTTCACAGCCGTGGCCGTTGATGCCCCCTTGTGTGGCTGTAATGCTCCCCCGCTCGCTCGCTATTTGCATTTGAGGATTGGTCCAACAGAATCGGTCATTTGGACACCGAAACGCATTATTAAAGTAAAATAATGTCTCAGAGGAAAGGTTAACCTTTCTAATGATACCCTTTTTATGTCTAAACTCTTCAAACTACGCGCAGATCAGACACTTAAAACGGGAATATCAATTAATATTGATTCAGGGAAATTCATGCTCAGTTTGGTACCACGTACCGCTAGCAGCATTTTAGCCAAATACTGTTATGCTAGCTGTCTAGTCTGTGTTTTATAAATGTGCAATAAGCATAAAACACAATTATATAAGGAATTGGTAACTCATTCTCATTCTGAGAAATAAGGTAGGCCACTTGACTTCAACATCTGAAGAAAGTGCACAGGCTAGTATGCTGTTCAAACAGTTGGAGAAGGACAGAAGGGTATGTTCATAACAAATCAACTGTTCTGCCTTGTTAGCTAGCAAATAGATCCAAGTTGGCTAAACTTGAAATATAAAGATTCATTCTCACTAGTACGTGGGCTTGAGCTTGAGAGATTTTTTATGAGACCTGTGTTAATTAAGCAATAAGGCCCGAGGGGGTGTGGTATATGGCCATATACCACGGCTAAGGGCTGTTATGCATTATTATGCATGGTTCTGATTACATTTGTAACAAAGTGGGCATTTTCATAGACAACCTTGAATGCCAGATCAGAGATTATTGCAAAAAAAGCAGGTTAATCTATTTTGATAAAATAATTATTAGGCTTATATTTAGCCTAGGTGCTGACTGTTTGAAATGCAGTGTATTTGACCTTTAATTGTACAACAAAACTTATTTAGAGAAAAAATTAAAATTAAAATCAAGATATACAGTGAGTGTCCAAAACATTAGGCTCTTTCCATGACAAACTGACCAGGTGAATTCAGTTGAAAGCAATAATCGCAATTGTTGAATCCGCTTCAGGGTAGATGAAGGGGAGGAGACAGGTTAAAGGATTTTAAAGCTTTGAGACAATTGAGACATGGATTGTGTATGTGTGCCATTCAGAGGGTGAATGGGAAAGACAAAAGATGTAAGTGCCTTTGAACAGGGCCGGTAGTAGGTGCCATGAGGAAGAACTCTGCAACACTGCTGGGTTTTTCACGCTCAACAGTTTCCCGTGTGTATCAAGAATGGTCCACCACCCAAATGACATCCAGCCAACTTCACACAACTGTGGGAAGCATTGGAGTCAACATGTGCCAGCATCCCTGTGGAACGCTTTTGACACCTTATAGAGTCCATGCCCCGACGAATTGAGGCTGTTCTGAGGGCAAAAGTGGCTGCAACTCAATATTAGGAAGGTGTATATTGTGAATCGCCCCTAATTTAGAAAACAATCTAACTACGCCCAGCCGTAGTGAGTGAGTGAGCGAGTGTGAGTCAATGGTGTGTAGGCACCCGACCTGAGCCATAGGGCAGAATGAGCATGAGTCCTTCATCAAATGACCCTGTTCATGTAAAAATGACCAAATACACTGACTGTTTACAGCAAAACTAAGTCAACTGTCTATTATAGTGAACAATCTAAATAAAATGATTGAAAACCCCAATCAGCAGTTGGATTGAGTTGCATCCACTCTGGTGGGCTACACAACTCCGGTAAAACACAATTTTCTACAGCGCATTTGGTAACAATGACCCAGTAAATTACATTGGTTGTCACTCAACTAATAAAGCCTATGATTTGACATTGCAAAAGCCATTTTACAAGCATCTGAATGCAGATGTACGAATAGCCTATTAGAACAGGGATTATCCTATCTCTCGTTGGCGCAAGCAGCTGTCTCTCCAGCACTGTGTGCACAGTTATCTGACAGTCATACGCAGTACATGCATAAAAATTCAATAGGCAGGTTTTAAACAATTAAGTTTATGGTTAAATAGTTTTAAAATTGCATACAACTCATCACCCCGAGAACACCATCCCCACAGTGAAGCATGGTGGTGGCAGCATCATGCTGTGGGGATGTTTTTCCATCGGCAGGGACTGGGAAACTGGTCAGAATTGAAGGAATGATGGATGGCGCTAAATACAGGGAAATTCTTGAGGGAAACCTGTTTCAGTCTTCCAGAGATTTGAGACTGGGACGGAGGTCCACCTTCCAGCAGGACAATGACCCTAAGCATACTGCTAAAGCAACACTCGAGTGGTTTAAGGGGAAACATTTAAATGTCTTCGAATGGCCTAGTCAAAGCCCAGACCTCAATCCAATTGAGAATCTGTGGTATGACTTAAAGATTGTTGTACACCAGCGGAACTCATCCAACTTGAAGGAGCTGGAGCAGTTTTGCCTTGAAGAATGGGCAAAAATCCCAGTGGCTAGATGTGCCAAGCTTATAGAGACATACCCCAAGAGACTTGCAGCTGTAATTGCTGCAAAGGGTGGCTCTACAAAGTATTGACTTTGGGGGGGGGGGGGGGGGGGTGAATAGTTATACACACTCAAGTTCTGTTTTTTTGTCTTATTTCTTGTTTGTTTCACAATAAAAAATATTTTGCATCTTCAATTTGGTAGGCATGTTGTGTAAATCAAATGATACAAACCCCCCAAAAATCTATTTTAATTCCAGGTTGTAAGGCAACAAAATAGGAAAAATACCTAGGGGGGGTGAATACTTTTGCAAGCCACTGTATGTTATTAAAAGTCTCTAATGTTTGGCTAGATTTTCTGGCGCCTCCCTCGTGTCAGCATCGGAGAGGCTGTAGCCAATACGCATAGGATATCACCTACACTTTGACATGTAGGCTAATTATTTATGTACATTGAAGTTTTTTTTTACAGAATACCTAGTGTTTTTCGGTTTTCAAATCAATTTAAATTGTCAATTTTGGTTAATGGCTTTGGTGCCCTGGCAGATGGCCTTGGTGCCCTGGCAGACTGGGAACCTCTTGAGGGCCAAATGGCCTTGCTCCTAAAATCACAAAATTCCAGGCCTGGGTCCCACTGACAGGCATTGTTTATCAGCAATGTCACCAATTCCCAGGAGGGCCTCAGGGGAGGTTGGGGAAAATGTGGAGATCAGCAAAACTCTATGACAAAGAGGTAACTGCACACACTGACAGCACAGTCCCAAGCTGTGCAATGCATACAACTAAAGCCGGCGGACACTACACGTTTTTAGCCCGATCTACGGGCTCCCGCAGTTTTCCAAATCGGAGCAAACCCGGAGTAAAATGTAACGATGCAGCCCGTAAAGTGTAAGCACACACCTGATTTGCAGTTGATGGCGCCAACGGGCTTCCGGGGGCACTCTACAGGCACTTACGTTGTCCCGATAATTTTCAAACATGTTGAATATAGTCGGCCTCAAATCGGCCATTATCGCCAAGTATGAGCAGTACTCAACGCAAATGCAAAGCATGTCCCACCATCAGCTACTCAGAACTATAAAGATTATCTTCAACTACACTACCAGTCAAAAGATTTGACTTGACACACCTACTTATTCAAGGGTTTTTCTATATATTAAAAAATAAATTACATTGTAGAATAACAGTGAAGACATCAAAACTATGAAATAACATCATCACAACAATCATGTGGTAACCAAAAAGTGTTAAACATTCTTCAAAATAGCCATTCTCCCAACCAACTTAATGAGGTAGTCACCTGGAACGCATTTCAATTAACAGGTGTGCCTTCTTAAAAGTTAATTTGTGGAATTTCTTTCCTTCTTAATGTGTTTGAGCCAATCAGTTGTGTTGTGACAAGGTAGGGGTGGTATACAGAAGATGGCCCTATTTGGTAAAAGACCAAGTCCAAATTATGGCAAGAACAGCTCAAATAAGCAAAGAGAAACGACAGTCCATCATTACTTTAAGACGTGAAGGTCAGTCAATACGGAACATTTCAAGAACTTTTTTACGTTTCTTCAAGTGCAATCGCAAAAAACATCAAGCACTGATGAAACTGGCTCTCATGAAGATCGCCACAGGAATGGAAGAACCAGAGTTACCTCTGCTGCTGCGGATAAGATCATTAGAGTTACCAGCCTCAGAAATTGCAGCCCAAAAAAATGCTTCACAGAGTTCAAGTCACAGACACAACATCAATTGTTCAGAGGGGACTGTGTGAATCAGGCCTTCATGGTCGAATTGCTGCAAAGAAACCACTACTAAAGGACACCAATAAGAAGAAGAGACCTGCTTGGGCCAAGCTCAAACAAGAGCAATGGACATTAGACCGGTGGAAATGTGTCCTTTGGTCTGGAGTCCAAATTTGAGATTTTTGGTTCCAACCGCCGTGTCTTTGTGAGACGCGGTGTGGGTGAACGGATGAACTCCGCATGTAGTTCCCACCGTAAATCATGGAGGAGGTGGTGTTATGGTGTGGGGGTGCTTTGCTGGTGACACTGTCTGTGATTTATTTAGAATTCAAGGCACACTTAACCAGCATGGCTACAACAGCATTCTGCAACGATACGCCATCCCATCTGGTTTGGGTTTAGTGGGACTATCATTTGTTTTTCAACAGGACAATATTCCAACACACCTACAGACTGTGTAAGGGCTATTTTACCAAGAATGAGAGTGATGGAGTGCTGCATCAGATGACCTGGCCTCCACAATCCCCCAACTTCAACACAATTGAGATGGTTTGGGATGAGTTGGACCGCAGAGTGAAGGAAAAGCAGCCAAGTGCTCAGCATATGTGGGAACTCCTTCAAGACAGTTGGAAAAGCATTCCAGGTGAAGCTGGTTGAAAGAATGCCAAGAGTGTGCAAAGCTGTAATCAAGGCAAAGGGTGGCTATTTGAAGAATCTCAAATATAAAATATATTTTGATTTGTTTAACACTTTTTTGGTTACTACATGATTCCATATGTGTTATTTCATAGTTTTGATGTCTTCACTATTATTCTACAATGTAGAAAATAGTTAAAAATAAAGAAATACCCTTGAATGAGTAGATGCGTCCAAACTTTTGACTTGTACTGTACCTCACAAGTTCATCACAACAATGGCACCAAAGGTATGGCATACCCTCACAATTTGAGGGCTTGCTTTAACTTAACACACCAAGCCCTTCACTGACACAGATATTTAAGGAGTGCATGGTGAATTAAGGAATTGGCCAACAAAATCTATTGATAGCCTATAATTTAGTCTGTCAAACAGGTAGACATACCTAGGGTTGTTGCGGTGACCGTATTACCGCCACACCAGCAGTCATGACTACAGTAAAATTCCACGTGACCGCTTAGTCACGGTGATCTCCTCTTATGCACTCAGGACATGCGTTGGTAGTCCCCAACTCGCTAATAACCATCAGGTCGCTAATGGCCTGGTACTCAGCGCTCTATTGTCCCTCTAACCACTCTGACATCAACGCAAATGCAATCGGAAATCACAAACACTTATCACGAAAACAGTATCATGCTCTTAAAACTCACCTCACTGTGATTGATCAATTTGAAGAAATTAGTTCAACAACAGGTTGAAACTGAGTGGAAAACATAGTTGTTTTGGATGTTGTTTCAAAGCCTAACAACGAAATGGACAGCGCTTTCTAAGGTGATGATTAACTCAAAACATCCATATGCATATTAGAGCTTATGCATACGCATAAGCCTATATATGAGACCAACCCCGAAGAAAAAACAACTATTAAAATAATGATTGTACTATTATACAATACATAGCCTACCACATATTGCGCATGGCAGAAAAACATTTTAAAAGACAGACTTAAGATGTCTGGTACATAATTGATCTAGCCTATAACTCCAAAATTAAACAAATTCTAGTAAATTGCCTTTGTGTGTGGACTGTATTATTATGCATTCTGGATGGACTGATTACATTATGCTATGCTCCAAACTTTCTATCCATGAGTCTGGGAGAGAATGTATAGACCTAGGCGATGCTCTTGGTTTAATGATTGTGCAGGGCTGCTTACAGAGTTAACCTACAATTATAGTGAATTTGTATTTGATTTTGAATAGCCTAGTAATAGGGCATTTTCTATATTTTCATAATTAATAGACTGACATTACCTTTAGCTACAGAATATCTCACCACTGTGCGTTTCCATCTCCTCCTGGAATATCACCTGTCGTGCAGCGAGAGGCTGCATGCTCCTCACACAGTGGTTGATGCATGGAGTGAAATAACCGGAGTAGCCTACCTGGCATGATTAAAAAACAAACAGGCGGGAAAGCGGCCTCTGACATGTATTTTTTCCCCCTGCCCATTTCATAATGGGCCATTCGAAATCTAAACTAATTTTACATATTAGTAAAATTGAGAATAGTCTGATGGGTGAAAATATGATCACTTGATGAGAGAACAACGTGTGCAGCCTGAGGCTAGGAATAAAGTGCAAGCTTTTTTTGTGACTTCCTGAAATCATCAATAGCCTATTAGTCGCATCATGCAGAACATATACTGTATGTTTTGATTTCTAGGACATTTAAAAAGTTTTGTATCACAAATAACTCTAAATCTAGCGTATAGGACCTGTTTCAAATGATCACTTTTTTACACTCAATATAGCCACTTCATATGTGCACTCCCTCTGGAATGGGAAAAATATCCCTTCCATTTTAGATTCTTACTATAAAATAATGGCAAGGGACTTATAAGCATATCTTGTCTGCTAAATGAACAAGCCTACAGCCTATGGCATATAGGCAGATAACATACAGTAAGCCAAGTAACTCATCCTGTTCTTTAGACCTGCCTAAAATAAATAATGGATTTATTGTGATGGTGTGTATTAAAATTGATGTATTATACTTTTTTAAATGTAGATGTTCCAAAGGCACGCATCAGCGGCCTGGAGATGCTAAATGTGTTTATGTTAATTAACGGTAAATTACTGTGAGACCGGCAGTATTTTGCATGACAATAACCAGCTGACAACATTTCATGACCGCCACTGCCCTAGGCCTACCACTTATTTCTTAAATAAGAAGAAATAGGTTAACACAAAGCCCTCGTTGATAGTAAAGTCAAATAAAAATCAAGCCTACTTTCAGCACCCATGCGCTGTCCATCTCTGATTGATTCTGCCCCGGCTGCCACTTCAATGTAATGGCTTATTGTGAATCTGGCTTATTGTGAGGTCAACAACTCTGATAAATAGCTTAATCATGGGCAACGAAACATAGTGTTTATTCAAATCAATTATAGCAGTAGCAAGCTATCAAAGTTTACCTCCGGTACTCGTCATCTTCACACTCTCCCTCTCAAACTGAACATCAGTAGTCCACGTGCACAGATGTTGCGTTCCTTGTATGTACATTGTTATGCTTCCTCAGTTGCTATGATGATTTCCTTACTAGGCCTACACATGCGCAAACATGCCCAGCAAAAATAGCCTGATTCTGGCCCAATTGTCCAATCGTACAGCCACGGAGGTGCTGCCAGGTCTATACTATACCGATTACTAGGTCACTACCATTATGGCTTGACTGAATCGTTAAATGTGAGAGGTTCTCCGATGGTTAGAGCCCGTAGAGCGTGCAAAAATCGTGTAGTGTATTTTTGCCTTTAGACAAGACAAAGCATAAACAAAATACAGCTCAGAGAGAGAAGAGTGCTGCACCACAGCGGCACTGCCACTGATCGATAACGCCTGCCATTAAACATCAATTGAGTTGCATTGCATTGATATAATTATTTTGACTAGGCTATAGGCCTAGTTTGACCAAGTAGCATCCTATTTGTTCAAAACACCCCATAAGACTACTCATGTTGGAAAGTCATTTCTCTATTTTGGATAAGATGAATGAAACAGCTTACAGTACAGGCTACAGGTTAGCCTACTTGCTGGATATCTGGTCTATTGATTTCCTTCCTTGCAGGAAAGTGGACTTCAGGTGCAGAGGACACAATTGCACCATTTCTTCATTTGGCTGTCAGGCCTCTTCAGCTCTACACACACTCTATTGCCATGATTGTGGCCGATGCACTTGGAACAGCTCAAATTCCATTTTCACTCTTTGATGGTGCAACAACAACCTGCTCAATACCTTTTTGTAAATTAAATGGTTGTTGGTGCCAAAATCATGGTAAATGGTCAGAGGTCTGCCAGTACCAAAAAGGGCAATTTCTGTGGTGCGACAAAGTGGAGAGTTCAGTACAGTGCTGGCTTGATAAAAGATATGGGGGGGGGGGGTTATTGTGGTACTTAAGAACACACTGCAATGAAAAATAAAGCCCCACATAGGCCTGGCTATTGGTTTATCGTTTTGAAATGGGGCTATGCTACTTGCCTGGGTTGTTGGAATACATATTGAGTAACATTCAGTAATAATACACATTTAATACACATTAATTACATACAGCTTAGGCTATACCATATGGGAGATAGAAAAAGATTATAGCTGACTCCAGAAACTGTAACAATTGACAATTAACATAACATTAGAAGAATTGCCACTTGGGGGGGGGGGGGGGTTATTGTGGTACTTAAGAACACACTGCAATGAAAAATAAAGCCCCACATAGGCCTGGCTATTGGTTTATCGTTTTGAAATGGGGCTATGCTACTTGCCTGGGTTGTTGGAATACATATTGAGTAACATTCAGTAATAATACACATTTAATACACATTAATTACATACAGCTTAGGCTATACCATATGGGAGATAGAAAAAGATTATAGCTGACTCCAGAAACTGTAACAATTGACAATTAACATAACATTAGAAGAATTGCCACTTGCATGCAGACGATGGAAAATTAGCATAGTGGTTATAACAATCCTTGCAGGCTTTTACAAAACTTGAGATCAAACATAACATGTATATTTGCAATTTTAGCAGAAGCTTTTATCCAACGCGACTTACAGTCATGCATACACTTTAAGTATGGGTGGTCCCGGGAATTGAACCCACTACCCTGGCGTTACAAGCACCATGCTCTCTACCAACTGAGCTACAAAGGACACATGTCGCCTACACTATCTGATAAAGCAAAGGGTGTATCAGTACAGGAGCCAAGAGGCATGCTGTCTTCAATGACATTGTGAAGTGGAGTGTTTACGTGATGCCTGGAAAAGGTCGTACTTACCTATCAGTGATACTGGACTGTGTGTCGCTCATTGGGCTCCCGTTTCTAGATTTGCTGTGATTTATATCCAATTATCATTTTCCAAAATATGATAAGAGTCTCTTTGCAGAGTCCTTCCCTAACATCCGTCTGTGTTGAGATGCTTGAAAAGGGTGATGACATACAAAATCAACAACATTGAGAGCTGAATCTCCAAATAACAATGTTATGAAAACACCTTAAAAATTGTCGGCGATAGACTCCCAGTGAAAATGAATGTCTGGGTATGTCCTAATACTGAATTCAATACCTCAATTGAATAGTTTTGCAGTGAAATGGTACCTATTCAGACAAGCCACTAATGATAATGCAACTTTCGCTGCTGTAACAATTTCTTCAGATAAATTAGGACCTCTAATCACTCCTCGTCTTACGTCGTGCAGATCTCCACCTTTTCGCAGAAGACACCGGGGGTCAGGGACGATGTTCCTATTGACAATGATGTGTTCCCTTGGAAAATATTGATACAGGCTCCACTTTCACTCTTTCTGCATCTATCTCCATGTACGAATCCTTTGACGTCAATCAAAATGGATCGCATCACACTTATTTTTCTAAATGTAAAACCCTATAGGAAATACAACCAGTTAACCTGGCCTGGTGTAATAATAGTCAACTAGTAAGCGTGTCTTTTGTGAAAGATATTGAAAATCGAGTCAGTCCCATTTGGTGTTCCCAGCCTCCAGATTTGCATTTATCCGTGGACGAGCAGCCCCTCGTGACCATGAGAATTTCTAAAAACTGACGACAAGTCTGAGTTGAAACCCGTGTTGTGAATTAGCTAACTAGTTAGTAATTATTGCAGCAACATAACAAACTAGGTAATAGTCCTAGCTTGATTAACTAGCTATAGCAAATGCATTAGTTTTTTTCCAGCTAGCTATTGCACTATTTAGCTTGCTAGCTAATATGCCCCTCTAAATTTGTTGGGAGCTTCAGTTCAGTTAGCTTGAACTGAAGCTAGCCAGACTATAACGTTAGCGTTGTTAACTCCAGGGAGTGGAGAATGGGACGCCTTTTTCCCCAGTAGACTCGAAACGTGTCCGATAATATACGTTTTCCTTACAACTTTTACGATTGATAGCTAGCTACGAAACAAAGTAAATCCTTGAAAATCAGCCGACTGAATAGTGAATGTGAATTAGCTACAATACTAGCTTGCTGCAGTCTCGGCCAACGGTGGCTAACTAGCTATATCTAGCAACGAACACAGGGGAACTCTTTCAGTAGCTACAAAACTTTGCTTCGTGTGCTCCGACAATCCTGAATGTCATTCCCAAAAACGAAATCACAAAAACACGCTTCCCAACAAATATAAAAGGTGTCCCGTCGAATATGAAGTCCGCACGAGCTAAGGAACCGTTTCAAATGTTTCTTGTAAATCTCCTTCAGGGTTGCAAACATCCACAAAACTTAACGGAGCGCAGTTTTCATTGACTCCATGTTTCCAGAATTTAGACAATTTGAGTTGTTTCTCTGCAGAATTCCCTTGGATGTCTATGCTAACAAGGATAGCTAGCTAGCAAACGAATTATCTAATTTACAAACAAAAAAAACTCCGAGCCGGTTATCACTTTAGAATAATGTGATTATTAGGATGTGTCTCCAGATATGGTATTGAGGAGAAAATAAATAACTTTCTACAATTTCCCAACATTTCAGGATAGCTACGCCCTCGCCCTGACCAAAAGCTCCCAATCTACTTCCGCCGGGAGAAACAATAATACTTGCCAGACTTTCATAACTAATAACAATAATAATACATTCGTCTTTTTCATTGTGGTGTCTGATTGGATGTCCTTGGCAGATGGGATTTTTTTTTAAAAGGTGCTACTTTCATAACTAATAATAACAATAATAATACATTCCTTTTTCATTATGGTGTCTGATTGGATGTCCTTGGCAGATGGGATTACAAATTTACATTTTACTGTAGGCAAAATGTATATTGAACTTAAAATGTAGCTACATTTTCTGTGAAACCTAACATTATCATTGTTATTATTGGCCTAATGATTATCACATTGGTATTCTACAACACCATCTTATATTCCCCTCATTGTTTCTACTTATTTATTTGTTCCTGTGTTATACCACTTCTAAAATTGGAAAACATCTGACACTCCAAAATCAAAGTTTGTCAGATGTTTTCAGGTCTCAGAAAGTGGTCTAATGTCAAGAGAAGTCCATGTTTCATGTTAACTGTTCTATGCCTCCAACCCAAATGAATGGAAACAAGGCACAGAATAAAATGAGATCCCTATACCGCTCCCATTCATTTGGGATTCAGGTATACTGTATTATTGGATCTACACAGCAGATGACTTAGGGCGTGGACTCATCAGGACTCACCTTTTGGGGTCTGACAACTTCTGACAAATGTTAATTTGTGGGTGAACTATCCCATTAAAATGACCAGTTAATAAAGTAGAATAATTTACTGCTGTGACAATCATAACTCATAAATCATAACACATTACAGGGTTAAATGGTTATGGCATTTAACAGCAAAACTGTTCAAACATAACATTTTTGGTTGAGCACTCTACTACAGTATTTTGGAGGATTGTTGATTTACAAATGCCACCATGTGGACAATTTGAATACTTCAAGCACAGAGCACTCTGTGATGGCTATAGCGCAATAAGCCTATCCTACAGTATGTGACACGGCTACACTACTTTTTTGAATGCAATATAGGCTAGTATCCCTTTAAAGTTGTTGTAATAACATACAAATAAATATTTTAAAGTTAAGTCTAACAAGTGGCAAAGTAGTATTTCCCTGAGTAAAAAAAACCTGTTCAAATAGTTCAAAAAAATATGTTATACTATATAGGCCTACTGGGACGCAATCATTGTGGAATATTTTACTTGATATTACAGCACATATTTCTATACCAGCTCCGTATTCAGGGTATTTATTGAACACACAACAAAAGTAAACATTACATTTGAACACGTATAATGTCCCAAAGGCACACTTGTATTATTCTCCCTTATCACAGACACACAGAATGTTGACATACAAATTGTATCTAACTATTTAGGCACCAGATTGAAATATTTCATTGAAAAGTAGTGAATTTCAAATATGAATGCATACAATATTGGGAAATGTGACCTAGCATCATACTGGAACATGTTAAGCAATACAGTGCACAAACATTTAGCACAAATTGTTGTTTACCAATTGGTATTTCAAACTAATTTACAATGACTAATATACACTCAATCAAGCAATAGAATGCCACTAAACATATTATTTCAGTTTGTTACACAAATACAAATAATTTGTTACTGATTGTTACGGATTTGTTGTTGCTGTGAGCTTTAATGAATAACTTTTGTGCAAAGCATTATTGTAGCTAAATGGAAAGACAGTTATCATAAGAAACATTTAGCTTTTTACTGAGTTTTATGTTATATAAAAGCCAGTGTCATGTAACACTGCAATCTCAGCGAGCGTTAATAAACATCTTCCTAAAAAATAAATGGAATGGAACTTGGGATATTCCATGGAATATTTTGAAATGGCTTATAAATTCTACCACAATTTGAATTAGACTGAAATTAGAAAAATTACACTCAACACATTGCAAAATATTTATAAAAGTAGAATTTCTGCAGGAAAACTACTGCATTCAACAACAAAATACTGCAAAAGGAATTAAACAGTCAGTTTCGGTTCAATTTCACTGCATCAAAAAAGGTGTGGCCTAACCTATGAGGATTAGAGAACGTTATTTGTCTGCTTCCCAATAGTCAATTTATTGCTGGATACAAGGTTAGAAGAACATACTATTAGGTTACAGTTCATTGCAATTAGGTTGTGAAATACATGTGTTCATCATACTGGCACTAGGGCCTTTGGTTTGAAAGACAAACTATGTCTCAATTGTTTTTGTTACAGTTGTACATTTTTGAAGATACTTTTGCAACATTCTCTTGCACTTGTTTTTAATTAAAATAAAATAAAAAAATATACAAGTGTTAGCTAAATACCAACAAATATTCCCCAATAACCATATAGGCCTAAAGAATGGCTTGACTTTGACCCCATGCTTACAGTATGCACAACCATTAAATGAATAAAGGTGGTCTATTAGTATAAACATTGGACATTTTTATTAATCTTCTAAAGATAAGGAAGTCTTTCAGTCCGTCTTTCTATCACGTCCGTTAACTGTTGCCAGTCTGTGTTGGTCTCTCCAGCGTCTGTATTTGGATTGACTCTTGCGGTAGGCGAAACGACCAATGTCCACCATGAACACCCAGGACAGCACATACATGGCAACTCCCCCACACTTTATAATGAACCTGGGCAGTGGGGAGATGAGCTCGCAGTACAACATCCTCCCGCCAACCACTATGCGCATGAACACAAATAGCACTACAAACAGAACATCGACCGCCTCCCCTGTCAGGCTCTCATAGCGACCCAACTGTCTCAGGAACCAGCGAGCTTGCAGCAGGGGGTTGGTGATCTCGCTAGCAAAGATTACGGCACAGGACTCGATGCCTGATTCCCCCAAGCTCAGGGTCAACAAGATACCCAGGATGCTCATGGTGTGGTGGACCAGCATCACCGGGCCCTCGGTGCGGAAGTACATACACCAGCCCATGTCGAAGATGAAGTAGCCCAGGCTAATGACCATAGCACTGATCTGAAGGGGGGTGTTCTTTGTGCCTGGAATCAAGATCACAACGTTATTGTAAACACTCTTCATGGTTAGTAACATTGTCATACACACATCAAATTACTGTATACTAGGCAAGAAAACTCTACATAAAGAACATTGGGTTATGGATGTAACCTTGGTTCTCTGAGTTGATTAAAGGGTCACCAAACGACCTATGGGAACTCCTTCCCCTTCTCACGCGATGAGATGCTTAATATCAAAGATGTTTACAGTTACGCCACTCCCTTACTGTATCCACGTGACTTGTCACTATAAAAGGTGATGTGACGTGACATACTGTCAATTACTTCACTTGAATTCCACGGAGGCGGAGGAACGACATGAAAGCTTGGTGATCTGTTACTCTACTCAGAGAACCAGGGCTAAATCTGTAACGTTCTCTTTCGCTTTCGTAAAGGGGTTGCTGTACCAAACAGGTGGTTCAGGCAACAGAGTGGGATACCTCACCATTAAACCTTAGTCCAGATGAGTCCCTGGGAAGTCCTTGTATCCACCACAGCAGGGTTTCCCAAACCTCTCCTCAGGCCCAGACATTTCACATTTTTGTTTTAACCCTAAACTGCCACACCTGATTCAATTAGTCAAAGGATTTAGGGTTCAAACAAAAATGTCAAACATCTGGGGGGGCCCGAGGACAGGGTTGTGAAATCCTGCACCACAGGATGCAACAGAATATGGATGGATTAAACAGGGTGGATTAAATGTCAACTGTAGTATACAACTGTAAACACACACAAGCTGAAACTTAAAACACGAGAGGCTTCAATTAGGTGTAACAAGCCCACTGTAAGAGCACCCATCTCACTGATGGTTGAAAAGTATGTACAAGGTTCACAGTACGCTCACTTATCTGGGTTGAGAGAGTGTGCCGTGTCCAGAACCACAGACCCCACTGCTGGTGTGGACATAACATTGAGTCTGTAGTACCTCATGAAAGTCATGGGTGTTGATTCCAGGGAGGCCCCTCTGAACAGGGCCCTTGAGGTGGCCAAACCCCTGGTGGAGTGTGATACCATGCCACCTGGAGTTGGTCTACCTGCTGCAACGTATGATTGACACTGCATTGGTAATCCAATATGCCAGTCTCTGCTTTTCGAGACAGCGCAACCTTTGGTGTTCTCCCCATAACACACAAAAAGCTGTTCTGTTTGATAAATAGTTATTGTTGCAGCAAGACAGGTACTCAATGCCCTAACCGTGCAAAGTGTATGCAACTCACGACTCTCCTGTGAGAAGTTGGGAGGCTGTCATACACACATTCAATGTAGATGGCGACTTCCCTGCAGAAATAAGCTTCTGGAGAAAAGTCAAAATGTCAGAAATTGGGCAGGAAGATGGCGATTCTGCATGGGCAATACAACACTTCCTGAACACGTTCCACTTGTAGGAATAGAGTCTTTGTGTAGAGGTTTCTGAGCAGAGTGTTGGCTTTTGAGCAGGATTATGAACTGTTGTTTTCAAGACACCCCTGAAGCGGGCCTAAGCGTAGCCTTATGTCACTGTGCGTAACACCCATTTGTTGGCCATTGACCTTTGTCAGCCTGGTGGTGATCAAGGAAACAGTGTTGCGCTAGAGAGTCGGTCCCATCAGGACCAAGGCTCTGTGTGCTGTGGTGCAGAGGGTAAGTGGCCTGCATGTGGTGCATCTCTGCCTCTTCCGAGGGCGATAAGGCACTCCACCTCTTCGGTAGGACAGAGTGTCTGTTCCTCTACTTATGAGCAGGTGCAGCCTATCTGAGCCTGGTTTTTGGCATCACAGTTGGGGGCCTGGGACAGGAGAAATGGTTTGCTGGCTGACACATTCTTGGCTTTGGAATGAGGCGCTGAAGGTCCGTCTGTGCTTCTCTGTCCTCCTTAGACACTTGGAGGTGGGCCGCTGCTGGGCCAAATGTCTGGCCAGGTGATATGGGTATACCTAAGAGTGGAACTTTCTCTTTGTCAGGGAGCTTGGAGTGTGCTAACCATAGATGGCGCTGTGCAACACACAGTGTGCCCAAAGTTCTGAGCATTGCAGCTACTTCTGATAGAAGCGGTGCTGTCATGTGTACTGCGTAGGAAGCGATCAGATGCCCTGCATCGTTTGTTAGGCAGCTCTTGGTCTGAACTGTGAGACCCTTTGCTATGAGACTCGAAATTGAGCTCAAGTGCATCCTGTTTCCATTGATCATCCTTGAGATGTTTCTACAACTTGATTGGACATGATTTGGAAAGGCACACACCTGTATATACAAGGTCCCACAGTTGACAGTGCATGTCAGAGCAAAAACCAAGCCATGAGGTCGAAGGAATTGTCCGTAGAGCTCCGAGACAGGATTGTGTTGAGGCACAGATCAGGCCTTTTTGTGGCCAGACGGTGACGGAAGCCACTCCTGAGTAAAATGGCAGTAGCAATGAGCGTTGCTAGTGCCAGGCCAACAGGCTGCGACTGGATGATGCTAGAGCCAGGGTGCATACCATCAGAGTGATCATAGTCTGTGGCATAAGAGTGGGAAGCTCTTGTGGACAGTACATCAGTGTCATCCGATTCAACAACCACACTCTGTTCAGAGGTAGGGGTTGAGTTTGGTACCGGCAAAGGAAATCTGGCCAGGATGTGCTCAAGGATGGACTCAATGGTTGCCATGCGACTGCCCAGTGACATAATCTCCTTGTGCACCTCAGTGCGGTGAAATTTGTGCCCAGGTGAGGATGAGCGATGTCGTTAATTGGGCGGTGGATCACGTGGGGAGTGAGAACTGTCATTTGACCTGGAGCGTTTGGAATGATCTGCAGAGGAAGGTCTATGATCAATGATCTGTGTGGCAGATTCATCTGATGACAGTCCGGAGGTTCCGTCCACAAAGCTCTAAAGTCGAGATTTCAATGCTCTCGGTTTGAATTTCTGACAGTGAGTACAACAGCTGCTACTCTGTGCAGCCGCTTGAGCATGTTCAGCTCCCAAGCAAAGAATGCAAAGAGTGTGCTCATCTGAGGCTGGTAGTTGTTTCTCACATTGTTGACAAGGGTGGAATGACATCCTGAGTACAGCACTGAATCTGTGTGCAAGGAACGGATTTTCACCCAATTGTATCCACAAGAGAAGTGTGTTCCAAGAAAAAGTTGCAATAATAAAAAATATGCTAAATAGCTTTGTGTCTTGGTGTGCCTCATTGTCTGCTTCGATGCTTCAAGCTGGTGCCTCGGTGTCGGCTTCAAGAGAATAGCTAACAACACTGAGCATCAGCTCTGATCCGTAGAGCTTCGGCGTCGAGACTCCTGCTTAAATATGTAGCAAAGTCTGGGCATGAGACTCGCGCCTATACAGAACTCAATACATTTTATGCACGCTTCGACAAAACAACACAGAGCTGTGCACGAGCGCCCTCACTGTCACAGAGGAATGGGTGATCTTGCTCTCCAAGGCCGACTTGAATAAGGTTTTTAATCTGGTCAACACTCGCAAGGCCGTTCTCAGAGCATGCGCAGACCAGCTCGCAGGCATCTTCACGGTGATTTTCAACCTCTCCTTGTCCCAGTCTGTAATCCCCACGTCTCAAGCTGACCACCATCATTCCCGTTCCCAATAACTCTAAGGCTACCTGCCACAATGAGTACTGACCTGTAGCACTAACATCTGTAATCATGAAGTGCTTTGAAAGGCTGGTCATGGTAAATATCACCTCCATCATCCAAGTCCCAATCCAATTTGCATACCACCCCAACAGATTTACAGACAACGCAATCTCAATTGCACTCCACACTGCCTTCTCCTACCTGGAAAAGAGGAATACCTATTTCAGAATGTTGTTCATTGACTACAGCTCAGCATTCAACACCATAGTGCCCTCCAAGCTCGTCACCAAGCTAGGGACCCTGGGACTGAACATCTCCCTCTGCAACTGGATCCTGGACTTCCTGACGGGCCAACCCCAGATGGTTAGAGTAGGCAACAACACCACCGCCAAGCTGACTATGAACACAGGGGCCCCCTAGGGGTATGTGCTTAGCCCCCTCCTGTATTCTATGTTTATCCACGAATGTGTGGCCACGCACATCATCAACTCCATCATCAAGTTTGCTGACGACACAACGGTTGTAGGCCTGATCACCAACGGAGATGAGAAAGCCTACAGGAAAAAGGTCAGAGAACTGCCAGTGTGTTGCCAGGACAACAAACCTCTCCCTCAATGTCAGTAAGACCAAGGAGCTGATCATGGACTACAGGAAACAGGGGTGAGGTCAAGAGCTTCAAGTTCCTCGGTGTCCACATCACTAAGGACTTAACATGGTCCTCTCACACCAGAACAGTCGTGAAGAAGGCACGGCAACGCCTCTTATCCCTTGGGAGGTTGAAATGATTTGGCATACCCCTCAGATCCTCAGGAACTTTAACAGCTGCACCATTGAGAGCATCCTGACTGGTTGTATCACTCTCTGGTATGGCAACTGCCCCACCCGCGACCGGAAGGCCCTACAGAGGTAGTTGTGGACGTTCCTGCCGGTGTCTGAGAAAGGGTCAAAATACTGCCAAAGACTTTAGCCGTCCGAGACATGGACTGTTCTCCATGCTCCCGTCCAGCAGGCTGTACCGGTGCGTCAAGGCTCAGAACAACAGACTCCTAAACAGCTTCTATCCCCTGGCCATAAGACTCTTAAATGGCTAACAACTACTGCTCTCCCTCTCCCACTGACTATCCACACTGACTCTATCTATGCCCATCCACAGGTCTCTAACAACTCAGACACAACCTACGCTGCTGCTAAAATTATTATTGATTCGATTTATTACTCCATTACGCAGCTGTCCATTGATTATTGATTGCCATTACTATTAGTATTTTTCCTGTTACTGGTCACTATTTCTCCCGTTTACATGTATACACTGTGTTCCATGAAAAAGACTGACCAGGTGAATCCAGGTAAAAACTATGATCCCTTATTGATGTCAATAAGCCTTGAACTAATTGAGACATGGAAAGAAAGGATTTAAGTGCCTTTGAACGGGGTATGGTAGTAGGTGCCTGGCGGTTTGAGTGTGTAAAGAACTGCAACGCTGCTGGGTTTTTCGCGTGGAACAGTTTCCTGTGTGCATCCAGGATTGTCCACCAGCCAAAGGACATCCAGCCAACTTGACACAACTGTGGGAAGCATTGGAGTCAACGTGGGCCAGCATCCCTGTGGAACGCTTTCGACACATTTTAGAGTCCATGCCCCAACGAATTGAGGCTGTTCTGAGGGCAAAAGGAGGTGCAACTCAATATTAGGAAGGTGTTCCTAATGTTTTGTACACTGAGTGTACATTACAATTAGTATATTACCATAAGTACAGTGGCTTGCGAAAGTATTCACCCCCCTTGGCATTTTCCTTATTTTGTTGCCTTACAACCTGCACTTAAAATTGATTTTTTGGGGGTTTGTATCATTTGATTTACACAACATGCCTACCACTTTGAAGATGCAAATTTTTTTCTATTGTGATTCAAACAAGAAATAAGACAAAAAAAACAGAACACTTGAGCGTGCATAACTATTCACCCCCCCAATGTCAATACTTTGTAGAGCCACCTTTTGCAGCAATTACAGCTGCAAGTCTCTTGGGGTATGTCTCTATAAGCTTGGCACATCTAGCCACTGGGAGCTTTTCCCATTCTTCAAGGCAAAACTGCTCCAGCTCCTTAAAGTTGGATGGGTTCCGCTGGTGTACAGCAATCTTTAAGTCATACCACAGATTCTCAATTATTGGATTGAGGTCTGGGCTTTGACTAGGCCATTCCAAGACATTTCAATGTTTCCCCTTAAACCACTTGAGTGTTGCTTTAGCAGTATGCTTAGGGTCATTGTCCTGCTGGAAGGTGAACCTCCGTCCCAGTCTCATATCTCTGGAAGACAAACAGGTTTCCTTCAAGAATTTCCCTGTATTTAGCGCCATCCATCATTCCTTCAATTCTGACCAGTTTACCAGTCCCTGCCGCAGGAAAAACATCCCCACAGCATGATGCTGCCACCACCATGCTTCACTGTGGGGATGGTGTTCTCAGGGTGATGAAAGGTGTTGGGTTTTGCGCCAGACATAGAGTTTTCCTTGATGGCCAAAAAGCTCAATTTTAGTCTCATCTGACCAGAGTACCTTCTTCCATATGTTTGGGGAGTCTCACACATGCCTTTTGGCAAACACTATTTTTTTCTTTAAGCAATGGCTTTTTTCTGACCACTCTTCCATAAAGCCCAGCTCTGTGGAGTGTACGGCTTAAAGTGGTCCTATGGACAGATACTTCAATCTCCGCTGTGGAGCTTTGCAGCTCCTTCAGGGTTATCTTTGGTCTCTTTGTTGCCTCTCTGATTAATGCCCTCCTTGCCTGGTCCATGAGTTTTGGTGGGCGGCCCTCTCTTGGCAGGTTTGTTGTGGTGCCATATTCTTTCCATTTTTGAATAATGGCTTTAATGGTGCTCCGTGGGATGTTCAAAGTTTCTGATATTTTTTTTATAACCCAACCCTGATCTGTACTTCTCCACAACTTTGTCCCTGACCTGTTTGGAGAGCTTCTTGGTCTTCATGGTGCCGCTTGCTTGGTGGTGCCCCTTGCTTAGTGGTGTTGCAGACTCTGGGGCCTTTCAGAACAGGTGTATATATACTGAGATCATGTGACACTTAGATTGCACACAGGTGGACTTTATTTAACTAATTTCTGAAGGTAATTGGTTGTTCCCAGATCTTATTTAGGAGCTTCATAGCAAAGGGGGTGAATAGATATGCACGCACCACTTTTCTGTTATTTATCTTTTGAATTTTTTGAAACAAGTACTTTTTTTTCATTTCACTTCACGAATTTGGACTAGTTTGTGATTGTCCAATGCATGAAATCCAAATAGATAAAACCATTGAAATTACAGGTCATAATGCAACAAAATAGGAAAAACGCCAAGGGGGATGAATACTTTTGCAAGGCACTGTATTTATATAGTCCTGGAACAGTACCATCTAGTGGTCAGAACCTGGTATCAGGATGTAGGATGGGACATAAACCAAGCAACTTAAAATGACCAATTTCTCTGAACAGAAAAAAATATTAACAAAAAAAAAAAATTCACTGAGATACATTACATTAGATGAAGAAACAATACTCTGAGCCGAAGCTCCATACTACTTGTCAGACATAGAGAACTGATACTCTATACTCGTTGTTGGGTTGGGATTGGTGTGGGGTGTGGGGGTCCGTGGGTGGCTTTTGACCATTTCTTGGATTCCTAATGTCTTACTCATTGTTAGAAAAAAACTTTGGTCCAAATCGGATGTAAGGTACTACATTTATTGAATATTATATGAAGCCTATACATTAAAATAGCCAATTTGGGTGCAATCAATTAGCTTAATTTCTCACAGATAAAATTATATGTAAACAATTTTTTTTGTGCCAAAATTTTAATCTTACCTGTGTCTAACTACAGAAACGATTTCAGAACAATATGAGATGATGATGTCATGGCTTGCTGAAATGACTTGGAATGACTATACCAACTTAACCACCTTTAGAGAAAGGTTGTATAGAAGCAGCACTCTACATGGAAACGATTACACTGTTTCAGTGCAATTAGATAGTGAGCATCTTACCTGGATGTGTGAAGGGCCAAGGTCCATCCACATAGCCTATGTATGCTGTTATGCAGACCGCCAGGATGCCATGGAGCAGTGTGACCAGCCTACAGTTCCACTCAGAGCCACGGCTTCCATTGGTGTTACACAGTAGGGTGTAGAGAGTGATCCAGCCTGTTAGGCAGAGGACCACGCCAACAGGCAGCGATGTCATCCCTCAGCTAAGTACACAAAAACAAAACAAAAACCACTTAATGACCAACACACACACATAAATACATATACAGTGAGGGAAAAAAGTATTTGATCCCGTGCTGATTTTGTATGTTTGCCCACTGACAAAGAAATGATCCATCTATAATTTTTATGGTAGGTTTATTTGAACAGTGAGAGACAGAATAACAACAACAAAATCTAGAAAAACGCATTTCAACGATGTTTATAAATTGATTTGCATTTTAATGAGGGAAATAAGTATTTGACCCCCTCTCAATCAGAAAGATTTCTGTCTCTCAGGTGTCTTTTATACAGGTAACGAGCTGAGATTAGGAGCACACTCTTAAAGGGAGTGCTCCTAATCTCAGTTTGTTACCTGTATAAAAGACACCTGTCCACAGAAGCAATCAATCAATCCGATTCCAAACTCTCCACCATGGCCAAGACCAAAGAGCTCTCCAAGGATGTCAGGGACAAGATTGTAGACCTACACAAGGCTGGAATGGGCTACAAGACCATCGCCAAGCAGCTTGGTGAGAAGGTGACAACAGTTGGTGCGATTATTCGCAAATGGAAGAAAATAACTACACGGGAGGATCTTGTCAATGATCTCAAGGCAGCTGGGACAATAGTCACCAAGAAAACAATTGGTAATACACTACACCGTGAAGGACTGAAATCCTGCAGCGCCCACAAGGTCCCCATGCTCAAGAAAGCACATATACATGCCCGTCTGAAGTTTGCCAATGAACATCTGAATGATTCAGAGGAGAACTGGGTGAAAGTGTTGTGGTCAGATGAGACCAAAATCGAGCTCTTTGGCATCAACTCAACTCGCCGTGTTTGGAGGAGGAGGAAGGCTGCCTATGACCCCAAGAACACCATCCCCACCGTCAAACATGGAGGTGGAAACATTATGCTTTGGGGTTGTTTTTCTGCTAAGGGGACAGGACAACTTCACCGCATCAAATGGACGATGGACGGGGCCATGTACCGTCAAATCTTGGGTGAGAACCTCCTTCCCTCAGCCAGGGCATTGAAAATGGGTCGTGGATGGGTATTCCAGCATGACAATGACCAAAAACACACAGCCAAGGCAACAAAGGAGTGGCTCAAGAAGAAGCACATTAAGGTCCTGGAGTGGCCTAGCCACTGAACGTTCGAGATGAACGTTCGAGTTGCCAAACGTCAGCCTCGAAACCTTAATGACTTGGAGAAAATCTGCAAAGAGGAGTGGGACAAAATCCCTCCTGAGATGTGTGCAAACCTGGTGGCCAACTACAACAAACGTCTGACCTCTGTGATTGCCAACAAGGGTTTTGCCACCAAGTACTAAGTCATGTTTTGCAGAGGGGTCAAATACTTATTTCCCTCATTAAAATGCAAATCAATTTATAACATTGCGTTTTTCTGGATTTTTTTGTTGTTATTCTGTCTCTCACTGTTCAAATAAACCTACCATTAAAATTATAGACTGATCATGTCTTTGTTAGTGGGCAAACGTACAAAATTAGCAGGGGATCAAATACCTTTTTCCCTCACTGTAGAAGTTTCATAAGATTGCATGAGCACTTCATTTTCTACCATCACCAACAATATCAGTTATGCTCAAGATTTGTGCAAGCAAGTCCGATTAGCCTGCATTTTATGTTCAGTAAATGTTCTGTAAAATGCAGACTAATTGCAATATTGAAATACAGTGCCTTCAAAAGGTATTCACACCCCTCGACTTTTCTACATTTTGTTGTGTTACAAAGTGGGATTAAAATGGATTTCAGTGTAATCTTTTGGTCAAAGATCTACACAAAATACTCTGTAATGTCAAAGTGGAAGATAAATTCTAACATTTGTAAAACATTTATGAAAAATAAAACACAAATATATCTTGATTAGATAAGTATTCATCCCCCCGAGGTAATACATGTTAGAATCACCTTTGGCAGCGATTACAGCTCAGTCTTTCTGGGTAAGTCGCTAAGAGCTTTCCACACAAGCTCTGTTGGTCATTGCTAGACAACCATTTTCAGGTCTTACCATAGATTTTCAAGCAGATTTAAGTCAAAACTGTAACTTGGCCACTCAGGAACATTCACTGCCTTCTTGGTAAGCAACTTCAGTGTAGATCTAGCCTTCTGTTTAAGGTTATTGTGCTGCTGAAAGGTGAATTCATCTCCCAGTGTCTGGTGGAAAGCAGACAGAACCAGGTTTTCCTCTAGGATTTTGCCTGTGCTTAGCTCCATTCCGTTTATTTTTTATACTGAAAAACTCCCCAGTCCTTAGCGGTTACAAGCATACACATAACATGAAGCAGCCACCACTATGCTTTAAAATATGGAGAGTGGTACTCAGTAATGTGTTGCATTGGATTTGCCCAAACATAACACTTTGTATTCAGGACAAAAAGTTAATTGCTTTGCCACATTTTTTGCAGTATTACTTTAGTGCCTTGTTGCAAACAGGATGCATGTTTTGGAATATTTGTATTCTGTACAGGCTTCCTCCTTTTCACTCTGTCAATTAGGTTAGTATTGCGGAGTAACTACAATGTTTCTCCTATTTACATTAAACTCTGTAACTATTTTAAAGTCACTATTGGCCCCATGGTGAAATCCCTGAGCAGTTTCCTTCCTCTCCGGCATCTGAGTTAGGAAGGACGTCTGTTTCTTTGTAGTGATGGGGTGTATTGATACAACATCGAAAGTGTAATGATTAACTTCACCATGCTCAAAGGGATATTCAATGTCTGCTCTTTTTATTTTTACACATCTACAAATCGGTGCCCTTCTTTGCGAGGCATTGGAAAACCTCCCTGGTCTTTGTGGTTGAATCTGTGTTTGAAATTCACTGCTCGACTGTCGAACCTTACAAATAATTTTATGTGTGGGGTACAGAGATGAGGTAGTCATAAAAAAATCATGTTAAAAACTATTATTGCACACAGAGTGAGTCCATGCAACTTATTATGTGACTTGCTAAGCACATTTTTACTCCTGAACTTATTCCGGCTTGCCATAACAAAGGGGTTGAATACTTATCGACTCAAGACCAGCGGTGTAAAGAACTTAAGTAAAAAAACATAAAAGTACTACTTAAGTCGTTTTTTGGGGTATCTGTACTACTATATATATATATATATATATATATATATATATATATATATATATATATATATATATATATATATATATATATATATACTTCACTACATTCCTAAAGACAATAATGTACTTTTTACTCCATACATTTTCCCTGACACCCAAAAGTACTCGTTACATTTTGAAAGCTTAGCAGGACAGGAAAACGGTCCAATTCACGCACTTTTCAAGAGAACATCCCTGGTCATCCCTACTGCCTCTGATCTGGCGGACACACCAAACACAAATGCTTCGTTTGTAAATTATGTCTGAGTGTTGGAGTGTGCCCCTGGCTATCCGTAAATAAATACAAATTGTGCCGTCTGGTTTGCTTAATATAATCAATTTGAAATGATTTATACTTTTCTTTTCTTTTGATACTTACCTATATTTAAAACCAAATGCTTTTAGACTTTTACTTTAGTAGTATTTTACTGGGTGACTTTCACTTTTACTTTTACTTGAGTCATTTTCTATTAAGGTATCTTTACTTTTACTCAAGTATGACAATTGGGTACTTTTTCCACCACTGCTCAAGACATTTCAGCTTTTCATTTATAAATAATTTGTAAAAATTAACTCACCAAAAATCTAAATTGAATCAATTTTAAATGAATGCTGTAAGACAACACACTCACCACATACGCTGCTGCTACTGTCTATTGTATATCTTGTTGCGTAGTCACTTTACCCCTACCTATATGTACAGTACATAGCAGCTCAATTACCTTGTATCCCTGCACATCGACTTGGTACTGGTACTGTATATAGTCATGTTATTTTCTGCTCGCTATATATCCATGTTATTTTTACTTGTTATTTTTATTCGTTATTCACTGTGTATTTATTCCTTGTGTTAATATTTCAATTTTTTATTACATTTTGTATTTTATCTTTAACTCTGCATTGTTGGAACGGACCCGTAAAAATGGACCCGTAAGTAAGCATTTCACTGTTAGTCTACACCTGTTGATTTTTATTTGAACAAAATGTGGGAAAAGGATGTGAATACTTTCTGAAGGCACTGTACATTACCTTCCAATGAACCTGTGTTATAATTAAGCAATAAGGCCTGAGGAGGTGTGGTATATGGCCAATATACCACGGCTAAGGGCTGTTCTTACACCCTTAGCCGTGGTATATTGGCCATAAATCACAAACCCCCGAGGTGCCTTATTGCTATTATAAACTGGTTACCAACGTAATTAGAGCAGTGAAAATAAATGTTTTGTCATACCCGTGGTATACGGTCTGAGATACCACAGCTGTCAGCCAATCAGCAGTCAGGGCTAAAACCACCCAGTTTATAATCCAAAGTGACTGATGAACAGTGTACGTCTAAACTGAGCATCTTGTTTTTCTGAACTGAGCACAAAAATGTACAAGTGTAAGCTGAATACTAAAGACTATTCCCTAATAATCATATAGGCCTAAAGAATGGCTTGACTTTGACCCCTTGCTTACACACAACCATTTGTTAGTTAATCATTTGTTAAAGAAGGTCTATTAGTATAAACATTGGATGTTTTTATTAATCTTCTGAAGATAAGCAAGTCTTTCAGTCTGTCTTTCCGTTATGTCCGTTAACTGTTGCCAGTCTGTGTTGGTCTCTCCAGCGTCTGTATTTGGATTGACTCTTGCGGTAGGCGAAACGACCAATGTCCACCATGAACACCCAGGACAGCACATACATGGCAACTCCCCCACACTTTATAATGAACCTGGGCCGTGGGGAGATGAGCTCGCAGTACAACATCCTCCCGCCAACCACTATGCGCATGAACACAAATAGCACTACAAACAGAATATCGACCGCCTCCCCTGTCAGGCTCTCATAGCGACCCAACTGTCTCAGGAACCAGCGAGCTTGCAGCAGGGGGTTGGTGATCTCGCTAGCAAAGATTACGGCACAGGACTCGATGCCTGATTCCCCCAAGCTCAGGGTCAACAAGATACCCAGGATGCTCATGGTGTGGTGGGCCAGCATCACCGGGCCCTCGGTGCAGAAGTACATACACCAGCCCATGTCGAAGATGAAGTAGCCCAGGCTAATGACCATAGCACTGATCTGAAGGGGGGTGTTCTTTGTGCCTGGAATCAAGATCACAACGTTATTGTAAACAGTATTCATGGTTAGTAACATACATACACATATCAAAGTATACTGATGAAGAAACTAGATTTAAAAAATAAAAAATAAACATGATGCTCTATACTAACTTTACCACCTTTACAGAAAGGTGGTACAGGAGCAGCACTACATGGGATTAGATAGTGAGCATCTTACCTGGATGTGTGAAGGGCCAAGGTCCATCCACATAGCCTATGTATGCTGTTATACAGACTGCCAGGATTCCATGGAGCAGTGTGACCAGCCTACAGTTCCACTCAGAGCCACGGCTGCCATTGGTGTTACACAGTAGGGTGTAGAGAGTAATCCAGCCTGTTAGGCATAGGACCAAGCCGACAGCCAGCGATGTCATCCCTCAGCTAAATACACAAAAACATAATTGCAATACGGAAATACATTACCTTTCAATGAACCCTTGTTATAATCCAAAGTGACTGATAAACAGTGTTTATCTGAACTGAGCAGCTGTAGTGCTCTGGCCAGTCTGAGTAGTGAGGATCTGGTGAGGGGGACATCTCATGTCGTTGTATTGGGAAATGAGACCATGATACACCCTCGTTGGTAAGGAGAAATGTCATGCTTCAGGGAGTTTCAAAACTAGTCCAAAAGTAATTGTGTCTGGGGCAGTGGGGCTGCACATCCTTGTCTTATAGACAAGAGGTGACATAGTAAATGTTAATCCGGGACACTCAAATTAGTATGATACACTACATGACCAAAAGTATGTGGACACCTGCACATCCCAAAATCTCATTCCAAAATCATGAGAATTAATATGGAGTTGGTCACCCTTTGCTGCTATAACAGACTCCACTCTTCTGGGAAGGCTTTCCACTAAATTTCAGAACATAGCTGTGGGGACTTGCTTCCATTCAGGCACAAGAGCATTAGTGAGGTCAGATACGGATGTTGGGCAATTAGGCCTGGCTCGCAGTTGGTGTTCCCTTTCATCCCACCAAAGGTGTTCGATGGGGTTGAGGTCAGGGCTCTGTGCAGGCCAGTCAAGTTCTTCCACACTGATCTCGACAAACCATTTCTGTATGGACCTTGCTATGTGCACGGGGGCATTGTCATGCTGAAACAGGAAAGGTCCTTCCCCAAACTGTTGCCACAAAGTTGGAAGAACAGAATCGTCTAGAATGTCATTGTATGCTGCAGCGTTAAGATTTACCTTCACTGAAACTAAAGGGCCTAGCCCGAACCATGAAAAACAACCCCAGACCAGTATTACTCCTCCACCAAACTTTACAGTTGGCACTATGCATTCGGGCAGGTAGCATTCTACTGGCATCCGCCAAACCCAGATTAGTACATCGGACTGCAAGATGGTGAAGCATGATGCATCATTCCAGAGAAGGTGTTTCCACTGCTCCAGAGTCCAATGGCATTGCGCATGGTGATCTTATGCTTGTGTGTGGCTGCTCGGCCATGGAAACCCATTTCATAAAGCTCCCGATGAACAGTTCTTGTGCTGATGTTTCTTCCAGAGGCAGTTTGGAACTCGGTAGTGAGTGTTGCAACCGAGGACAGACTATTTCTACGCACTACGCGTTTCAGCACTCGGCGGTCCTGTTCTGTGAGCTTGTGTGGCCTACCACTTCGCGGCTGAGCCGTAGTTGCTCCTAGACGTTTCCATTTCACAATAACAGCACTTACAGTTGACCATGGCAGCTCTAGCAGGGCAGAAATTTGACTTGTTGGAAAGGTGGCATCCTATGACGGTGCCATGTTGAAAGTCACTGAGCTCTTCAGTAAGGCCATTCTACTGTCAATGTTTGTCTATGGAGATTGCGAAGGAGGGTGGTTGGTAGGGAAGGCGTATAACGCACACATCTTGCAACCAAAAGGTTGCATGTTCGAATCTCATCATGGACAAGTTTAGCATTTTAGTAACTTTTCAACTACTTAGCATGTTAGCTAACCCTTCCCTTAACCCTTTTAGCTGACCCTTCCCCTAACCTTAACCCTAACTTCTAGCCTAGCTAACGTTAGCGACCTAGCTAACGTTAGCCACAACAAATTGGAATTCGTAACATATCATATGTTTGGCAAATTCGTAACATTGTACATTTAGCTAATTCGTAACATATTGTACGTTTAGCTAATTCGGAACATATCATACGAAATGGATGATGGACATTCACAAATTAATACATACCATACGAAACATATCATACTAAATGGTGTTTCGCGGATTTACGTACAAAATAATATGAAATGCTATGAGACCAGGTTGCACTGCAGTGCAGACAGTCGCCATTTCTGCCAGTAAACAGTAAACTGTTGTGTGTAAAGCAAGCTAGAGTATTTATGTATTATTTATTAATTCACCTTTATTATGTACATTATGTAATTTAAAAAAAAGCAATATCCAAATGTAAATGTTTATTATTAATATCATGAATTTGGCATATTATTTATAGAGCTAGCTATGTTTTCCCCTGTTCAGCTGTTTTGACATCAGTGCAGAAGGGGAGAGAGCAGCTAGCATAGAGCACCACTATGAGTCATAATACCCATAAAACCTAGTGGTCAAACAGGGAAATGGTTCAAATCATGTTCCACCATACATTTTTCCAATAGGGGATTTTAGAAACACTTAAAATAAGGGCTGTGTTTCATGTAGGCTTACCCTGGCGTGACATTTTGATAAAAAATAAGGGCTGTGTTTCATATAGGCTTACCCTCGCGTGACATTTTGATAACCGTGTAAATCTCTTTAGGACAAGGTGATTTTATCAATATATTTGCCTGTATTCATCCCCCAAAAATGAAATGCTAATTAGCTGCTAATGTGGCTATCATAAAGAACTACAAATGCCATGATGATCTGGACAAGACTGCCAAATCGAGGCAAATGTAAGACTCTCTGGAATAACTATCTGTTAGTTAAGTGTAGTAATGAATAAATTGCCAACATTTCTTTAAAAATTGACAATTCTGTGAACTGTCTTGTGCAAGTTTTAAATTGACACAATACCTGTTCGCAAAGGTGTCAGCTAGAGATGACGTGCAGGAGCTTGCAGGGACTTGTAGATTTGCACAATGTCTACTTTGATGCTAATTAGCTATTTTGAATCAGAGTAAATAGAACCGAATATATCGATAAAAGTCACCTTGTCCAAGAGAGACTTACATGGTTATCAAAGCGTCATGCCAGGGTAAGCCTACACAAAACACTGCCCTTATTTTAAGTGATTCTAAAATCCCCTATGGGAAAAATGAATGGTGGAAAAACAATTGGAACCATTTCCCTGTTTGGCCGCTAGGCTTTATGGGTACTATGACACCTCCACTGTGGGGCTCTATAACAAATAGAGAAAATAACACTGGCATGATGGCTTCAGACCGAGCCATTTATAAAGATGAGAATATTTGAGCTAAAAACACATTAAAGTGAATACATTTGAATCCAGATGAGCTGTCTAAACTATTCAAGATCAGTTTGCTAAGGCAGGCTTAGAGGACAGCGAGCGAGATAGACACACAAGGAGAGCTTGGCTCCTCAAGCTATCACATTTTTGGAAACAGAACAATGCAAAATAACTACTTTGTAACATCACCTTATTTCTGCGCCGCGTGCACGTTCATGTCGGTGACATCTCATCTTCTGTCCCTTTGTGACCAGCATGGTCCCTCGGATGACAATCACTTCATCTTTGGTTCTTTGTGTCCATGTTACTCGGCTCAACAGAAAAATGAGCGTCTAATCTCAATTGCCAACTCCCCCACCTTGTAGTGTCAGCAACTGGTGCTGTAGATTGCTGCCCAACCCAAAACGAAATTAGTGAGTTAGTTTTCAACACTCAATAAGTAAACAAAATATAATTACTGCTAGCCTTGTTCCGAATGTAACTGTACCGTCGTCGGGTGGTGTCTAGTTGTCAACTTGTCATCTATAATGGGGTTGTGGCGCCATCCGCTGGTAATATTTACGTATTTTTCAATCAGTGCATGGCGGTGAAAAGGGGAGATGCAGGCATACGCCTTTTGTATAAATGTTTTCTCTGGTACCAGTGAGAAATATGAAAGCTACATGAAAATGTATACTGTACTTGGAGCATGATAGGTTTTAGTGAATTTTCCCATCTCGTTCTGAGGTCTTAGAATCTGCTCAGATTTTTGCTGAATTTACCCCCCCACAAAAGTGCAGTGCAAAAGAGGTGCCTTTATTGAAGGCAAAATATACTTTTGAATTGTAAATTATTCCATCATTTTTCTGTGGTATTGCTCTTCGCAAACATACACAACTCTTTCATAGAAAAATATGTTTGAGACTTTATTATAGTTTCACATAGCAAAAATCAGTTGAAGCGTTAAGGCACATAGGTAGGTTACCATAGAATGGGCTTTTTTTTTTTTTTTTTAAAGGACATTTGGTTTGTCAGTTGGGAAGATGTCATACACAAACAAAATGAACAAAGACATGGAATTAGCATAATTTGACTTGATTATTTTAGTCTTACTTGAACAAAGTGTTCCGTGTGGAATGGGATCACATATCGAAGTGATAATCAAGAAGGCCTACATTTATAATAAATTGTGATGTTAATTAAATGAACTGACATGAGAAATATAATAAATGGTGGTAAAGGGGTTCAACTGACTATGGTTAGACGTTTTTTCAATAACCCATGTGTCGGAGTTTGAAAGGAATGCATTAGCTACGCATTGCATTAACAGGAGGTGGAAGTATTGCTTTGAAAGTTGTTAATCAGATCCATTGCATGATAAATGAAAGTGGCCAGGCAGTTGAGTAAGCACTAGATCCAACACAGCCTGGCCCTAGACAGAAATCAAATCTGATAGGTTGCAACTTTAGCCTTTCCTTGGAGAATATTTCATTTGTGAATCTTTACTTTGGTTTAGCTTCAAACTTGGAAAGAATAATGAAATATAAGCAAATCAACTTGGAAACCTGTCAAAATGAAACATATGTCAAAGAAAAATCATGACCATCAGTGATTGAGCTGTGAATGATCTTCAAGTGAGTGGCATTCTCTTTCAAACCCAGACTGTTCACAAATACTCAGGTGATAGCGGTGATCTTCCATTGTGAATTGGGATTCATGAAATTTGGTCCCAGGAAAATCACATTGACAGAAGAAAAACAACAACATTGAGGCTACTGTAATATAATAGATATAAGTAACTTGCTTTCAAGAATATAGGTTAAATTAGCATCAATATCTACACTGTTATCTAAATACAATGCCCACACATTTTCACAATATACACTGAGGGTACAAAACATTTGGAACACCTGCTCTTTCCATTACATTGACCAGGTGAAAGCTATGATCCCTTATTGATGTCACCTGTTAAATCCACTTCAATCAATCAGTGTAGATGAAGGGGAGAAGACAGGTTAAGATGATTTTTAAGCCTAGAGACAATTGAGACATGGATTGTGTATGTGCCATTCAGAGGATGAATGGGCAAGACAAAATATTTAAGTGCCTTTAAACGGGGGATGGTAGTAGGTGCCAGGCACACCGATTTGAGTGTGTCAAGAACTGCAACTCTGCTGGGTTGTTCACGCTCATCAGTTTCCCTGTGTGTATCAAGAATGGTCCACCACCCAAAGGACATCCAGCCAACTTGACACAACTGTGTCCAGGTACCATTGGTCAACGTGGGCCAGCATCCCTGAGGAACGCTTTCGACACATTGTAGAGTCCATGCCCCGATGAAATGAGGCTGTTCTGAGGGCAAAAGGGGGTGCAACTCAATATTAGAAAGGTGTTCCTACTGTTTTGTACACTATGTATATCATCTGTCTGTCTTGCTAAAATTCTACTGTCTAATTGCTAACATATGCAGAATTAGAGGAAATTAGGCTTGTAATTGACACAAATCAAAGAAAATGTGATGAAGATAAGAAAACTTTAAAGATTAGTCATTTTATACATAAGAATCTTTAATAATTTCACCTTGCAACCAAATAAATAATGCCAGCATCAGAGAAACATTGTCGAGTGCAACCCAAGTTGCCATCGACCAGGAAGAGAGCTGGCTAAAGCTGTGTTGTTATTGATGTCATAAGTCATTGTCTAACTGACCGTTCCGATCCCGCATCCCACGGTTTCCTGTGACAACATAATGGGAACGTTGTTCCTTCACCAGTCATCCCACGGGGCAAGAAATGTAGAAAAGTAGCTGAACTGTCCAGCCGTATGCATAAACGTGTCCTTATGAGAGCAGGTTCTTGAAGTCATTTTCTATTAGCTGGGCCATATTGAGACGTTTTCCAAACATTGGCACAAATGTGCGAGAGTAATTTAATGTCACACAGCAGGTACCTGGACACGTCGGAGGCATCATATCCCAACTATAGGAAATGTCCCCTATGGACATGTCAAAGGAGTCATTGAGAGGGTATAGCTCCTGTTGCAAAAAAAGGTTTTGGTCTCAATTTCAACCTAAACTGTCCCAAGTAAGGCATCAAACTACTATCATCTCACTACAGGATGCAGCCCAATGGCTTTGGGATGAACTGGGTGGTGTACTGCTAAGTCTCCTCATCCCAGAGACAGAGCTGTTTGTGGGGGACATAGTAGGTGAAGTGGTAGCCTTTGCTGCAGCTTTTGATGCCACACTTGTAGGGGCTGCCTTTGCCCGTGGTGTCGCGGTTGCGGCAGTACTTGAGCAGGCAGGGGTACCACTCCAGACGCAGGCTGTAGCTGCAGGAGCAGGCCTGCCACAGGTCTCTCGTAGAGCGGCACGACAGCAGGACCGGGACCACGTCCACCGACTGGGGCAGGATCTCAAACATGGAGCCCTCCACTCCTACAGGTACAGCAAGCAACATATTTGTGAGTCAATGCTCTAATAAGGTAGCCTGGTCCCAGATCGGTTTGTGCTGTCTTGACAACTCCCACTGTGACAATGGCCATAGATGGCATAGAATGGCAAGATGGCACAAACAGATCTGGGACCAGTCTAGCAATAAGGAACTTTGTCCTGCAAAAGAGTGCTGCTATCTCTATTCACTCACAGATGGTTCACCATGCACTGTACTATGACCATCAGGCTACATTGTATACAGTACTGTACATTAGCTATACCTAGACACTGTGGACTTAATATAAACTAAACTAAAGACACAGGGCTCTTTTCAATCAGCAAAATAGTTCTCGCGAAACAACTATCAACAATCACGAAACGTGATTGCCTAAAGTTGAGCCAAGTATACATTCATACAGAGAAAGAGAGCTTTAGGAGCAAAACAGACTCTTTCAGGGAGAGACTGTTTGACTTTACAGTAGATTGCATAATCTTTGTTTACTTTGTCAAAGACTAATAGTGTTATTGAAGTAGAACTGGGCTAGTTTGGTATGGTAGTGTACATATAGAGCTAAAATGCATTGGATTAATTTACATTTGAGGGAGTATGTGATTAAGGTCTAGACCAAGGGTGGGCAACTCCGTTTCTGGAGGCCATAGTGTGTGCTGGCTTTTATTCCAGCCAATCATATGAGAGAGAGAGAGAGACAGAGAGCGAGAGAGCGAGAGCTGACCTATCCACATGAAAAAGAGAAGCTGGGAGGATAAAAATGAAAGGTGATCTGTATCTTTTATTCTACGTCCACACAATGGTGGACAAATGTGCATCATGTCTTGAGAAAGACCACTAGGCCAAAACATTGACTGTGAAAGATACAGATCACCAGTGGTGTAAAAAGTCCCCAATTGTCATACTTGAGTAAAAGTAAATACGCCTTAATAGAAAATGACTCAAGTAAAAAAGTCCCCCAGTAAAATACTACTAGAGTAAATGTCTAAAAGTATTTGGTTTTAAATATACAGTGGGGAAAAAAAGTATTTAGTCAGCCACCAATTGTGCAAGTTCTCCCACTTAAAAAGATGAGAGAGGCCTGTAATTTTCATCATAGGTACACGTCAACTATGACAGACAAATTGAGGAAAAAAAATCCAGAAAATCCCATTGTAGGATTTTTAATGAATTTATTTGCAAATTATGGTGGAAAATAAGTATTTGGTCACCTACAAACAAGCAAGATTTCTGGCTCTCACAGACCTGTAACTTCTTCTTTAAGAGGCTCCTCTGTCCTCCACTCGTTACCTGTATTAATGGCACCTGTTTGAACTTATTATCAGTATAAAAGACACCTGTCCACAACCTCAAACAGTCACACTCCAAACTTCACAATGGCCAAGACCAAAGAGCTGTCAAAGGACACCAAAAACAAAATTGTAGACCTGCACCAGGCTGGGAAGACTGAATCTGCAATAGGTAAGCAGCTTGGTTTGAAGAAATCAACTGTGGGAGCAATTATTAGGAAATGGAAGACATACAAGACCACTGATAATCTCCCTCGATCTGGGGCTCCACGCAAGATCTCACCCCGTGGGGTCAAAATGATCACAAGAACGGTGAGCAAAAATCCCAGAACCACACGGGGGGACCTAGTGAATGACCTGCAGAGAGCTGGGACCAAAGTAACAAAGCCAACCATCAGTAACACACTACGCCGCCAGGGACTCAAATCCTGCAGTGCGAGACGTGTCCCCCTGCTTAAGCCAGTACATGTCCAGGCCCGTCTGAAGTGCATTTGGATGATCCAGAAGAGGATTGGGAGAATGTCATATGGTCAGATGAAACCAAAATATAACTTTTTGGTAAAAACTCAACTCGTCATGTTTGGAGGACAAAGAATGCTGAGTTGCATCCAAAGAACACCATACCTAATGTGAAGCATGGGGGTGGAAACATCATGCTTTGGGGCTGTTTTTCTGCAAAGGGACCAGGACGACTGATCCGTGTAAAGGAAAGAATGAATGGGGCCATGTATCGTGAGATTTTGAGTGAAACCCTCCTTCCATCAGCAAGGGCATTGAAGATGAAACGTGGCTGGGTCTTTCAGCATGACAATGATCCCAAACACACCGCCCGGGCAACGAAGGAGTGGCTTCGTAAGAAGCATTTCAAGGTCCTGGAGTGGCCTAGCCAGTCTCCAGATCTCAACCCCATAGAAAATCTTTGGAGGGAGTTGAAAGTCTGTGTTGCCCAGCGACAGCCCCAAAACATCACTGCTCTAGAGGAGATCTGCATGGAGGAATGGGCCAAAATACCAGCAACAGTGTGTGAAAACCTTGTGAAGACTTACAGAAAACGTTTGACCCGTGTCATTGCCAACAAAGGGTATATAACAAAGTATTGAGAAACTTTTGTTATTGACCAAATACTTATTTTCCACCATCATATGCCAATAAATTCATTAAAAATCCTACAATGTGATTTTCTGGATTTGTTTTTCTCATTTTGTCTGTCATAGTTGACGTGTACCTATGATGAAAATTACAGGCCTCTCTCATCTTTTTAAGTGGGAGAACTTGCACAATTGGTGGCTGACTAAATACTTTTTTTCCCCACTGTACCTACGTATAAATCATTTCAAATTCCTTATATTAAGCATACCAGCCTGCACCATTTTATTTTTATTTTTATTTTTTTACGGATATCCAGGGGCACACTCCAACACTCAGACATAATTGACAAATGAAGCATGTGTTTAGTGAGTCCGCCAGATCAGAGGCAGTAGGGATTACCAGTGATGTTCTCTTGGTAAGTACGTAAAATGGACACTTTTCCTGTCCTGCTAAGCATTCAAAATGTCACGAGTAATTTTGGGTCTTAGGGAACATTTATGGAGTAAAAAGAAAATTATTTTCTTCAGGAATGTAGTGAAGTAAAAGTAAAAGTTGTCAAAAATATAAATAGTAAAGTACAGATACCTCAAAAAACGACTTCAGAGTACCTCAAAGTATTTTTACTTAAGTACTTTGGACCACTGCAGATCACCTTTCATTTTTGCCTCCCAGCTTCTCTTTTTCCATTTGTATTCATGCCCTTTGGGACGACATTATCTGTGACACGCTGTGCCCACATATTCATTCTATTGACCTCTCTCCAGCCAATGTTTGACATCCCTCTCCCGGGTGTAGATGGCGTCCCGGGCCTCACTGCACATGTTGTGGATGTGGCTGCTGAGCTGCCACGCCCGGCTCAGGTTCACCGCCACGTTCATGGTCAACTGGTCCAGGCCCCGCCTCTCCTCCGCTGCGCGGATGGCGTGAGGGTTTTTCTGGTGGACCGCAGGACAAAGTCAGTCATGTTGCCAAGGTCACTTTATCAAATGGGATCATGCTCATTCACTTCCCCCACTCCCAGCAAGGACACTCACTGGCCTTATTATTCATTACTTGTTATTCCCTGTACACTTCCTTTGGAGTTATCACTGATCTGACACAGCAGGAATAGGTGGAAGCTACATAGTGGAACTACATAGGAACTTCTTGCTAGCAAGTATCATGTTGTGTTAGATCAGTGATTACCTGAAGGAAAGGAAGAAAGAAAGGATACATTTTCAACATATTCAAACAGGGCAACTCAGTAAGTGAATTTCCCTGTACTACTAGTGCATATGTAGTGGAGGAGGTTTGGAACCACTCTCATGTGATGACTAAACTTGCCGGAGACCTGAATACTTCCGTTAGCTCCCTAAGCTAATGCCTTGGCTTTAACTCAACGACTAACAGTCTTGAAGCACCTGAGACCCGGGTTAGAACCCCGGTCGGTGACACACATACCTGTCTGAGTCGGGCCATGGACTCGCTGGGGATGAACTCGTTGTGGTTGAGGCGCGAGATGAAGCACAGGGCCTGGTATTGGCTCTGACCCCTTTCCAGCTCCCCAAGGATGAGCGCCCGGAAGATCTTCACATCCTGAAGGGGAGGGAAGGAGAGATTGTGAGGCAGCATGACTGCAACTGCATAGGCTCTGGGACGTGTTCATTATGTACCAAATAAAAAAAAAAGTACAAAATAAAAACGATTGAAACAGCGAGGGACAACCTGGACTTGTCCAATAAGAAATAACGATTGTAATGTTTTTAAAACGTTTTGCTAGGGTGTGCCATACTGTTTTGGACCACTATAGTAGGTTTGAAAGAAGGTTGGAATGCAAGTTAAGCAACTGAATCCTTCATTCTGCATCTGCACTGTTACACACTAAACCCACATTAAAATGAGAGATTTTGAAAGAAATTAGAACATTTACAGTCTCCTTTCACTAGCACTGCTTATTTGCACAGTCAAATCGGTGCCCAAATAGTTCTTAACAAACTAAATCAACACCCATAACTTCAAAAGAGGAATCATCTCATTACACTTTTCATGTTGACAAAGCAGAAAAATGAAGATGTTGGAAGGAAGGTTTTACCACGACTTTGTTGCTGTTGGCAACCAAACGAGAGATCTGGCTGCGGCCCCAAGGCCATAAAGAGAAGCTCCAGCCGAGGACAGCAAAGCCACAGACCTGTCTCCCCCATTCATCAGCTCTCCCTTCCCTGACATCCTCTTGGCTCTTCTCTCACTCCTTCTCAGCTTTTCACACACACACACATCCCAAGCAGACAGCCCGCAGAGGAGAACCAGCTTTAAGGCTTTTACTCCCGGGGAATAAGGAGGAACTCTTGGACAACTCAGATAAACAAGCTAGATCTACAGCCCCCTCCAACCCCCGTTTTGTTTGCCCTCACAAGCGCTTTCGTCACACTCATTTGGGAAACGGTACTTTAGAACAACACATCTATCTGGTCTCCAGAGATACTTGTCATTCATTCACTGCCTTGTATGGGAAATCTGGTAGTTGGTAGAGAACGTCGCATGCAACGTCAGGATCATGGGTTTGAGTCCCGCTGGGACCCCCCATACGAAAGTGTATGCACACACTACTGTTAGTTGCTTTGGATAAAAGCCTCTGCTATATGGCATATATTATCTATCTCAACCTGAGACAAACAAGCAGCTGATAATGACTTGGACATTCCTCCACTGTTATAATAAAGTCAGTGACTGCTTAACTGATCTGTGTGTTGGAATAGCAAAGCACATAATTGAAGTATAACCGGAGCCAGACATGACGGAATCATGGCATAAGAAGTGAACGAGAATACAAGAAAACACAGAAGGGGAGGTAGCTGTTATATTTTCCCCCTAGACGTGAAGAAGTAGTGGCAGTATAGGACCTCCCAGTCAGTAGACAAATGGCACAGCGGCACTGGGTGGGAAGATGAGAGCTGTGTGTGTGGTGTGGGGGGCATTCCTGTCAGATAGGGAGAGGGGGTTGGGGGGACGGGGACTGCTCCAGGCACACTCAGGGTAATTTCAGGAAAGTTCTAGCAGCACTGCTCCTTTCCTCTGAAACCACCTCCCACCTCAGCCACCTTCAGAGGGGAGAAGCCCCGGCAGAGAGCAGCAGAAGGGGAAGACAAGGCTTCTCCAACCCCAGCGTTCATCATGCTAGGTGTTACGACTGGGTGACGTCTATAATATCCTTCTCTAAACTATGTGTGAATTTCAAAAAGTGTTTTTTTTTTGTACAAGAAGAAAAATAAGTTTTAAAATAAGTGCAAAAAACATTTGATGTATGGTATTTCTAGGGCAGTTTCACTAACCCGGTAAATGGGTATCATTTATGAAAACAAATAAGATGAAACCCTCTGTTCTATAAATACAACAGCACGAGTAGGATCATGCTTTGTTTGTTTGGAGTAGTCCTAACTTCTGGCTGCAACAGAAGCTCTATGCCAAGTCACACTAGGTTGGCAGCTTCCCAGGCCCAAGTACCACAGCAACACTGTGTGCTCGAGAAAAGAAAGACATTAGGTTACAGGATAAAAGTGAGATAAAATGTGCAACCAATGGTGGGTGGTGTCAGAAAATGCCAAGAAAAGTGGTACACCTGCTCAAATAATGACAGACTGTAAATAAGACATGTCAAGAGAAAGGCACCATGCGAGGGAGTATTAAAGCCTAAGAGATCTTAGAAATCTGCCAAGTGAGTTGGTCATTATTTTTAAATCCGTGCATTATGCAAATGCTTTGTGGCCAAAAGCAAAAGTCTTTAGCAGCAGATGGTGACTGAGTACAAGCTACTGGCCACCTCAGATCTATGTGAATAGATAGTCAGTCCCAATTCACTCCCTACCACTTCCCTCTGATGTTAGTGCATCTGGAAGGTGGAAGCAATATGATGGAAGCTCCACCACTAGTCTGATATAGTTATCAAGATTCTTCAGATCCGCAAAAGACAAAGAGCTAATCGATAGATTAGCTACAGTTGAAGTCGGAAGTTTACATACACTTAGGTTGGAGTCATTAAAACTCAACCACTCCACATATTTCTTGTTAACAAACTATAGTTTTGGCAAGTCGGTTAGTGCATGACACAAGTAATTTTTCCAACAATTGTTTACAGACAGATTATTTTCACTTATAATTCACTGTATCACAATTCCAGTGGGTCAGAAGTTTACATACACTAAGTTGACTGTGCCTTTAAACAGCTTGGAAAATTCCAGAAAATTATGTCATGGCTTTAGAAGCTTCTGATAGGCTAATTGACATAATTTGAGTCAATTCGAGGTGTACCTGTGGATGTATTTCAAGGCCTACCTTTAAACTCAGTGCGTCTTTGCTTGACATCATGGGAAAATCAAAAGAAATCAGCCAAGACATCAGAAAAAGACCTCCACAAGTCTGGTTCATCCTTGGGAGCAATTTCCAAACGCCTGAAGGTACCACGTTCATCTGTACAAACAATAGTACGCAAGTATAAACACCATGGGACCACGCAGCCGTCATACCGCTCAGGAAGGAGACGCGTTCTTTCTCCTAGAGATGAACGTACTTTGGTGCGAAAAGTGCAAATCAATCCCAGAACAACAGCAAAGGACCTTGTGAAGATGCTGGAGGAAACAGGTACAAAAGTATATATATCCACAGTAAAACGAGTCCTATATCGACATAACCTGAAAGGCCGCTCAGCAAGGAAGAAGCCACTGCTCCAAAACCGCCATAAAAAAGCCAGACTACGGTTTGCAACTGCACATGGGGACAAAGATCGTACTTTTTGGAGAAATGTCCTCTGGTCTGATGAAACAAAAATAGAACTGTTTGGCCATAATGACCATCGTTTGCAAGCCGAAGAACACCATCCCAACCGTGAAGCACGGGGGTGGCAGCATCATGCTGTGGGGGTGCTTTGCTGCAGGAGGGACTGGTGCACTTCACAAAATAGATGGCATCATGAGGAAGGAAAATTATGTGGATATATTGAAGCAACATCTCAAGACATCAGTCAGGAAGTTAAAGCTTGGTCGCAAATGGGTCTTCCAAATGGACAACGACCCCAAGCATACTTCCAAAGTTGTGGCAAAATGTCTTAAGGACAACAACGGCAAGGTATTGGAGTGGCCATCACAAAGCCCTGACCTCAATCCTATAGAACATTTGTGGTCAGAACTGAAAAAGCGTGTGCGAGCAAGGAGGCCTACAAACCTGACTCTGTCAGGAGGAATGGGCCAAAATTCACCCAACTTATTGTGGGAAGCTTGTGGAAGAATACCCGAAACGTTTGACCCAAGTTAAACAATTTAAAGGCAATGCTACCAAATACTAATTGAGTGTATGTAAACTTCTGACCCACTGGGAATGTGATGAAATAAATAAAAGCTGAAATAAATAATTCTCTCTACTATTATTCTGACATTTCACATTCTTAAAATAAAGTGGTGATCCTAACTGACCTAAGACAGGGAATTTTTTATAGGATTAAATGGTCAGGAATTGTGAAAAACTGAGTTTAAATGTATTTGGCTAAGGTGTATGTAAACGTCAGACTTCAATTGTATGTCCCAAATGGCACCCTATTCCCTATATAGTGCACTACTTTTGACCAGGGACCACAGGGCACTAGGGAATAGGGTGCCATTTGGGACGCAGTCAGGGATGCTAATGGTGCGAGGAGTGTATGTTACCCTTCCTGTTGGCCCACCCACCTTGCACTTCAGAGACTGGCACTGGTCGTATCCACAACTGCCAACCTAAAAGATTGACACTTAAAAGGACAAAGATAACTCAACTCGTTGACACGTGTGACAAGCTGTACAGTAGTTGTTACAATCTTATGTCATTTTTATTCAAGCATTTCCAGGTTTAAATATGTCCCTAAAATGAAGTGTGTAATACACACTACTTAGGAGAATCTGAAGGGACTTGCTTCCATTCAGCCACAAGAGCATTAGTGAGGTCGGGATCTGATATTGGGAGATTAGGCCTGGCTCGCAGTCGGAGTTCCAATTCATCCCAAAGGTGTTCGATGGGGTTGAGGTCAGGGCTCTGTGCAGGCCAGTCAAGATTCTTCCACACGATCGACAAACCATTTCTGTATGGACCTCGCTTTGTGCACGGGGGCATTGTCATGCTGAAACAGGAAAGGGTCTTCCCCAAACTGTTGCCACAAAGTTGGAAGCACAGAATCATCTAGAATGTCATTCTATGCTGTAGCGTTAAGATATATCGTCACTGGAACTAAGGGGCCTAGCCCGAACCATGAAAAACAGCACCAGACCATTATTCCTCCTCCACCAAATTTTAAAGTTGGCACTATGCATTCGGCCAGGTAGCATTCTCCTGGCATCCGCCAAACCCAGATTCGTCCGTCGGACTGCCAGATTGTGAAGCGTGATTCGTCACTCCAGAGAACACGTTTCCACTGCTCCAGAGTCCAATGGTGGCAAGCTTTACACCACTCTAGCCGACACTTGGCATTGTGCATGGTGATCTTAGGCTTGTGTGTGGCTGCTCGGCCATGGAAACCCATTTCATGAAGCTCCCGACAAACAGTTATTGTGCTGACATTGCTTTAAGAGGCAGTTTGGAACTCTTTAGTGAGTGTTGGAACCGAGGACAGACAATTTTTACATGCTACGCGCTTCAGCGGTCCCATTCTGTGAGCTTGTGTGGCCTACCACTTCGCGACTGAGCAGTTGTTGCTCCTAGACGTTTCCACTTCACAATAACAGCGCTTCCAGTTGACCGAGGCAGCTCTAGCAGGGCAGAAGTTTGACGAACTGACTTGTTGGAAAGGTGGCATCCTATGACGGTGCCATGTTGAAAGTTACTGATTTGATACACCTGTCAGCAACGGGTGTGGCTTAAATATTTGAAGGGGTGTCCACATACGTTTGTATATATAGTGTACATCCATTTTGGGACTTTTGAATTAATGATTTATACCCATTGATTATTGAAATATATAACTTATGCCTCAAGCTTGGTTCAACTGTGGTACCCCATCAGAGGCCAAAATATAAGATTGATTGACTCAAATATTTGTAAACCCTTTAAATGATTGATATCATGGATGGTCTATCCTTGCATCCATAGCTCTGTCTATGAATTTGAGAGTTGTTACATTTACATCCCTCAGCTTTTTACCAAAACACTGACCGCTTTGTTAATATTTGACCTACAGATTTGCGCTTTAAAATTACATGCTCCAAGCGCATGTTAAATTTCAAACAACTGTTTGATGTAGTTATGATAAAATAAGCCCATCTGCTAAAAGCAGAAATATATATGGCCACATAATTATATAGAATGTTTTTTACCCAACATTCAGAAACATCCCTGACAAAATTAGTGTGTTGCATTGACATCCAAAATTAAGAGACATGGCTTCTCATTTGACATTTCATAAAATTGACCTTTTCATTTACTAAGAGTCCTAGCCCATTTGTTATCTAACATTTTAAAATGTCAGTGCACTGATAAATAGGCTACACCAACTAAGTACGCCAAAGATGGTGGTTTGTATCCAAACTGACTATCTGCATTGGGGCGAAAAGCCAAAAGCTAGTGTACCCACACAACTTAACTTGCAGGCTCAACGTATGATCTAACATAGGAGAGGGTTTGGGCCCATTTCATTGGGTGGTTACTTTTTGTGGGTAGCTTATTTAAGGAGGTACACAAAAGCCTTTTCATGCACTCAAAGGTCCTATTTACAGTGAACAATCTCTGTAACTACGCTGTAGCCATGCTACCCAGACACCTTCAGAGAGAATATGCTGTTCATGGCTGTGAGAAAGAGAGTAGTAACTTCTGTAGAGCCGTAACGTTGAACGAACCATTGAAATCAGACTGGTCACTATGACTGCTAGCGGGGTTAATGGCAGCCACTGAACTTTTCGACGCCAGTAAAGTTGTGCCAAAGGCCGTCCCCAGAGTTCCCGTCGCTTCCTGTTTTCCAATCCCCTCTAAGACCCTGTCTGCTTGATAAGGCTGCTGTTTGGAGAGGCCCAGCAGTCACAGATTGACATTTGGGATCAGTGGTTTACCCAGTGAGTGGTAGTGGATGAAATAAGTCTTCGCATAAAGCTGTGAGAAAGCCAATGGTGGGCTTTTTCTTACCAACTACTCAAACTGCCAAAATGCAGGTATACTGTTCATCACAAAAATTATTACATTACACCAAAGATGGAAAAATGTCAAACACTTAAGATGTTACTAATCCAATCCAAAGTTTTTACTACATCGAGCACACATAGGGCAGTCGATTTAAGCGCAAACTCAGCAAGAGACAGCCAAATGCAGTGCAAACAAACTTCTCGAAAAGCAAACTAGCACCGTCTGAGAGCAACATAAGGGATTACCACTTGTTTTTGTGATGGTAAAGATATTTGCATTGGTGTCTCAGGGACCTGGGTGAAAAGGCACAGGTATACAAGGAGGATTAAGTACCTCCTGCTCGGAAGAAAGACAAACAAACAAAAGAGAGGAAGAAAAGGCGCTTGACTGAGAAATGCTTGTTGAGACTAATTACGGAGCACTAAGAGAAGGAATGTGAAGTCAGATTTGGGGGCCGGTCACACCTGGCTGTTTTATCAAGAGAATTAGCAAATGCTGCCTGGAGTGAAGGGACAATGAAAACACTGAGGGCTACTGCTGCTGAAAGGTGTCCTAGTGGGTATTTCAACAGACAATAAAAAGGTACGCTTTAATTAAATGGCTATGTAGGCGAGAATGAGAACATGCCTAAAGGCATTGACAAAATACACACTCAAATGTAAAGATGGTATGTATATTCATATTCACAATCTAACCATACATAGCCATAAAATGTAGGTTTAGATCATTCAAATGAAATAGCAATTCACAATAGTATTTTTCAACATTATTACAAGTATTTGAAAAGGCCAGTTTCTCCAAACTAGCAGAAAAACATGCCGGTTTATTCACATGCAATTCAGATCAATATCAGTAGATTGACAAGTGATGTCCTACTATATCTGGAGTCCCATACAGCTCCAACCCCAACCTTAGTCCCACAGACTTCATATCCTGCAAGGCAGTGGACATCAAGATCCAGAGCTACCTCTTCCGAATCCCAATCGCTCAGGCATTGAGCAAATACTTATCTGATCATTTCCATAACGTCACAGAAATGTATATTTTTCCAATGCTTTTATGTCAAGTTTGAACCATATTTTTAGTTGCTTACATTTCCTTAAAATGTGTTGTTTGGTGGATGTTGAGCAATATTGAGTCATTACAGTTCTTCTTAAGGATATGAGTAATTGTTCTACCCACCCATGTATTCCTTCCCTTATGCCAAAGCTAACACTGTAAATGGTGCAACGCAGATAAGACAAGCTGTACGAATGATCTTTTTATGACCCGAAGAAATGGTAACATGAATTTTGTTATTGACCGTCAAAGTTTTGTAGCTCAATCACGAAGGGATCATGTTTGGGAGGCCACAACAGTGACAACCCAAGGTAACCTCACAGGACTGGTAGCTCAACAAGATCCTGAATATAAACATTGCGAACTTCATTTTGAGATTGAGTTGGTTATCCCTTGAAAGGAAGACGCATAAAAGTTGAACAATTACACCATCAAAATAGGTCTTATCGAATTTTTTTTTTTTTTTAAGTTTAAAAACACACTGAGTTCAGGCCCCTTTGACATTTTAAAATTGACACTGAAAATTGGCCATATTTGATAGAAAGTATCTCTTAGTGTTGATTTTACAAGGTGGCTTGCCTTCCTTGTTGAGCTGCAGTCCCAAAAAAATCCACACAGGAGTACAGATGGGCCAGGCCAAAACAAGCAGAAACCATATCCATTGTCTTTTTCTTTAATAAAATGTTGTCTTAAAAGAATAAAAGGTCCTGTGATGTGGAGCATTTGATTCTGAAAAGTTCAAAGGTATTCGGTGTTACTGTCTGCCCTTTTCCTCTCCTGCTTGTCTACAATTGTGGGAACGACAAGAGACCTTTTTATTATTAGCAGTGTTCTGCCTGGTGACTCGGAGCAGAATAAAGACATCAGCTAGTGGACCAGAGGCCAGGAGGCAGTCCTCAGCGAGAGCAGCCAATGAGCATGGGAGAAAGGCTCTTCAAACTAACCTGCTGCTAGCTCTGTTTGTGATGTGTAGCCAACAACCACAGGAGTGAGTTGGCTACAGCACAAATGGATCTGAAAACAGCAGGCTATATCACCAAAACTGCAAACTTGGCCTAGAGTGAACAACTAAAAAACAATGCAGCCTAAATTATTTTTCACACCAAAACAACAAGGCTACCATCCTTAAGCCGCTTGTCTTAAGGGAAAGACAAACTAGACACCATTCTTCCTCTATACCTCCCTTTGTGTGCATGCTGACGGTCTGCTAAACTCCAAAGATATTCTGAGGAAATGCCATGCAGTTCCTGTGTATTGCTCACGTCGCTGTATTGCGCAACTACCCATTTGTTATCTGTGGAGCACATAGGGATCAATACATGGTGGGAGATGGAGTACGCATCCTACCCACATGACTCAGTGCAGTAGTGGGACCTTACACAACTGCAGTGGGTGCATTCACTGGATGGCCCCCGTGGTCCAAGAGTTGTAACCAGTATGGCATCCATTACTATAACCACATTTCCTGGAAAAGGGGACGCTGCTTGCCCATTAAAAAAGGCTGACAAGTTTGTGCAAGTGACAATTGGGATGGCCTCAGGTAGGATCCTGAAGGCGAGGCAGTTAAAAAGAATACAAGTCAAGCATAAGATCTGGTAAATGAGTCGACTTCAACTGATGCATTGCATCACTTCATATTTACGAGGAAATGCTGAAAGACATTTCCCAGAATTCCCACAAAATGAGCAACCAGAGATAACGTGTACGCCACCCAGATAATAATGAAAAGTCGGAAACAATGGCGCGATGGTAATTGCGCTGCAACGGATTCCAAGTTCTTGTTCAAGTTTCCAACTACTTGCCTAAGGTTACTGGGAGATATGCGATGGCTGTGAAATGATCAAAAGGAATGGGCAGTTGCCAAACAGGTCAGAGATATAGCCCAATGGGAGTCAGCTCATAAAAGGCCAACCGCTGTACTCGCTGCTCTTTACAAACAAGTGGGTGTGTGGTAGAATCAATCAATTCATTCCAAGAGTTGCTTACTGTTTGGGCGTATTCATAAATGCCCTTTCTTTGAAGAGAGAAAATCTAGATATAAGACAGCCTGAGGGCTTAGTGAGTCGTGAAACACAATACATTTAGAACACAGATAAAAGGAAGATTTAAGAGAGAGCCAATGTGCTCGTTCACACAACCGTGGCATTGTTAATAGTGAGGGCCAGTAAATTTAGAGTGATAGGGTGTCAGGTAGATTCCAAACATCTGTTGCTCATCTCAGCCAGTGTGTGTGTGTGTGTGTGTGAAGCTGCAATTATAGTATCGGTCACACATAGGGGTGATATCAGGGCAGAGAGAATGTGTAGAACATACACATCCAATGTCCTTGAGAAAGTGCTGGATATTAAGTCAATATTTACCGGCAAAAAAGCACAAAATATATATAACAAAACACTCCACAGGTGTATTTAAGTGTGTTAGTATGACGTTTCAACCCTTGGTTTAAGGACAGAACATGCACTGAATGTGTGAGTGATGATGCCTGACACACTGAAAATAGTTGATTCATTCCTAAACAAGTACACTATATACAGTTGACGTCGGAAGTTACACCTTAGCCAAATACAGTCGTGGTCAAAAGTTTTGAGAATGACACGTATTGGTCTTCACAAACTTTGTTGCTTCAGTGTTTTTAGATATTTTTGTCAGATGTTACTACGGTATACTGAAGTATAATTACAAGCATTCCATAAGTGTCAAAGGCTTTTATTGACAATTACATTAAGTTTATGCAAAGAGTCAATATTTGCAGTGTTGAACCTTCTTTTTCAAGACCTCTGCAATCTGCCCTGGCATGCTGTCAATTAACTTCTGGGCCACATCCTGACTGATGGCAGCCCATTCTTGCATAATCCATGCTTGGAGTTTGTCAGAATTTGTGGGTTTTTTGTTTGTCCACCCGCCTCTTGAGGATCGACCACAAGTTCTCAATGGGATTAAGGTCTGGGGAGTTTCCTGGCCATGGACCCAAAATGTCGATGTTTTGTTCCCAGAGCCACTTATTTATTACTTTTGCCTTATGGCAAGGTGCTCCATCATGCTGGAAAAGGCATTGTTCGTCACCAAACTGTTCTTGGATGGTTGGGAGAAGTTGCTCTCGGAGGATGTGCTGGTACCATTCTTTATTCATGGCTGTGTTCTTAGGCAAAATTGTGAGTGAGCCCACTCCCTTGGCTGAGAAGCAACACCACACATGAATGGTCTCAGGATGCTTTACTGTTGACATGACACAGGACTGATGGTAGCGCTCCCCTTGTCTTCTCCGGAGAAGCTTTTATCCGGATGCCCCAAACAATCGGAAAGGGGATTCATCAGAGAAAATGACTTTACCCCAGTCCTCAGCAGTCCAATCCCTGTACCTTTTGCAGAATATCAGTCTGTCCCTGATGTTTTTCCTGGAGAGAAGTGGCTTCCTCGCTGCCCTTCTTGACACCAGGCCATCCTCCAAAAGTCTTCGCCTCACTGTGCGTACAGATGCACTCACACCTGCCTGCTACCATTCCTGAGCAAACTCTGCACTGGTGGTGCCCCGATCCCGCAGCTGAATCAACTTTAGGAGACGGTCCTGGCGCTTGCTAGACTTTCTTGGGCGCCCTGAAGCCTTCTTCACAATAATTGAACCTCTCTCCTTGAATTTCTTGATGATCCGATACATGGTCTTACTAGCAGAAATATCCTTGCCTGTGAAGCCCTTTTTGTGCAAAGCAATGATGGCACGTGTTTCTTTGCAGGTAACCATGGTTAACAGAGGAAGAACAATGATTTCAAGCACCACCCTCCTTTTAAAGCTTCCAGTCTGTTATTCCATCTCAATCAGCATGACAGAGTGATCTCCAGCCTTGTCCTCGTCAACACTCTCACCTGTGTTAACGAGAGAATAACTGACATGATGTCACCTGGTCCTTTTGTGGCAGGGCTGAAATGCAGTGGAAATGTTTTTTGGGGATTAAGTTCATTTTCATGGCACAGAGGGACTTTGCAATTCATCTGATCACTCTTCATAACATTATGGAGTATATGCAAATTGCCAGCAGACATTCTCAAAACTTTTGACCACGACTGTACATTTAAACTCAGTTTTTCACAATTCCTGACATTTAATCCTAGTAAAAATTACCTGTCAGTTAGGATCACCACTTTATTTTAAGAATGTGAAGTGTCAGAATAATAGAAGAGATAATGATTTATTTCAGCTTTAATTTCTTTCATCACATTTCCAGTGGGTCAGAAGTTGATACACTCAAATAGTATTTGGTAGCATTGCCTTTAAATTGTTTAACTTGGGTCAAACGTTTCGGGTAGCCTTCCACAAGCTTCCCACAATAAGTTGGGTGAATTCTGGCCCATTCTTCTTGACAGAGCTGGTGTAACTGAGTCAGGTTTGTAGGCCTCCTTGCTCGCACACGCTTTTTCAGTTCTGACAACAAATGTTCTATAGGATTGAGGTCAGGGCATTGTGATGGCTACTCCAATACCTTGACATTGTTGTCCTTAAGCCATTTTGCCACAACTTTGGAAGTATGCTTGGGGTCATTGTCCATTTGGAAGACCCATTTGCGACCAAGCTTTAACTTCCTGACTGATGTCTTGAGATGTTGCTTCAATATATCCACATCATTTTCCTTCCTCATGATGCCATCTATTTTGTGAAGTGCACCAGTCCCTCCCGCAGCAAAGCACCCCCACAGCATGATGCTGCCACCCACGTGCTTCACGGTTGGGATGGTGTTCTTCGGCTTGAAAGCACCCCCTTTTTCCTCCAAACATAAAGATGGTCATTATGGCCAAACAGTTCTATTTTCATTTCATCAAACCAGAAGACATTTCTCCAAAAAGTACAATCTTTGTCCCCATGTACAGTTGCAAACCGTAGTCTGGCTTTTTTATGGCTGTTTTGGAGCGGTGGCTTCTTCCTTGCTGAGCGGCCTTTCAGGTTATGTCGATATAGGACTCGTTTTACTGTGGATATAGATACTTTTGTACCTGTTTCATCCAGTATCTTCACAAGGTCCTTTGCTGTTGTTCTGGGATTCATGTGCATTCGCACCAAAGTATGTTCATCTCTAGGAGACAGAACGCATCTCTTTCCTGAGCAGTATGACGGCTGCGTGGTCCCATGGTGTTTATACTTGCATACTATTGTTTGTACAGATGAACGTGGTACCTTCAGGCGTTTGGAAATTGCTCCCAAGGATGAACCAGACTTGTGGAGGTCTACAATTTTTTTTCTGAGGTCTTGGCTGATTTATTTTGATTTTCCAATGATGTCAAGCAAAGAGGCACTGAGTGTGAAGGTAGGCCTTGAAATACATCCACAGGTACACCTCCAATTGACTCAAATGATGTCAATTAGCCTATCAGAAGCTTCTAAAGCCATGACATCATTTTCTGGAATTTTCCAAGCTGTTTAAAGGCACAGTCAACTTAGTGTATGTAAACTTCTGACCCACTGGAATTGTGATAGTGAATTATAAGTGAAATAATCTGTCTGTAAACAATTGTTGGAAAAATTACTTGTGTCATGCACAAAGTATATGTCCTAACCGACTTGCCAAAACTATAGTTTGTTAACAAGAAATGTGTGGAGTGGTTGAAAAATAAGTTTTAATGACTCCAACCTAAGTGTATGTAAACTTCCGACTTCAACTGTATACACAAAAGTATGTGGACACCCCTATTTCAGCCACACCTGTTGCTGACAGGTGTACACAGTCGAGCACACATCCATGCAATCTCCATAGACAAACATTGGCACTAGAATGGCCTGTTAAACTGTAAGTGCTGTTATTGTGAAGTGGAAATGTCTAAGAGCAACAACGGCTCAGCTGTGAAGTGGTAGGCCACACAAGCTCACAGAACGGGACCACAGAGTGTTGAAGCGTATAACAATAGTCTGTCCTCGGTTGCAACACTCACTACTGAGTTCCAAACTGCCTCTGGAAGCAACGTCAGCACAATAAAATGTTTGTCATGAAATGGGTTTCCATAGCTGAGCAGCAGCACACAAGCCTAAGATCACCATACGAAATGCCAAGCATTGGCTGAATTGGATTAAAGCTTGTCGCCATTGGACTCTGGAGCAGTGGAAACGTGTTCTCTGGAGTGATGAATCACGCTTCACTATCTGGCAGTCCGACAGACGAATCTGGGTTTGGCGGACGCCAGGAGAACACTACCTGCCCGAATGCAGTGCCAACTTTAAAGTTTGGTGGAGGAGGAATAATGGTCTGGGGCTGTTTTTCATGGTTCGGGCTAGGCCCCTTAGCTCCAGTGAAGGGAAATCTTAACACTACAGCATACAATGACATTCTAGACGATTCTGTGCTTCCAACTTAGTGGCAACAGTTTGGGGAAGACCCTTTCCTGTTTCAGCCTCACAATTCCCCCGTCACAAAGCAAAGTCCATACAGAAATGGTTTGTCGAGATCGGTGTGAGAGAACTTGACTGGCCTGCACAGAGCCCTGACCTCAACCCCATCGAACGCCGACTGCGAGCCAGGCCTAATCGCCCAACATCAGTGCCCGACCTCACTAATGCTCTTGTGGCTAAATGGAAGCAAGTCCCCGCAGCAATGTTCCAACATCTAGTGGAAAGCCTTCCCAGAAGAGTGGAGTCTGTTATAGCAGCAAAGGGGGGGGGGGGGGGGGGGGACCAACTCCATATTAATGCCCATGATTTTGGAAGGAGATGTTCGACGAGCAGGTGTCCACATACACTACATGAGCAGAAGTATGTGGTATTTCCTACATATAGTCCATGAGCCAGACCCCGAAATGTGGGTCCATCGGGCTCACTTGATACGATGTTGTCTCAGTGATTTTTTGAAGGTCTACAGTATATGTCCCTAGAGTTAGAAAATGTGTGATGGCAGCATTGGTAGCTTTGTGTTTTCGCTCTTTCAACCCTCTATTCCATTCATTTTTCCCATAGGGATTTTACCCCATGACAAACAATGTCAGTATACAACAAGTTATTGCTCACTTATACCCTTTAGAAAGTATTCACACCCCTTGACTTTTCCACATTTTGTTGTGTTATAGCCTGAATTTGAAATTGATTACATTTAGATTTTTTGTCACTGGCCTACACACAATACCCCATAACTTCAAAGTCGAATTATGTTTTTAGAAATGTTTACAAATTAATTAAAAATGAAAAGCTGAAATGTCTTGAGTCAATTAGTATTCAACCCCTTTGTTATGGCAAGCCTAAATAAGTCCAGGAGTAAAAATGTGCTTAACAAGTTACCTAATAAGTTGCATGAACTCATTCTGTGTGCAATAATAGTGTTTAACATGATTTTTGAAAAACTACCTCATCTCTGTTCCCCACACACAAAATGATCTGTAAGGTGCCTCAGTCGAGCAGTGAATTTCAAACACAGATTCAACCAAAAAGACCAGGAAGGTTTTCCAATGCCTCGCAAAGAAGGGCACCTATTGGTAGATGGGTACAAATAAAAATAGAAGACATCGAATATCCCTTTGAGCATGGTGAAGTTATTAATTACACTTTCCAAAGTGTAATTAATAGCTTCCCCATGCTCAAAAGGGATATTCAATGTCTGCCATTTTTACCCAGTCACTACAAAGATACAGGCATCCTTCCTAACGGAGAGGAAGGAAACCACTCAGGGATTTCACCATGAGGCCAATGGTGACTTTAAAACAGAGTTTAATGGCTGTGATAGGAGAAAACAGGATGGATCAACAACATTGTAGTTACTCCACAATACTAACCTAATTGACAGAGTGAAAAGGAAGCCTGTACATAATACAAATATTCCAAAACATGCATCGTGTTAGCATCAAGGCACTAAAGTACTACTGCAAAACATTTGGCAAAGCAATTCACTTTTTGTCTTGAATGCAAAGTGTTATGTTTGGGCCAAATCCAATTCACCTTTCAGCAGGACAATAACCTAAAACACACAGGCCAAATCTACACTGGAGATGCTTACCCAAGAAGACAGTGAATGTTCCGGAGTGTCTGAGTCAAAGTTGACTTAAATCTACTTGAAAATCTATAGCAAGATCTGAAAATGGTTGTCTAGCAATGATCAACAACAACCAATTTGACAGAGCTTGAATAATTTATTAAATAAAAAAAAATACAATAAAAATAGGCTACTTAATTGGGAAGATCCCCGAAGCGTCTGCGGTGGTGTTCAAATATAGGCTAAGTAGTTTTTGTTCTCCTTAAAATGATAATGAGTATTGCATCGTAGGCTACATCTTTGAAAATACGTTTTTATTTTTTACCCAAAGTCGATTTCTGTTTTCTCACCTGAAAAGTGTTTCTTGTTCTCTTGGCTTTCGTCAGAGCTTTTAAAAACTAAATACTAAAATCATCTTTGGATTTCTGAATGTGTCGGCACCCGGGATGTGGCTGCGCTATTGAAGTCATGTTAAAATCAGGCCTTTTGATTTGAACATATGGATTGTTTTAGTTTTGTAGGCTATGCTACCCATTTCATTATTTTATGGATCAAGCCCTAGCAGTCATTCTGATCTCGTTCCCAATGATCAGTGCTTTAGTTTATTATGTTGCTGTCCAGCGGTTCTGAATTTGCAATGCACCAAACTGTCCACTTTTCTATGCAATAGCCTTTTGATTTGAACATTTGAAAAGTTTGTGTGTACTAGGCTATTTGATTTAATTAAGTGCCTTCGGAAAGTATTCAGACCCCTTGACTTTTTCCACTTTGTTACGTTACAGCCTTATTCTAAAATGGATTAAATAAATAAAAATCCTCAGCAATCTACACACAATAACAAAGCGAAAACAGGTTCTCAGAATAAAATTTTAAAAAGTACCTTATTTATATAAGTATTCAGACCCTTTGCTATGAGACTCGAAATTGAGCTCAGGTGCATCCTGTTTCCATTGATCATCCTTGAGATGTTTCTACAACTTGACTAGAGTCCACCTATGGTAAATTCAATTGATTGGACATGATTTGGAAAGGCACACACTTGTCTATATAAGGTCCCACAGTTGACAGTGCATGTCAGAGCAAAAACCAAGCCATGAGGTCGAAGGATTTGTCCATAGAGCTCCGAGACAGGATTGTGTCGAGGCACATATCTGGGGAAGGGTTCCGAAAAATTTCAGCAGCATTGAAGGTCCCCAAGAACACAGTGGCCTCCATCATTCTTAAATGGAAGAAGTTTGCAACCACCAAGACTCTTCCTAGAGCTGGCCGCCCAGCCAAACTGAGCAATCAGGGGAGAAGGGCCTTGGTCAGGGAGGTGACCAAGAACCCATATGGTAAGTCTGACAGAGCTCTAGAGTTGCTCTGTGGAGATGGGAGAACCTTCCAGAAGGACAACCATCTCTGCAGCACTCCACCAATCAGGCCTTTATGGCCAGACGGAAGCCACTCCTCAGTAAAAGGCACATGACAGCCCGCTTGCAGTTTGCCAAAAGGCACCTAAAGACTCTCAGACCATAAGAAACAAGATTCTCTGGTCGATGAAACCAAGACTGAACTCTTTGGCCTGAATGCAAAGCGTCACGTCTGGAGGAAACCTGGCATCATCCCTACGGTGAAGCATGGTGGTGGCAGCATCATGCTGTGGGGATGTTTTTCAGCGGCAGGGACTGGGAAACTAGTCAGGATCGAGGCAAAGATGAACGGCGCAAAGTACAGAGAGATCCTTAATGAAAACCTGCTGCAGACTGCTCAGGACCTCAGACTGGGGCGAAGGTTCACCTTCCAACAGGACAACGACCCTAAGCACACAGCCAAGACAACGCAGGAGTGGCTTCGGGACAAGTCTCTGAATGTCCTTGAGTGGCCCAGCCAGAGCCCGGACTTGAACCCGATCGAACATCTCTAGAGAGACCTGAAAATAGCTGTGCAGCAACGCTCCCCATCCAACCTGACAGAGCTTGAGAGGATCTGCAGAGAAGAATGTGAGAAACTCCCCAAAAAGTGCCAAGCTTGTAGCTTCGTAACCAAGAAGACTCGAGGCTGTAATCACTGCCAAAGGTGCTTCAACAAATTACTGAGTAAAGGGTCTGAATACTTATTTTAAATGTTATATTTCAGTTTTTAATATTTTATTAAATATTGTGTGTAGATTGAGGGGGGGAAACAATTTAATCAATTTTAGAGTAAGGCTGTAACCTAACAAAATGTGGGAAAAAAATCAAGGGGTCTGAATACTTTCCGAAGGCACTGTGTTCCAGCACTTTGGTTTCACTAATAAATATGTTGAAATGGAACCAAATGATCAGTTCCTGTCTTCAGTCCTTTTTAAATAAGATAGATGGGCTATATGGTCTACTGCGGTATAGGTCAAACGTGACAGTCTGCCTATAACCAGCCTGAATAGGCCTATAACTCCATTCCTATTCTTTGCTGAGTTTAGAGAAAGTAATCAAATTGGAAATGAGCTATTATAAGACTGGTTAAAGTTACATATCGCACTCAGTCCCACACCACCTACTCAGCCAATCAGGAGCCGCTACTGTGCTGTAAACAGTTTAAAGCTGCGATATGTAACTTTTTGGGCGACCTGACCAAATTCACATAGAAAAGTGTGCTATAGATCCGTCATTCTTTTTGAAAGCAAGTCTAAGAAGTGGTAGATCTGTTCTATGTGCGCTATTTCTATGCTTCCCGTTCTTAAGTTTATTTTTTGTCTCTTTTACTTTTGTACACCAGCTTCAAACAGCTGAAAATACAATATTTTTGGTTATTGAAAAATATATTTCACAGCGGTTTAGATGGTACAATGATTCTCTACACTATACTAGGCTGGACAATAGAATGAGTCAAAATTCACCCAAGTCTGAAAAACGGCAATAGAACATTGGCTAAGCTGGAACACTAGCGCGAGCCCATAGCAAATGAACTGAACCAAACGTTCGCAGAGCCTCTTCTGACTGGAGTGATGGCAATGTTTTTTTATCCCTTTTCATATTACCACTACAATCTGTTCTTAGGACGAAACTGTAGAAACTCGTGTAGAAAGTAAACATCTGCACCTCGATCGTGCTCATGTCTGCGTAATGAGGAAGTAGGGAAAAAATTAAAACGTAGGACTATTTCTGGTCTAGTGATCGATTACAACCAAGCTCGCTGCCCAGACTTACATAATTACAAAGAGGAGATTCTCATGATTAAAATGGTGCCCGACATGAAAAAAATCTAAATATACACATTGCGAGATATTTTGCGAAATAGACATTCCCCTATAGAAAACAATGGGACGACCTCAGAGTTCCATGAGTAATTTTTTGTTGTTGTTGACGTTTTAACTACGAGCGTGGGCAGGTCTCATTGCCAACAATAGCGAAGCAGGCATTGTGATGTAGAACAATGGGCTGGGAATAGAACGTTCTGAAGGCGAGTTAATGGCACAGTGCTCAATAGAATCAAATTTTATTTGACACGTGCCGAATACAACAGGTGCAGACATTACAGTGAAATGCTTACTTACAGCCCTTAACCAACAGTGCATTTATTTTTAATAAAAAAGTAGAATAAAACAACAAAAGTGTTGAGAAAAAAAAGAGCAGAAGCAAAATAAAATAACAGTAGGGAGGCTATATATACAGGGGGGGTACCGGTGCAGAGTCAATGTGCGGGGGCACCGGCTAGTTGAGGTAGTTGAAGTAATATGTACATGTGGGTAGAGTTAAAGTGACTATGCATAAATAATTAACAGAGTAGCAGCAGCATAAAAAGAGGGGGTGGGGGGGCAGTGCAAATAGTCCGGGTAGCCATGATTAGCTGTTCATGAGTCTTACGGCTTGGGGGTAGAAGCTGTTGAGAAGTCTTTTGGACCTAGACTTGGCACTCCGGTACCGCTTGCCGTGCGGTAGCAGAGAGAACAGTCTATGACTAGGGTGGCTGGAGTCTTTGACAATTTTTAGGGCCTTCCTCTGACACCACCTGGTATAGAGGTCCTGGATGGCAGGAAGCTTGGCCCCAGTGATGTACTGGGCCGTACGCACTACCCCCTGTAGTGCCTTGCGGTCGTAGGCCAAGCAGTTACCATACCAGGCGGTGATGCAACCAGTCAGGATGCTCTCGATGGTGCAGCTGTAGAATCTTTTGAGGATCTGAGGACCCATGCCAAATCTTTTCAGTCTCCTGAGGGGGAATAGGCTTTGTCATGCCCTCTTTTCACGACTGTCTTGGTGTGTTTGGACCATGATAGTTCGTTGGTGATGTGGACACCAAGGAACTTGAAGCTCTCAACCTGTTCCACTACAGCCCCGTCAATGAGAATGGGGGTGTGCTCAGTCCTCTTTTTTTTCCTGTAGTCCACAATCATCTCCTTTGTCTTGGTCACGTTGAGGGAGAGGTTGTTATCCTGGCACCACACGGCCAGGTCTCTGACCTCCTCCCTATAGGCTGTCTCATCGTTGTCGGTGATCAGGCCTACCACTGTTGTGTCATCTGCAAACTTAATGATGGTGTTGGAGTCGTGCCTGGCCATGCAGTCATGGGTGAACAGGGAGTACAGGAGGGGACCGAGCACGCACCCCTGAGGGGCCCCTGTGTTGAGGATCAGCGTGGCAGATGTGTTGTTACCTACCCTTACCACCTGGGGGCGGCCCGTCAGGAAGCCCAGGATCCAGTTGCAGAGGGAGGTGTTTAGTCCCAGGATCCTTAGCTTAGTGATGAGCTTTGAGGGCACTATGGTGTTGAATGCTGAGCTGTAGTCAATGAATAGCATTCTCACGTAGGTGTTCCTCTTGTCCAGGTGGGAAAGGGCAGTGTGGAGTGGAATAGAGATTGCATCATCTCTGGATCTGTTGGGGCGGTATGCAAATTGGAGTGGGTCTAGGGTTTCTGGGATAATGGTGTTGATGTGAGCCATGACCAGCCTTTCAAAGCACTTCATGGCTACAGACGTCAGTGCTACGGGTCGGCAGTCATTTAGGCAGGTTATCTTAGAGTCCTTGGGCACGGGGACTATGGTGGTCTGCTTGAAACATGATGGTATTACAGACTCAGTCAGGGACATGTTGAAAATGTCAGTGAAGACACTTGCCAGTTAGTCAGCACATGCTCGGAGTACACGTCCTGGTAATCCGTCTGGCCCTGCGGCCTTGTGAATGTTGACCTGCTTAAAAAAGTCTTACTCACATCGGCTACGGAGAGCGTGATCACATAGTCATCCGGAACAGCTGGTGCTCTCATGCATGCTTCAGTGTTGCTTGCCTCGAAGCGAGCATAGAAGTGGTTTAGCTCATCTGGAAGTCTTGGGTCACTGGGCAGCTCACGGCTGTGCTTCCCTTTGTAGTCTGTCATAGTTTTCAAGCCCTGCTACATCCGACAAGCGTCAGAGCCGGTGTAGTACGATTCAATCTTAGTCCTGTATTGACTCTTTGCCTGTTTGATGGTTCGTCGGAGGGCATAGCGGGATTTCTTATAAGCGTCCGGGTTAGAGTCCCGCTCCTTGAAACCGGCAGCTCTACCCTTTAGCTCAGTGCGGGTGTTTCCTGTAATCAATGGCTTCTGGTTGGGGTATGTACGTACGGTCACTGTGGGGACGACATCATCGATGCACTTATTGATGAAGCCAGTGACTGATGTGGTGTACTCCTCAATGCTATCTGAAGAATCCCGGAACATGTTCCAGTCTGTGCTAGCAAAACAGTCCTGTAGCTTAGCATCTGCGTCATCTGACCACTTTTTTATTAACCGAGTCACTGGTGCTTCCTGCTTTAGTTTTAGCTTATAAGCAGGAATCAGGAGGATAGAGTTATGGTCAGATTTGCCAAATGGAGGGCAAGGGAGAGCTTTGTATGCATCTCTGTGTGTGGAGTAAAGGTGGTCTAGAGTTTTTTTTCCTCTGGTTGCACATTTAACATGCTGGTAGAAATTAGGTAGAACGGATTTAAGTTTCCCTGCATTAAAGTCCCCGGCCACTAGGAGCGCTGCCTCTGGATGATAAGTTGACATTGTTTCGCAAACAATGCGAAAAAAACTAACAAAATAGCACGGTTGGTTCAGAGCCCATAAAACAGCAGCCATCCCCTCCGGCGCCATTGCGAAGCAGCTGGGACATATGGTAATATTATGAAACTAGGCTATACAGCAGATGCAATTAACTCGTTTTTATCCGAAAAAAGCGTTGTTCGAAAATTAATGTGTCCAGCCTAACTATGCTTGTTTGTTTTGTCACAAACTGAAATTAAGCGAACTGTTAGAATTTTAGCAACCAGGACATGGCGAAGTGATTTCTGCATAGTGCATCTTTAAGTACAGTATGTAGCATGGGTATTCGGACACGGCCAGTGTAACCATCTGTACTGTTCAGATAACTTTACACACATAGGCCTACACACTCTCCCTCCCACACCCTCTGTCTTACTCACACTCTCACACACACCCCACTCATGCAAATGCAGCCAACCTTTGTAGTTGCCGTCTCTTCTCTATTTTTACAAATGATTTGCCACTTGCCTTACAAGAGGCTAAAATGACTATGTATGCTGATGATTACACTCTACCCATCAGCACCTACAGCCAGTGAGATTGCTGAGACTCTTCGCAAGGAGTTAGTCAGTGTCAGAATGGGTAATTAACAATAAAATACATCTAAAACCAAAAGCATTGTATTGGATTCAAAGCATGCTCTTAGACCTAAAACATCAACATGATAGTCATTGAGGGTTGAGGAGAAATTGACAACTTCTCTTCGTCTAAGAAACATTTGAGTGTTGAAAATACCACTTGTGTAATCTATTTGCATACACTTCAAAAACAGACATACATACCCCACAATGGCTTTCTTCACGGTACCCAAACCAAAAACAGATTTAATGCGTCGCTCAGTTATCTATAGAGCGATGTCATCATGGAATGCTCTGCCACCAGAGGTTACTCAGGCAAAAAGCAAAGTTTAGCTTTAAAAAAACCACCTTGTATCACAGCACCGCTCATCTTTCTAAAGCTCTTATTTAACTGTACTGTAAGAATATGTATTATAAATAGTGTGTACATAGTATTTTTGTAGTCTCTTGATGTCTTTACTAGATAAACTGAGTATACAAAACATTAAGAACACCTGCTCTTTGCTTGACAGACTGACCAGGTGAAAGCTATGATCCCTTATTGATGTCACTTGTTAAATCCACTTCAAATCAGTATAGATGAAGAGGTGGTGACAGGTCAAAGAAGGATTTTTAAGCCTTGAGACATGGATTGTGTACGTGTGCCATTCAGAGGGTGAATGGGAAAGACAAAAGCTGTAAGTACATTTGAACGGGGTATGGTAGTAGGTGCCAGGCGCACCGGTTTGTGTCAAGAACTGCAACACTGCTGGGTTTTTCACGCTCAACAGTTTCTCGTGTATCAAGAATGGTCCACCACCCAATGGACATCCAGCCAACTTGACACAACTGTGAGAAGCAATGGAGTCAACATGGGCCATCATCCCTGTGGAATGCTTTCGACACCTTGTAGAGTTCATGCCCCGACAAATTAAAGTGGTTATGAGGGCAAAGGAGGGGTGCAACTCAATTATAGGAAGGTGATCCTAATGTTTGGTATACTCAGTGTATATGGAATAGGGTGCCATTTGAGACACAGGCAAGCTAGTTTTGGGGTTCACATTCAAGCTGTTGGGACAGAACATTCTCTCACTGATGAGTGTGTGCAGGCCCGGCCTGCATCATCGTGACCAATCCCAGACATTTCTCCTAAAAAATTTGAGACATTCCCAGTTGATAGTCTTCCAAAGGAAGGACTGATACTCTATTATATTCCACCAGTGTCATGGGGTGGGAGACAGGTTGTGCCCTGAAGTGAAACTGGGGAGGTTTCCCTTTTCATTCAAGGTAATGTTACACTTGTTTTCACATTAGGTAGTCTTAGACTAGAAACTTAAAAAGAAACTCAGCAAAAAAAGAAACGTCCTCTCACTGTCAACTACGTTTATTTTCAGCACACTTAACATAAATATTTGTATGAACATAACAAGACTCAACAACTGAGACATAAACTGAACAAGTTCCACAGACATGTGACTAACAGAAATTGAATAATGTGTCCCTGAACAAAGGGGGGGGTCAAAATCAAAAGTAACAATCAGTATCTGGTGTGGCCACCAGCTGCATTAAGTACTGCAGTGCATCTCTTCCTCATGGACTGCACCAAATTTGCCAGTTCTTGCTGTGAGATGTTACCCCGCTCTTCCACTAAGGAACCTGCAAGTTTCCGGACATTTCTGGGGGGGAATGGCCCTAGCCCTCACCCTCACCCTCCGATCCAACAGGTCCCAGACGTGCTCAATGGGATTGAGATGCGGGCTCTTCGCTGGCCATGGCAAAACACTGACATTCCTGTCTTGCAGGAAATCACGCACAGAACAAACAGTATGGCTGGTGGCATTGTCATGCTGGAGGGTCATGTCAGGATAAGCCTGCAGGAAGGGTACCACATGAGGGAGGAGGATGTCTTCCCTGTAACGCACAGCGTTGAGATTGCCTGCAATGACAACAAGCTCAGTCCAATGATGCTGTGACACACCGCCTCAGACCATGACGGACCCTCCACCTCCAAATCGATCCCACTCCAGAGTACAGGCCTCGGTGTAATGCTAATTCCTTCGATGATAAACGCGAATCCGACCATCACCCCTGGTGAGACAAAACCGTGACTCGTCAGTGAAGAGCACTTTTTGCCAGTTCTGTCTGGTCCAGCGACGGTGGGTTTGTGCCCATAGGCGACGTTGTTGCCGGTGATGTCTGGTGAGGACCTGCCTTACAACAGGCCTACAAGCCCTCAGTCCAGCCTCTCTCAGCCTATTGCGGACAGTCTGAGCACTGATGGAGGGATTGTGTGTTCCTGGTGTAACTCGGGCAGTTGTTGTTGCCATCCTGTACCTGTCCCGCAGGTGTGATGTTCGGATGTACCAATCCTGTGCAGGTGTTGTTACACGTGGTCTGCCACGCGAGGACGATCAGCTGTCCGTCCTGTCTCCCTGTAGCGCTGTCTTAGGACATTGCAATTTATTTCCCTTGCCACATCTGCAGTCCTCATGCCTCCTTGCAGCATGCCTAAGGCACGTTCACGCAGATGAGCAGGGACCCTGGGCATCTTTCTTTTGGTGTTTTTCAGAGTCAGTAGAAAGGCCTCTTCAGTGTCCTAAGTTTTCATAACTGTGACTTTAATTGCCTACCGTCTGTAAGCTGTTAGTGTCTTAATGACCGTTCCACAGGTGCATGTTCATTAATTGTTTATGGTTAATTGAACAAGCATGGGAAACAGTGTTTAAACCCTTTACATTGAAGATCTGTGAAGTTATTTGGATTTTTATGAAATATCTTTGAAAGACAGGGATGTTTCTTTTTTTGCTGAGTTTACAAGATTTAGAATACGATGCCCTACTTGTTTTAATGTATTCATTACCTTATCACTTTGGTCAAAGCTCTCATTAAAGCACTGTTATGATGGCTCTAGTTCGGTTATCATAACTGCTACGTCTGGGTAATTCTGAATGAAACACTGACCAGTTCGTCTTGTGCCACAATAGAAACTTTGGCAATTGGAATTTTGGGGAATCGGGGGCTACATCTTGGGGTCAAGTGCTTGCTTGGAGAATGGAGCCGGAGGGGATGGCTGCCGTTTTATGGGCACCTAACCAATTGTGCTATTTTGTGTGATTTTTCCGCATTGTTTAACTTATTTTGTACATAATGTTGATGCTACCATCTCTTATGACCGAAAATAACTTCTGGATATCAGAACAGCGATTACTCACCTCGAACTGGACGAAGATTTTTTCTTTAATGAGTATGACGCGAAGGATATAATGCTGCTCCCAGACAAGGCCCAAATCCCCGTCATTCGCGTGAAGAAAATAAGGAAATACATGGGGCGCAGATCAGGGTGACTTGTGAGAATTTGTGGCGAGTGGGTAACCCCCCTCTACCATCTGTTCTATTGGCCAACGTGCAATCACTGGAGAATAAACTGGATGAGCTTTGTTCGAGACTATCCTACCAACCGGACATTAAAACCTGAGGTAGAGTACCTCATGATAAGCTGTAGACCACACTATCTATATTTTTCGTAGCCGTCTATTTACCACCACAAACCGACCCTGGCACTAAGACAGCACTCAACGAGCTGTATAACGCCATAAGCAAACAAGAAAATGCTCATCCAGAAGCGGCGCTCCTAGTGGCCGGGGACTTTAATGCAGGCAAACTTAAATCAGTTTTACCTCATTTCTACCAGCATGTCACATGTGCAACTAGAGGAAAAAAAACTCTAGACCACCTATACTCCATACACAGAGACGCGTACAAAGCTCTACTTTGCCCTCCATTTGGCATATCTGACCATAATTATACCCTCCTGATTCCTGCTTACAAGCAAAAACTAAAGCAGGAAGTACCAGTGACTCGCTCAATACAGAAGTGGTCAGAATACACGGATGCTACAGGACTGTTTTGCTTGCACAAACTGGAACATGTTCCGGGATTCATCCAATGGCATTGAGGAGTATACCACCTCAATCACCAGTTTCATAAATAAGTGCATTGACGACGTCGTCCCCACAGTGACCATTCGTACATATGCCAACCAGAAGACATGGATTACAGGCAGATTGAGGTGTGGTTTGTTAGGTAGCCATATCATTTCACCACACGTCCATGTTCATGTAAATGTTCAGTTCATCTCCCCTCTTATCATGGAATGACTCATTCTGATTTTCATAGTTGTACTGATCCCATAGATTACAGTACTCCTGTTCCCACAACCCATGCCAACTCATGGGGATTTTGGCAGGAGGCTATGACTGATAATAATAGCAGCTACACACCTAGCTGGCTGGTCCTGTGAACACATTCTATACAGCAACAGAGCCATTCATATACAGTTGAAGTCGGAAGTTTACATACACTTAGGTTGGAGTCATTAAAACTTGTTTTTCAACCACTCCACAAATGTCTTGTTCAAAAATAAATCAGCCAAGACCTCAGAAAAAGAATTGTAGACCTCCACAAGTCTGGTTCATCCTTGGGAGCAATTTCTAAACGCCTGAAGGTACCACGTTCATCTGTACAAACAATAGTACGCAAGTATAAACACCATGGGACCACGCAACCGTCATACCGCTCAGGAAGGAGATGAGTTCTGTCTCCTAGAGATGAACGTACTTTGGTGCGAAAAGTGCAAATCAATCCCAGAACAACAGCAAAGGACCTTGTGAAGATGCTGAAGAAACAGGTACAAAAGTATCCATATCCACAGTAAAACGAGTCCTATATCGACATAACCTGAAAGGCCGCTTAGAAAGGAAGAAGCCACTGCTCCAAAACCGCCATAAAAAAGCCAGACTACGGTTTGCAACTGCAAATGGGGACAAAGATCGTACTTTTTGGAGAAATGTCCTCTGGTCTGATGAAACAAAAATAGAACTGTTTGGCCATAATGACCATCGTTTGCAAGCCGAAGAACACCATCCCAACCGTGAAGCACGGGGGTGGCAGCATCATGCTGTGGGGGTGCTTTGCTGCAGGAGGGACTGGTGCACTTCACAAAATAGATGGCATCATGAGGAAGGAAAATTATGTGGATATATTGAAGCAACATCTCAAGACATCAGTCAGGAAGTTAAAGCTTGGTCGCAAATGGGTCTTCCAAATGGACAATGACCCCAAGCATACTTCCAAAGTTGTGGCAAAATGGCTTAAGGACAACAAAGTCAAGGTATTGGAGTGGCCATCACAAAGCCCTGACCTCAATCCTATAGAAAATTGTGGGCAGAACTGAAAAAGTGTGTGCGAGCAAGGAGGCCTACAAACCTGACTCAGTTACACCAGCTCTGTCAGGAGGAATGGGCCAAAATTCACCCAACTTATTGTGGGAAGCTTGTGGAATGCTACCCAAAACGTTTGACCCAAGTTAAACAATTTAAAGGCAATGCTACCAAATACTAATTGAGTGTATGTAAACTTCTGACCCACTGGGAATGTGACGAAATAAATAAAAGCTGAAATAAATAATTCTCTACTATTATTCTGACATTTCACATTCTTAAAATAAAGTGGTGATCCTAACTGACCTAAGACAGGGAATTTTTACTAGGATTAAATGTCAGGAATTGTGAAAAACTGAGTTTAAATGTATTTGGCTAAGGTGTATGTAAACTTCCGACTTCAACTGCATCTACTCTGTCCGTTTACTGCTACCCATTGTTTGATATCCCGTTTAAGCACTTTCCTTTCCACATGCGGCTCGGAGCAGTAGATTCTACATGGCAGCTTGAAGTCACAGTTGAGCCAACTTTCCGTAAATCGTTGAGATTGAGAGTTAGATGAGAACCACATGTAAACGGAATGGAGTGGCAGGCCTCAGAGTGGAACTGATCAAACAGAGAGGAAACCAAGAGGAAAAAGAGCCCTGTGCCTGTAGCTAATTTAGCTCAACTGTATGTGCTGTGAACCAGGCTTCATCACCATGGTGTGATGTGCTCAGAGATGTGTCATCACTGATTTGGCGATGTGCCCGCCTCTCTTTTCATCAAAATTAGCCATTTGGTTTGTGAACCATACCCCAGATCAAAAAGGTCAGCTATGCCCACTTAATCCTAGAAAATCTCCCCCTTCACTTCTTGCCAGGCTGTCAGTTTCTGTGGGACTGCAACAATCACAGACGCATGCCTTTGGTCTGTGTCTGAGAGTATAGTGTACAGTGACCAGAGGCACTCGGGGAGCAGGCTGCATGTTGTTTGCTAGTTCACTTTACACACTGAACCAGTGATTAGATCAGTGGTTCTCAATCTCTGGCCCATGTACCAGCACTGGTCCCTGAGATGTTGCTGACCGGTCCCTTATGGTTAGCCAACACTGGTTTAGGCTTAGTCAGTTATTTTGTTTAATGTAGCCACTTCGTTTAATGTAACTGGTCCTGCAAGAAAGAAGGACCATAGCTTTCCGGTCCCTGGTACAACAATGTTTGTGAACCACTGGAGTAGATAGATGCCCTTGCTCTCGGACTAAGCCTGTCTATGTCGATAGGACTGAGCAGGCTCAGAGTAAAGACATGAGTTGTATTGCAGAAGAGTAGGAATAGCATTCCTAAACTGATCTTTACAAGTGAGAGCCTAATTCAATAATCAGTGTGTTGTGCCACCTCACATCATCCACTCATGCATGCTGAGGAATTTACCAGCATGAGGAGAGGAGGGCCCATAGCCAGGGAGTCAACTCATCAGCACTGAAATGACACAGGCTAGTCTAGCATTGTCAGGCTATGGTGTACTGTTTTCTAAATTGGTTGAATGGAGGTATTATAGTCTGCATTCAACATCTGCATTGCATCTGATCAGCCTGGCAACATAGGTGGTCATTGGGCAATAACCAAACCCTACACAAAACAGTGAAGGTGTGGGAAAAACACATGAAGCCACTCACCTGTTTGAAGTCAGCAACAAATGTTATGAGAGTTCCATCTCCTTGTTTGAATTCAAGTGTGATGGAGTCTTTTTCACTGTCTGCTTCTAGAACTTCCTCTGTGATTTGTCCATCAGCTAAACGAACACGAACCTTCAGCTCTGAACAAAGTCCTAACGTTGTTAAAAATATTAGTGCCCAGAGAAATGCATTTATCCGAGCTGAAACCGGTAGAACACAACTCCCAAACATTCCAAAAGACGCAGAACTGAACTTGACAGAGGAAAAAAGTCCAGGTGAAATCCAACGGTCTCTATTCAATATCACCAGCTAATTATTTAGTTGCATTTCAGTTTCAACAGATAGCCCTTTTGCTATCTATTCTTTGTAAAAAAAAAAAAAAATAATAATAATAATAACGAAATCCAAGCAATTGTTCGTCTTCCATACCTTTAAGCTAGAATTCATGCAGTGATTGATGTATTTTGTACGAACATTAACGCGACTCCAAAAAATAGGTAAACCCACCTCGATTAAGACCTCAATCTCGGCTTTTCATTTCACAGCTACTTTGTATCCATTAAAAAAGTTTGCCCAGCGCGACTTCAATGCACATCAGAATCATACGCGATGTAGTATCCCACACTCTCTCTTGATCGTAACACAGCACGTTACTTCGTATTCTGCTTTCTGTTTTTATCCTAGTATTTTTTCTTTTTTTCTCATTCAGTCCCGTCACTTCCTTCCGTATCCAAACTACCGCAGAGTATGCTACTTGCACAGCATCAAAACTTTCAGCGATGGCGCTGTAAATTCGCGTTGTAAACTCTTAAAGGCACACCACCCTCGAAATGTAGCACAAGGGCATGTGATGATTTGGTTGTGATCCATCAAGAAAATCCAAGCTTGCACAATAGTTATAGCATATGGGATGGTTTAGGCCACAAGAGAAGGTAAACTGAATATTTCTAATATAATATTTTGTTATTATGAAGCATTGTTGCCACTACTGCACAACAAGATAGGCCTACTGCAGTTGTTATAATAGTTTGTGTGGAAATTATTGAGTGAATATGATTATGGATTCTAATTCACCTATTCAAAATAGTCCCTCTTCTTTTCTGAACTGAGATATGGAGTTATATAAAAGTTGTGTCTAAAAACATCTTACAATTTAAAACAATTTAAAACAACAGAGGCATTGTTTTTATTTGCACTTATAAGCTCTGTAACCCAATGTCATACATTATTTATGAGACCATTGAATCATAGCTTCTGAGCTTCAGATAATTACTTGTTGTGTCAAGCCATATGGGGTTTTCACTGATTTCCTTGTTGGAAAAAGTAACTCCTCTTACCTACTCACTGGTGTTATTATACTTTTATGATGTCCTTAAGGGGGAACTTTGACAATACATGTGAGAGTGTAATTTGAAGGAGTCAGGCGCAGGAGGGTAAATCACAGAATACAGAGTTTATGCCGTAGTACACAGTTACGCTGGATAGCGTCAACAGTCCAGTGCGCAAAACAGGCACACTGGAACAAATACAGGCACACTGGGAAAATATACCAAGGCAATACAAAGTACAGGTAGCTCCACCGAGCTACACTCATCTCACATGAAACAATCACCCACAAGGACAAGGGGGCAGAGGGAACACTTATACATGTACTAATGAGGGGAATATGAACCAGGTGTGTGTAATTGACAAGACAAGACAAATGGAATGATGAGATATGGAGCGGCAGTGGCTAGAAGGCCGGTGATGACGAACGCCGAAGCTTGCCCGAACAAGGAGGGGAGGCAGCTTCGGAGGAAGCCGTGACAATACAGAGGTGTGTAAAGGAAGTCCTACACACAGAGAGCAGCATCTGGAGATCTGTGGCTCGATCAAAATGTCACATTAAATGGTAGATTACCTCTGAAGGCAGTGATGTTCCACAGCCAGACCTCATCATCAGATCTCTTATCTCCAGGTGACGCGCTGCCTGCTGGGTGGCCCCCAGGTTGGTGACCCAGTGGAGAAGCACTTACTCACTGCTGGAACCAAGTGGTCGTGCGCTCCACTGAAGGGGAAAGCAAATAGCCAGGGCTCTAAACCTGAACAAACAGTGTCAGCTGGGTAGGCACATTGAGCCGCACTCATGATGAATTGGAGGAGCCAAGCAAACAGATATTTAGTGGTGTGTTCAATCCTCAAACATGTATGGGCTTAGTGCAGAGCCTTGTTGAACATGCTGATTTGTCATAAAATCGAATTGCCTTGAATCTAATTATGATCTGATCTCTCTATGTGTTTAGCATGGGATAATCACTTTTGGTGACTATGGTTAAAGGTGCACTATGCAGAAATCGCTCTGCCATTTCCTGGTTGCAAAAATTCGAATAGTTTGCCTAATTTGAGTTTATGTGACAAAACAAGCATAGAGAATGTAGTGAATCATTGTACCATCTAAACCGCTGTGAAATATATTTTCAATAACCAAAAATATTGTATTTTCAGCTGTTGGAAGCTGGTGTATAAAACTGAAAGTAAAAGATGCAAAAACAAAACTTAAGAACGGGAAGCATAGAAATAGCGCACATATAACAGATCTACCACTTCTTAGACTTGCTTTCAATGATAATGACAGATCTATAACTCACATTTCTATGTGAATTTGGTCAGGTCGCCCAAAAAGTGACATATTGCAGCTTTAATGTTCTTACTTGCTTAACCTGTGACTCCGCAGATACAGCAAAATGACACTCATTCCAAGTCACATCAGACAAAGTGTCAATAATACCAATATATCTCATTATGAATCAAAGATACAAATCTATAGGCTTACAACTGTGTAAGAGTGAACAAAGGTCATGCCAGAATTATAACTTCTATATATTATATACTTCCCCTGAAAGAAGCTTAAGAGATACAACTTTATACTGTATTTTCAGCATCAGACTTTGTTTGTTTGCTTGCCTTGCATGGCATGTTGTTCCCATTTACTTAATAATTTCCGTATTGTACATCCAAAACTCACAGTCCAAAGAGCACAGCTCGTGTAGGACTGTTTGACTTGCCAGTGCACAGTACACAGGTTAGTCATGGGCGTGTACAAAAGGTGTTCATGATTAACTAAGCATTTAGTGATCCGGCTATCAAAGAGCACAAAGGCCTGTCTGTCTATGGATGAACATTCGCCTTGCCTTTCGTATAATTTCCTCTCCACATCAAAGGACCTCTTTAACCAATAAAAACACATACAGCCCCATAAAAGTGTTGAATTATTAGTCTGTGGTCAGACAAAGAGTGGGTGTCAGGGACCAACTGTGACGGGAACACACTCGGGTCATTCAACCTCCCTCCTCTGCATGACTGGGGAGAAGCAAAACAACATATTTTCAAATATCCTACATAATAGGTAATGACATTGAAATGAAGCTCTGTTATCATCATGTTTAATCTGCATGTTGTTCTTACAACTAAGAACTACAGTTCATTTATAATTAATTTGACAAATGGAAGCAAATCACCCAAGCTCTGTCTCTTGTGGCACAATGCACGTAAACAGATCAAAATTGTTTTCACAAGCAATATCTCATTCCGCCATTGCTTCAGACATTGTTGAGAGGAGGTTTGTGTAGAATTAGTTGGCCAAGAGACATAGATGGAGGAAAGGTGTTTGCATTCCTGAGGCGTGACCTGTAAAATTGACACTATGGTTGTCTACCTGGCATGTGAACTCGTCAATGTTTCGCATTTTGTTATTGTCACAACACAGCTACAAAGGTTTCCTATCCTAGACATCACACTTTAACCACACCAGTTCAGAGATAGGATGCAAGATCTCCTCTCCTTTTCTGTCAACTCAACCAGTGTGTTTTCCCGTTAAATTCCCTGAATACCCTAGCCCCTCACTCCCGTTAGCTCTGATTGATTCCGGAGCTGCCGGGAACTTTTAAATGCATTACGCATTCCTTTGGTTCCCCTACAGCCACCCATTCTGGTTCGAGCCCTGGATAATCGTCCAATAGGGACTGGGCTCGTACATCACATCACTGTTCCCGTTACAACAGATCACCTTTTTGATTATAGACACCCCCACACACCCCGTTGTTTTAGGTCTCCCCTGGTTGAGTTGGCATAACCCTGTTATTTCCTGGTCCAAGAGGACACTGCTAGGTTGGTCACAGGAGTGTCAGGGGAGATGTCTCGTGGTGTCTGTCAACACCACTACGGTGGAAAGTCCGGACCACGCGACTCAAGTGGATTTTTCCCGGAGGAATACCAGGATCTACACCGGGTTTTCTCTAAGACCCAGGCTACACGCCTGCCTTCTCATCGCCCCTGGGACTGTGCCATTGACCTGCTGTCTGATGCAGCCCTCCCGAGAGGACACGTCTATCCCCTCTCCTGTGCGGAGAACGAGGCCATGGAGACCTACATACAGGAGAGCCTCCAGCAGGGCTTTATCCGCCCCTCTACTTCACCAGACTCCTCAAGTTTATTTTTTGTTAAGAAGAAAGATGGGGGACTGCGACCCTGCATTGATTATCGAACACTGAATAAAGCCACCGTTAAGTTCAGCTATCCTTTACCCCTTATCCCAACCATCATCGAACAAATGCACAGAGCGCAGTACTTCACGAAACTGGACTTGAGGAGCTCCTACAATCGGGTGCGCATTCGTGCAGGCGAGGAATGGAAAACGGCCTTTACCACGAGTATCTCGTAATACCCTTTGGCCTGTCTAATGCTCCTTTAGTCTTCCAGGCCTTTATTAACGAAGTGTTTCGGGACATGCTGGGACGGGGTGTAGTGGTTTATATAGACAACATTTTGGTCTATTCTGCTGACCGAGCCAAGCATGTCTCGTTAGTCAGGTCTGTGCTGGGAAGACTGTTGGAGCATCATCTCTATGTTAAACAAGATAAATGTTTGTTTACCAGCGGTCCGTGTCCTTTTTGGGCTACCACATATCCACGGAGGGAGTGGAGATGGAGGAGCAAAGCGTCAGCACAGTCAGGTCATGGCCCATCCCCAACTCCGTGAAAGCTGTCCAGCGATTCCTGGGGTTCGCCAACTTTTCCGGAGGCTCATCCTGGGCTTCAGCACGGTGGTCGCGCCTCTTACCTCCCTGCTGAGAGGAGGTCCCCAGCAGCTTCGTGGACGGTGAAGGCGGAGAGGGTGTTCAAGACGCTGAAGGCCCGCTTCACCACTGCTCCCGTGCTGGCACATTTCGACCCCTCCCTCCCATTCATCGTTGAGGTGGATGCCTCCGAAGTAGGAGTCGGGGCAGTGCTGTCCCAGCGCACCGGAACCCCTCCAAAACGGTGTCCCTGCGCCTTCTACTCCAAGCAGCTGAGCCCTGCCCAGAGGAACTACAATGTAGGGGACCGGGAACTCTTGGCGGTCAAGACGGCTCTGAAGGTGTGGAGGCACTGGCTGGAGGGGTCCAAATTCACGTTTTCCTATAGGCCAGGCTCGAAGAACGTGAAAGCGGATGCCCTGTCTTGCATCTATGATGCAGAAGAGAGGCAGGGAGAGGAGACCCCCATCATCCCTCCGTTCTGTATCATCATGCCAGTGGTGTGGGACGTGGACGCCGACATACTGCAGGCCCTGCGTACGGAACCCGCACCTTCACAGTGCCCAGGGGGACCATGCCTACATGCCCATGGGTGTGCGGGACCGCCTCCTTCCTGGGTGCACACGGCGCCTGTGTCGGGTCATCCTGGGATAGGCCATACCATCGCCTGCCTGACTGAGAAGTACTGGTGGCCCACCTTGTCTAGGGACGTCCGGGTTTACGTCTCTTCCTGCTCCATCTGTGCCCAGTCTAAGACACCCAGACACCTCCCTTATCAGCTTCGCTGACCAGGGATTTTCACCGTCGGCGCCCTGACCGACCCGCACCACGTTCCTGTGGTCGTCCCCGAGGCCGGTATCATGCCGCTGCTGGTGCAGCGCATCAGGGGGGGTACTGTCACGGATCCCCCCGGTACTGCTGCTCATTCCGTTCACCAGTTCCCAGAGGTCTACGTCACCGGCTTTCTAGGCGTCACTGACATGGATCATTACCACCAACCCGGGACTGTCTTTTCTCATTACGCACACCTGGTTCCCATTGCCCCTGATTAGTATGTGTATATATGTGCCCCATTGTCCTTGTCGATTATTGTCCCATGTCCGTTGGTCTCGTGAGTACCTTGTATTGTGCTCTTGTTATTACGGGTCTCGTCCTGTGTATGTATTTACAGGTTTACACCTCGCTCTTTTGTTTGGGTTACAGCCCTGTGTTATATATATATACGTGTTTGTTTTGGGCTTCGTCCCCGTCGTTTGTTATGACGTACCTCATGTTGGGTGCAGAAATAAAACCCCTAATACGAATTCCTGCGCCTGTCTTCCTATCATTATACAACGTGACACAACTCTCTACTCTACTCTACTCTACTCTACTCTATTCTATTCTATTCTATTCTACTCTACTCTACTCTGCTCTACTCTACTCTACTCGGCACTACTCTTCTCTCTACTCTACTCTAAACGTACATGCATACTGTATCTCTCAGTCTAAACAGGGCAGAGGTCTACAGGTGTTCTGTAGTATCTGGGAGTTCAAAATTATGAGCACATTACAGTGGGCAGACCAAGGGGTAACTAGTACCAAGACTGTTTGTTTACTATTATTGGCTCTATCTTTACAGCCTCAGGGGGAGTGTTTGTACCCCACATTCTCTGCCCTACATACACACACATGCACTCCATGCACGCAAGCGCACCCCCTCATCAATCTACAAATAATACCCCATGATGACAAAGCAAAAACTGGTTTTTAGACATTTTTGCAAAAAACTGAAATATCACATTTACGTAAGGATTCAGACCCTTTACTCAGTACTTTGTTGAAGCACCTTTGGCAGCAATTACAGCCTCGACTCTTCTTGGGTATGACGCTACAAGCTTGGCACACCTGTATTTGGGGAGTTTCTCCCATTATTCTCTGCAGATCCTCTCAAGCTCTGTCAGGTTGGATGGGGAGCGTCGCTGCACAGCTATTTTCAGGTCTCTCCAGAGATGTTCGATCGGGTTCAAGTCCGGGCTCTGGCTTGGGCACTCAAGGACATTCAGAGACTTGTCCCGAAGCCACTACTGCGTTGTCTTGGCTGTGTGCTTAGGGTCGTTGTCCTTTTGGCAAACTCCAAGTGGGCTATCATGTGCCTTTTACTGAGGAGTGGCTTCCGTCTGGCCACTCTACCATAAAAGCCTGATTGGTGGAGTGCTGCAGAGAGATTTGTCCTTCTGAAGGTTCTCTCATCTCCACAGAGGAACTCTGGAGCTCTGTCAGAGTGACCATTGGGTTCTTGGTCACCTCCCTGACCAAGGCTCTTCTCCCCCGATTGCTCAGTTTGGCCGGGCGGCCAGCTCTAGGAAGAGTCTTGGTGGTTCAAAACTTCTCCCATTTGAGAATGATGGAGGCCACTGTGTTTTGGGGACCTTCAATGCTGCAAACATTTTTTGGTACCCTTCCACAGATATGTGCCTCGACACGACCCTGTTTCTGAGCTCTACGGACAATTCCTTCCACCTCATGGCTTGGGTTTTGCTCTGACATGCACTGTCAACTGTGGGACCTTATATAAACAGGTGTGTGCCTTTCCAAATCATGTCCAATCAATTGAATTTACCACAGGTGGACTCCAATCAAGTTGTAGGAACATCTCAAGGATGATCAATGGAAACAGGAGGCACCTGAGCTCAATTTCGAGTCTCATAGCAAAGGGTCTGAATACTTATGTAAATAAGGTATTTCTGTTTTTATTTGTAATCAATTAGATTAGATTATTTCTAAAAACCTGTTTTCGCTTAATCATTATGGGGTATTGTGTGTAGATTGATGAGTAAATAAATTATTTTAATCAATTTTAGAATAAGGCTGTAACGTAACAAAATGTGGAAAAAGTCAAGGGGTCTGAATACTTTCTGAATGCACTGTACACACACATGTGCGTGCATGCACGCACGCACGCACACACAGAGTCACATAAGGATCTCATCTTTATGTAATGAGGGCTTGTAGACACTAAGCTTTTTATCAAGGTGCCACATTAACATGACTCGAGGTTTCGATTTTTCTTTTAAATGGTCACTGTCGTTCCACTGCAGATAGGTGAACGTGCAGCTGTGTCTTCTACAAGAGAATTCCACACCATATGTACAATTGTGATATATGCAACCCAGGGTATACTTACAGCCCTACTAATTTTTCAACTATTAATAATACCTCTTTATTCATTAATTTTAAATAATTGTATTACTCAAAGGTACCACACAAGTGTAATTTATGTTAGCATTTTTTTTGTAGCATTTCTTCTGGTTTAATTAAGGACAATTGTGCCTATTTGTAAAGTATTTGTGTTTAGCTGAAACCAGGGTGCTAATACTGCATTCCTCCCCAGTAAGCCTACTTATTGGGGATTTAAACTGCAAAGTGTTCTTGGTCCAAATGGTAAGCATTATTTTTGACCAATGCAGTGCCTTGCAAAAGTATTCATCCCCCTTGGCATTTTTCCTATTTTGTTGCATTACACCCTGTCATTTAAATTGATTTTTATTTGGATTTCATGTAATGGACATACACAAAATAGTCCAAATTGGTGAAGTGAAATGAAGAAAATAACTTATTTCAAACAATTCTAAAGAATAAATAACGGAAAAGTGGTGCGTGCATGTCACGCCCTAACTCAGGGGACTCTTATATGTTGAGTCAGGGTGTGGATATTCTATGTTGTATTTTCTATGTTTGTGATCTAGTATGTGTAGATCTATGTTGGCCGGTGTGGTTCCCAATCATCTATGTTGGCCGGTGTGGTTCCCAATCGTTGTCTCTGATTGGGGATCATACTTAGGCAGCCTATTGGCACTGTTTAGTTGTGGGATCTTGTTCCGTGTTTAGGTTTGTTGTGTGTTACCTTAGGACTTCACGTTTCGTTTGTTTATTGTTTTGTCGTGTGCTTATTCTGTTTAATAAACATGTACGCATTTCACGCTGCGCCTTGGTCTGACCTGTCCTTGAATGAACGTGACAGAAGATCCCACCAAACACGGACCAAGCAGCGTGCCCAGGCGGAGCGAATAGCCATGTCACAGGTAAATTGTGGTCATGGGAAGAGATATTTGCGGGGAAAGGACCCTGGGCGAAGAAGGAAGCCCAGGCAGGAGAGGAGCAACGGCAACACGGAAGCTGGTCGAGGAGGAAGCCCGAGAAGCAGCCCCAATGAAAAAAATGTGGGGGGCTAAAGGGGTGGTCGGGGAGCGAGAGAGAAGAGCCCCGACCACTGCACCCGGTTGGTTTCCAGATTGGGTCCCTACGACCATGGGAAGAGGAGTGGGAACAGTATTATACTGAGGAGTTGGAGGATGACGACGACGACGAGTTTCTGTTCCCTAACTCGTGGGGGCTCCCGGAGGAGTTCTCACGGGAAGAGGAGTGCCGGGTAAGAGAGGAGGCCACCATATTACGGGGGCTGTTAGATAGTATAGAGCGGGAGAGAGCCATTCAGGAGGAGGCACTGCAGGAGGCGCGTAGGGAGAAGGAGGAAGTAGAGGCACGGCGAGAGGAGCTGGTTAGACAGCAGAAGGAGCGGGGGTTAATAAAGGAACCCAGTCCTGCTCCTCGCACCAAGCCAGTGGTGCGTGTTCCCAGTCCGGCCCGGCCTGTTCCTGCTCCTCGCACCAAGCCAGTGGTGAGCGTTCCCAGTCCGGCCCGGCCTGTTCCTGCTCCTCGCACCAAAGGGGCGCAATAGGGAGGCGGAGAGTATGTGGTTGTCACGCCCGGAGCCAGACCCGGCCCCTACCCTGTTGTGTAAAGGTTGTGCAGTCGGAGTCCGCACCTTTGGGGGGGGGGGGGGTACTGTCACGCCCTGACTCAGGGGACTCTTATATGTTGAGTCAGGGTGTGGATATTCTATGTTGTATTTTCTATGTTTGTGATCTAGTATGTATAGATCTATGTTGGCCGGTGTGGTTCCCAATCAGAGGCAGCTGTCACTCGTTGTCTCTGATTGGGGATCATACTTAGGCAGCCTATTGGCACTGTTTAGTTGTGGGATCTTGTTCCGTGTTTAGGTTTGTTGTGTGTTACCTTAGGACTTCACGTTTCGTTTGTTTATTGTTTTGTCATGTGTTTATTCTGTTTAATAAACATGTACGCATTTCACGCTGCGCCTTGGTCTGACCCGTCCTTGAACGAACTTGACAGTGCATATGTATTCAACTGTCACGATCGTCTAACACAGTGGACCAAGGCGCAGCGTGATATGCGAACATACTTTTATTTATATTCACCCACACGAACAAAACAACAAAACGATACGTGAAGTCCTTGGTTTACAACACAAAACCAACACGGAACATGATCCCACAAAACACTGTGGAAAACAGGCTGCCTAAGTATGGTTCCCAATCAGAGACAACAAGCAACAGCTGACACTCGTTGCCTCTGATTGAGAACCACCCCGGCCAACACAGAAACACATGAGCTAGATAAAGAACCTAGAACACAAACACATAGAAACTACACACCCTGGCTCAACATAACAGAGTCCCAGAGCCAGGGCGTGACAGTACCCCCCCCCCCCCCCAAAGGCGCGGACTGCGACCGTGCCAAACATAAACCGAACAGGGGAGGGCCGGGTGGGCATTCCTCCTCGGAGGCGGTTCCGGCTCCGGGCTTGACCACCACCCTCCAACAATCCCCTCGTAGCGCCCCTGGTCCGGTCTGGCCCCGCTGGCTGGAGCTGGACTGGACATCGGTGGAGCGGATTGCTTAGGCTCCGATGTGGAGCAGCTGACCGGTACCTGACCAGGCACCGGTGACCCAGGCACGGGCTGTGCCGGACTGACGACGCGCACCACAGGCTTGGTGCGGGGAGCAGGAACGAGCCGGACCGGGCTGACGACGCGCACCCCAGGCTTGGTGCGGGGAGCAGGGACGGGCCTAATCGGGCTGACAAAGCGTACCACAGGCTTGGTGCGGGGAGCAGGAACAGGCCGGGCCGGGCTGGCGACGCGCACCATTGGCTTGGTGCGGGGAGCAGGAACAGACCGGACCGGGCTGGCGACGCGCACCATTGGCTTGGTGCGGGGAGCAGGAACAGGCCGGGCCGGGCTGGCGACGCGCACCATTGGCTTGGTGCGGGGAGCAGGAACAGGCCGGGCCGGGCTGGCGACACGCAACATTGGCTTGGTGCGGGGAGCAGGAACAGGCCGGGCCGGGCTGGCGACACGCACCGTAGGCTTGGTGCGAGAGGCAGGAACAGGCCGGACCGGGCTGGCGACGCGCATCACAGGCTTGGTGCGAGGGACAGGAACAGGCCGGACCGCACTGGGAACACACACCACTGGCCTTACCCGGGGATCAGGAACGGGCCGGACCGGACTGGCAACACACCTCAGTACCTCTCGCCGGGCCTCTACATTTTCCTTCCCTCTACTCGCCAATGGCTCCCGTAACCCGGTGGCCTTCTCTCCTCATCCACTAACTCGCCCCTTATCTGCCTCCAGCAGCCCCGTCATCCACGGTGTGAGCCCCCCCCTAAAAATGTATTGGGCTTGTCTCTCCCCCGTGGATATGGCCTCCATGGCTCTCGCCAGACTCTCCATCCGCTGCTCCCAAGTCCAACCTATCTCCTCCTCACGCTGCTTGACCCAGTCGAGTTGGACATCCGCTAAAGTTACCTCCGGCGTGTACTCCTGGACATGCTGCTTGGTCCAGTATTGGTGGGATCTTCTGTCACGATCGTCTAACACAGTGGACCAAGGCGCAGCGTGATATGCGAACATACTTTTATTGATATTCACCCACACGAACAAAACAACAAAACGATGCGTGAAGTCCTTGGTTTACAACACAAAACCAACACGGAACAAGATCCCACAAAACACTGTGGAAAACAGGCTGCCTAAGTATGGTTCCCAATCAGAGACAACAAGCAACAGCTGACACTCGTTGCCTCTGATTGAGAACCACCCTGGACAACACAGAAACACATGAGCTAGATAAAGAACCTAGAACACAAACACATATAAACTACACACCCTGGCTCAACATAACAGAGTCCCAGAGCCAGGACGTGACATCAACCCCTTTGCTATGAAGCCCCTAAATATTGTAAGATCTGGTGCAACCAATTACCTTCAGAAATCACATAATTAGTTAAATAAAGTCCACCTGTGTGCAATCTGAGTGTCACATGATCTGTCACATGATCTCAGTATATATACACCTGTTCTGAAAGGCCCCAGAGTCTGCAACACCACTAAGCAAGGGGCACCACCAAGCAAGCGGCACCATGAAGACCAAGGAGCTCTCCAAAGGTCAGGGACAAAGTTGTGGAGAAGTACAGATCAGAGTTGGGTTATAAAAATATATCAGAAACTTTGAACATCCCACAGAGCACCATTAAATCCATTATAAAAAAATTGAAAGAATATGGCACAACAACAAACCTGCCAAGAGAGGGCCGCCCACCAAAACTCACAGACCAGGCAAGGAGGGCATTAATCAGAGAGTCAACAAAGAGACCAAAGATAACCCTGAAGGAGCTGCAAAGCTCCACAGTGTCACGTTCGTTGTGTAAAGGATCGGACCAAGGTGCAGCGTGGTATGCGTACATGTTTAATTTATTAAATAAACACTTGAGAAAATAACAAAAGCAACCGAACGGGAAGTTCTAAAGGCTAACAGGAACAAGCCGAAACAGAAACAGAAACAAAATCCCACAACATAGGTAGGCAAAATGGCTGCCTAAGTATGATACCCAATCAGAGACAACGAGCTACAGCTGCCTCTGATTGGGAACCACACCCGGCAAACATAGAAATAGATAAACTAGATAAACTAGCATTCACACCCTGACCAAACTAACTAGAGAAATAACAGGGCTCTCAAGGCAGGGCGTGACACACAGCGGAGATTGGAGTATCTGTACTTAGGACCACTTTAAGCTGTACACTCCACAGAGCTGGGCTTTATGGAAGAGTAGCCAGAAAAAAGCCATTGCTTAAAGAAAAAATAAGCAAACACATTTGGTGTTTGCCAAAAGGCATGTGGGAGACTTCCCAAACATATGGAAGAAGGTACATGTCACGGTGTATAAATGGTGTGGTGTGGAATCAGGCGCAGAAGCAGATGTACAGTCCAACAAGACTTTACTAGCGAGTGCAAAATAATCCATAAACGGCCAGAGGCCAAACAGACGCACACAGGCGTCAAACAAGAGCGCACAAACACAAGGCGCAAAAACTCTCCTCAACCGAGGAGGAAGCTAATCGTAACTGGCGTACCGAAACACGGGTAACGCACAAACCTCTGACACGAAACAATTACACACAACACTACACTAACAACAAGGAAACTAAATAGGGTGCTTAATGAGACATAACACAAGACAGGTGTGGCTAACAGACAAAACTAATCAAACAGGAAACATGGAACATACAACGGTGGCAGCTAGAATTCCGGAGACGACGAACGCCGAAACCTGCCCGAACAAGGGAGAGAGGCAGCCTCGGCCGAAACCGTGACAGTACCCCCCCCTTGACGCGCGGCTCCAGACGTGCGCCGACTCCGGCCTTGGGGACGACCCGGAGGACGTGGAGCAGGGCGCGTCGGATACCCCCGATGGAATTCCGTCAGGAGCGACGGGTCCAAAATGTCTCTCCTCGGCACCCAACACCGCTCCTCCGGACCGTACCCCTCCCACTCCACTAGATACTGGAGACCCCCCATCCGACGTCTCGAATCCAAGATGGACCTCACGGAGTACGCCGGTGCCCCCTCGATGTCCAATGGGGGCGGGGGAGTCTCCCCTATCTCATTTTCTTGGAGCGGGCCCGCTACCACCGGCCTGAGAAGGGACACATGGAACGAGGGGTTAATACACTTATACTCCACAGGTAGCTGTAATCTATAACATACCTCGTTCAACCTTCTCAGGACTTTAAATGGCCCTACAAACCGCCGACCCAGTTTCCGACAGGGCAGGCGGAGGGGCAGGTTTCTGGTAGAGAGCCAGACTCGATCACCAGGTGCGTACACCGGTGCCTCACTGCGGTGGAGATCAGCGCTCGCCTTCTGACGTCGGAGGGCCCGCTGCAGGTGGACGTGTGCAGCGTTCCAAGTCTCCTCCGAGCGCCGTGCCCACTCATCCACCGCAGGAGCCTCGATCTGGCTCTGCTGCCAGGGTGCCAGAACCGGCTGGTAACCTAACACACATTGAAATGGAGTTAGGTTAGTGGAGGAATGGCGTAGGGAATTCTGGGCCATCTCGGCCCAGGGAACGTACCTTGACCACTCCTCCGGCCGGTCCCGGCAGTATGTTCTGAGAAACCTACCCACATCCTGGTTTACGCGTTCCACCTGCCCATTACTCTCCGGGTGGTACCCCGAGGTGAGGCTCACCGAGACCCCCAACCGCTCCATAAACGCTCTCCAGACTCTGGAGGTGAATTGGGGACCCCGATCAGCCACAATGTCCTCGGGTACCCCGTAGTGCCGGAACACATGGGTGAACAGTGCCTCGGCAGTTTGTAGGGCAGTAGGAAGACCCGGCATGGGGAGCAAACGACAGGCCTTAGAGAACCGGTCCACAACGACCAGGATGGTAGTATTCCCTTGGGAGAGGGGAAGGTCTGTTATAAAGTCCACAGAGAGGTGGGACCATGGTCGTTGTGGAACGGGCAGGGGTAGCAACTTACCCCTAGGCAGATGTCTAGGCGCCTTACACTGGGTGCACACCGAGCAGGAGGAAACATAAACCCTCACATCCCTTGCCAACGTGGGCCACCAGTACTTGGCACTAAGACAGTGCACTGTCCGGCCGATACCCGGATGTCCAGAGGAGGGTGACGTGTGAGCCCAATAGATCAATCGATCCCGAACCTCGAGCGGAACGTACTTCCGACCCTCCGGGCACTGTGGTGGACTAGGGTCGGTGCGTAACGCCCGCTCGAGTTCAGTATCGACCTCCCACACTACCGGTGCCACCAGACACGACTCAGGCAGTATGGGAGTGGGCTCCACGGACCTCTCCTCCGTGTCATACCGCCGAGACAGCGCATCTGCCTTGCCATTCTGTGACCCAGGGATGTACGTGATCTTAAAAGTAAACCTGGTCAAGAACATACTCCATCTTGCCTGGCGAGGGTTCAGCCTCCTCGCCGCCCGGATGTACTCCAGGTTACGGTGGTCCGTCAAAATGAGGAAAGGGTGTTGAGCCCCCTCAAGCCAGTGCCTCCACACCTTTAGAGCCTGTACCACGGCTAACAGCTCCCTGTCCCCTACGTCATAGTTCCGCTCCGCCGGACTGAGCTTCTTAGAATAAAAAGCACAGGGGCGGAGTTTAGGTGGCGCGCCAGACCGTTGTGAAAGCACGGCTCCTAAACCGGCCTCTGATGCGTCCACCTCTACCTGGAACGGCAAAGAGGGATCCGGATGCGCCAGCACCGGGGCCGAGGTAAACAGGTCCTTCAGCCTCCCAAACGCCCTGTCCGCCTCGGCCGACCACTGCAGACGCACCGGACCCCCCTTCAAAAGAGACGTGATGGGAGCTGCCACCTGTCCAAAACCCCGGATAAACCTCCTGTAGTAATTAGCAAACCCCAAAAACTGCTGCACCTCCTTCACAGTTGTTGGTGTTTGCCAATTACGCACGGCCGACACCCGGTCTACCTCCATCTTCACCCCTGACGCAGACAACTGATAACCCAAAAAGGAGACCGACTCCTGGAAAAACAGACACTTCTCTGCCTTCACATACAGGTCGTGCTCCACCAGCCTCCGCAACACTCTACGCACCAGGGCCACATGCTCGACACGGGTAGGCGAGTACACGAGAATGTCATCAATGTACACAACCACCCCCTGCCCCTGCATGTCCCTGAAGATCTCATCCACGAATGATTGGAAAACTGACGGAGCGTTCATCAACCCGTATGGCATGACCAGATACTCGTAATGGCCCGAGGTGGTACTAAAGGCTGTCTTCCATTCATCACCCTCCCTGATGCGCACCAAGTTGTACGCGCTCCTGAGATCTAATTTAGTGAAGAAACGCGCCCCATGCAACGACTCAGTCATGGTCGCAATCAGCGGGAGTGGATAACTGTACTTCACCGTAATCTGATTGAGACCACGGTAATCGATGCACGGGCGCAAACCACCATCCTTTTTCTTCACAAAAAAGAAACTCGAGGACGCAGGGGAAGTGGAAGGCCGAATGTATCCTTGTCTCAGAGATTCGTCTATGTAAATCTCCATAGCTTTCTTCTCCTCCTGAGACAGAGGATACACATGGCTCCGTGGGAGCGCAGCTCCTGCCTGGAGGTCTATCGCACAATCTCCCTGCCTATGGGGTGGCAACCGCGTCGCCCTCGCCTTACTAAACGCAATAGCCAAATCCCCATACTCAGGGGGAACGTGCAATGCGGGCACCTGGTTTGGACTCTCCACCGAGGTAGCCCCTACGGAAACGCCCAAACATCTACCCACACACTGAGCAGACCACTCCATCAGAGCCCTCTCCTGCCACGAAATAGCTGGGTTATGGGTACTCAACCAGGGCATGCCCAGCACCACCGGATACGCAGGAGAGTCAATCAGGAACAGCTGAATCATCTCCTGATGATCCCCCTGCGCACACATCCTAAGTGGCGCCGTGACCTCCCTGATTAAGCCCGTACCCAACGGACGACTATCTAGGGCATGAACGGGGAAAGGAACATCAACAGGAATAAGGGGAATCCCTAACGCTAAACAAAACTTTTTATCAATAAAATTCCCAGCCGCGCCTGAATCTACCAGCGCCTTATGCTGGGAATGAGGTGCTACCTGTGGAAAACGCACAGGCATCCAAAAATGGGCAACAGTGAGCTCTGGGTGAGTGGGGCGCCTACTCACCTGGAGGGAATCCCCAGTGCGGGACCTGTCGTCATCCCCCCTAGGAGGCCATCCCCAGCACCTAGCCGCGGTGTGTCCTCCCCGACCACAGTTGGTGCAGTGGATGGACCCCCTAACCAACCGACTCCTCCTCTCTCTAGCGCCAGCGCCCCCGAGCTCCATAGGACACGGCTCGGAGGCGCTGGAGGGTGAAATGGACGGACCCCCCTCAGGACGTCCGCGGGTGGCCAATAGGTTATCCAGCCTGATGGACATGTCGACCAGCTGGTCGAAAGAGAGACTGGTGTCCCTACAAGCCAGCTCCCGACGGACGTCCTCTCGTAGGCTACATCTGTATAGATCGACGAGGGCCCGCTCATTCCACCCTGCATCTGCCGCTAGAGTACGGAATTCGAGAGCGAATTCTTGGGCACTCCTCCTCCCCTGCCGGAGGAAGACCAGACGCTCCCCCGCCGCTTTCCCCTCCGGGGGATGGTCAAACACCGCCCTGAAGCGGCGGGAGAACTCGTTGTAGGTGATCGTCTCGGCGTCGATCTTCCTCCACTCCGCGTTGGCCCATTCCAACGCCTTCCCGGACAGGCAGGAGATCAGGGCGGACACGCTCTCATGCCCCGAGGGTGCCGGGTGTACGGTGGCCAGGTACAGCTCCACCTGGAGGAGGAATCCCTGACACCCAGCCGCGGTTGCGTCGTAGGCCTTCGGGAGAGAGAGTCGGATTCCTCGGGGTTCTGGCGCTGGAATGGGCGGACTGGCCGATGGTGCTGGCAGGGAGGGAGGTGGTGGAGGCGCTCCCCAGCCTCGGAGCGTGGTGATCACCTCCTGCAGGGTGGTCCCCATCTGCTGTATCTGGTCCTGTTGTTCCCGAACCTGGACCTCCAGTCTCGTCGGGGCTGCTTCGGCTCCTGCTGATTCCATGTCTGGTGTGTAATTCTGTCACAGTGTATAAATGGTGTGGTGTGGAATCAGGCGCAGAAGCAGATGTACAGTCCAACAAGACTTTACTAGCGAGTGCAAAATAATCCATAAACGGCCAGAGGCCAAACAGACGCACACAGGCGTCAAACAAGAGCGCACAAACACAGGGCGCAAAAACTCTCCTCAACCGAGGAGGAAGCTAATCGTAACTGGCGTACCGAAACACGGGTAACGCACAAACCTCTGACACGAAACAATTACACACAACACTACACTAACAACAAGGAAACTAAATAGGGTGCTTAATGAGACATAACACAAGACAGGTGTGGCTAACAGACAAAACTAATCAAACAGGAAACATGGAACATACAACGGTGGCAGCTAGAATTCCGGAGACGACGAACGCCGAAACCTGCCCGAACAAGGGAGAGAGGCAGCCTCGGCCGAAACCGTGACAGTACACTGGTCAGATGAGACTAAAATTGAGCTTTTTGGCCATCAAGGCAAACGCTATGTCTGGCGCAAACCCAACACCTCTCATCACCCCGAGAACACCATCCCCACAGTGAAGCATGGTGGTGGCAGCATCATGCTGTGGGGATGTTTTTCATCGGCAGGGACTGGTAAACTGGTCAGAATTAAAGGAATGATGGATGGCGCTAAATACAGGGAAATTCTTGAGGGAGAACTGTTTCAGTTTCCAGAGATTTGAGACTGGGACGGAGGTTCACCTTCCAGCAAGATAATGACCCTAAGCATACTGCTAAAGCAACACTCGAGTGGTTTTAGGGGAAACATTTAAATGTCTTGGAATGGCCTAGTCAAAGCCCAGGCCTCAATCCAATTGAGAATCTGTGGTATGACTTAAAGATTGCTGTACACAAGCTGAACCCATCCAACTTGAAGGAGCTGGAGCAGTTTTTCCTTGAAGAATGGGCAAAAATCCCAGTGGCTAGATATGCCAAGCTTATAGAGACATACCCCAAGAGACTTGCAGCTGTAATTGCTGCAAAAGGTGGCTCTACAAAGTTTTCACTTCAGGGGTGTGAATAATTATGCACAATCAAGTTTTCTGTTTTTTTGTCTTATTTCTTGTTTGTTTCACAATAAAAAATATTTTGCATCTTCAAAGTGGTAGGCATGTTGTGTAAATCAAATGATACCAACCCCATTTAAATTCCAGGTTGTAAGGCAACAAAATAGGAAAAATGCCAAGGCGGGTGAATACTTTCACAAGCCACTGTAATTCTACTCTGTTGAATACCAACCATTTGTAACACTGATAACCATCAAAGGTAGACACTGTGGGGTTTAAAAGCAGGATATCATATAACAATTGAGTAAATTAGTTGTTACAACATAGTTTTCAATCAGTTATTAAGCCTATAATAAACAATCTCTGAAACTCAAACACTGGACAATTGATCGTGATTCACGTGCTCATCTGGTGAGTATATTTCAACCTCTTTTTAGAGATTGGCATTTTTGCAGAGGAGTACAGCATATGTGGAGCAGGCTGACATGGCAAGAGTCATTGAACAAGTATTTACATTGGGGATTGAAAACATCACATGGGGCCCAGATCGTTCACCAAGCCCCCTTTAACCTATTCCTCTGTTAAAAGCTAATGATAGCCTTGAAACAAAAGTGTGCGTATGCATTATTGCAGTTGTAGTTATAATATACAGCCAACAACGTATAGCCAACATTCTCCCACTCTCTAGAAAACATTGGGAGACCATGACCACATAACACAGGATGCAACCTTCCTACAGCATGAACCCTTTAACTTTTATGTTATTTTCCAAAATGTCTCCCAAAATAATAAATTGGCCAGGAACTGTTTACCTCCGGCCCCATGAGTCAGTCTGCTGTCTTCCGCTCCAGCATGAGGGAGCGGGAGGAGAGGGAGAGCCTGTGGCGGGTGAGAGAGCTATGTACTGTAGCTTGATATCTATCCCAGACAGATGTGAGAGGAGTGGGCGGCTGAGGCTGACTGTCTAATTTATATAAGGACTGTAGGGGCTCAGATGAAGTTGCTTTCCAGTCTCCCAGGTCCTTGGCTCGGCTACTTGGAACCTGCGGGCTGTGGGGGGATATCCTCTTACACATGTGACTCTGATGGTAGAACTGTACTCTTAGCTAGCTCACCTCCAGGAGCACAGGCTCGCATGGTGGAGAGGGGGACAGCAACAAGGCAAAAGCAGCATTAGAAATATATGGAAAAGAGTGGAGAAGTGAGTGTAGTCTGCAGCAAACTGTGATAATTGTAATACAGTTTGACTTGTATATCAAATCAAATCAAATGTTATTTGTCACATACACGTGTTTAGCAGATGTTATTATGGGGTGTAGCGAAATGCTTGTGCTTCTAGCTCCGACAGTGCAGTAATATCTAACAATTCATATCTAACAATTTCACAACATATTCCCAATACACACAAATCTAAGTAAGGAATGGAATTGAAGAATATACACTACCGTTCAAAAGTTTGGGGTCACTTAGAAATGTCCTTGTTTTCGAAAGAAAAGCTATTTTTTGTCCATTAAAATAACATCAAATTGATCAGAAATACAGTGTAGACATTGTTAATGTTGTAAATGGCTATTGTAGCTGGAAACGGCTGATTTTATATGGATTATCTACATAGGCGTACAGAGGCCCATTATCAGCAACCATCAGTCCTGTGTTCCAATGGCATGTTGTGTTTGCTAATCCAAGTTAATCATATTAAAAGTCTAATTGATCATTAGAAAACCCTTTTGCAATTATGTTAGCACAGCTAAAAACTGTTATGCTGATTAAAGAAGCAATAAAACTTGTCTTCTTGAGACTAGTTGAGTATCTGGAGCGTCAGCAATTGTGGGTTCGATTATAGGCTCAAAATGTCCAGAAACAAATAACATTCTTCTGAAACTCGTCAGTCTATTCTTGTTCTGAGAAATTAAGGCTATTCTATGCGAGAAATTGCCAAGAAACTCATGATCTCGTACAACGCTGTGTACTACTCCCTTCACAGAACAGCGCAAACTGTCTCTAACCAGAATAGAAAGAGGAGTGGGAGGCCACGGTACACAACTGAGCAAGAGGACAAATACATTAGTGTCTAGTTTGAGAAACAGACACCTCACAGGTCCTCAACTGGCAGCTTCATTAAATAGTACCCGCAAAACACCAGTCAGTTGTATTGCTTCTTTAATCATCACAGCAGTTTTCAGCTGTGCTAGCATAATTGCAAAAGGGTTTTCTAATGATCAATTAGCGTTTTAAAATGATGAACTTGGATTAGCAAACACAAAGTGCCATTGGAACACAGGACTGATGGTTGCTGATAATGGGCCTCTGTATGCCTATGTAGATATTCCATTAAAAATCAGCCGTTTCCAGCTACAATAGCCCTTTACAACATTAACAATGTCTACACTGTATTTCCGATCAATTTGATGTTATTTTAATGGACAAAAAAATTGCTTTTCTTTCAAAAACAAGAACATTTCTAAGTGACCCCAAATTTGTAACGGTAGTGTATACATATATGGACAAGCAATGACAGCGCGGCATGGACTAAGATACAGTAGAATATTATAGAACACAGCATATACATATGAGATGAGTAATGCAAGATATGTAAACATTATTAATGTCACGATTCTCTAAAGCAGAACCCAGAAGCAGACCAGGACAAGGTGAGTAGAAATAAGGGGAGTATTTATTTAACGACTCAAATGTGGAAGCAGGATAATCCAGGCGACGGAGCGGGCAGTGGAGGTGAGTTGGTGGAGTGAATAGGCAGATCCAATGATGTCACAGAAGCCACCGACGACCAGGCAAGGGTGGAGTGAATCTTCCAGGAGAACAACTGTAGACAGAGTAAACGGAGGTAAGTACACGGCAAGCAAAAAGTACAAAACTAACTCTAGTAAACTTGAGGCTGATACGCTGACACAACATACTGTTCATGGCTAACGATCCAGCAGGGAATGGATGTCAGGTCAGAGCTTATGAAGTGGAGCGGTGATGATCAGGACCAGGTGTGCAGATAGCTGATGAGATGCAGGTGCGGGTAATAGAGAGATCTCCCGCCTAGCTTCGTGGCCCGGCAACCAGACAGGGTGCGTTCAGGAACCTCAGGAAACAGACTCCAGGACAGAAAACAGGCAACACAGGCAGAAACAGATTCAGGAAGCGGGATTCATGACAGTACCCCCCCTCCAATGAACGCCACCGGGCGGACTACCCAGAGCACCAGGATGGAGGCGGTAGAAGTCACGAAGGAGGTCAGCATCAAGGATCTGACGCCGAGGAATCCAACTCCTCTCCTCAGGACCATACCCCTCCCAGTCCACGAGATACTGGAAACCCCGGCCCCGCCATCTGGAATCCATGATGCGGCGCACCGTGTAGACAGGACCACCTCCGATCATCCGAGGAGGAGGAGGGGGCAGGAGAGGACTGAGGAGAACAGGCTTGAGGCAGGAGACATGAAAGGTGGGATGGACTCTGAGCGTTCTAGGCAATTTGAGTCGAACCACCACAGGATTAATGACTCTCTCCACCACAAACGGACCAATGAACTTCGGTGACAGCTTCCTCGACTCAGTCCGCAGAGGAAGATCCCGTGTAGCCAACCAGACCTTATCTCCGACGGCATAAGCGGGGGCTGGAATACGGCGACGATTCGCCTGGAGCTGATACCGGTCAGAAACTCTAAGGAGGGCCTTTCTGGCCCGATGCCAGGTCCGGTGGCAACGACGAATGTGGGCCTGGACAGAGGGAACCGAGAGATCCTTCTCCTGAGAAGGAAACAAGGGAGGTTGGTAGCCGTACAGGCACTGGAAGGGAGACATCCCAGTGGCAGAAGTAGGGAGAGTATTATGGGCATACTCGACCCATGGCAACTGAGAGACCCAAGAGGTGGGGTTGGAGGAGACAAGGCAGCGCAGCGTGGACTCCATCTTCTGGTTGGCGCTCTCCGTCTGACCATTAGATTGGGGGTGAAATCCAGATGTGAGACTGACTGTGCTCCAATGGCCAAACAGAAGGATTTCCAGACAGCAGAGGTAAACTGAAGACCACGGTCAGAAACCATGTCACTGGGCAACCCGTGGACCCTGAAAACCTCCCTAACAAGGATCTTGGACGTCTCAGAGGCAGAGGGAAGCTTGGAGATGGGCACAAAGTGGGCGAACTTGCTGAATCTGTCCACAATAGTCAGAATGACCGTGTTCCCATCAGAAGAGGGCAACCCAGTGACAAAGTCCAGGGCCAGATGCGACCATGGTCACCGGGGAATAGGTAGGGGGTGAAGAAGTCCAGAGCTGGGCCGATTGGTACTCTTATTCTGCGCACAAACTGGACAGGCAGCAACAAACTTCCGGGTATCTTCTCCCATGGCAGGCCACCAAAATCGTCTGCGTAGTAATGCCATAATCCGAGCCACGCCAGGGTGACAAGCCATCTTGCTGGTGTGGGACCATTGGAGGACAGCAGAACGGACAGACTCTGGCACAAACAACCGACCGGGTGGACCGTTACCGGGACCGGGCTGCGTCCGAAGGGCCGCCATAACCTCCTCCTCAATCCTCCACGTAACTGCTCCCACAACGAAGTTCAGTCTTGGCCCCACTCTCCTCCGTCTTGGAGAACATCCGGGACAAGGCGTCCGCCTTGCCGTTCTTCGAACCAGGTCGGAACGTCAGGGAAAAATTAAAGCGTCCAAAAAACAAAGCCCACCTGGCCTGACGGGAGTTGAGATGTCTAGCCGATTGCACGTAAGCAAGATTCTTGTGGTCAGTCCAGACAATAAACAGTTGCTCCGCCCCCTCCAACCAGTGGCGCCACTCCTCCAAGGCAAGTTTCACAGTGAGAAGCTCCCGGTTACCCACATCGTAGTTTCTCTCCGCAGGCGAAAGACGACGAGAGTTGAAGGCGCAGGGATGGAGTTTACCGTCAGTGGAGCTTCGCTGGGACAGGATGGCGCCAACCCCCACATCAGACGCGTCCACTTCTACGACAAACTGACGGGAAGTGTCAGGTTGAGAGAGAATCGGGGCGTTGGTGAATCGGCTCTTCAAGTCCAGATGGAGCGGCCACATGGCTGTAATCACGGATAAATCTACGATAGAAATTCGCAAACCCCAGAAACCTCTGGAGCTGCAATCTCGTACCGGGCTGGGCCCAATCAAGAACCGCCCTAACCTTCTCTTGGTCCATCTTAATCTCTCCCCTGGAGATGATGTACCCGAGGAAGGATGTAGTGTGGGCGTGAAAATCACACTTCTCTGCCTTCACAAACAGGCGGTTCTCCAACAATCGCTGCAGAACCTGCTTGACATGCTGGACGTGGCTGGAAAGCTCCTTAGAGAAGATGAGAATGTCATCCAGGTAAACGAACACAAAAAGACTGATCATATCTCTCAGAACGTCATTCACCATACTCTGGAACACTGCTGGAGCATTGGTCAGTCCAAACGGCATCACTTAATACTCGAAGTGTCCCATAGGTGTATTGAACCCAGTCAACCACTCGTCCCCCTCTCTGATCCGGACCAGATGATACGCATTGCATAAATCAAGCTTAGTGAACACAGTAGCACCCTGTAAGGAGTCGAAAGCAGAGCTCATCAAGGGCAGGGGATACTTGTTCTTGACAGTAATATCATTCAAACCCCGATAATCAATACAAGGTCGAAGAGAGCCATCCTTCCTACTCACGAAAAGGAATCCGGCTCCCAGGGGTGATGACGAGGGACGAATGAGACCAGCAGCTAGAGACTCCTTTATGTAGGTCTCTAAGGCTTCACGTTCAGGTCGAGAGATACTGTATAAACGTCCCTTGGGATAGGCAGCTCCAGGGAACAGATTAATCGCACTATCATATGTCGGTGGGGAGTAAGTGACAGAGCCTTCTGCTTACTGAACACTTCACCCAAATCGTGATATGTTTCAGGAACCAGGGACAAATCTGGGGGGGCAGAATCAATGACCTGACTGGGAACAGAATGGGAACAGGCAGTCTTAAGGCAGTTAGCATGACATTCAATGCTCCAACTAGTTACCTTGCCAGTCACCCAATCGAACGTGGGATTGTGTTCTCTCAGCCAGGGGTATCCAAGAACCAGGGGAACATGGGGAGAAGGCAGAATGAAGAAGGAGATAACCTCAGAATGATTCCCTGACAACAGCATCTTAACAGGTTCAGTCCTCATAGTGATACGTGCCAGCAGACTGCCGTTCAGAGTGGTAGCTTCAATGGCTTCTTGTAATTGCTCCTTGGAAAGCCCCAGCTGTTCCACCAAGTCGGCATCCATAAAGCTGCCATTGGCACCTGAATCGATAAAAGCGTTAATCGCTAAACTCTGATTCTTGTTCATGAGGGTTGCAGGAAAACGGGGTCTGACAGGGCTCTTGAGAGGTTGAAACTGGCTCGCTAAAAGTCCTCCCAAACTTAGCGAGCCGGGCAGTTTAACAGACGCTGGGGACAAGCGGAGATGTAATGTCCTGGGTTACCACAGTAGAGGCAGCTGTTGGTCTCACGTCTACGTTGGCGCTCCTCCTTGGTTAACCCGTGCCGCCCCACTTGCATGGGTTCAGGATCTGGAGGCAGGACCCCTCCTCTAATCCCGTGTGGTGAATAATGATCGGCTCCTTCTGGTCCACTTCCTGACCCGAATGGTAACCGAGTAGCTGAGTGATTGGACGGACCCCATTGCTTCTCCCTCCTCTCTCGGACTCTGTTATCCACCTGAATAGATAATGCTACCAAACTGTCCAGGTCACTAGGCTCAGGATAAGAGATCAGCTCATCCTTGAGTTGCTCCGACAACCCCTGATAATAAACCGCTTGTAGTGACTCCTCATTCCACCCACTCTCCACAGCCAATGTCCTGAATTCGATAACAAAGTCTGCAACACTGCTAGCTCTTTGGCGAAGAGAGAACAAATGCTTAGCTGCGTCCTTACTTCGGACTGGATGGTCAAAAAGCTTCCTCATCTCTGCCGTGAACTCCTGGTATGACACCATGCAGGTGTCCTGTCGTTCCCATACGGCTGAAGCCCACTCCAGAGCTTTTCCATGCAGCAGTTCAATAACAAACGCTATCCTGGCCTTGTCTGTGGCGTAAGAGTTGGGTTGCAGATCAAAAACTAATCCACACTGCATAAGAAATGCCCTTCGTACTTATCTGGCGTTGGAACCTTGGGCTCACGGAAGGGAACAGCTCCAGAAGCGGCAGGCGAGAGGGGTGAAACAGGTGGTGGATTCTCCACCTGCAAACTGAGCTGAGCCTGGATACTCGTCAGACTGGCAGAAAAGTTCCGAACCGACAACGCTATCTCCTGTAGCGCCGTGCTGTGTTGTCCCAACATCTTCTCCTGATGGGTAATGGCATAGTGAACGGAGTCCAGGTCTGCTGGGTTCATCCTTGGCCGGATCGTTCTGTCACGATTCTCTAAAGCAGAACCCAGAAGCAGACCAGGACAAGGTGAGTAGAAAGAAGGGGAGTATTTATTTAACGACTCAAATGTGGAAGCAGGATAATCCAGGAGACGGAGCGGGCAGCGGAGGTGAGTTGGTGGAAGTGAATAGGCAGATCCAATGATGTCACAGAAGCCACCGACGACCAGGCAAGGGTAGAGTGAATCTTCCGGGAGAACAACTGTAGACAGAGTAAACGGAGGTAAGTACACGGCAAGCAAAAAGTACAAAACAACAAAACTAACTCTAGTAAACTTGAGGCTGATACGCTGACACAACATACTTTTCATGGCTAACGATCCGGCAGGGAATGGATGTCAGGTCAGAGCTTATGAAGTGGAGAGGTGATGATCAGGACCAGGTGTGCAGATAGCTGATGAGATGCAGGTGCGGGTAATAGAGAGATCTCCCGCCTAGCTTCGTGGCCCGGCAACCAGACAGGGTGCGTTCAGGAACCTCAGGAAACAGACTCCAGGACGGAAAACAGGCAACACAGGCAGAAACAGACTCAGGAAGCGGGATTCATGACAATTAAAGTGACTAGTGTTCAATTTCTTAAAGTGGCCAGTGATTTCAATAGGCAGCAGCAGCCTCTAATGTGCTAGTGATGGCTATTTAACTCTGGTGAATGATGGACGGAGTCAGGCGCAGGAGTAAAATAATCAGATGCAGATGTATTCCTTCCAGACATACAATGCGCCTACAACGGCAATCAAAACAGGTACAGGGGAAACAATCCTCCCTGACCAAACACAGTCTCAGAAAATACAATAAATGTAATGACACAGGCGAAAATTAACTCTGGCAAAATAAATGAGAGAGTATCTCAACCGAGCTACTCCCCTCCCACATAGAACAATCACTCAGAAAGACAAGGGGGCAGAGGGAACACTTATACACAGACTAATTAGGGGATGAGCATCAGGTGTGTGTGATTGACAAGACAAGTGGAGTGATGAGAATGGGAGCGGCAGTAGCTAGTAAGCCAGTGACGACGAACGCCGAAACCTGCCCGAACAAGGAGGGGAGGCAGCCTCGGCGGAAGTCGTGATGTTAACAGTCTGAAGTCCTTGAGATAGAAGCTGATTTTCATTCTCTCAGTCCCAGCATTGATGCACCTGTACTGACCCCGCCTTCTGGATGATAGCGGGGTGAACAGGCAGTGGCTCGGGTGGTTGATGTCCTTGATGATCTTTTTGGCCTTCCTGTGACATCCGGTGCTGTAGGTGTCCTGGAGGGCGGGTAGCTTGCCCCCGGTAATGATTTCGGCAGACCGCACCACCCTCTGGAGAGCCCTGCGGTTGCGGGTGGTGCAGTTGCCGTACCAGGCGGTGATACAGCCCGACAGGATGCTCTCAATTGTGCATATGTAAAAGTTTGTGAGGGTTTTAGGTGCCAAGACAAATTTCTTCAGCCTCCTGAGATTGAAGAGGCTCTGTTGCGCCTTCTTCACCACACTGTCTGCGTGGGTGGACCATTTCAGTTTGTCAGTGATGTGTACGCCAAGGAACTTGAAGCTTTCCACCTTCTCCACTGCGGTCCCGTCGATGTGGATAGGGGGGTGCACCCTCTGCTGTTTCCTGAAGTCCACAATCATCTCCTTTGTTTTGTTGACGTTGAGTGAGAGGTCATTTTCCTGGCACAACACTCCCAGAGCCCTCACCTCCTCCCTGTAGGCTGTCTCGTCATTGTTGGTAATCAAGCCTACTACTGTTGTGTCATCTGCAAACTTGATGATTGAGTTGGAGGCGTGCTTGGCCACGCAGTCATGGGTGAACAGGGAGTACAGGAGTGGGCTGAGCACGCACCCTTGTGGGGCCCCAGTGTTGAGGATCAGCGAAGTGGAGATGTTGTTTCCTACCTTCACCACCTGGGGGCGGCCCGTCAGGAAGTCCAGGACCCAGTTGCACAGGGCGGGGTTCAGACCCAGGGCCTCAAGCTTAACGATGAGCTTGGAGGGTACTATGGTGTTGAATGCTGAGCTATAGTCAATGAGCAGCATTCTTACATACAGTGGGGAGAACAAGTATTTGATACACTGCCGATTTTGCAGGTTTTCCTACTTACAAAGCATGTAGAGGTCTGTAATTTTTATCATAGGTACACTTCCACTGTGAGAGACCGAATCTAAAACAAAAATCCAGAAAATACCATTGTATGATTTTTAAGTAATTAATTTGCATTTTATTGCATGACATACGTTTTTGATACATCAGAAAAGCAGAACTTAATATTTGGTACAGAAACCTTTGTTTGCAATTACAGAGATCATACGTTTCCTGTAGGTCTTGACCAGGTTTCCACACACTGCAGCAGGGATTTTGGCCCACTCCTCCATACAGACCTTCTCCAGATCCTTCAGGTTTCGGGGCTGTCACTGGGCAATATGGACTTTCAGCTCCCTCCAAAGATTTTCTATTGGGTTCAGGTCTGGAGACTGGCTAGGCCACTCCAGGACCTTGAGATGCTTCTTACGGAGCCACTCCTTAGTTGCCCTGGCTGTGTGTTTCGGGTCGTTGTCATGCTGGAAGACCCAGCCACGACCCATCTTCAATGCTCTTACTGAGGGAAGGAGGTTGTTGGCCAAGATCTCGCGATACATGGCCCCATCCATCCTCCCCTCAATACGGTGCAGTCGTCCTGTCCCCTTTGCAGAAAAGCATCCCCAAAGAATGATGTTTCCACCTCCATGCTTCACGGTTGGGATGGTGTTCTTGGGGTTGTACTCATCCTTCTTCTTCCTCCAAACACGGCGAGTGGAGTTTAGACCAAAAAGCTATATTTTTGTCTCATCAGACCACATGACCTTCTCCCATTCCTCCTCTGGATCATCCAGATGGTCATTGGCAAACTTCAGACGGGCCTGGACATGCACTGGCTTGAGAAGGGGGACCTTGCGTGCGCTGCAGGATTTTAATCCATGACGGCGTAGTGTGTTACTAATGGTTTTCTTTGAGACTGTGGTTCCAGCTCTCTTCAGGTCATTGACCAGGTCCTGCCGTGTAGTTCTGGGCTGATCCCTCACCTTCCTCATGATCATTGATGCCCCACGAGGTGAGATCTTGCATGGAGCCCCAGACTGAGGGTGATTGACCATCATCTTGAACTTCTTCCATTTTCTAATAATTGCGCCAACAGTTGTTGCCTTCTCACCAAGCTGCTTGCCTATTGTCCTGTAGCCCATCCCAGCCTTGTGCAGGTCTACAATTTTTTCCCTGATGTCCTTACACAGCTCTCTGATCTTGACCATTGTGGAGAGGTTGGAGTCTGTTTGATTGAGTGTGTGGACAGGTGTCTTTTATACAGGTAACGAGTTCAAACAGGTGCAGTCAATACAGGTAATGAGTGGAGAACAGGAGGGCTTCTTAAAGAAAAACTAACAGGTCTGTGAGAGCCGGAATTCTTACTGAATCAAATACTCATGTCATGCAATAAAATGCAAATAAATTACTTAAAAATCATACAAAGTGATTTTCTGGATTTTTGTTTTAGATTCCGTCTCTCACAGTTGAAGTGTACCTATGATAAAAATTACAGATCTCTACATGCTTTATAAGTAGGAAAACCTGCAAAATTGACAGTGTATCAAATACTTGTTTTCCCCACTGTAGGTATTCCTCTTGTCCAGATGGGATAGGGCAGTGTGCAGTGTGATGGCGATTGCATCATCTGTGGATCTATTGGGACGGTAAGCAAATTGAAGTGGGTCTAGGGTGACAGGTAAGGTAGAGGTGATTTGATCCTTGACTAGTCTCTCAAAGCACTTCATGATGACAGAGGTGAGTGCAGTTACCTTTGCTTTCTTGGGTACAGGAACAATGGTGGCCATCTTGAAGCATGTGGGGACAGCAGACTGGGATAGGGAGAGATTGAATATGTCCGTAAACACACCACCCAGCTGGTCTGCGCATGCTCTGAGGACGTGGCTAGGGATGCTGTCTGGGCCGGCAGCCTTGCGGGGGTTAACATGCTTAAATGTCTTACTCATGTCGGTTACGGTGAAGGAGAGCCCACAGTCCTTGGTAGTGGGCCACGTCGGTGGCACTGTGTTATCCTCAAAGCGGGTGAAGAAGGTGTTTAGCTTGTCTGGAAGCGAGACGTCGGTGTCGGTGACGTGGCTGGTTTTCCTTTTGTAGTCCGTGATTGTCTGTAGACCCTGCCACATACGTCTCATGTCTGAGCCGTTGAATTGCGAGAAAACCAATGTCTAGATGGTCATCTCAGCTCTGATGATGAAGTGACCTCTCCTGACCTCATTAAGATGTGTTCAGGACAAAGAAGACGATTGGTAGAATGGTAAATGAAAGCTAAATGGCAACGTTGTAAAAGTCCTTAGTTTACTTAATTTAGCAAGAACACAGTGCTCTTTCAACATAACGTTAGCATTCAACTCTAAAAGTCCCCTTGGAAATAAAAGTACAAGAAGAGGAATTACTTTTTCAACTCAAGTTGTGACTTATTATCTGCCTCTATATGGCACGGTGATGACAGTAGATAATGGCACAGACAAGGCCATTCATTAACTGTTATGAAGGTAATAAGTTAATCAGAAAATGGAACCACAATAGCCTTGATGTCTGCTCTGCACCATTAACTTTGCCAAACGTTGACTAAATGCATGGCAATTCCATTGTCTAGAGGTTGTTTACAGAGAAATCAAATGGTTCAACTCTTGGGATGCTCAATTGCCACATTTTTCCTCCCCTGCCTGTCTGTTGTTTACCCAACAGCCCAGACAAGTGGCGTCCAGATGGGATCCTTCCAGTGGCAGCATGTCTAAGGGGAAAAGCTCAATTCAAAGACAGAATGAAGAAGAGGAAAGAGCGAGAGAGAGAGAATCTAACTCCTCTCGTTCCAAGGGATACGCACACACGCACATACACAGCTCTGCAGATGGAATCCAAAGCACAATTCCATGGAAATTCCCGGAGCCGAAGGGAGAGAAGAGAGACAAAAAAGTATTTAGAATTATAAAAATAAACAAACATGTTTGGACTCATTGGGGGAGAATTAAACCCCAGGGAAGACCTTTCCTGCCAGACCCCAATGCATGATGAAAGACTATCCCACTTTAAACATGGCCGGTGAAGGTATCATTTATCTTTCCCCATTATGTGAGGTCAAAGCTGTTATAATGTAATACCTGCTAGGACTCCTCTTATGGCCTATCTTTAGACTGCTGCCGTAGGCAAGAAGACTTTGTCTTTAGTTTCTCCCGTATACAACTTCCTAATTACAGATCAGGGAGAGCCTGTCATATGCTTGTGTGTACACACCAGATGGGCCTTGATCCGTCAATACTGACACCCAAAGTTATAAATAAAAGCTCACCGCGAGGGTTGAACGAACAGCCAGCAAGAGGGTTGCACGTGAGGTCGGCTGCACGGAACCCAGTCATTTTCTAATCAGATGAAAATATCTGCAATACAGCGGTGCAGAGCTGCATGCAGGACTGGTCTGCCAAGAATCTCCTGCAAACTATCAGGTGCTGTTGATTAAATTAGGGTGCTGTGGAACTGAAGCACATGATCCCAGCCCATCTGCTGTGGATGTTAGGGTAATCTGTGTTTAATCAAACTCATGGAACGGTTAACACAAATGGTATTAAGACTCAAAGGGTCAAAGGAACAATTACGTACTGGGGGAGGTTGTGTTGGGGTCATTCTGAGGGGACCTTTTGACACACTTTTCTTTGCTCAACCATTCCTTCTCATTTAAGATAGTTCTATACGTTTTTTCAGTTGTTGGTTTTTCCGAATTTCGTCAGAGACACTAGTTATATAAAAATATATGCAATGAATAAAAGGCCAAGAAGATTGTGTACTGAAATAAACTTCTCCAACTGCTATCCTATAGTCTTCCCCACCGCACTGAAAATCCCCAAATAGCTTTGGCGAGTGAAAGTCTCATAAATATGAGAGAGGTCATGAGTGGCTGGTGACAGGAATGACAGAGTGCAAGGTGAGGGGTCTGAAATAAGTGTGCATTCATGACCTGAGAGAGAGAGAAAGAGAGAGACAGAAACAGACAGACAGGGAGAGACAGAGAGAGAGTGAGGTGTATAGTAGTGGCAGGACAGCCCAGAGAGAGAGTGCATGGTTGCCTGCCATCAGGCCCGGGCTGACAACAGGCCTGCTATTCATTCAGATAACAGCACAGTGTAATTTCCATGTGGGCCAGCGGTCGCTGTGCTGCTGCTGATGTTTTGCCAACACACAATCAAGATGCCTGCATGAGATTATCGCGGCGTAAACAATTCAGTTTGGTCGTTTTCTTTAGCAACCTGATTTCTGCTCTGAGCAGGATTAAGCTGAATCTTTTAGCTTTTGGAGTCTTCTGGCAGTCAAATTTGAATTAAATAACCACTAACTTAACAGTCTACAGCAGCAGACGTTGTAAAATGTCTGTTTTTAGACTGTTGTAAAAAAAGCACTGACGTTTGCTTTTGAATGTAGATACTGTAAGTTTTGCTATTGTTAGTTGTAGGTCTAATGGAGTTTAATAGCAGGCTGCACATAATATGTGGATGAATAAAGATCAAAATAAAGATGCTGTTTGACAAATGCAAGGGAGTTACTCTTCATGGTCATCGACCATGCATACAGTATGCCATTAATAGACTGTTGTTTGATGTGAACTGGCCATTTCCCTCACGTTTTTCAGTGGTAGTGCAAATTAAGATATGATGGGGTATTTCATAACCATCAAACCTTTTCCATGTTGTTTTTTCAATGCCCTAGGTGTCTGTTTCAAATCAATCAACTGGTTCCAATATCCCTTCCTAAAATGAATGAGTACAGTATGAACGTCTTGCAACATTTTAAAGTTAAGTTACGTAAGACCCTTCCCAGTCTAAAAAGAGAGGTTAGGGAAGAGGAACATTCAATTACAGTATTACTGTAACTAACATTTAGTACCAGCTCTTCTCCTACTAACTGAAGAAAGACGTTTGATAAGAGGAACAGAAAAAGAGAAGCTGGTCCAAGATAAGACCATTCTCTGAAAACATCTACTGCTGAAATAGAAAGGACCCCTTTCTTGAAAATCAGGGTTGTTTGACCTGCATGTGGGATGTTATGCTATCACATTTTGTGGATACAGCACTGGTAAATGCTGGTATGCAGGACATGTATACTTTAAGATGGTTTAAAGCCACCAAAGCTCTTTTGGAAACAGGATCTCTCAATATTTTCGTAAAATAATTTTGCCTTTGAAAGATTGCCTTATTGATGAAAAACTTAGATTTTATAGTCAAGGGATAACTCACACACTGAATAAACTGCTCTCATATGTCATAAGAAGCTGTGATAAATTAAATGTTAAATGAGAACATGAGAATGGACCTGGCTTAATAAAAACATTAAATGCTCTCTGTTTAGAGGAATCTTACGCTGCGTCCTGACATCCTGTAAAGTTAATGACCTGGAGCTGATACAGGAAGTACTCTGCCTCCGATGTGTGAGGTCTTCCAGTCCTGTCAAACATGTAGAAAGTGTAACAGTTCAATGAGTTGCGATGCTCCCATAAATAGCCCAGGGAATGGCGTGAGAAAAGAGGGGCGTGCTACCTTTATCTGTATTTGTCTTGTCTCATCCTCCCTAGCCCCTACCCAGAGATCTGTTGGAATCTGACATTCTCGTGCATGTGGGAGTCAAGAACGGAACATCCATGAGTTTAACAGCAGTTCTCATAAAAAAACATGCCTTTGTCTCTCATCTGGGCACTTGAAACGGTCTGTGTCTGGACTGGTCAGCACTGAGTCATCGTCTCTGTCTGCATGGTCAGCAATGAAAAGAACGAGAGTGACTCACAAGACCGTATAGCCATTATGCCTGGTCTGAAGAAGACAAACAACCACTTTTTAGCTTAAATGCGGAGAATCTTAAATGCGATCTTCACTGACCGTTCTCCGAGAAAGTAGTTGGTATGTACAAGGCATGTAAGGTTGCCATGTTGCTGCTCTGTAAATGTGAAGAATGTGGGATGAATGCTATAGGTTCATGGGTCATGATAGAGCCTGCAGCTGCAGCAGAAATTCCCCTGGAAGAAGGCCTGCTGATGGAGGGGTTTAAAGCAACAGCACTGTCATCTAGCCCACACACTGACCTTTGACCCTAGTCATTTACAGAAAAACAGCCAGGGAAGAGTCTCTGAGCCTAGAGGGCGCTCTGTGCAGAGAGAGAGAGAAAGAAAGAAAGAGAGAGAGAGAGACAGACAGACAGACAGAGAGAGAGATAGAGAGAGCATGGGGAGGAGAGATACATGTAATGAGCAGTCCAAAATGGCTCTGCAACTTCAAATCATTTTCTGTGCTCCTATAAGCTAATCAAATTGCCAGCTGCTACACATTGCCAGCTTCTACATATCATGGTTGTCTCTAAATGCACATGGAGGAAAGGACGTACATACTTGAGAGAGGTCATGACTCCAGGCTACACTTGAACTTCTTAAACCTGATAGAAAGTATGCTGAAATTATAATCGAGCTATATTGAAATAACGACCTTTTTTCGGCCTGCAAATCAATCTATCCCTGATGGGTGAGTCAAAGTAACCCAAAAAACAAAAACACGTAGACATAACTATCTGGCAGTCTCACTTGATGCGTTTCACTCCTCTATGAGTTTCAAGTGAGTTGTGGTGAGCGTAGATTTAATCACTTATGATTAACATTCCAGCGAACTTATCTCCAACACACTTTCACTGACAAATGCAGTTTAAAGAACAACATTTACTTGATAAGCCATGATAAGGGCCTGTACAGAGCTTTTAGTGGGGTCAGATTACCACAGGTCCTTTTTTACTGAGAAGTATTGTGTCAATTCCTGGGTCACTGTTGCTAGGGAAGCCATTTCACACCTCCTATCATACCTCCAATTCTCTGACAATTGTTTGAGTGAAGAGTTTCTGGTAACACGTCTCGAATGACGTTGGATAAATGGGTTATGAAGATTGCAACACTCATGAATGTGACAACTGGTTTTAGAAAGGTGAATGCATGTGTTACCAAGCTGCTTTGTCCATTGTTTTGTCCTGTATACAGAGGCTTCATGCCCATAGGGGGCACATGGGCACGTGCCCCCTCAGATTTGTCCTGTTTAAAAATGTAAAATATATTATTATTTTTTGTTACATTTTTTGTTGTTGTTTCTCTGTAATACTACTAGCCACCTACACTTTTATGAAGATGGCTTTAGCTAGCCCAGATAGGTTCCCGATCTCCCAACCTCATAACTAGCTACCAAGAAGCCATTTCAGGCTATCAATGAAGTTAGAGTAGCTAGCTTGTCTAACTATCTTAGCTGGTATGCCTGCTGGCAAGGTTGGTAGACTTTAGAAAAGCAAGCAATTGCTAAATGTACTTAATAAGACTCACATTCCTTTCAATCTTTTACCCAGATTTTAGCAGAGATGCAGAGAAGCATATTTAGTTTCTTTAAAAAAAAACACCAGTCAGGAGGATACAGACAGCTCAAGAGATGTGCTTAGATATGCAGAAACATTTACATATTTTTTTACATAGAATTAAGCATAATGGATATGGCTCTAGACTGCGGGAAAAGGGTGTTACAGGTATTTGAAAAATGCAAAATTCTACGACTTACATACAGGGGGGCCTAGCCCCTTCAAGCCACCCCCCAGCCATCCTCACATACTTTGTTCCCCCTCAGACGTTTGGGGTGCATGACGCCTCTGCCTGTATATGACAACATAGATGTCTACTTATCAAGTTCTAACAGGTTGAATGTGAAACCTCAGACTTCTGGTCTTAGTGTAACAGCTTTGCTTACTTCCCTCTCCTCGCCCCAACTGGGCTTGAACCAGGGACCCTCTGCACACATCAAAAACAGTCACCTCAAAGCATTGTTACCTATCGCTCCACAAAAGCTGCGGTCCTTGCAGAGCAAGGGAAACAAACTACTTCAAGGTCTTAAAGCGAGTGACATCACCGGTTAAAACGCTACTAGCGCGCACCTCTAGCTAGCCATTTCAGACCGGTAACATTAGCATGTTAGAATGAAACATGTTGCAAACTTTTTGGAAAACTTTTGGAAGGTCTTGTTGTCAAGATTTATTTGAAAGCGATACAGTAGTTACCCTTCTTTAGATCAACAAAAATACCTTTGGCAAGATAATATAAGATGTGACACTTGCCCAAGGCACTTATAATAGGGTATGATTTAATTACATGTATTTAATTAAAATTGCGTTCATGAAAACAACTTCTGTAATGGGTTGTTGTTCAATTGAATGAATGTCAGTAATGCCAAATAAAATAAATGGCATTAACCCCCTAGAGTCGATGTCCACGCCCCAGCGGAAATCTAATTAGCATATTTTAAAAATCCCCATAAAAGCACTCCGTTTTTTTGTTCTAAATGAAAAACAAATGAGTTGTGTCCAATGTTCTTTATCAGTTCAGGGAAAATAATCACAATATTCAAAAGCTGTGGTGACATTTTCTCTGTCTTCAATGTCTACTGTACATCTACATCCTCTTGTAATAGTAATACAAGGTAGCACATGGTTGATGACATGTATTATCTAATCTGATACAAGGTATTTAAAGGGTACATATATTAAAGGATATCAATATGTCCCTTTAGCTCTGCTTGGCAAAGCAACAGCATCTCCTTCGTGATAAGAGTATGTCATAGCTAATTAAAGCATTCCTTCTGGTTAATGTAAATACTGTGTGTCTTGATGTCTTGCACGCAATTGAGAGCATCACAAAGGAGGGAGGGAGAGAGGGAGAGGGAGGGGGCTGGTGGGTAATTACTCTCATTCAAAGACTTCAGACGTGTCTCTCAGAGTCAACTGAGAGTTGTCCTTTCTTTGAACAAACTTGAGTGATAAAACATGTTATAATTGTCTCGGGAGTCATCTCAGTCTCTTGCTGCCGCATCAGCAACAGAGTAGGACATGTCTGAGGGGTGTTTTGAGTAATTGAAATGAAAGATAAGGGCAAAATTATACTGCAGTGAGAATCAAACAAAGAACTAAAACAAATAGTTTACACGCAAAGCATAATTTATCAGAAAGATATCATTTTGGGGGGAGAGTGCAATAGCAAGGCCTAGTGGTTACTTTCATGCAACATGGAGTATAAAGATAGCTCCCTATAAACAAAATGACTAGGCTATCCTCAAGACCTGAGTACAGCCCCATGACCCCATCAAACAGATTCAGAAAAGAGGTGAAAAGGTCTTAGACGTGAAGCCAACTAGCAAAGAAAACATACAGAGGAAAGTTCCTATTCTTTTGTCATTTATCAGACGCTCTTATCCAGAGCGACTTACAGGAGCAATTAGGGTTAAGTGCCTTGCTCAAGGGCACAGCGACATATTTTTCACCTAGTTGGCTCTGGGTTTCAAACCAGCTACCTTTCGGTTACTGGCACAACACTCTTAACCACTAAGCTACCTGCCGCCACATCCCTGTTTGTCTCTCTGGAATTTTCCAAAAGTCATCAGTATCTAGCACCATACCTGCAGCAAACATTAAAGTCAGTATTGTCATCCTATCTCTTTGGATTCTTCGGGGCCATATACTTTATCATCCAATTGTCATCAGAATCATGTAGGTCATAAAAAGTGTAATCATATGTAAGTATCGTCTTACAGATGGACAATTATCAATCTTGGAAATGTGAAACAGGTTGCAATAAACAAAGGTTATAAAACAGGCAATAGTAAATCTACTGTACCTGTTAAATACCACCCACTTATTTTTGTGGAGGGACACTAAAGAGAGATGTGGGTTAAGTGGTAGCTTGGGGTGGTACAACAAAACTGGCAAAGAAGTCCTGTTTCAACTCATACCCCCTCAAAGCCTGAAGCTATAGGCTACTACACTCTTAAAATTGTTTTCCTAAATGACAATGAGCAGGAAATCCAAGCGTAAGCATGGGACATCCATATTGTGCATAAAGCATACACAATAGGAAACAGATATCAAGTAAAGTACACAAGCTTTCAAAGACTCCCGAGCTTGACCTCCCATTGGTTCATTCATCCCTGCACCAATCAGAGAAGAGTCAATGGTATGACTCATGAACCTTCAATGAAAATGAAAATCAGACTACTGTACATGTTGGTCTCTTTTTAATAACCTGTGACTTTTCAAAATACTGGGGGAGTTTATTACTAGGTGACAAATTTAGTATAAAAGGATGTTATATATTTTACAACTGTACTGTATTTTGCACAGTTTATGTAGGATGTACTATGCAAAAATACATAGAATACAATAATAACATTTTAGATTGTAATTAAATACTTTTGTAATAACTTACAACATGTATCTATGACTGAATATATTGCACAACAATGGATGTGCTATTACACAAACCTCAAAATATGAATTTATGTAAATTCATTCAGTGCACACACTGGGGGATAATTTGTTGAATTTGTTGGAATAATGCTTAACCCTCATAATAAGAATTATGTTAAAATATGCTGTGGACTTGACATGGTTAAATCAAGAGTGAATTTATTCAAACTGTTTCAGAAACAGTTTTGCATTTGAATAGGAGAACTGAAAAGGGAAAAGAGAATGTTCTAGTAGACAACTTAGTTATTCATTATACCGTAAAAGGCAACATCAACAAGTGTGACTAAAAACAGAAAGCAGAAAATATGGCATGTTGATACCTACAATGACCAACTGTCACTCAGAAATTATGATAGGCTGCACATACAAAGACAGACCAATTCTGATATTTTGCCCAATTTCTGGTCTTTAGACCAATCAGATCATATCTTTTGCAAATAATTGGGCAAAAAGATCAGAAATAGGCTGCCTGTTTGAACACAGCCGTTGATACCTACAATAACCAATTAGCTTTCAGAAATTACAGTAAAAATGAATAAAAATACAAACTACACCAAGAACACACATGGGCTATAATTCCAATGTCCCTGATACATTAATTCATCCTAAATGGTATGCTAGTGTGGACATTGAAACAGAGCCATTGTCCTTCTGTAATGTCCATAACAAAACAGTGGAGATCAACCAGGAGGTTTCATGTAGTCTGAGGTTGGTTCAGTGTGTAGAAGACAACTCTTTTCACCCTCCATCTTGTCTTCAAAGACGCAGATCAGGACGACCCACGACCTTTTTGAATTTTTGGATCATAAAACGAGAGCCAGAGCCCTAAAATGAAACAAGCACTTCAGTATATCAGACTGGATTCTCAAGAGAGAGGATTCTGATTAAGTGGCACGCATGCACGCACGCACACACACGCACATGCACACACACACACACACACACACACACACACACACACACACACACACACACACACTGTGCTTTAAAGAGAACAAAGCATTCTTGATTGTGATTTGGCTCCATCGGTAATATATCCATCACAATGCTCTTCGCTGTGGAAAATCTTGCACGCTATGAACTTGCAATACCGCACACAGCAAAGGGAGAGAAAAACTGTAAAATCATAGACGGGGAAGATACTATTCGGTCGTCAAAATGTTATCAATGAGTTTGTGAAGAATCCCACGACCCACATTGATGACGTTTAGACAGCACAACGTTTTCACCACTTTGCTTTTGCCACTGGGCTGCAGGTCTATGTAAATGACCAGCTTCGTTTTTGGTGTTGAGGTGAGTGCCCTCCCTCCCAAGGGCCAGGACTGATTGGTGCAAATTGGAGGGGAATACTATAGAACTGAATATTTTAACTATAAACCTCATCTACAATGGAAGAGCCTCATCTTGCTAGTGGTTCCAAATACTCCGAGTCTGTTGTTCGTTTTGTGAAAACAAAAGTTTTGAATGCAGTAGAGTTGAGCTGATTCTTTTTGTTTGTTCAGTTATTTTCACGAAAGCAAATTCAGAGTGATGAAAAATATTGTGCTCCTACTATAGCTAGCTCACTAGCTTGCAGCAGTGTTGTTGTTGGCAGACTAGAGAGAGGCAGAAGAGAGAGAGGGCACTCAGGGCTAACACTACAGGCCAATCAGAGTCAGTTACTTACACAGTACCACTGCACTCGTAGCAGCAGCAAAGCTTACTTCTTCTTCCCTCCTAATGACATATTTTCAGTTTTTTTCTTCTGTGCCTCATTGAACAAAAGACACACCTTTATGTTAGAAAGTGGTTGGACACAGACGTGTAATTCCCCCCGATACGAATACCCTGGTTGATCGTGAGTAATAAGAAATTCCAATTTTCTCCAATGTTTTTCAATTAGGAAAATTGGAAATTGGAATTGGAATTTGGTTTACTTTCTGAGTTGACTGGAATTGAAATGGAATTGACTCCAACCCTGAAGGACAGTATAATTATTAAGTGTGAACAGATGTCCTACCTCTGTCATGGCGTCATCGATCTGCTTCAGCTCCTCATAGTGGTCTCTAGAGTCTCTCAGAGGCTGCACCATGATCTCCTCAATCTGGGGGAAGAGCTGCAACACACACAGCGGAGGATGGTCTAGGGATTCAGGACAGCAGCCTTTTCTAGTCAATATGCAATTATGCACTGGCATTGTTTTCAAAAGGTCATGAAATATAAGAGACGTGTACAAACGGAAGCACACGCAAACACTCACAGGCGGCACACATGCACACACTATGTCAATCTAATATTGTGACATTGCTTTGTAGTTCAAACACACACGCCTACCTTCATGACTGTCTCAAACATTGGGATGAGGACAAACTTGATGAATCCGATCTGGGCAGTGGGCTTGGTCACTTTGTCTCTGTCCATGAACGGAGCCACCGGCAGCCCTTCAGTCTTCTCCCTGTCACTCTGTCCATTCCAGAGACAGGAGGGTTTGAACATGTCACTCCACTCTTTCATGACATCATTCTAATCAATAGACTCATTCTGATGAAGGCCAAGATGGCCGAAATGTCAATGATTTTTACTCTTCTAAATAAAGCACATGCAACTTCAAGAGTGACAGCTGAGCCTGTTTTCACTCCATAAATCCAATCAACACGCTACTAGACTCACTATTATTAGACTTTATTATTACACATTATTAGACATTATTATTATTAGACATAATTAGACTTGATTGAGGTCACCTGCATGAAATACTCCTCCAGCAGACAGTCCACCCAGGGTTCGGCCACCTCTGTAGGCCGGACCTCGTTGGAGATGTCACAGCATTTGATCAAAACCATCTTCAGCTGCACACAAACGGACAAAGAATAAAGAGACCTTTTCACCATGCATTATGTCAACACAACCATAGTTTTTAGCATTGGCTAGCTATTTTGACTTTTCAGGAAAGGTCTACAGTTCCTTGTAAAAGTATTTGTCCCCTTTCTGATTTTCTATATTTTTGCATAATTTTTTATTCTGAATGTTATCAGATCTTCAACCAAAACCTGAGTTTACAAATATCTAAAACATTTTATACTCATTTTATTTATTTTAGCCATTTTCAAGTAGACTTGATTGTGTGTTTTGGATCATTGTCTTGCTGCATGACCCAACTGCGCTTCAGCTTCAGCTCACAGACAGATGGCCTGACATTCTCAAACCATAACATTACCACCACCATGCTTGACCGTTGGTATGAGGTTCTTAGTGTGGGATGCAGTGTTTGGTTGTCGCCAGGCATAATGGGACCCATGTCGTCCAAAATGTTGGCTAAAGTTTTCAAAAAAGCACCTGGAAGCACCTGGATGATCATCAAGACTCTTGGAAGAATGTTTTATGGACAGATTATTCAAAATTATAACTTTTTGGACGACATGGGTCCCATTCTTGAAAACCCACAGATGTCGCTGAGTTACAGCAGTTCTGCATGGAAGTTTGGGCCAAAATTCCTCCAGAGTGACGTGAGAGACTGATCAACAACTACAGGAAGCGTTTGGTTGGAGTCATTGCAGCTAAAGGTGGTACAACCAGTTATTGGGTGTAAAGGGGCAATTATTTTTTCACACAGGGGCATTGGTTTTTGCATAACTTTGTTAATGAAATAAATGAAATAAGTAAGTCATTGTTGTGTTATTTGTTCACTCAGGTTCCCTTTATCTAAAATTAGGTTTTGGTTGAAGATCTGATAACAATCAGTATCAAAAATATGCAAAACTAGAGAAAATAAGAAAAGTGGGCAAATACTTTTTCACGGCACTGTACTTGTGGTAAAAGGCTTTGGAGCATTTAAGATTAACACAGGTACTTTTTCTTAGAACCCTCTGGATTTATTCCATAGGATGGACCAGACTGACATCATGAAACGGACATCAGTGTGCTGCTAACAGTTTAGCCTCCTCCACTGTCCTTGTCCCCATATCGGGCTTGAACTAGTGATCCTCTGCTTGCAGACACACGTGACCGCCCTCCTTTACAGCATACCAATCGTTTGAGCTATCAAAATATCTAATTCGATAGCTCCATCTGCGACATTTAAAGATAGCTGTGGAGTGAGCTTACAGTACGTTCTTAACTCCATTACAATCACATTATACACTACATGACCAAAAGTATGTGGACACCTGCTCGTCGAACATCTCATTCCAAAATCATGGCCATTAATATGGAGTTAGTCCCCCCTTTGCTGCTATAAAAGCCTCCACTCTTCTGGAAAGGCTTTCCACTAGATGTTGGAACATTGCTGCTCAAGGGACTTGTTTCAATTCAGCCACAAGAGCATTAGTGAGGTTGTGCACTGATGTTGGGCGAATTCATCCCAAAAGTGTTCGATGGGGTTGAGGTCAGGGCTCTGTGCAGGCCAGTTAAGTTCTTCCACACCGATCTCGACAAACCTTTTCTGTATGGACCTCGCTTTGTGGACGGGGGCATTGTCATGCTGAAACAGGAAAGGGCCTTCCCCAAACTGTTGCCACAAAGTTGGAAGCACAGAATCGTCTACAATGTCATTGTATGCTGTAGCGTTAAGATTTCCCTTCACTGGAACTAAGGGGCCTAGCCCGAACCATGAAAAACAGCCCCAGACCAGTATTCCTCCTCCCCCAAACTTTAAAGTTGGCACTATGCATTCGGGCAGGTAGTGTTCTACTGGAAGCCGTCTGATGGTGAAGCGTGATTCATCACTCCAGAGAACGCGTTTCCACTGCTCCAGAGTCCATTGGCGGCGAGCTTTACACCCCTCCAGCCGACACTTGGCATTGTGATCTTAGTGCGATTCCTCAGACATGGAAACCAGAACAGTTTTTGTGCTGACGTTGCTTCCAGAGGCAGTTTGGAACTCAGTAGTGAGTGTTGCAATCGAGGACAAACTCGCCGCTCTCGTTCTGTGAGCTTGTGTGGCCTTCCATTTCGCAGCCGAGCCATTGTTGATCCTAGACGTTTCCACTTCACAGTAACAGCACTTACAGTTGACCGGGGCAGCTCTATCAGGGCAGAAATTTGACGAACTGACTTGTTGGAAAGGTGGCATCCTATGACGGTGCCACGTTGAAAGTCACTGAGCTCTTCAGTAAGGCCATTCTACTGCCAAAGTTTGTCTATGGAGATTGCATGGCTGTGTGCTCGATTTTATACACCTGTCTGTAAGGGTTGGTGTGAGGTGTGACCCAGTTGCGGTGCAGGATAGACAGTAGGCAGTATGCAGAGATGGTGAAACTTTACTGGTGGTCCCGAAGCCAGGATTCAAAACAACCGACTTAACACGATAAAAGAAAGGTGGAGCAAATAAGTCTCCAAAAACAGGCTGACAGCCAAAATACGAAATAGTAACTACGACTGAAATAATAAAGAAACAGGGAGAACACTTCTCGAGTACCTGTACATACCTCTCCGATCAGACACTGATTAGTACTGTTGAGCATAGAGAAACTAGCAGAGAAAACTGAGCAAGGGAACACAGGGAAGTGAGGGCATAAATACACAGGTGAACAGGTAAACACAGGTGACACCAATAGGATGATGATTAGTCCAGACTGTGAGTGAGGAGGTGCCTAAGGTTGTCGGAGGATGACACCTAGTGGGTCGCTCCGGAACTGTGACCCCCTCCTGTAACACCTGTCAGCAACGGGTGTGGCTGAAATAGCCGAATCCACACATTTTAAGGGGTGTCCACATACCTTTTTATATATAGTGTATCTCCAGTCCACTATTTAAACTCTTTCTTGGGTATGCCCTATTTTTCCATCCCAGTCTTTGTTATTGACCACCCCTCCTACTTTCTGTTGTTTGCTGAAGTGCTGAGGCTATACCTGAACAAAGGTATGCCTATTTGGCACCCCTTGATATACAGTATACATAGATAGTTGATGTCATGTGATGTACGATACGTACGCATGTGACGTGCTCCTCATTGGTGAAGTCAAAGCTGTCCACTTTATGCTTGAAGGAGTCTAATATTTCTCCGTGCCGGGCCATGTCTGTGGCCAAGATCAGGGTAATGATGGCCTGTAAAGGGCGATGGAATCATCCTGCCTTAGGCCAACTCAAAACATCTCGTGGTTAGTTGGAGAGAAGGAAATGCAAAAAGACAAAGGTTACATCCCAAATGGCACTCTATTCCCTATATAGTGCACTACTTCTGTCAATAGTGGTGCACTATGTAGGTAATAGGGTTCCATTTGGGACGCAGAAAGAATCACTGTGCATTAGCCTGGGACACCACCTACCTGTCTGATCTGCTTGTAGGCCTCCAATTCGACGTTGGCGAATATGTTGCACTCGGGCAGGGAGAGGATCTGGAAGGCCACGGCGCAGTGATGGTTCTCCAGGGGAGATATATCGTTGTAACGCACGGCCATCTCTGTGCGTGCGTTGATCTGGTACCTGACGAGCAAAATAAACCTCTGACATGCCGAACACCAGGAGTTTTCCTTTGACAACATGACCTGACCAGGGAAGCCTATAATCACTAGGGCCCAGAGTTTTACCCTGGTCATGTCACATGGTTAGGAAGGAACTTCTGACCTTACATCAAACCTGGAAGCAGAGATTGGACCATTTCCACAATGTAATAACATAATTGAAGAAGTTCGAAATATATATATTTGTGAATGAACACATCAATATTGTGTCTATCATCAACATCTATTCAGAGATCTAGTCAAGGCTATAGAGCAGTGGGAACTGAGGCGCAGAGTAGGAACCTTTGGGCGCTTACGTGTTGTTGTAGCCGGGGTGGTCCAGGTCGTGGCACACTGCAGCTGTCATGAGAATGCCCATGTCCGTCAGAGTCATCTTCTCCTGAGGTACACACACAGCACGTTAGTCTACTATAAATCTCTAATACAAGGTGCCAGGAGGTTTTCCTGACCACCTGACCTGACAAGGAAAAAAATCTGGACCCTAGTTATAGACCATGTGTGTCTGGTAAATGGCATGTATTATATTATATTATTACAGTCGTTTCTTACCGGCAGGTTACACAGGTTAATCATGCCATACATCATCTGACTGACACAGAAGCAGTGGCGGAAGTTGTGGAACGGGTTGCTGCGATAGTTCTCCTGAATGCCCAGCTGTGAGAAAGAAAGCTGTCAATCAAACTATCCAAATAGTCATCAATTCTTTGAAGTCGTTGTTCCATATCACTTGCACATTGAGGTAATTGCTTTTCTACAGTTCTACTTTTACCAGCCAGCGTTTGAGAGTGATGGGGTTCATGTTGAATTCCTTCACCAGTCCCAGGTCGTGGTACATATATTCCAAGCAGCTGAGCATCTAAACCACCGATCAAAGACACAGTTCAAATAATACTACACGCATCATCATAAGGCACAACAAGTGCTCTATCTTGAAAACTTGATTGCTGACATGCAAAAATAATTGGGATTGGACTAATGAACAAAACAAATGATCGTTTTTGAGTGTAGTATTCCTTTAAGTTCACAATTTGAGAAAATACTTCAAAATGTTTTACTACAAAAATGTGATTATATAGGCCAGGATGGAAATATGATAGATATTAGATGATAGATGAATCTCAAGAGAACTAACCTCATTGTGTTCCCAATGCCAGACATCGAATGTTGGCTTCTTCAGTGCTTCAATAGTCTCCTGGGATAAGGTGTACTGTAGAAATGAGAGAGAAGTCACAGCGTCAGTCCTAGGATTAATGATGTCAAAGTGATGAATATCTTTAGGTAAGATAAAAAAATGTATAGCTTGCTGTATATTACTAGAATCCCCTAATTCCGTACCTTTGGATAACTTGGGACGTCGCGTCTGGGATTAAGCTTCTTCCCGTCATCTGAGAAGTTGTATTTGCAGGGACAGTTCCCAACTCTGAAGAGATGGGAGCAAATACATCATATTTGTATCATCAATCTACGAGCTGTATGATTTCTCTAAATCACAACATTTTAAAACCATCATAAACGTCTTTCTATATAATATCCTAAACAATCTGAAGCATAGCTTGGTGAGTGTCATTTATGTCAAAGGTCATCGTACCTCCCTCCTCCTCTGGATGTCATCTCATCTCGTAGTTTCTTTAGGTCATTTTTGCACTTCTCAATCTCCACAACCTTCAGTCCCTCCACTGTAACAACAACATGACTGTTAGTACATAAAGTGGTGAATTCAGTAACAGTGAAGCAACACACACGCGCACAAACACGCACGCACACACAGACACACACACACAAAGAGAGAAACACACATCGATAGTCAAAAAAAAAACCCTGCACATACACTCTACTCTTTTCTCCAACATGGCAAGTCTGTTGGTCACCTCAGTTTTCAGCTCGTTGATTCGGAAAGCCCTGCGAAAATATGTGAAAGGGGTTTGTTTGAAAGGCCCTGGTGTCATGGAGGTATTGCTGCGGAAAGGGAAAAGTCTGCAGTGGAACATAAACACACCAATTACCTGCTGAACTGCTCTGCCACCTGAGATAACACGTTTTGAAACATGTCTTCTCTATCTGTGGGCGCAAACAATAAATAAATAAATCACCCTAGTGATCAAAAAGCTACCTGTAAACATGAAGAAATGTTTAGTACCCAGATCTGTTTTAACATTGTTTTTACATTGTTTTTAAGTTTTGTTGTGATAGCTTTATGTGAGTTATGTGAGTAAGAATGAATTAAGGACTAAAAGGTCAAAGGTTAAAAAGTGTTGCTGAATTTGAAATGTCACGTTGGTACTTCACCTCCTAGCTGACCGGTGGACAAAGAAATGACTTTGTACAAGGAGCTGTAAAACATGTCAGTGACATTCCAACATCATTCATCAAGTCATTGTTTACATCACATTTGAAAAATATTTTTTACACATAGTACAAAGGCTATGCATTCAATGGTCAGGAATGCTTTTCTATGACTGAGATCAATAGAGCAAAAACTGTATCATTGAGATTCAGTGATTAGGGTAAAGGTGACATGTTACTTGGGAGAGTTGGTAGGCATAGTTGGGTCTATGGACACCATGGCCCCTTCAGGATCCACCATCATGATGGCAGTATTCCTATGGAGGGGGAGCAACAATAATAAATAATAAGCATGCGTTCCAAATAGCACCCTATTCCCAAACTGCACTACTTTTGACCAGGGCACAAAAGTAGTGCACTATATAGGGTTTCATTAAGAATGCAACCTACGTTTCTTGTTAACGTGCTCTAAAACACATGCTAAGCTTGTCGTTTGGTGTTTACTTTAAGTTTGCTTATCATTCATGAAGCTCTGTCATGATAGGGAGACGAAAAGTTCGTAGTGAACCTGAAACAAATGTGTTGTGTGTAATGCATACTGTAAACTGACGTGTGACTGTGAGAGAGTGGTGAGAGAGACGAGAGAAGGAGACGGCTGCAGCTGAAATGTCACTGACCTGGGGATGTTGGACGAGGAACAAAGAAGCTCCTTGATGTCACATGGGCTGCAGTGCCGACTGAAAACCACCTGAAAAAAAGGCAGAGGAAAGGTGAGCGCCATATATGTCTCCCTATGCATCTCAAGCCACCTGAAAACAATCAGCTCTCTGTGAGACCTGAGTCTGTTGTAAAAAGAAAAGGCTACAGTGTCCAAAGTGGAAAGAGAGCGGGAAGAAAACAATTCTATTTTTTAAATGTTATTTATCCTTTATTTAAACAGGGAAGTCACATTAAGATCCACATCTCTTTTTCAAGTGAGCCCTGTATGTTATGAGTTAAAATGTTGAGGACTAAATCACAAAGGCTGCATTTGAAAATGTGTGCGAACTAAACACAGTGTAGCCTACCCTTGTCAGGGACCAACCCAATCTCGTAGATAATACGTCACTCTAACAGCATACTAGCAACAAATACTTGCATCATCAACCCAGTGTGAGAGTTTGTATCATTCTCTGTAAATCACAACAACATACACAGAAATGCCAAAACAGATTATACAATGTCAGTTCCTATTTGTGGTATACTGATGGCACACATCAAATAATTTAATATTGTGTCTGTCTGAGATTAATTGTCAAGTAAAGTGTATCTACGCTTGCGATGTTGGCTAGCCTCCAACAACTTGAAGACCTTTTACACAAGCAGGTGTAGTAGACAATCCCTCAAACTCTCGAGCCCTTGAACGGACATGTGTCACTTTCAGGTCTCCACTTGAACCACTCTATGCCACCATAACAACAGGGGTTTGTGTCGTCACAAGTATACTGTGCTTCCTAAGTGCCTGGCCCTATGTATCCTAAATCAAAGCAGACTTGAAGACATAGGCTAGTAGGTGTTCAAAGGTAACAAAATCTGGTAGATTCACTTGTGCTAATTGGATTAAATATGCAGAGGGAATTGACCATTTTTATCCCTGAATGCATTCAAGATTTAATGAGCCAAAGAAATTGGAGGCCATATCCATTAGAGAAGAGTTGCTATTTGAAGAGCTACCAGATGCAACATTGCAATAGACACTGGCTGGAAAGGGGTTTTAACCAATCAGCATCCATGATTAAACCCACCCGTTGTATAATATGCAACATTCTATAAGATCAGTTTTAATGTCACATGCACAAGTATAGTGAAATGCCTTTCATGCAAGCTCCAACCCCAACAATGCAGTAATCAATAACAATGTAATGCAAAAAATAACAAGGTAGAACAAAAACACACGAGATAAAAAATAAGAAATAAGAAGAACACAATAAAGTAAGTAAGCATACTATATACAGAGTCAGTTCCAGTACCATATTTACAATGTGCAGGGATACTGGATTGATAGAGGTAGATATCTATAGGGGTAAGGTGACTAGGCATCATGATATACTGTATGATAAACAGAGTAGCAGCAGCGTATTTGATGATTGTATGTGAGTGGGTGTGCGTGTGTGTAGAGTCAGTATAAATGTATGTGCATATTATGTGTGTATGAGCAAATGATGGAGTAAGTGTTTGTATGTGTGTTGGAGTGTCAGTGTGGTAAGTGTGTAGGGCCCTGTGAGTGTGCATAGAGACATACGAATAAAATACAAGGGTCAACTCAGATAGTCCGTGTAGCCATTTTGTTAGCTATTTAGTTAGCTATTTAGCAGTCTTATGGCATGGGGATAGAAGCTGTTGTTGGGGTCAAACCGTGCGGAAGCAAGAGAACAGTAGTGCTGACCGATTAGTGCTTTTTGAGGTTGTTTTGGTTTCGGTTAGATTATAAAAAAATGATCTTCATTTTCGATTTTTAAACATTAAATGCACTATGCATTATGTGGGTTGAATACTGTAACAACACAGAATAAAACAATGGATAAAAGTCACATGATGGTAGTGACTGCCCATTACTGTTCATCACTTATTAACAATCATTTATTCACATTACTTTACTTTAATCAAGTATTTCAGTTGTTGTGTATATTACATTTGTTTTATTTGATGACTTTATTATTTCATTCCAAGTCATCATCTCATCTCTATAGAGCTGCTGCCTATGCTGTCTGACAAAATCAATATTTTAGTAGTTCTTCAAGTAAATAAAGCATGCTTTTATTACTGCTGAATACCAACTATCAATCACTTATCATGTATTTTCAGGTAGAGATACCTCTTGAAGAAACTGCTCTCTATGTACCCCTTCTTGATCTCGCATTCTTCTGTATCCTACATAGCATGCATAAAATAAACACAGACTGGAGAAGTTTAGCCCCGCAATGGGTGATGGTCATTGTAGTTAATTATCACGTTTCCTGCACTAAACTATGTAGAACATTGGTCAGCACTAGAGAATAGTCTATATGGCTTGGGTGGTTGGAGTCTTTAACGATTTTCCGGGCCTTCCTTTTACTCCTGGATGGCAGGGAACTCGGTCCCAATTATGTACTGGGCTGTCCGCACCACCCTAGCGCCATGCGATCGAGGGCGGTACTATTGCCATACCAAGCAGTGATGCAGCCAGTCAAGATGCTCTCAATGTTACAGCTGTAGACCTTTTTGAGGATTTGAGGGGCCATTTTAAGTTCTTAGTGATTTGAGATTGTGTCGTCTATGGATCTGTTGGGGCGATATGCAAATTTGAGTTGGTCTAGGGTGTCTGGGATGATGGAGTTGATGTGTGACATATCCAGTGTCACGACTTCCTCCGAAACTGCCTCCTCTCCTTGTTCGGGCAGGCTTCGGCGTTCATCGTCACCGGCCTTCTAGCCACTGCCGCTCCTCATCTCATCATTCCATTTGTTTTGTCTTGTTTATTACACACACCTGGTTTCAATTCCCCTCATCAGTACCTGTATAAGTGTTCCCTCTGCCCCCTTGTCTTTGTGTGTGATTGTTTATTGTGGAGGTTATATGAGCTCGGTGGAGCTCCATGTTCTTTGTATTGACATATATACGGAATAAACCTTTATTCTGTGATTTACCCTCCTGCGTCTGACTCCGTCCAAATCACACGGCACAGAATCACACACCCGCCATGGAGTCAGCAGGAGAAGAGCCCATGCCTGGAGCCGTGGCACGGGTCCACCAGCATTCCAGGATGCTAGCCAGTTTGGGAGAAGCGATAGATTAGGTTCTCCAGGTCGTATAACGCCTGGAGAGGAGAGGACCCGACCCGACGGGACCAGCTGAGCGACCGGATCTGGCCACCCACACTCCAGCTGGGATTCCTCCTGCAGCTGGACCTCTACTTCGTGAACATCAGCCCGGCTCCATCGGTGTCCGCCCTCGTCTCCTGCCTCTCGGGGAAAGCCCTGGAGTGGGCCAACGCAGTCTGGAGAGAAGGAGGAACCGCGTTGGACAACTACGCTTCGACCACCCGCCCGAAGGAAAGAAAGAGAGGCGGGCGAGCGTCTGGTCCAACAGAGGCAGGGGACGAGGACCACGCAGGACTTCTCCCTGGAGTTTCGGACACTAGCAACTGGGTCCGGGTGGAACGAACGGGCCCTGATTGACGGATTCCGGTGCAGCCTGCGAGAGGACGTCCGAAGGGAGCTAGCCTGCCGGGATGCCATGTTAACCTTCGACCAGCTGGTGGACATGGCCATCCGGTTGGACAACCTGCTGGCTGCTAGAGGACGTCCTGGGAGTGGCCTGCCTGTTTCACCCCCCCCCCCCCCCCCAACTCGGAGTCCATTCCGATGGAACTGGGTGGGGCAGTGATCCGGGAGAACGGAGGAAGACAGCTTCAGTGTCACTCTTGTGGCAGAAGAGGACATTATACTGCACAGTGTCGTCAGGGTTCTTCCGGGTCTGGAGGCGGCAGGCAGGGCACTCTCGCATCACCCCAGGTAGCGCAAACCCACACTCGGTCAGAGCCCTCTGCTGCACACTGCACCATACACGTCACCTTCCCTGACTACCCCGTAGTTTCCCAGTGTAAGGCGCTGGTCGATTCAGGCACAGCTGAGAACTTTATGGACAGGTCATTAGCTCTAAGTCTAGGTATTCAATTGGTTCCCCTATCCACTCCACTGCCCATCAAAGCACTTGACAGTCGATCAATAGGGTCAGGGTTCGTTAGGGAAGTTACAGCACCAGTCACAATGGTTACCCAAAGGACCAATAGAGAGCACGTCACATATCCCTGTTGTGTTGGGTCTTCCCTGGTTAGCACTACACAACCCCACCTTTTCATGATCGAAGAGGGTTCTCACGGGGTGGTCACGAGAGTATCAGGGTAGGTGCCTAGCTGTTTCTGTTGGTGCAACCACGGTGGAAAGTCCAGACACTTCCTCCACCGTGCGCATCCCCCCCGAATACCCCGATTTAGCGCACGCGTTTACCAAAACGCAGGCGACCAAATTACCACCTCATCGGGGCGGGAATGATTGCGCGATAAACCTACAAGTAGACACTGTGCCTCCCAGGAGTCATGTATATCCCCTGTCGCAGGCTGAAACGGAGGCGATGGAGACATACAGTTGAAGTCGGAAGTTTACGTACACCTTAGCCAAATACATTTTTCACAATTCCTGATATTTAATCCTAGTAAAAACTCCCTGTCTTAGGTCAGTTAGGATCACCATTTATTTAAAAAATTTGAAATGTCAGAATAATAGTAGAGAGAATTATTTATTTCAGCTTTTATTTATTTCATCACATTCTCAGTGGGTCAGAAGTTTACATACACTCAATTAGCATTGGGTAGCATTGCCTTTAAATTGTTTAACTTGGGTCAAACGTTTCGGGTAGCCTTCCACAAGCTTCCCACAATAGGTTGGGTGAATTTTGGCCCATTCCTCCTGACAGAGCTGGTGTAACTGAGTCAGGTTTGTAGGCCTCCTTGCTCGCACACGCTTTTTCAGTTCTGCCCACAAATGTTCTATAGGATTGAGGTCAGGGCTTTGTGTTGGCCACTCCAATACCTTGACTTTGTTGTCCTTAAGCCATTTTGCCACAACTTTGGAAGTATGCTTGGGGTCATTGTCAATTTGGAAGATTGCTACCAATCTTTAACTTCCTGACTGATGTCTTGAGATGTTGCTTCAATATATCCACATAATTTTCCTTCCTCATGATGCCATCTATTTTGTGAAGTGCAGCAGTCCCTCCTGCAGCAAAGCACCCCCACAGCATGATGCTGCCACCCCCGTGCTTCACGGTTGGGATGGTGTTCTTCGGCTTGCAAGCCAGCCCCTTTTTCCTCCAAACATAACGATGGTCATTATGGCCAAACAGTTCTATTTTTGTTTCATCAGACCAGAGGACATTTCTCCAAAAAGTAAGATCTTTGTCCCCATGTGCAGTTGCAAACCGTAGTCTGGCTTTTTTATGGCGGTTTTGGAGCAGTGGCTTCTTCCTTGCTGAGCGGCCTTTCAGGTTATGTCGATATAGGACTCGTTTTACTGTGGATATAGATACTTTTGTACCTGTTTCCTCCAGCATCTTCACAAGGTCCTTTGCTGTTGTTGTGGGATTCATTTGCACTTTTCGCACCAAAGTACGTTCATCTCTAGGAGACAGAACGCGTCTCCTTCCTGAGCGGTATGACGGCTGCGTGGTCCCATGGTGTTTATACTTCCATACTATTGTTTGTACAGATGAATGTGGTACCTTCAGGCGTTTGGAAATTGCTCCCAAGGATGAACCAGACTTTTGGTGGTCTACCATTTTTTTTCTGAAGTCTTGGCTGATTTCTTTTGATTTTCCCATGATGTCAAACAAAGAGGCACTGAGTTTGAAGGTAGGCCTTGAAATACATCCACAGGTACACCTCCAATTGACTCAAATGATGTCAATTAGCCTATCAGAACCTTCAAAAGCCATGACATCATTTTCTGGAATTTTCCAAGCTGTTTAAAGGCACAGTCAACTTAGTGTATGTAAACTTCTGACCCACTGGAATGTTGATGCAATGAATTCTAAGTGAAATAATCTGTCTGTAAACAATTGTTGGAAAAATTACTTGTGTCATGTCCAAAGTAGATGTCCTAACCGACTTGCCAAAACTATAGATTGTTAACAAGAAATGTGTGGAGTGGTTGAAAAACAAGTTTTAATGACTCCAACCTAAGTGTATGTAAACTTCCGACTTCAACTGTATGTCTCCGAGTCCCTGCGCCAGGGGTTCATATGTCCCTTATTTTTTGTGAAGAAGAAAGGCAGAGGTCTGCACCCATGCATTGATTACCGAGCATTGAACAAGGGGACAATACGTTATAGTTATCCTCTGCCCCTCATCCCATCTGTGATCGAGTCAATGCATGGGGCGTCTTTTTCACAAAATTAGATCTCCGGAGTGCGTATAACTTGGTGCGTGTCCGAGAGGGGGACGAATGGAAGACAGCATTCAGCACAACCACGGGGCATTATGAATACCTGGTAATGCCGTATGGTTTGATGTATGCTCCATCCATTTTCCAGTCCTTTGTGAACGAGGTGTTTCGGGACATGCATGGTCATGGTGTAGTGGTCTACATCGATGACATTCTGGTGTATTCCGCTATGCGTGCCGAGCATGTGTCCCTAGTTCGCAAAGTGCTGGGCCGACTGTTGGAAAATTACCTTCATGCCAAGGCAGAGAAGTGTCTGTTTTTCCAGCAGTCCGTCTCCCTCCTCGGATACCGCAATATCACCTCAGGTATGGAGATGGAGGGAGATCGCATTTCAGCTGTGCGTAATTGGCCGACTCCAACCACGGTAAAGGAGGTGCAGTGCTTTATTGGGTTTGCCAACTATTATCGGAGGTTTATCCGGGGCTTTGGCAAGGTCGCAGCTCCCATCACATCTCTGTTGAAGGGTTGGCCATCCCGGCTCCGCTGGTCTGCTGAGGCTGACAGGCCCTTCAGTAACCTGAGGGTTCTGTTCACCTCAGCCCCGGTACTGGCCCATCCCGATCCATCACTACCGTTCATAGTGTAGGTGGATGCGTCCAAGGTAGGGGTAGGTGCTGTCCTGTCTCAACGCTTGGGCACGCCACCCAAGCTCCGCCCCTGTGCCTTCTTCTCCAAGAAGCTCAGCCCGGCGGAGCAGAACTTCGACGTTGGTGATTGGGAGCTGTTGGCTGTAGTCAGAGCCCTGACAGTGTGGAGGCACTGGCTCGAGGGGGCGAAACACACTTTCCTCATCTGGACGGACCATCGTAACCTGGAGTACATCCGGGCAGCGATGAGGCTGAACCCTCGCCAGGCCAGGTGGGCCCTATTCTTCACCCGGTTTGAGTTTACTCTGTCATACATCCCGGGTACGAAGAACGTGAAGGCAGACGCGCTGTCACGACTGTACGACACAGAGGAGAGGCCCATAGACAACACCCCCATACTCCCGGCCTCCTGCATTGTGGCGCCGGTAGTATGGGCGATGGACGCGGACATAGAGCGGGCGGTACGCACAGAGCCATCTCCATCTCAGTGTCCAGCTGGGATGCAGTACGTGCCGTCTCTTGTCCGTGACCGTCTGATCTATTGGGCCCACACGTTTCCCTCCTCTGGTCACCCAGGTATTGGTCGTACATTGCGCTGCCTAACCGGACAGTACTGGTGGCTAAGGACGTGAGGGTGTATGTCTCCTCCTGCTCAGTGTGCGCCCAGAGTAAGGCACCTAGGCACCTCCCAGCGGGTCAGTTACAGCCCTTACCATTTCCACAACGGCCATGGTCCCACCTGTGTATTGACTTTCTAACTGATCTTCCCCTCTCTCAGGGTAACACCACCATCCTGGTCGTTGTGGACAGCTTTTCAAAAGCCTGCCGCCTCCTTCCTCTGCCCAGTCTCCCCACGGCCCTGCAGACGGCGGAGGCCCTGTTTACTCACATCTTCCGGCACTACAGGGTGCCAGAGGACATAGTGTCTGACCTGGGTCCCCAGATCACATCCAGGGTCTGGAAGTCGTTCATGGAACATCTGGTGGTCTCGGTCAGCCTGACATCTGGGTTTCACCCGAGTCTAATGGGCAGGTGGAGCGGGTGAATCAAGAGGTGGATAGGTTCCTGCCGTCCTACTGCCAGGACTGGCCGGGGGAGTGGTCGGTGTTCTTGCCATGGGCCGAATATGCCCAGAACTCTCTTTGCCACTCCTCCACTAACCTAACTCCCTTTCAATGTGTCTTAGATTATCAGCCGGTTCTGGCACAATGGCATCTGAGCCAGACCGAAGCTCCTGCGGTGGATGACTGGTTTCGGCGCGCAGAGGAGAAGTGGAAGGCTGCTCAAGTTCATCTCCAGTGCGCCGTGCGTCGCCAGAAGGCCAATGCTGACCGCAGTGAGGCCCCGGTTTTTGTACCAGGTGATCGGGGCTGGCTCTCGACCCGGAATCTGCCCTTCCGTCTGCCCTGCCGGAAACTGAGCCCGCAGTTTGTCCTGAGTCCTGAGGAGAATCAACGAGGTTACATATAGGTTACTACTCACTCCCGATTACCGTATTAACTCCTCGTTTCATGTGTCTCTCCTCAGGCCGGTGGTGGCTGGTCCGCTCCAGGAGTCTGAGGTGTGGGTGGTCCCTCTGCCCCCTCCGCCCCCTCTGGACATCGAGGGGGCCCTGGCGTACTCAGTCCGTTCCATCCTGGATTCGAGGCATCAGGTGGGGGGCCTTCAGTACCTCATGGAGTGGGAGGGGTACGGTCCGGAGGAGCGGTGTTGGGTCCCGGTGAGGGATACCCTCGATCCCTCCCTGTTGCGGGATTTCCACCGTCGCCATCCGGCTCGCCCTGCTCCGCGTCCTCCTGGCCGTCCCCGAGGCTGGTGTCGGCGCGCTGCTGGAGCTGCGCGTCAAGGGGGGTACTGTCACGACTTCCTCCGAAGCTGCCTCCTCTCCTTGTTCGGGCAGGCTTCGGCGTTCATCGTCACCGGCCTTCTAGCCACTGCCTCTCCTCATCTCATCATTCCATTTGTTTTGTCTTGTTTATTACACACACCTGGTTTCAATTCCCCTCATCAGTACCTGTATAAGTGTTCCCTCTGCCATCTTGTCTTTGTGTGTGATTGTTTATTGTGGTGGTTATTTCAGCTCGGTGGAGACATATATACGGAATAAACCTTTATTCTGTGATTTACCCTCCTGCGCCTGACTCCAAATCACACGGCACATCCAGCCTCTCAAAGCACTTCATGATGACAAATGTGAGCGCTACAGGGCAGTAGTCATTGTGGCATGAAACCTTAAGAGTTCTTGGAAACAGGAATGATGGTTGTCATCTTAAAACATTTTGGGATTACAGACCAGGACAAGAAGAGGTTGAAAATTACCGTGAATTTGCCTGCCATCTGTTCTGCGCATGCTCTGAGAATGCGCCCTGGAATACCATCGGGCCCCGCGGCCTTGTGGGTGTTGACCTGATTAAAGACTTTACTCATGTCGGCCTCAGAGAGCGAGATCACCCAATCTTCGGAGTAGATGGTGACCCTCACATCACAATGTTGAAGCTTATACGATGAGAGCAAATATGAGACACAGTAGCCTATATTGTTATTTATCTGCATTACATGCTTACAGTGCAATGGCCCGGGAGCTGCGATAACAAGAACATACTGGGTAGGCTAGTGATGTTTCTACCCTCACGAATATAAAGTTCTGTTTCTTTCCCCTTTGATAATGAATTAGTCCACCACACAATTCTTGTTTTCCTTACAGTACAGTGAGTGCATACAATTTCTGTATGTGATCCTTGTGGGAATTTAACCTTGGAAGCAACGCGCTTTCACCAACTGAGCCACACAGGACCATCTCTACTTTTCCTCAGACTCAGGGGGAGTAGAAAACAATGGAGGCATAGAACATGTTAGCAACAGGTGCTCGTTTAAAGTATGCCACAAACACCTCTTCGTTTATTTTTACCACAACTTGAAAACACAGCTATTTCAGAGGCCTCTTACCTGACTCATGTTTTGAGGAGTATTCACAACTTATTCACCACAAATATATAAATAAAATAGAGCACATAGGCAACAAGGGGCACAGAATGACTGGTAAACGAGATTAGGTGTGTGGTAACCAACACAAACTGTGGAGCCGTAATGAACCCACATTGTGTCAATAACATTAGCCACCTACAGAGAGTATATGACTTTGCTGAGCTTTTGATTTGGTCACCTGATTCTTACAGTAGTCAGACCATACAGTCGTGGTCAAAAGTTTTGAGAATGACACAATTATTGGTCTTCATAAAGTTCGCTGCTTCAGTGTTATGAGATATTTTTGTCAGATGTTACTATGGTATACTGAAGTATAATTACAAGCATTCCATAAGTGTCAAAGGCTTTTATTGACAATTACATTACATTTATGCAAAGAGCCAATATTTGCAGTGTTGACCCTTCTTTTTCAAGACCTCTGCAATCCACCCTGGCATGCTGTCAATTAACTTCTGGGCCACATCATGACTGATGGCAGCCCATTCTTGCATAATCAATGCTTGGAGTTTGTCAGAATTTGTGGGTTTTTGTTTGTCCACCCGCCTCTTGAGGATCGACTACAAGTTCTCAATGGGATTAAGGTCCTGGCCATGGACCCAAAATGTCGATGTTTTGTTCCCAGAGCCACTTAGTTATCACTTTTGCCTTATGGCAAGGTGCTCCATCATGCTGGAAAAGGCATTGCTCGTCACCAAACTGTTCTTGGATGGTTGGGAGAAGTTGCTCTCGGAGGATGTGTTGGTACCATTCTTTATTCATGGCTGTGTTCTTAGGCAAAATTGTGAGTGAGCCCACTCCCTTGGCTGAGAAGCAACCCCACACATGAATGGTCTCAGGATGCTTTACTGTTGACATGACACAGGACTGATGGTAGCGCTCACCTTGTCTTCTCCGGACAAGGTGTTTTCCGGATGCCCCAAACAATCGGAAAGGGGATTCATCAGAGAAAATGACTTTACCCCAGTCCTCAGCAGTCCAATCCCTGTACCTTTTGCAGAATATCAGTCTGTCCCTGATATTTTTCCTAGAGAGAAGTGGCTTCTTTGCTGCCCTTCTTGACACCAGGCCATCTTCCAAAAGTATTCGCCTCACTGTGCGTGCAGATGCACTCACACCTGCCTGCTGCCATTCCTGAGCAAGCTCTGCACTGGTGGTGCCCTGATCCCGCAGCTGAATCTACTTTAGGAGACGGTCCTGGCGCTTGCTGGACTTTTTTGGGCGCCCTGACGCCTTCTTCACAACAATTGAACCTCTCTCCTTGAAGTTCTTGATGATCCGATAAATGGTTGATTTAGGTGCAATCTTACTAGCAGCAATATCCTTTCCTGTGAAGCCCTTATTGTGCAAAGCAATGATGACGGCACATGTTTCCTTGCAGGTAACCATGGTTAACAGAGGAAGAACAATGATTTCAAGCACCACCCTCCTTTTAAAGCTTCCAGTCTGTTATTCTAACTCAATCAGCATGACAGAGTGATCTCCAGCCTTGTCCTTGTCAACACTCTCACCTGTGTTAACGAGAGAATCACTGACATGATGGCAGCTGGTCCTTTTGTGGCAGGGCTGAAATGCAGTGGAAATGTTTTTAGGGGATTAAGTTCATTTTCATGGCAAAGAGGGACTTTGCAATTAATTGCAATTCATCTGATCACTCTTCGTGACAATCTGGAGTATATGCAAATTGCCATCATCAAAACTGAGGCAGCAGACTTTGTGAAAATTAGTATTTGTGTCATTCTCAAAACTTTTGACCATGACTGTACTGTAGCCTACCTGTAGCCTACCATTACTAGAAAAAATAGACACCATTTCACCATCCAGTCAACTGTCTGTCTATTGGTTGACTCCATCATTGCAGCCAAGGACCTCAATGATCGAAGAGATGTAATCACACAAGGTCATTTGGATGCTGTCTATGATAAGAGTCTAACTCTGATACAGGAGTCCCCACGGAGTGACCCTATCACTCCCACTGACTAGCTCAGAGGACATCTCCTCTCACACAGAAGAGAAAAGCATGGATACTGTGTCTGTGGATCTCATTTTCTGGTCAACCAGGATATATGTGCTAATGAAAATGGATGGAACTCATGGATAGGTAATAAGAGATTCATTTTTGGTGTTCACTATTTAATGCTGACTATAAAAATAGCTAATGGTGCAATCTGTTAACTCAGCTGATCCAGCTGATAATGGATTCTAAAATGTTTTTGAAGAATAAAAGAATAGATAAAAAGAGATACAATATATATGAAGTTTCATAAAGAGGTGGACCCACCTTATCCGGAGAGAATAGTATCAGTTAGAAATCGGGTGGGGGGAATTCAGAAAAAGGAATGGGGAAAAGAGAGAAAATATAAACTTCATCAAGGACGACCCACCTTCTGAACCTTGCCATCCACGTCCAGATAGATGTTTTTTGGGGCATAGGAAGAGGAGCTGGACCCCATGCTGATTCCTCTATGTTTCTCTCTCTCTCTCGCTCTCACTAATCCAGCAGGAGGAAGGTTTGGAGCCCCCGTCCTCCTGCAGAGGAGCCTATATGGCTAGGATCAGAGCCCTGGGAAACACAGGGAGATGCTATGACTGCAGCACAGGAGCCACTATTGAAATACTGCAATAGACAACTACATTGGAACGGAGACTTGAAAATGATTAATCACTACATTTATTGATTTTACTATCTCAATTAATCTATAATCCAGAAAACAATTAAAGCACCATCAACATTTTTTCACTTCTAAAGCAATTTTGCATTATTATTTTCAACTGCACTCTAAAATCACTGATCAAACAGGACCAATCAATTGCTATCATCTCATAATTTCTGAAACCTTTCCATCTACCTCCATTAACACATATGAAATATTCTCATGACAACACAAATATGAAAAACAGCATTGTAAGGACAATACACATTAATAAAATGAAATCACAAATGTACTCTAATGCTCTATCTTGGAATCGAATCTTTCATGGTAAAATAATAATTCAACACATCCCAATGACTTACTGTGTCAGCGATGGCGTTTTCCCCTGACGTGAGAAGCTTCTAAACTTTCCCGGCGCTGCTGATGCTACTAATACACAGAGTGAGATGGGAGAACCTGGGGGACTTTGGCAATAATTGGCACTCTGGTCCGTTGCCAGGGGACTGTTACTACAGTGAGAAAAAAAGAGGCTGCCCTCCTCCTATCTCCATAATGTCTTTAGTATAGAAGCTGCGAAAGCTCCTGGTCACTACACACTCATTTCCATATGTCTTATCAATGAGATGTATGCATGTGTGCATGGGATGATTCAAGTGTCTTTATTACTTCATACATTATTACTTGTTTGCTTTGTCAGTAAGTTCATTGTCTGGAGGTCAATATACAATAGGAGGTGGTCTGCAGGATTAGTGGATTGGTGGCTTGGTGGACATTAGTTAGGCAATTAGTACATGTCAAACATCAAATACAGTACATTGATTTGAAGGGCATATGATAAGGATGAGAACATGGATCAAGTGAGACTGCTGCTTTCTCTCACTATCGAGAGAGCAGAAGATACGGTATTTAACCATTCGGAAGTACACTTAGAAATACATTTGAGTTATTTGGATGGCTCTGCTGTGTTGTAGATGCACAATCCTCGCTCACAAATAAACGTGTCTTTATTTCATTTGCAAGCAGCATCCACTTCACATTAATGGATTTTAGAGCAAAAAGGTGGTTTGAGGTCAAGTCTTATTGTCCACCTGTGGGGTCATCCAACAGCTAGAGCCATGGAGGTGAAAGCAGAGCTGTTTGTCCTCACACACACACACACGTACGTTCGCACACACACACACACACACACACACACACACGCACACACACACACACACTTCTCCCACTCCTCAACCCCTCATTGAAAATGAGACTAGCAGATGGTTTAGTCAGACAAGTTCAGCAGCAGACAACTTGAAGTGATCTACCAGTCTTCCCATATTTCTTTAACTCTGCTTTTCAACATCATATTTTCTGCTGTTAATCTATGTAGGCCTACAGTAAGTAGATATTGTGATAAAAGTCAATATCAATCAATATTCACTCTGGATTAAGAAATACGCTTATGGCTAAACCAATGGGCTATTCTACCATGTCAAAATCAAATACACTTTGCGGTCTAGCCGTCTATTCTCATTAGGTATCAACAGCCTTCAGAATTCAACAGAGCCAACCGAGTTCAATCAAGGTTAAGGCTAGCATTAGAGCCAACGATCCACAACACAGACTCACAAAGATGTCTTTCATAAAACAATGCTCATGCTGTCACTGTCACTCCTCCCTCTCTCACTATCTATCCCGCTGTTTGAGAGTTGTGTGTGTGTATGCGTGTGCATGCCCATATGTGTGTGTGTGTGTGTGTGTGGCACGCTCACACTAGGTAAGAGTAAGCCTATTCCAACCATACAGGTCTGCTATAATTAATTGCCCTGGGGATGGACTAACAGCCTCCTCCACCTTCATTCACAGGGACTGATATGCCACCGACTGACTGACTCCTCCACACAACACAAGCCAGATAGAGCCACATAAACATAGCTGCTGCGGCCAACCTATCCCTAAAGTATAATTATAGGCCTCCAAGTACACATCACCTGAGTGGGAGAGGCAAAAAGCCACATAGAGATCTGACTAATATGAGAGATGGCTCCGTAGAGCAAAGACAATTTTCCAAAACAATAAACTCAATCAAACTATGTGGTCCTCTGTAGCTCAATTGGGAGAGCATGGCGCTTGTAACGCCAGGGTAGTGGGTTCGATCGCCGGGACCACCCATACGTAAAAATGTATGCGCACATGACTGTAAGTCGCTTTGGATAAAAGCGTCTGCTAAATGGCATATTATTATTATTATTATTAAACAGATCCACTCTTCTGAGCCCAGCTCAGTCGCCTCAAGTGTTGTGTGGCCGGAGCTAAATTATATTTAAAAATGGAATAGGAACCATAGGGCTGAGATCAAAACCAGATACATTTTCAACGCTTATGTAACTTGAGAGAAAGGAGCATCACACCTTTTTGGGTAATCAGGGAGGCAGAATTAACAGAACAAAGGCGACAACGTGCAACGGTCCGATTTTCATGATAAAAGATGTACAGCTGGAGATCTGAGAGGAAGCCATTAACCTGATAATAAGGATGGAACATGGGCACCAACCAATCTCTCTCTCTCACTCTCTTTCCCTCTTTCCCTCTATATCTCCTTCTCCCCATCCCTCTCTCTCTACCCCCCACTCTCTCTCTCGACCACCCCCTCTCTCTCTCTACCCCCCCCTCTCTCTCTCACTCTCTCTCTCACTCTCTCACTCACTCACTCACTCACTCACTCACTCACTCACTCACTCACTCACTCACTCACTCACTCACTCACTCACTCACTCTCTCTATATATCTTTCTCTCTCACTCTCACGTTCTCCTCTCTCTCTCTCGCTCTCTCTCTCTCGCGCTCTCTCTCTCTCACTCACTCTTTCACTCTCTCTCTCCCTCTCCCTCTCCCTCAGACCCCAACACAGCTCAGAAATATTGAAGACTGCTCAGAAGCTCCTTTTATCTCCCTTCTCTCTCCATTCTCTCTCCTTTCTCCACATCCTTCATGTTTTGTGTCCTCATGTCTGGAGGATGAAAGACTCTTATTGACCTATTCTTCCTCTTTGTCCTCCTCTGTAGCTATCGGATACATCAAGCACAGAGACTGTCCCGTAGGTAATTCAGGGAAATCTTATTGCCTTGGGGCCATTTCTATAAAGAGGAGGGACATTGGTAAAACAACAATAACAACATCAACGGCAACAGCATCAACAAAACACATGTACAATGGTACAAAGTCACCTAACAATTAAAGTTAATGACACATTGCATAAACACATTGCATTAATACTATTAACTGTTAAGCTGAATTGTTATCTGCCCAGAATCTTTGTTGATAATCAGAGGCTAGTGTAAAGAGCATAATGGGGGCATAATCTGATGGACGGCTTCTTTAATGGTCCTTGGGCTGGGGAGACTACTAGACACCTTTGTTATAGGTGGACTGGCCCAGAGCCTTATACAATGCTCTGGACTGGCCTACTGTATGTCCACCAACACAGTAATAAAATAGCTTTGGTCTTCATATGAGAAGCCTCTATGGAAGTAGCAGACCAAAGTTATTTCTGAGCTTGAAAGACACCTCTATGATACTGCATTTGTCTTGTGGTCCAAACCAAATGTGTGGTCCAAATGTCCTCAGGTGGGGGCATCCAAGTGTCTTATACCGTTGTAATGGTCTGTTCCTGGGCTTTACGGAGCCATTGACCACATGTCTGTGGAATTGTGCGCTGTGAAGTTCTGAAGGTTAATCAGGGCCCCACCAAGCGGGCAAACATTTTTATGGGCTCCCCTCTTGACGGTGGAGAGAAAAATGTACGTTTTAAAGTTAATTTCCTGCAATTCTACCCATTTTGCCATGGGGAGGAGATACAATTTTGCAATTGTGTAAAAAATGTCATGCAATTCTACAGATTTTGCCATGGGGCAGAGAGAACATTTTGCAATTTTATTAGAAATGTCATGCAATTTTACTAATTTTGCCATGTGGCACCAATTTTTTTTGCTCAGTTTTAAAGCTCATTTCCTGCAATTCTACACATTTTGCCATTAGGTGGAGAGAAAATGTTGCAGTTTTATAATACATTTCGGCCTGACTTACAGGAGGAACCAATTAGAATACAGGTACTAACGCATGTCAAAATAAAAGTCTTACAATTTGTAAGTCGCTCTGGATAAGAGCGTCTGCTAAATTATGTAAATGTAAAAAATTTAATTACACGTCTCACAGTATTGAAAATACATAACTGTTTTTATGGTGGTGTACGGGTAAAAGTAAAACTAGTTTATGGTAGAGGCATTTTCCAACAAAGCATTTATTGTTCAATTTTTGATGTTATAAAATGACATACTTCACTTTGAAACATGGAATAGAAACACGGTTTTAGGATGAAATGTTATTTGATACATATATTTGGAGGTAAAAGGTCCCCAAAACAATTCTAAGAACATTACATACACTATTGATATATGTACAGTTGAAGTCGGAAGTTTACATACTCCTTAGCCAAATACATTTAAAATCAGTTTTTCACAATTCCTGACATTTAATCCTAGTAAAAATTCACTGTCTTAGGCCAGTTAGGATCACCACTTCATTTTAAGAATGTGAAATGTCAGAATAATAGTAGAGAGAATTATTTATTTCAGCTTTAATTTTTTTCATCACATTTCCAGTGGGTCAGAAGTTTACATACACTCAATTAGTATTTGGTATCATTGCCTTTAAATTGTTTAACTTGGGTCAAAAGTTTTGGGTAGCCTTCCACAAGCTTCCCACAATAACTCCACAAGCTTCCCACAATAACTCGCACACGCTTTTTCAGTTCTGCCCACACATTTTCTATAGGATTGATGTCAGGGCTTGTGAGGGCCACTCCAATACCTTGACTTTGTTGTCCTTAAGCCATTTTGCCACAACTTTGGAAGTATGCTTGGGGTCATTGTCCATTTGGAAGACTCATTTGCGTCCAAGCTTTAACTTCCTGACTGATGTCTTGAGATGTTGCTTCAATATATCTACATAATTGTCCTTCCTCATGATGCTATCCATTCTGTGAAGTGCACCAGTCCATCCTGCAGCAAAGCACCCCCGCAGCATGATGCTGCCATCCCCGTGCTTCACGATTGGGATGGTGTTCTTCGGCTTGCAAGCTACCCCCTTTTTCCTCCAAACATAACGATGGTCATTATGGCCAAACAGTTCTATTTTTGTTTCATCAGACCAGAGGACATTTCTCCAAAAAGTACGATATATGTCCCCATGTGCAGTTGCAAACCGTAGTCTGGCTTTTTTATGGCGGTTTTGGAGCAGTGGCTTCTTCCTTGTTGAGCGGCCTTTCAGGTTATGTCGATATAGGACTCATTTTACTGTGGATATAGATACCTTTGTACCTGTTTCCTCCAGCATCTTCACAAGGTCCTTTGCTGTTGTTCTGGGATTGATTTGCACTTTTTTGCAACAAAGTACGTTCATCTCTAGGAGACAGAACGCGTCTCCTTCCTGAGCGGTATGACGGCTGCGTGGTCCCATGGTGTTTATACTTGCGTACTATTGTTTGTACAGATGAACGTGGTACCTTCAGGTGTTTGGAAATTGCTCCCAAGGATGAACCAGACTTGTGGAGGTCTACCATTTTTTTCTGAAGTCTTGGCTGATTTCTTTTGATTTTCCCATGATGTCATGCAAAGAGGCACTGAGTTTGAAGGTAGGCCTTGAAATACATCCACAGGTACACCTCCAATTGACTTAAATAATGTCAATTAGCCTATCAGAAGCTTCTAAAGCCATGACATCATTTTCTGGAATGTTCCAAGCTGTTTAAAGGCACAGTCAACTTAGTGTATGTAAACTTCTGACCCACTGGAATTGTGATACAGTGAATTATAAGTGAAATAATCTGTCTGTAAACAATTGTTGGAAAAATTACTGGTGTCATGCACAAAGTACAGTGAGGGAAAAAGTATTTGATCCCCTGCTGATTTTGTACATTTGCCCACTGACAAAGAAATGATCAGTCTATAATTTTAATGGTATGTTTATTTGAACAGTGAGAGACATAATAACAACAAAAAAATCCAGAAAAACGCATGTCAAAAATGTTATAAATTGATTTGCATTTTAATGAGGGAAATAAGTATTTGACCCCCTCTCAATTAGAAAGATTTCTGGCTCCCAGGTGTCTTTTATACAGGTAACGAGCTGAGATTAGGAGCACACTCTTAAAGGGAGTGCTCCTAATCTCAGCTTGTTACCTGTATAAAAGACACCTGTCCACAGAAGCAATCAATCAATCAGATTCCAAACTCCACCATGGCCAAGACCAAAGAGCTCTCCAAGAATGTCAGGGACAAGATTGTAGACCTACACAAGGCTGGAATGGGCTACAAGACCATCGCCAAGCAGCTTGGTGAGAAGGTGACAACAGTTGGTGTGATTATTCGCAAATGGAAGAAACACAAAAGACTGTCAATCTCCCTCGGCCTGGGGCTCTATGCAAGACCTCACCTCGTGGAGTTGCAATGATCATGAGAACGGTGAGGAATCAGCCCAAAACTACACGAGAGGATCTTGTCAATTATCTCAAGGCAGCTGGGACCATAGTCACCAAGAAAACAATTGGTAACACACTACGCCGTGAAGGACTGAAATCCCCCTGCTCAAGAAAGCACATATACAGTGGGGAAAAAAGTATTTAGTCAGCCACCAATTGTGCAAGTTCTCCCACTTAAAAACATGAGAGAGGCCTGTAATTTTCATCATAGGTACACGTCAACTATGACAGACAAATGAGAATATTTTTTTCCAGAAAATCACATTGTAGGATTTTTAATGAATTTATTTGCAAATTATGGTGGAAAATAAGTATTTGGTCAATAACAAAAGTTTCTCAATACTTTGTTATATACCCCTTGTTGGCAATTACACAGGTCAAACGTTTTCTGTAAGTGTTCACAAGGTTTTCACACACTGTTGCTGGTATTTTGGCCCATTCCTCCATGCAGATCTCCTCTAGAGCAGTGATGTTTTGGGGCTGTCGCTGGGCAACACGGACTTTCAACTCCCTCCAAAGATTTTCTATGGGGTTGAGATCTGGAGACTGGCTAGGCCACTCCAGGACCTTGAAATGCTTTTTACGAAGCCACTCCTTCGTTGCCCGGGCGATGTGTTTGGGATCATTGTCATGCTGAAAGACCCAGCCACGTTTCATCTTCAATGCCCTTGCTGATGGAAGGAGGTTTTCACTCAAAATCTCACGATACATGGCCCCATTCATTCTTTCCTTTACATGGATCAGTCATCCTGGTCCCTTTGCAGAAAAACAGCCCCAAAGCATGATGTTTCCACCCCCATGCTTCAAAGTAGGTATGGTGTTCTTTGGATGCAACTCAGCATTCTTTGTCCTCCAAACACGACGAGTTGACTTTTTACCAAAAAGTTATATTTTGGTTTCATCTGACCATATGACATTCTCCCAATCCTCTTCTGGATCATCCAAATGCACTCTAGCAAACTTCAGACGGGCCTGGACATGTACTGGCTTAAGTAGGGGAACACGTCTGGCACTGCAGGATTTGAGTCCCTGGCGGCGTAGTGTGTTACTGATGATAGGCTTTGTTACTTTGGTCCCAGCTCTCTGCAGGTCATTCACTAGGTCCCCCCATGTGGTTCTGGGATTTTTGCTCACCGTTCTTGTGATCATTTTGACCCTACGGGGTGAGATCTTGCGTGGAGCCCCAGATCGAGGGAGATTATCAGTGGTCTTGTATGTCTTCCATTTCCTAATAATTGATCCCACAGTTGATTTCTTCAAACCAAGCTGCTTACCTATTGCAGATTCAGTCTTCCCAGCCTGGTGCAGGTCTACAATTTTGTTTCTGGTGTCTTGGCCATAGTGGAGTTTGGAGTGTGACTGTTTGAGGTTGTGGACAGGTGTATTTTATACTGATAACAAGTTCAAACAGGTGCCATTAATACAGGTAACGAGTGGAGGACAGAGGAGCCTCTTAAAGAAGAAGTTACAGGTCTGTGAGAGACAGAAATCGTGCTTGTTTGTAGGTGACCAAATAGTTATTTTCCACCATAATTTGCAAATAAATTCATTAAAAATTCTACAATGTGATTTTCTGGAAAAAAAAATCTCAATTTGTCTGTCATAGTTGACGTGTACCTATGATGAAAATTACAGGCCTCTCTCATCTTTTTAAGTGGGAGAACTTGCACAATTGGTGGCTGACTAAATACTTTTTTTCCCCACTTTACTTATTTCCCTCATTAAAATGCAAATCAATTCATAACATTTTTCACATGCGTTTTTCTGGATTTTTTGTTGTTATTCTGTCTCTCACTGTTCAAATAAACCTACCATTAAAATTATAGACTGATAATTTCTTTGTCAGTGGGCAAACGTACAAAATCAGCAGGGGATCAAATGCTTTTTTCCCTCACTGTAGATGTCCTAACCGACTTGCCAAAACTATAGTTTGTTAACAGGTTGAGAGCTTCAAGTTCCTTGGTGTCCACATCACCAACGAACTATCATGGTCCAAACACACCAAGACAGTCGTGAAGAGGGCACGACAAAGCCTATTCCCCCTCAGGAGACTAAAAAGATTTGGCATGGGTCCTCAGATCCTCAAAAAATTCTACAGCTGCACCATCGAGAGCATCCTGACTGGTTGCATCACCGCCTGGTATGGCAACTGCTTGGCCTCTGACCGCAAGGCACTACAGAGGGTAGTGCGTACGGCCCAGTACATCACAGGGGCAAAGCTCCCTGCCATCCAGGACCTCTATACCAGGCGGTGTCAGAGGAAGGCCCTCAAAATTGTCAAAGACTCCAGTCACCCTAGTCATAGACTGTTCTCTCTGCTACCGCACGGCAAGCGGTACCGGAGTGCCAAGTCTAGGTCCAAAAGACTTCTCAACAGCTTCTACCCCCAAGCCATAAGACTCCTGAACAGCTAATCATGGCTACCCGGACTATTTGCACTGCCCCCCCACCCCATACTTTTTACGCTGCTGCTACTCTGTTAAGTATTTATGCATAGTCACTTTAACTCTACCCACATGTACATATTACCTCAACTACCTCAACTAGCCGGTGCCCCCGCACATTGACTATGCAACGGTACCCCCCTGTATATATAGCCTCCCTACTGTCACTTTATTCTATTGTATATATAGCCTCCCTACTGTCACTTTATTTTTACTTCTGCTCTTTTTTTCTCAACACTTTTTTGTTGTTGTTTTATTCTTACTTTTTTGTTTAAAATAAATGCACTGTTGGTTAAGGGCTGTAAGTAAGCATTTCACTGTAATGTCTGCACCTGTTGTATTCGGCGCATGTGACCAATAAATTTTGATTTGATTTGATTTGATTTAACAAGAAATGTGTGGAGTGGTTGAAAAACGAGTTTTAATGACTCCAACCTAAGTCTATGTAAACTTCTGACTTCAACTGTACATAATGAGTCCAAGGCTTAGGATGGCGGTTTCTTTGCAACCCCCTTCCCCAGTATGTCTACTGGAAGCACCAAATCAAACAAATTGCACTCCACGCATTATCATTACCCTAATTTTCAAGTAATAACATATCCAGATCCCAGTGTAAATTGACTGTGGCTACTTACATCCCCCTTGTCCCTTACCATGTGGCAACTGCCATACATTGACTGCCCAGAAAAACCATTGGTGGATACTGTACTAGAAATGTGTGTGGAGATGTTACATGAGTTCATCAGAATAGCCATAGGGGTTAGCCTGGTCCCAGATCTGTATGTGTTGTAGCTCACTCCTCTGACTATCATTGTCACCACAGCAGAGAGGAGTTGGCTTTATAATACATTTCATGCAATTCTACTTATTTTGCAATGGGGCAGAGATAAATTTTTTCAGTTTTAAAGCTGATTTCCTGCAATTCCCCCCCAAAAAATGCCATGGGGTGGAGAGAAAGTTTTTCAGTTTTAAAGCAAATTTCCTGCAAATCAACACATTTTGCCATGACATATTTGAGTGAGAGTGAATAACAAAATCAATGGGGGCCCCCTGGAAAACGTGCACTGAATGCCCGGTCGGTATTCGGCCATGATTACCACAAGTTTAGATAACTGGCTAGACTAACTAACCAATCAAAAAATTGTTAGCTGACATGGCTAATTGAGTGACTGTCAGTGACTGACAAAACAAGAGAAAAACAGCTGCTGCACAACCAAATTTTGAACTTACACCTTGTGTATTCTACTATTCTAACTCTCAACAGTAAGTTGAGACCCAGACTGATTTCCTAAAATAATAGCTTATGTGGCTTATGCCTGGAAGCCGGCCCTGAGGTTAGTGTGCTCCACCTATAGGGGCCTCAACCTCCATCTCAACCTCTGAAAGCACTTTAGACCACTTTTCAAGCTCAGTCTGCCAGTTAGTGTGCTGTAGCCATTAGTGTTGGAGTGCAGGTCTCCATTTAAAACACAGTGATTGTCCCAGGGTTCTCATCAGTTTGATTAGAAGTATCCACCCCATAACAGTCAAGAGAGCTAGGCTATGATTAGAGATATATCGGTAGGGTAGGCCTTCTGTATAATCACAGACCTCGTCATCCCGGTCATGAACTATTTTTACTCTGGCCCAAGGCTGTGCTACAGACTATGAAATCAAATGTCAATTTGAATGGGATAGTTGCAAAAACAAGATAGGCTACTGCAGTAATCACTGTGTTGTGTGTGAAATTCACTACTGCTTAGAAATACAACAGCTAAATGCATTCGAGAGATTATTCAGGGCAAAGCTATCTCACCTATAGAATGTATGTGGGTGGGTGGGGGGGTCGGGGGGGTGTAGCTCGTAATATGTTAAGATATTAGGGATTTGTATCTGTGTTTGTGTGTATTGTGTTTTTACATAGATTTTGTATTTGTTCAAATGTTCTGTATATATTATTTTACATTTCTTAAGGACTATTGGAAGACTAGCCATTTGTGGGCTGAAAGAGATCCTAATAAAATAAAATCATTCAAACCTTCAGCTGTTGCACGTCTTAGGAAAAACACAGAAGAGCTTGGGCATCACCTAGTGGACACAAGAAGGACTTGCAGTCTGGCATGCAGCTCATGGCCACATACTTTATGCTACTGTAAGTCTGTGGGGTTGTAGGTCTTCCAGTTGAAGAAGCTGACACAATGTGATATCATCATTGTATTAGACTGCAAACTTAATGTTGAGACTGCATAACTTATCAGGTGAAATAAAATATATAAAAAGGGGAGAGGGGAATAGCAACACGCCCACACACTACATCATGGCAGCTCTGACTGAATCTTCTACCCAGAAGCCCTTACAGGAGGAGCCAATTAGAATTCAGGTACTAACGCATGTAAAAATAAAAGTCTTACATATTACATGTCTCACAGTATTGAAAATACATAACTGTTTTTATGGTGGTGTACGGGTAAAAGTAAAACTAGTTTATGGTAGAGGCATTTTCCAACAAAGCATTTATTGTTCCATTTTTTAGGTTATAAAATGGCATACTTCACTTTGAAACATGGAATTGAAACACGGTTTTAGGATGAAATGTTATTTGAAAAAATGTATTTGGAGGTAAAAGGTCCCCAAAACAATTCTAAGAACATTACATACACTATTGACATATGTACATAATGAGTCCAAGGCTTAGGATGGCAGTTTCTTTGCAACCCCCTTCCTCAGTATGTCTACTGGAAGCACCAAATCAAACAAATTGCACTCCACGCATTATCATTACCCTAATTTTCAAGTAATAACATATCCAGATCCCAGTGTAAATTGACTGTGGCCACTTACATCCCCCTTGTCCTTTACCATGTGGCAACTGCCATACATTGACTGCCCAGAAAAACCATTGGTGGATACTGTACTAGAAATGTGTGTGGAGATGTTACATGAGTTCATCAGAATAGCCATGGGGGTTAGCCTGGTCCCAGATCTGTATGTGTTGTAGCTCACTCCTCTGACTATCATTGTCACCACAGCAGAGAGGAGTTGGCTAAAGCACAAAGTGATCTAGAGTCAGACTACATGGAGGCCATTGGTCCAAGTTGATTCACACCTGAAACAATCTCAAAGCATTGTTGTGCAGTATGGACGATGTTGCATGTTTTTAAACCTTGGTGGGAAAAAAGAACAACGCATCCAGGGGTATAAGGAAACCATGATCAGAGCAGTTGATCCTGGTGTAACAAATATCTTTATACCAAAACCAAACTAAACAGACAAGATAATAAACAAGTCCATGGATAGATGTGGATGAATTCTACAGTAGAAACAGTGATAGGTGAGTGAGGGTGGTCATTAAGACATTAGTCGTCGGCCTCTGGGGTGGCCGGGGGCTCCTCTGTCTGTCGATTGGTGGGGATGCCCACAGGAGGGCGGAGTTTACGCCCAAAGCTCTGGACATGTAGAGGTGAACCAGGGGGTGGAGCTGAGGGCATGACAGGTGGCTGGCCAAGGGGCTTGAGTGGGGTGGCAGGGGGCGAGGGCACAGGGGTATGGGGATGTTTGCGGACAGGCCGGGTGGGTGCCTCAGGTGAGTGGGAGGACGGTGGGAGGGGGCTGGGGTAACCAGGTGGGGTGAGGACTGAGAGGCTGATGGAGTTGGCTGAACACTCGTCCTCACCTTTGAGACTGTCCTGGAACAACAACAATGAAGGAATAGAGTTAAGCAGAAAATATTAATGGAAAACGAGCAACATTCTTGAAAATAAACTAGTCTTTGCGAATTGAAAAATCAGTGACTTACATCTTCATTGACAACGTAAAGAGCCATTGGGCTCCTACGGCCATGTGTTCCATGGGCTATTGTTTTTGGCACCACATCAACTGCAAATGAAAGAATGTGTGAACAACTCCACAAACTGAGTGTAGGCCTACTCTGCAAAACATGTGTGCTGACTATAACTTTGCCATGAAATCTATCCATCTAAAAAGGTTTGCATTCAAATATCTGAAATAGATACATAAATGAAATAATTAGTGTGGGGAACAAAGAATATCACACATGCAAAAAGCACCTAACTGTCAAAAGCTCACATCCTTACCATCGTGACTGATGTCACTCCTCTCTACATATACTGGAGATCTCTGCAACATGGCTGCCATGTCAGCCCGCCGCTTCTTTCTTAACCCCAATGAGAGACAAGTAGGAGATGAGTGTTTCACATGTAGACTCGTGTAGTGACCATTTACATTCAGTTTCTGTATCCTCGAGAACATGTAAACCCATTGATTTGTTTAAATACTGCATACAGTGTAATTCTAGCCTGGTCCCAGATCTGTTTGTGCTGTATAGCCACAACATTGACAATGACCATAGGAGTAGGCTATACAGCACAAACAGTTCAGGCACCAGGCTAGTGGGATACCATTATCATTGCATTGTAAACAACAGAGATAGAATCCATCCCACACGATGCTATCAGTGTCAGAACCTTAGTGTAACATTGGACATGCATCTGCAGAACTGCAGAGTAGTAGAGAGCTAGGCCAGGGCATTAAGATTCTAGCCGCCTGCTCCTTGCCTAGTGCTTAGTTCTGGACCTCGAGGCATATCAAAGCAAATAGGGAGATGGAGGCACAATGTGGAGCTCTTACTTTTTGGAGGGCTTCCAGCAGGCGCACACAGTCACCAGGGTGATGAGGAGGAAAATGCCCCCGGTGGAAAGGATGATATACAGGGAACTCCGTCCTAGCAAAGGAATGAAGCTTATGGTCAACAGAGTAGCCCTTTCTCACAAACCGCAACCACTTCACCACTGTACAAGCAAATAGTCCACTCGGACTAGACAAAGATGTCACCTCTCGGGCTCTGGAAATTAGCTCCACTCTCCTCTTTCTCTAATATAGGCCTATCTTTACACAGTCCACTGTAGAACTTTTAGTGGAGGCCCCAATAACATCTCATAAAATGGAACCGTTCCAGAATGAGTAAAAATGCTAGGTTCTCCTAGCCTGGTAGTGGATCTGTTTGTGATGTCTTGCCAACGTTTGGCGCAACAATGACCATAAGAGTTGGCAAGACTGCACAAACAGATCTGGAACCAGGCTAAGGTTTTCCAGCCAAGTCTGTGTGTGAAAGCTGGGATTGAAAGGGGCTGCTTTGAGGCTTTGTACAGGGCTGTATGTACGGAGAGAATACAGGACCCTTACTGGGCTAGCTGATATCTTGTCACACTGTGATTGCGACCCAAATGGCACCCTATTCCCTATATATTGCACTACTTACTTTTGACCAGAGCCCTATGGATCATGGTCAAAAGTAGTGCACTATAAACGGAATAGGGTGCCATTTGGTACACAGCTATTGTCTCAGGTAGGGAATAATGAAGTAAGGATTAGTGTGCTCCACCTGGGCAAGACCTCAGCTCCACAGGTTTCCTTTATCTCCTTGCCCTCATAAATAACTCAAGCTTTTCACTGGTCTGGTCCTGTCCGGTCAGGTTGATCGGTCGGTCAATTAAGTTTCTTCAGAATTAACTTGTATTTCAACTTTTCCCTGACAGGTACATGCTGAAGCAATCAAGATAAATATGCTTACTAAGGAGCACACTAATCCTAAAGTAGGCCTCACCATTATCCCAGAATTCTTAGACCCTAGACCCACTCCAATTTGCATACCGCCCCAACAGATCCACAGATGATGCAATCTCTAATGCACTCCACACTGCCCTTTCCTACCTGGACAAGAGGAACACATACGTGAGAATGCTATTCATTGACTACAACTCAGCGTTCAACACCATAGTGCCCTCAAAGCTCATCACTAAGCTAAGGACCCTGGGACTAAACACCTCCCTCTGCAACTGGATCCTGGACTTCCTGACGGGCCGCCCCCCAGGTGGTAAGGGTAGGTGACAACACATCTGCCACGCTGATCCTCAACACGGGGGCCCCTCAGGGGTGCGTGCTCAGTCCCCTCCTGTACTCCCTGTTCACCCATGACTGCACGGCCAGGCATGACTCCAACACCATCATTAAGTTTGCCGACGACACAACAGTGGTACCGACAACGATGAGACAGCCTATGGGAGGAGGTCAGAGACCTGGCCGTGTGGTGCCAGGATAACAACCTCTCCCTCAACGTGATCAAGACAAAGGAGTTGATCGTGGACTACAGGAAAAAAAAGAGGACTGAGCATGTCCCCATTCTCATCGACGGGGCTGTAGTGGAACAAGTTGAGAGCTTCAAGTTCCTTGGTTTCCACATCACCAACAAACTATCATGGTCCAAACACACCAAGACAGCCGTGAAGAGAGCACGACAAAGCCTATTCCCCCGTAGGATTTGGCATGGGTCCTCAGATCCTCAAAAAGTTATACAGCTGCACCATCGAGAGCATTCTGACTGGTTGCATCACTGCCTGGTATGACAACTGCTCGGCCTCCGACCGCAAGGCACTACAGAGGGCAGTGCCTTCGGCCCAGTACATCACTGCCATCCAGGACCTCTATACCAGGTGGTGTCAGAGGAAGGCCCTAAAAATTGTCAAAGACTCCAGCCACCCTAGTCATAGACTGTTCTCTCTGCTACTGCACGGCAAGTGATACCGGAGCGCCAATTCTAGGTCCAAAAGGCTTCTTAACAGCTTCTACCCCCAGGCCATAAGACTCCTGAACGCTGCTGCTACTCTCTGTTTATTCTCTATGCATAGTAACTTTAACTCTACCCACATGTACATATTACATCAATTACCTCGACTAACCAGTGCCCCCGCACATTGACTCTGTGCCGGTACCCCCTGTATATAGCCTCCCTACTGTTATTTTATTTTACTGCTGCTCTTTAATTATTTGTTATTTTTAACTTATCTATTTTTTACCAAACACTTATTTTTCTTAAAACTGCGTTGTTGGTTAAGGGCTTGGAAACATTTCACTCTAAGGTCTATACCTGTTGTATTCGGCGCATGTTGCAAATACAATGTGATTTGATTTGAAGTACTACGACTGTAGTTCTACTTACTGTAGACGGTGAGTTTGACAGGCACACTCCTCATGCTACTGATTGGGTTCTCCACCATACAACTGTAGATGTCATCGTCTGACATCAGCACCCGGGCGATGGTCAGATACTTCATGTCATGTGACAGGAGCAGGCGCGAGTCATTGGTTAGCACCTTGCCCCCTTTCAGCCAGCCATAGGTGGGCTTGGTGCCATCGCCATGGGAACAGTGTAAGGTGAAGAGTTCACTCAACTCCAGCACCGAGGAGGCTATCATTTGGACGTAGGGTCTGGACACAGGTACTGTGGGGACAATACACAACAACATGTCAAATAAATTCACTACAGGAGACATAACCCGTATTCCACTGTTTATATGGTATGGCATTTGCTTATACAAGTAAATGATTTGTGAAGAAATAACAAGCTACCTACTCTTTAAAGTAGGCCTTACAAATAACTTATAAAGGCTGTTATAGGATATACTTTGTTCAAAGTGTGACCACACTTTTAGCCTTACACCTCAGTCTGGAATAGCATTATGTGATTCACTAAGGTCACTAAGGTCAATAGTTGGTCAGTTGTTGGACTGTTTATTTGATATTGTAGCCTGAGCCTGAGCCGTATTGTAAATACAATATCAATCACTGAAATAGTAACTAAATATGCCATTTAGCAGAAACTTTTATCCAAAGCAACTTACAGTCATGCGTGCCTAAATCTTTTACATATGTATGGTGATCCTGGGAATCAAACCCACTATCCTGGCGTTGCAAGCGCCATGCTCTACCAAATGAGCTACACAGGAAACCTTCCTACCATCTACGGTGAGGTTGATGTTGCGCTCCGCAGTGAAGGCATCATCCGTTATGGAGATCTCCACTTCATAGGCCCCCTCGTCAGACAGCTGCAGGTTGTGGAGGAGCAAGGTGCCGTTCTCAAACACCATGATACGGTCCCTGTACTCGGGCCGCAGGTTCCCAATGATGCTGGTGCCTATGGACTGGACTACGGTGACGGGCTGCTGCTTGTCCCTCTTCAGCTGCCACTTGATGACCGGTTGGTCGGAGCTGGTGCTGGTGTAGCTGACGGAGAGGAGGGCCTCGCCACCCAACGTGCCTCGGACCAGATGAGCCTGACTGGTGATGTTGACGCCGGCTACTCTGACTGCATGGACACAGCCCAACACATGACGTTCAGTGAACACTGTGGCAGACTATACAGTGCAGGATATAGTGATCACATGCATGCAGGACGATTTGATGGCTGTAAGTGGTTGATTACTGTAACAACATTCACTACAAGCAGAGTGATCTGCTCTAATATAAGGTCCTAATAACGAGTATGGAACATTCTGTTTTGTCTTTTGTCTTTATATGCGTTCAGAGATATACGGTACAAAATAAAGTCAGATATGGGCCTATAGTTTTCACTCCATTCCCTAAATTAGTCCAGGAATAGATCTAACTTTCATTCTTGAAAGCAGACTTTTGAAATCAAGACTACTCAAAATGGCGCCCTCAAACTTCCTCATTATTACCGCAATCAATCATTCAGTGAAAATTCAATAACAGGTAAGGACCTCTCCAAACAAGCCCAACGTATTTAATCTGTTTTGATTTGTGTACCATTAATGGATCCCCCTTGAGCATACAGGAGGATGGTTTACAACATAACCCACATATCATCCTTTAGAGTCTCGTTCTGCCCTGGAAACCACACACAGTAACGCCATTATGCTCACAGTGGAGTTTCCTGTAAGTCACCACATCCTTGACCACATGTAGCCATAGGCTAGAGCCACTGATGGGCGCTGTACCTAATGGATGGGCTGTTGCATGTCATGCTGGGGCAATAGAGAGAGAGAGAGAGAGAGCGCCTGGCACCGACCCTCCTCGGCCACAGCTCTGCTCCCTGTAGCGTGTCTGCATGGCATCGCTCGATCGCCGTGGCAACAATTTTCAGCCTGAAGGAGGTTGCCAAGGGAGAGGCAGACAAAGGCCAGGATTGTTGGACTGATTTCCTCCCTCCCGTGGTATAAAAAGCCACTGGGAGAGACATGCTCTTTGTGATTGTAGAAGCAGGAGACACAAGGGTTCAGTGATTCTGCTAATAGTGGATGGCCACAATGACATAACAGACAGCCACACAGCAGAAGCAGGCTGAGCCAGGCTCATAATGCAGAGACACCACCACCATCACTGCCTCGCCTGGGCTCCAACTCCAAGTCCCCCAAAGCCTCTTCTCGTAATATAATAATGCTTAACCTATGCTTCCCCCACTTACCTCCCATCAACAGCTCAGCTCACCCAGGCTCCTTTTACTACAGCTGTTTGGCTGAGTAGACCTGTGCCTTGGAGCTAATCCGCACAGAGGGTACACCAGGACAAAACAACTCTCACTGCATGGGCCAATGAAACCTACTTTAACATAGTATTTAATTCAATGATCAAGTACATAAAGGAATAATGGTTACAACCAAATTATGTATTATAAAACAAATACATTTTGAAATGAATTTGCTAACAAAACAATGTGAAACAATTTGAGAATTGAAATAAGACAGCTATGTAAATCTCAAATATACATTTACATTTTAGCAGACGCTCTTATCCAGAGCGACTTACAGTTAGTGAGTGCATACATTATTTTTTATTTTTTCATACCGGCCCCCCGTGGGAATCGAACCCACAACCCTGGCGTTGCAAACGCCATGCTCTACCAACTGAGCTACATCCCTGCCGGCCATTCCCTCCCCTACCCTGGACGACGCTGGGCCAATTGTGCGCCGCCCCATGGGTCTCCCGGTCGCGGCCGGCTACGACAGAGCCTGGATTCAAACCAGGATCTCTAGTGGCACAGCTAGCACTGCGATGCAGTGCCTTAGACCACTGCGCCACTACTTGATCGCGTTATCACATATTCCCTGACTACTATGTGATAAACATTTTTACCAATTTAGTCACATATCTATTCATTCAAACTACTCTTACTTGAAACGTATTTCCTGATTCAGCCACTAGTTCTTTACCGCATTATGTTTCCCAAAAAGCAAGTCATAAAGTTTGAAAGTGTTCACTTACCTGCCTGGAAAAGAAGGAGGAGGATGAGTGAAAATAGCAAAGGAATGGCTGTGTCTTCTTTCAAGGAAGTCTTCCTCCTCTCCTCCTTCATCTTGGGTACAGTGCTGAGTCCCTCTCCCACCCAATGAGCATGATTTGTCCACTCCAGGCACGTTCCTGAGAATGCACAAGTCTGAAAGACTGGGCTCAGTTGCCTGCCTGCTCTGAACCCCAGCACTCAGGATCCCAGCATGAACAAAAGCACTGTGTGTGTGTCCTCAGCTTTGTTAGACATAGACATAGATAAGCACCGTTTTTATTATTATTATGGTGGTTGGCCAAAGAGCATAGCTACACAGCTATATTGTTCAATTCAGGAACAGTACCTTGATTGTCATTCCTACAGTGCTGCTCAGAATTATTTAATAAACCAAAGGCTTTATAAAAGGACCCCACTCGGAGAAACAGAATGACTGCTCTTAAAAAACAATTAACCCCTCTCCCCAACTACTGTCCCCACCCCCTGCCAACCCCCCTCCAGACACACACTCTAAATAAGAGCAACAGTGATTATGTATTAGTCCACACAAACTGTTTTGCAACGAAAACAAGTTATTATTTTTGATCAAATTCAGGTTATTCCCTCCCTGTTACGGCCCGTTTGCTTCCATTTGGTTCTTAGTTAATACACCCCAGATGTAAGAGGATGGGAAGAGAAGAATGGGAAGTACTCAGAAAAACATGCAATGTGTTCCCAACGTGGCCACTAGGTGTTGCAATAAGAACAGAGAATCAATGATCAGCAAATAAATAATAGACTGGAGATATGAACAATAAAGGACACATCATGATATTTCTGATAATCTTATCATTTTAACAATACCTGCAATTCAGCTTCTTGTTGCAGCATGTACACTGCAGTTCAGACAAATAAAAAGTATGTTCTCTCTCTGGCACTATACAGTGCCTTCAGAAAGTATTCACACCCCTTGACTTTTCCCACATTTTGTTGTGTTACAGCTTGAATTTAAATGGATTCAATTGAGATGTTTTGTCACTGGCCTACACATAATACCCCATATTGTCAAAGTGGAATTAAGTTTATCGAAATAGTTACAAATCAATAAAAAATGAAAAGCTGGAATGTCTTGAGTCAATAAGTATTCAACCACTTTATTATGGCAAACCTAAATAAGTTCAGGAGTAAAAGTTTTATTAACAAGTCACATAATAAGTTGCATGGACTCACTCTGTGTGCAATAATAGTGTTTAACATAATGTTTTTAATGACTACCTCATCTCCTTATCCCACAATTATCTGTAAGGTCCCTCAGTCGAGCAGTGAATTTCAAACACAGATTGAACCACAAAGACCAAGGAGGTTTTCCAATGCCTCGCAAAGAAGGGCACCTATTGGTAGAAAAATAAAAGCAGACATGGAATATCCCTTTGAGCGTGGTAAAGTTATTAATTACACTTTGGATGGTGTATCAAAAATGTTTTCACCTTTATTTAACCAGGTAAGCCAGTTGAGAACAAGTTCTCATTTACAACTGCGACCTGGCCAAGATAAAGCAAAGCAGTGCTATAAAAACAACACAGTTACATATGGGGTAAAACAAAACATAAAGTCAAAAATACAACAGAAAATACATATACAGTGTGTGCAAATGTAGCAAGTTATGGAGGTAAGGCAATAAATAGGCTATAGTGCAAAATAATTACAATTAGTATTAACACTAGAATGATAGATGTGCAAGAGATGATGTGCAAATAGAGATACTGGGGTACAAATTAGCAAAATAAATAACAATATGGGGATGAGGTAGTTGGGTGGGCTAATTTCAGATGGGCTGTGTACAGGTGCTGTGATCGGTAAGGTGCTCTGACAACTGATGCTTAAAGTTAGTGAGGGAGATAAGAGTCTCCAGCTTCAGAGATTTTTGCAATTCGTTCCAGTCATTGGCAGCAGAGAACTGGAAGGAATGGCGTCCAAAGGAGGTGTTGGCTTTGGGGATACACCCAATCACTACAAAGATACAGGCGTTCCTTCCTAACTTAGTTTCCGAAGAGGAAGGACACCACTCAGGGATTTCACCATGAGGCCAATGGTGACTTTAAAACAGTTACAGAGTTTAATGGCTGTGATAGGAGAAAACTGAGGATGCATCAACAACATTGTAGTTACTCCACTATAGTAATCTAATTGACAGAGTGAAAAGAAGGAAGCCTGTACAGAATTAAAATATTCCAAAACATGCATCCTGTTTGCAACAAGGCACTAAAGTAATTCAGCAAAAAATGTGGCAAAGCAAATCACTTTTTGTCCTGAATGCAAAATGTTTTGTTTTGGACAAATCCAACACATTACTGAGTAGCACTCTCCACATTTTCAAGCATGGTGGTGGCTGCATAATATGGGTATGCTTGTAATTGTTAAGGACTGGGGAGTTTTGGAAGCTAAGCATGGCAAAATGGAAGCTAAGCATGGCAAAATCCTAGAGGAAAACCTGGTTCAGTCTGATTTTCACCAGACACTGGGAGTTGAATTCACCTTTCAGCAGAACAATAACCTAAAACACAAGGCCAAATCTACACTGGAGTTGCTTACCAAGAAGACAGTGAATGTTCCTGAGTGGCCGAGTTATAGTTTTGACTTAAATCTGATTGGAAATCTATGGCAAGACCAGACAATGGATGTCTAGCAACGATCAACAATCAATTTGACAGAGCTTGAAGTATTTTGAAAAGAATAAGGGGCAAATGTTGCAAAATCCAGGTGTGGAAAGCTCTTAGAGACTTACCCAGAAAGACTCACAGCTGTAATCGCTGGTAAAGGTGATTCTAACATGTATTGACTGAGGGGGTTGAATACTTATATAATCAAGATATACAGTGGCTAGCGAAAGTATTCACCCCCATTGGCATTTTTCCTATTTTGTTGCCTTACAACCTGGAATTAAAATGGATTTTTGGGGGGTTTGTATCATAAGATTTACACAACATGCCCACCACTTTGAAGATGCAAAATACTTTTTATTGTGAAACAAACAAGAAATAAGACAAAAAAACTGAAAACCTGAGCATGCATAACATTCACCCCCCCCCCCAAAGTCAATACTTTGTAGAGCCACCTTTTGCAGCAATTACAGCTGCAAGTTTCTTGGGGTATGTCTCTATAAGCTTGGCACATCTAGCCACTGGGATTTTTGCCCATTCTTCAAGGAAAAACTGCTCCAGCTCCTTCAAGTTGGATGGGTTCCTCTGGTGTACAGCAATGTTTAAGTCATACCACAGATTCTCAATTGGATTGAGGTCTGGGCTTTGACTAGGCCATTCCAAGACATTTAAATGTTTCCCCTTAAACCACTCGAGTGTTGCTTTAGCAGTATGCTTAGGGTTATTGTCCTGCTGGAAGGTGAACCTCCGTCCCAGTCTCAAATCTCTGGAAGACTGAAACAGGTTTCCCTCAAGAATTTCCCTGTATTTAGCGCCATCCATCATTCCTTCAATTCTGACCAGTTTACCAGTCCCTGCCGATGAAAAACATGGTGGTGTTCTCGGGGTGATGAGAGGTGTTGGGTTTGCGCCAGACATAGTGTTTTCCTTGATTGCCAAAAAAGCTTAATTTTAGTCTCATCTGACCAGAGTACCTTCTTCCATATGTTTGGGGAGTCTCCAACATGCCTTTAGGCAAATACCAAACATGTTTGCTTATTTTGTTCTTTAAGCAATGGCTTTTTTCTGGCCACTCTTCTGTAAAGCCCAGCTCTGTGGAGTGTACGGCTTAAAGTGGTCCTATGGACAGATACTCCAATCTCTGCTGTGGAGCTTTGCAGCTCCTTCAGGGTTATCTTTGGTCTCTTTGTTGCCTCTCTGATTAATGCCCTCCTTGCCTGGTCCGTGAGTTTTGGTTGGCGGCCCTCTCTTGGCATGTTTGTTGTGGTGCCATTATCTTTCAATTTTTTAAGAATGGATTTAATGGTGCTCCGTGGGATGTTCAACGTTTCGGATATTTTTTTATAACCCAACCCTGATCTGTACTTCTCCACAACTTTGTCCCTGACCTGTTTGGAGAGCTCCTTGGTCTTCATGGTGCCGCTTGCTTGGTGGTGCACCTTGCTTAGTGGTGTTGCAGACTCTGGGGCCTTTCAGAACAGGTGTAAATATACTGAGATCATGTGATAGATCATGTGACACTTAGATTGCACACAGGTGGACTTTAGTTAACTAATTATGTGACTTCTGAAGGTAATTGGTAGTACCAGATCTTATTTAGGGGCTTCATAGCAAAGGGGGTGAATTCATATGCACGCACCACTTTTCCGTTATTTATTTTTAAGAATTTTTTGAAACAAGTCATTTTTTTAATTTCACTTCACCAATTTGGACTATTTTGTGTATGTCCATTAAATGAAATCCAAATAAAAAATCAATTTAAATGACAGGTTGTAATGCAACAAAATAGGAAAAACGCCAAGGGGGATGAATACTTTTTCAAGGCACTATATTAGTGTTTTCTTTTTCATATATCTTGTTTTACAAATGTTAGAATGTTTCTTCCAATTTGACATCACAGAGTATTTTGCGTATATCGTTGACAAAACATGACAATAACATCTATTATAATCACACTTTGTAACACAACACAATGTGGAAGATTCAAGGGCTGTGAACACTTTCTGAAGGCACTGCACATGCAAACAACAGATATCAATATCACTGATAAGCAAAACAGTGTAATGTTAAACCCCTTACAATAAAGGCTGTCACCATCATCACGACTATAGTCCTCCTGCCACTCAATGCTCAGTCTCACAATTTATACACCTACAATAAACACGTCATGGTGGATTTTCTGACACCAGACTTACACTTGTCAGATCAGACAGAGATGTGCTAGTTAACATGATATAACCTCTCAGCTTTCTACTCGTCTATCAGACAATATTGACAAAACGTCAATATCAGTTTGGATTGATGCAGAGACCGCCAGTAATGTGCATTGCACCATAAGTCAACCTTAGGAAAGCCCTAAGGTTACATTCTGCCTTACTGTTTCATTCAACAAAGGCAGTGTAATAAACCTAGAAGAGGAATGTCAGAGCTAGCCAACGCAGCATCTTTCACCCATAGTAGAACCAGAGCCGGCTCCAGCCATAAGTGATATAAGCAGTCACTTAGGGCCCCAGCTGTTTATTTTATAAAACATTTTTAGGAACTCAGTCAGGGTCTCAACTTACTGTTGAGAGTTAAAATAGTAGAATAGACAAGGTGTAAGTTCAACGTTTGGTTTTGCATCAGCAGTTTTTCTCTTGTTATGTCAGTCACTGACAGTCACTCAATTATCAATGTCAGCTAAAATGTTTTTGGTTGGTAAGTTAGTCTAGCCAGTTATCTCAATTTGTAGTAATCATGGCCGAATACCGACCAAATGCCCAGGGGCCCTGACCTCCAGGGGGTCCCCGTTGAATTTGTTATTTACTCTCACTCAGATATCATTAGCATGGCACACGTCATGGCAAAATGTGTAGAATTGCAGGAAATTAGGTTTAAAACAGCAACAACAAAAAAACTGCCCCATGGCAAAATGAGTAGAATTGCATGACAATTGTTATAAAATTGCAAATCTTCTCCTCGCCCCATGGCAAAATGTGTAGAACTTCAGAAAACTTGCTGTAAAACTGCAAACATTTCTCTCTGCCCCATGGCAAAATAACCAAATCTCGCTAAGGACCCCCAAAAGGCTAGAGTAGAACTCTCCCAGGGTCCCTGTATTTACACTCCTCTGTAGTAAGCCATCAAAGCCTGGAGGACTGAGACACACACTCAGACTCTGTCTGTCTGGCCCTGCCCTCTGTGCCCTGGGTAAAAGCACCCCTCCCTCTCCCTCTCATCTTCTAACAGCTCCTAAATCAAGGGAAACACTTGCTGTGAATATAAAACAGAGTATGAGAGGCCCTCTTCTGCTCATGTATGAGACACACTGTCACGATATCAGAGAGAAGACACACAGCAAGTCTCTGTCGACCAGACTGTTATGAATTTAGAGAAACTGGATGTGGACATGGACTCCTTTTCAAAGGCTGCTTTTACACAAACAGGTCAATTATGATATTTTGCCCAATGGTATATGTAGGAAAGGCCTATTCCTAACCCTGATATGGCTAGCCTCCATTAGGTCTAATCTCATCAAATCTACCAATTAATTTAGCTCTTCAGTATTCATGAGCTAGTGTGCACCATGCAGTATTGCCCCTTTTCAATATGGGCTGAGCGATCCAGTAATCAGTGAAATTCATATTGTGTTCAATCGTACCCCCAATGACCCACAGTTTGGCACCGAAGAAGATGGCAGCCGTTTCACAGCCCTCTAACCAATTGTACTATTATGTGTGTTTTTTCGCGTTATTTGTAATTAATTCTGTACATAATGTTTCTGCTACCGTCTCTTATGACCAAAAATAGCTTCTGGATATCAGGACAGCGATTACTCACCTCGTATTGGCCGAAGATTTTTTCTTCATCGAGTCGGACGCGAAGGATATCCTACAGACACCCGACAAGGCCCAAATCCCCATCATTCACAGGAGAAAGAGACGGAGATATCGTGGACGTAGGTCGGGGTGCCTTGTAAGGATCCGACGGCGAGCGAGTAAACTGCCTCTTCCATCAATCCTATTAGCCAATGTTCAATCATTTGAAAATAAATTAGATGAGCTAAGATTACGGTTATCCTACCAACGGAACATAAAAAACGGTAATACCTTATGTTTCACCGTGTGAACGACGACATGGATAACATACAGCTGGCGGGATATACGCTATATCGGCAGGATAGAACGGCTGACTCCGGTAAGACAAGGGGTGTGTCACACCCTGGCTCTGGGACTCTATTTGTTGAGCCAGGGTGTGTTTATTCTATGTGTTATATTTCTATGTTGGGGGTTCTAGTTTGTCATTTTCTATGTTGGCCTGAGTGACTCCCAATCAGAGACAACGAGTGTCAGCTGTTTGCTGGTTGTCTCTGATTGGGAGCCATATTTAAACTGTGGGTTTTCCTTTGTGTTTTGTGGGTTCTTGTTTTAAGTTGGTTGTGTTTTACCGTGTACTGTCACGTTACCGTCTTTTGTTGTTTTCATCACGTTTCGCTAATAAACGAGTATGTTTGCCTGCAACGCTGCGCCTTGGTCTACTCTTTACCCTGATGTTTCGTGACAGAAGAACCCACCATAAAAGGACCAAGCAGCGTGTCCAGGAATCGGCAGCCTGGACGTGGGAACAGATTTTGGACGGGCAGGGGTCCTGGACCTGGGAGGACATCCTGGCCGGGATGGATCGCCGGCCATGGAGTGAGACAATTGAGAGGCGACGGAGAGAGGAGCAACGGCGTAAGCAGTGTCAGCGTTGGACGGTCGAGAGGCAACCCCCAAAATTTTTTAGGGGGGGGGCACACGGCATGGACGACGGGGCTGACGGAGGCAGAAAAGGGGCGGATTCAGAAGGCCACCAGGTTACGGGGGCCACTGGTCAAAGCAGGGAGGGAAGGTGTAGAGGCACGGCGAGAGGTACTGGGGTGTGTTACCAGTCCGGTCCGGCCCGTTCCAGATCCCGAGGTAGAGCCAGTGGTGTGTGTCCCCAGTACGGACCGGCCTGTTCCAGCCCCTCGCACCAAGTGTACGGTGCGCGTCGCCAGCCCGGTCCGGCCTGTTCCTGCTCCTCGCACCAAACCTACGGTATGCGTCGCCAGCCCGGTCCGGCCTGTCCCTGCTCCACGCACCAAGCCTACGGGGTGCGTCGCCAGCCCAGCCCGGCCTGTCCCTGCTCCACGCACCAAGCCCACGGTGTGCGTCGCCAGCCCAGCCCGGCCTGTCCCTGCTCCACGCACCAAGCCTACGGTGTGCGTCACCAGCCCAGCCCGGCCTGTCCCTGCTCCACGCACCAAGCCTACGGGGTGCGTCGCCAGCCCAGCCCGGCCTGTCCCTGCTCCACGCACCAAGCCTACGGGGTGCGTCGCCAGCCCAGCCCGGCCTGTTCCTGCTCCACGCACCAAGCCTACGGGGTGCGTCGCCAGCCCAGCCCGGCCTGTTCCTGCTCCACGCACCAAACCTACGGTGTGCGTCGCTAGCCCAGCCCGGCCTGTTCCTGCCACTCGCACCAAACCTACGGTGTGCGTCGCTAGCCCGGCCCGGCCTGCTCCTGCCACTCGCACCAAACCTACGGTGCGCGTCGCCAGCCCGGCCCGGCCTGTTCCTGCCACTCGCACCAAGCCAGGGGTGCGAGTCGCCAGCCCGGCCCGGCCTGTTCCTGCCACTCGCACCAAGCCAGGGGTGCGAGTCGTCAGCCTGGTCCAGCCTGTTCCTGCCACTCGCACCAAGCCAGGGGTGCGAGTCGTCAGCCTGGTCCAGAACGTTCCTGCTACTCGCACCAAGCCAGGGGTGCGAGTCGTCAGCCTGGTCCAGCCCGTTCCTGCTACTCGCACCAAGCCAGGGGAGCGAGTCGTCAGTCCGGTGAGGCCCGTTCCGGCTCCACGCACCAAGCCAGGGGTGCGAGTCGTCAGTCCGGTGAGGCCCGTTCCGGCTCCACGCACCAAGCCAGGGGTGCGAGTCGTCAGTTCGGTGAGGCCCGTTCCGGCTCCACGCACAAAGCCAGGGGTGCGAGTCGTCAGCCCGGTCCGGCCAGTTGCTACTCCACGCACCAAGCCAGGGATGCGCATCGTCAGCCCGGTCCGGTCCATTCCTGCTCCACGCACCAAGCCAGGGGTGCGTGTCGTCAGTCCGGCTCTGGCCAGCAGGGCTAGACCGGACCAGGGGCGCTATGGGGGGTTGATTGGAGGGTGGTGGGCAAGGCCGGAGCCAGAACCGCCGCCGAGGAGGTATGCCCACCCAGCCCTCCCCTGTTTAGCTCTTATTGAAGCGCGGTCGCAGTCCGCGCCTTTAGGGGGGGGTACTGTCACACCCTGGCTCTGGGACTCTATTTGTTGAGCCAGGGTGTGTTTATTCTATGTGTTATATTTCTATGTTGGGGGTTCTAGTTTGTCATTTTCTATGTTGGCCTGAGTGACTCCCAATCAGAGGCAACGAGTGTCAGCTGTTTGCTGGTTGTCTCTGATTGGGAGCCATATTTAAACTGTGGGTTTTCCTTTGTGTTTTGTGGGTTCTTGTTTCAAGTTGGTTGTGTTTTACCGTGTACTGTCACGTTACCGTCTTTTGTTGTTTTCATCACGTTTCGCTAATAAACAAGTATGTTTGCCTGCAACGCTGCGCCTTGGTCTACTCTTTACCCTGATGTTTCGTGACAGAAGAACCCACCATAAAAGGACCAAGCAGCGTGTCCAGGAATCGGCAGCCTGGACGTGGGAACAGATTTTGGACGGGCAGGGGTCCTGGACCTGGGAGGAGATCCTGGCCGGGATGGATCGCCGGCCATGGAGTGAGACAATTGAGAGGCGACGGAGAGAGGAGCAACGGCGTAAGCAGTGTCAGCGTTGGACGGTCGAGAGGCAACCCCAAAAATGTTTTAGGGGGGGGCACACGGCATGGACGACGGGGCTGACGGAGGCAGAAAAGGGGCGGATTCAGAAGGCCACCAGGTTACGGGGGCCACTGGTCAAAGCAGGGAGGGAAGGTGTAGAGGCACGGCGAGAGGTACTGGGGTGTGTTACCAGTCCGGTCCGGCCCGTTCCAGATCCCGAGGTAGAGCCAGTGGTGTGTGTCCCCAGTACGGACCGGCCTGTTCCAGCCCCTCGCACCAAGTGTACGGTGCGCGTCGCCAGCCCGGTCCGGCCTGTTCCTGCTCCTCGCACCAAACCTACGGTATGCGTCGCCAGCCCGGTCCGGCCTGTCCCTGCTCCACGCACCAAGCCTACGGGGTGCGTCGCCAGCCCAGCCCGGCCTGTCCCTGCTCCACGCACCAAGCCCACGGTGTGCGTCGCCAGCCCAGCCCGGCCTGTCCCTGCTCCACGCACCAAGCCTACGGTGTGCGTCACCAGCCCAGCCCGGCCTGTCCCTGCTCCACGCACCAAGCCTACGGGGTGCGTCGCCAGCCCAGCCCGGCCTGTCCCTGCTCCACGCACCAAGCCTACGGGGTGCGTCGCCAGCCCGGCCTGTTCCTGCTCCACGCACCAAGCCTACGGGGTGCGTCGCCAGCCCAGCCCGGCCTGTTCCTGCTCCACGCACCAAACCTACGGTGTGCGTCGCTAGCCCAGCCCGGCCTGTTCCTGCCACTCGCACCAAACCTACGGTGTGCGTCGCTAGCCCGGCCCGGCCTGTTCCTGCCACTCGCACCAAACCTACGGTGCGCATCGCCAGCCCGGCCCGGCCTGTTCCTGCCACTCGCACCAAGCCAGGGGTGCGAGTCGCCAGCCCGGCCCGGCCTGTTCCTGCCACTCGCACCAAGCCAGGGGTGCGAGTCGTCAGCCTGGTCCAGCCTGTTCCTGCCACTCGCACCAAGCCAGGGGTGCGAGTCGTCAGCCTGGTCCAGAACGTTCCTGCTACTCGCACCAAGCCAGGGGTGCGAGTCGTCAGCCTGGTCCAGCCCGTTCCTGCTACTCGCACCAAGCCAGGGGAGCGAGTCGTCAGTCCGGTGAGGCCCGTTCCGGCTCCACGCACCAAGCCAGGGGTGCGAGTCGTCAGTCCGGTGAGGCCCGTTCCGGCTCCACGCACCAAGCCAGGGGTGCGAGTCGTCAGTTCGGTGAGGCCCGTTCCGGCTCCACGCACAAAGCCAGGGGTGCGAGTCGTCAGCCCGGTCCGGCCAGTTGCTACTCCACGCACCAAGCCAGGGGTGCGCATCGTCAGCCCGGTCCGGTCCATTCCTGCTCCACGCACCAAGCCAGGGGTGCGTGTCGTCAGTCCGGCTCTGGCCAGCAGGGCTAGACCGGACCAGGGGCGCTATGGGGGGTTGATTGGAGGGTGGTGGGCAAGGCCGGAGCCAGAACCGCCGCCGAGGAGGTATGCCCACCCAGCCCTCCCCTGTTTAGCTCTTATTGAGGCGCGGTCGCAGTCTGCGCCTTTAGGGGGGGGTACTGTCACACCCTGGCTCTGGGACTCTATTTGTTGAGCCAGGGTGTGTTTATTCTATGTGTTATATTTCTATGTTGGGGGTTCTAGTTTGTCATTTTCTATGTTGGCCTGAGTGACTCCCAATCAGAGGCAACGAGTGTCAGCTGTTTGCTGGTTGTCTCTGATTGGGAGCCATATTTAAACTGTCGGTTTTCCTTTGTGTTTTGTGGGTTCTTGTTTCAAGTTGGTTGTGTTTTACCGTGTACTGTCACGTTACCGTCTTTTGTTGTTTTCATCACGTTTCGCTAATAAACGAGTATGTTTGCCTGCAACGCTGCGCCTTGGTCTACTCTTTACCCTGATGTTTCGTGACAGGGTGGCGGTCTGTGTATATTTGTAAACAACAGCTGGTGCATAAAATCTAATACTAAGGAAGTCTCTAGGTTTTGCTCGCCTGAGGTAGAGTATCTCATGATAAGCTGTAGAACACACTATTTACCAAGAGAGTTTTCATCTATATTTTTCGTAGCTGTCTATTTACCACCACAAACCGATGCAGGCACTAAGATTGCACTCAATGAGCTGTATAAGGCCATAAGTAAACAGGAAAATGCTCATACAGAGGCAGCGCTCCTAGTGGCCGGGGACTTTAATGCAGGGAAACTTAAATCCGTTCTACCTCATTTCTACCAGCATGTTAAATGTGCAACCAGAGGGAAAAAAAACTCTAGTCCACCTTTACTCCACACACAGAGACGCGTACAAAGCTCTCCCTCGCCCTCCATTTGGCAAATATGACCATAACTCTATCCTCCTGATTCCTGCTTATAATCAAAAACTAAAGCAGGACGCACCAGTGACTCGGTTAATAAGGAAGTGGTCAGATGACGCAGATGCTAAGCTACAGGACTGTTTTGCTAGCACAGACTGGAATATGTTCCAGGATTCTTCCGATAGCATTGAGGAGTACACAACATCAGTCACTGGCTTCATCAATAAGTGCATCGATGACGTCGTCCCTACAGTGACCTTACGTACATACCCCAATCAGAAGCCATGGATTACAGGCAACATCCGCACTGAGCTAAAGGGGAGAGCTGCCGCTTTCAAGGAGCGGGACTCTAACCTGGACGCTTATAAGAAATCCCGCTATGCCCTCCGACGAACCATCAAACAGGCAAAGAGTCAATACAGGACTAAGACTGAATCGTACTACACAGGCTCTGACGCTCGACGGATGTGGCAGGGCTTGAAAACTACAAAGGGAAGCACAGCCGCGAGCTGCCCAGTGACACAAGCCTACCAGACAAGCTAAATCACTTCTATGCTCACTTCGAGGCAATCAACACTGAAGCATGCATGAGAGCATCAGCTGTTCCGGATGACTATGTGATCAGGCTCTCCTTAGCTGATGTGAGTAAGACTTTTAAGCAGGTCAACATTCATAAGGCCGCAGGGCCAGACGGATTACCAGGACGTGTACTCTGAGCATGCGCTGACCAACTGGTAAGTGTCTTCACTGACATTTTCAACATGTCCCAAGCAGACCACCATAGTCCCTGTGCCCAAGAACACTAAGATAACCTGCCTAAATGACTACCGACCCATAGCACTCACGTCTGTAGCCATGAAGTGCTTTGAAAGGCTGGTCATGGCTCACATCAACACCATTATCCCAGAAACCCTAGACCCACTCCAATTTGCATACCGCCCCAACAGATCCATAGATGATGCAATCTCTATTGCACTCCACACTGCCCTTTCCCACCTAGACAAGAGGAACACATACGTGAGAATGCTATTCATTGACTACAGCTCAGCGTTCAACACCATAGTGCCCTCAAAGCTCATCACTAAGTACCCTGGGACTAAACACCTCCCTCTGCAACTGGATCCTGGACTTCCTGACGAGCCGCCCCCAAGGTGGTAAGGGTAGGTAACAACACATCTGCCACACTGATCCTCAACACGGGGGCCCCTCAGGGGTGCGTGCTCAGTCCCCTCCTGTAATCCCTGTTCACCCATGACTGCATGGCCAGGCACGACTCCAACACCATAATTTCTTTCAGGCTTTCTTTCATTGAGCAGGCTTTCTTTCATTGAGCAGGCTTTCTTTCATTGAGCAGGCTTTCTTTCATGATTTGTTTTATTTTGACTGGAGCAAGATTGAGCTTATCCCTGATGTGGAAACTGCCTGGATATTCTTTCATGATGTTTTTTTCCAAATAGTAAACAAACATGCACCATTCCGCAGGTTCAGGGTTAAAGGGCGGGATAATCCATGGTTTTCTTCTGAGCTGTCTTGTATTATTCACGACCGTAATCTAGCCTGGGCTAAAGCAAGGAAATCTTGTTCTGATGCTGATTGGCTTATTTTTAGGCAGTTAAGAAACAAGTGTTCTTTTCTTCTCAGGAAGGCCAAGTCTGAATATTTTATGTCTGTTACCACTGATAACCTGAATGACCCTAGAAAGTTTTGGAATGCTATTAAGTCTATGTCTGGTAACAGTAATGTTAATGAATTACCGTCATGTGTTTTGAAGGACTCTGTTGCTATATATGACAAAACTGAAATGCTGAATTGTTTCAATGAGCACTTTGTATCATCTGGTAGGCTGTTTGATTCAGTGTCCTCTGTCTCTGTACAACCCTGTGTGGATGAACCAGTGTCCTCTGTCTCTGTACAACCCTGTGTGGATGAACCAGTGAGAGCTGGTCAAACTTTTAGTTTTCTGCCATTCTCAGTGCAGGTGGTACATAAAGCCCTGAAATCCTTAGATCAAAGAAAGCCTGCAGGTCCTGATCTTTTGGATCCCTGCTTTTTAAATCTGGCAGCTGATTTCATAGCTGAACCACTTACATATCTGTTCAATCTAACCCTGGAATGTAATGAAATTCCAAAGATCTGGAAATCAGCATTTGTCCTACCACTTTTAAAAGGGGGAGATCCAACTCTTTTAAATAATTATAGGCCAATCTCAAAGCTGTCACCCCTGGTGAAAATACTTGAAACCCTTGTAAGTGAACAGCTAAAAGAGTTTTTATTTACTAACTCTATTTTATCAATGTATCAATCGGGCTTCAGGAAGAAGCATAGCACAATTACAGCAGCCATGAAGGTTTTAAATGATATCACTGAAGCCCTTGACAAAAAACAGCACTGTGTCTCACTTTTTATTGATCTCTCTAAGGCTTTTGATACAGTTGATCATGCTATACTAAGGCAGAGATTGTTGAGTGTAGGTCTTTCGGAGCATGCAGTTGCATGGTTTGCTAACTATCTGTCTGATAGAACTCAGTGCACTCAATTTGATGGGCTTATGTCTGTTAAATTGTCTGTCCTGAATGGTGTGCCCCAGGGCTCTGTACTTGGTCCTCTCTTATTCACTATTTATATTAATGATTTAGACAAAAATGTCCAAAATACACAACTTCATTTTTATGCTGATGATACTGTTATTTACTGTTGTGCCTCATCTCTTACAAAAGCTTTCCAGAACTTGCAAACTGCTTTTTATACTGTTCAACATACCTTGTGTCAATTGAAGCTTATCCTCAATACTGACAAAACTAAACTAATGGTGTTTTCTAATGCAAGAAATAGACCTCTGAACCTTTCACCTGTTACTACCTGTCAGGGCAAGGAGATTGAGGTTGTAACCTCATATAAATATCTTGGAATTCTAATTGATGACGGCCTCTCTTTTAAATTGCATATTCAACAACTTACAAAAAAATTGAAGCTGAAATTGGGATTTTATTTTAGGAATAAGGCCTGTTTTTCTTTTGAAGCCAGAAGGAGGCTAGTATCAGCTACATTTATGCCTTTACTAGACTATGGGGATATTTTATATATGAATGCTTCCGCTCAGTGTTTGAGATCAATTGACACTCTTTATCATGGTACTTTGAGATTTATTTTAAACTGCAAAACCCTTACGCACCACTGTACTTTGTATACCAGGGTTGGCTGGCCTTCTCTAGTCACTCGTAGGCTCAGTCACTGGTATACTTTTATTTACAAAGCCATTTTGGGTTTACTACCTTTTTATTTGGGCATTTTTATTGTTCAGAAATGTGGTGGGTACTCTCTTCGTTCACTGGACTTTATCCTGCTAACTGTTCCAAATGTCCGAACTGAATTTGGTAAAAGGTCTTTTATGTACTCTGTGCCATCGTCTTGGAACACCTTACAAAATAATTTTAAACTGGAAGAACTTGTCCCGATTGGTGTTTTTAAATCTCTGATGAAGGATTTTGAGGCTGATTCCCTGACCTGTCAATGTCTTTAATTTGCTGTTTTGATATTGTTATATTCTTGTGAATTCATGAATGGTTTTTACTAGATTACTTGTAGTTTTTCATGTTGTCTGTCTGTACTTTTTTGTAATGACTTGGTGCTGCCTATCTTGGCCAGGACGCTCTTGAAAAAGAGATTTTAAATCTCAATGAGCCCTTCCTGGTTAAATAAAGGTTAAATAAAAAAAATAATAAATAAAATAATTAAGTTTGCCGACGACACAACAGTGGTAGGCCTGATCACCGAAAATTATGAGACAGCCTATAGGGAGGAGGTCAGAGACCTGGCCGTGTGGTGCCAGGATAACAACCTCTCCCTCAACGTGATCAAGACAAAGGAGATGATTGTGGACTACAGGGAAAAAAAGAGGACTGAGCACGCCCCCATTCCCATCGACGGGGCTGTAGTGGAACAAGTTGAGAGCTTCAAGTTCCTTGGTGTCCACATCACCAACAAACTATCATGGTCCAAACACACCAAGACAGTCGTGAAGAGGGCACGACAAAGCCTATTCCCCCTCAGGAGACTGAAAAGATTTGGTATGGGTCCTCAGATCCTCAAAAAGTTATACAGCTGCACCATCGAGAGCATCCTGACTGGTTGCATCATCGCCTGGTATGGCAACTGCTCGGCCTCCGTCCGCAAGGCACTACAGAGGGTAGTGCGTACGGCCCAGTACATCACTGGGGCCAAGCTTCCTGCCATCCAGGACCTCTATACCAGGCAGTGTCAGAGGAAGGCCCTAAATATTATCAAAGACTCCAGCCACCCTAGTCATAGACTGTTCTGTCTGCTTCCGCACGGCAAGCGGTACCGGAGCGCCAAGTCTAGGTCCAAAAGGCTTCTTAACAGCTTCTACCCCCAAGCCATAAGACTCCTGAACAGCTAATCATGGCTACCCGGACTATTTTACGCTGCTGCTACTCTGTTTATGCGTAGTCACTTTGTACACTTTAATGTACATATTACCTCAAGTACCTCGACTAACTGGTGCCCCCGCACATTGACTCTGTACCGGTAACCCCTCTATATAACCTCCATATTGTAATTTTATTTTACTGCTGCTCTTTAATTATTTGCTTTTTTTTTTATTATTCTTAAACTGCATTGTTGGTTAAGGGCTTGTTAGTAAGCATTTCACTGTAATGTCTACACCTGTTGTATTCGGCGCATGTGGCAAATAAAAGTTGATTTTATTTGATTTTATTTGGATAACCTAGAAAGCCATATGCACCACCCGTCTCAGAGTAGGAGTGCTGATCTAGGATCAGTTTTGCCTTTTATATCATAATGAATAAGATTACATGGGCAGAAGGGACCTGATCCTAGTTCAGCACTCTTACTCTGAGACACTTTATAAGTATGAGCCCTGTCCTTAAAGAGTGAGGTCATAGACATGATGATGATGACTGTGATGACCAATAGAACATAGAAGTGCCCTCTGCTGTTGAGTTTGGCTCACTTCCACCACTAATTGCTGCCCAGGAAAATATAGTGATTGCATTGACAAGCTGTGTGAGGGAACCAAGAGAGCGAAACAATACAAAATAGTCTATCAGACTTTAAATTTGATGCGAGTTTCAAACACACAGACTGATTGTTTTCCCCCACAACATTCACCAGCTCTTAAAGGACTAAACACAACCACATATGTTTAAAAAAACCTGTTTTACATTCAAAATGAGATCAAAATAGATTACAAATTAACGACATTAAATTAATTGCATTCTGTCTCAGCTATAGAATTGTATTTCTGGAACAGCATGTTTCTGCATTGAAAAACATTTATTAACAAATTGTTGTATTTGGATGCTGTTAATCTTTCCATGGTGAAATACACAACATAACTAAGAGATTTTGGACTAAGTCATCCATCAAACTCTTTTACAGTTCTCTGCTGCTGAAGTGTTTGGAGGTGTCTGTCTGGCATATTGATTGTACACCCAGTGTCATTACACAGCGTTGTGTGGACACCTGTGGGAACACTGGGAGAAGTGGTGTGGAGCTGTGTCAAGCTGAGAAACTAGTGCTGTCTTCTGTGGCTTTGTGTTGCCATGGAAAACCAGTAGAATGTCTCTTTAATGCCTTATCATTCAGCAGCTGGTGACAGAACCCATTCAAAGGGGGAGAGAGATTCCTTCAGTGCCTCTGTGTGGCTGGGCTGAGCTCAGATGTGTGTGGGAGTGAGCGTGGGTGAGCTGTGAGTGAGTCTTATGCTTCCTCCTTCCATATCTCAACCCTGCTCTTTTCTCATATGGAGAGAAAAGGCAACAGAAAGAGCACCTCAGCCAATGAAACAACACTGACTATTAATGTAACGTTTTCGACTAAAGGAGTATCCATACAGATTCACTGTAAAGGACATCGCTGACACAACCTGTCATTTGTTGCTTTGAGATTGTTATGAAAAGCGCTATATAAATGTAATAAATTATTATTATTAATGATTACTATTATTTGTAAAATGCTAAGATATTTGACACCAGTGTAACAGGTGAAGCGCCTGTTGAAATGTGAGACACAATGAGAATGTTTTCAGAGAAAAATCATTATATGTATTATATTCAAAGCTGCAACATGAATGGAAACTGGGGAAAGATTATGTTCAACCATCGCTCATCAAACCAGTATGTGCAACCAAACATAAAAAATCAGTCTACTACTTGTCATGTGATATGAGTTATTCCTGATGATCAGTCACCATGTGTTTCAGCTTCATAGTGGTGGGAAGACTTTTCAATTAACAGCTGTGCTTATGCTGCATTACCGTTGAGTGAAAAAAAACTAGTTGAGTGAAAAAAAACTGTTCTGTCTTGAGATTGCACTCCCTACATTACTTTTGAAATCCATTTATCTCTTAAAGGGGAAATTCAGATTACAGTTTTTAGACTACTTTCATCTAACATGAAGTTGTAAAATCCTGAACTTTCCCTTTAAAACTAGGGTTGATGCATTCTATGAAACACCATTCAATATCTGGTGATAGATCATGTTCTGTAATAACTGCTGTTATTATTGAATCATTCCATAATCCTAGCTCAATAACCTCACTGCTTCTACATATACATGACTAATCTTTTTCAAACACCTATCACCATATCCCTTAGTGGGAAAGGGTCAGGGTCAAGACTTGTTTTTTTTATATTACTCATGAATTATATATGGTGCTCTGAACTGCTGAAAATGATTTCCTACACAAACATTTGATATGGATTTATTGATTCACAACTGTTATTCCTTTACAATGATTTAATTCAATCTGTTCATGAAGCATGATGATAATCAGGGGTTGGAACCGGTTCAGGGAACAGAACAGAAAACCGGAAATAACAAAAACATTTGAGGAACAGAATCAGAACCGGAAAGAATGTGATCTATACTGTTCTGGAACAGAACCATAATTAAAAGCATGGGAACCCGTTAATAACGTTATTTTACGTTACAGACATTTTCTTCAGTCCCATACATAATGCAACCAGGTGGCTATGCCCTCACTCTGTCACTCAGAAACCTATTCCAGTGTCTGCCTGCCAGCTGAAAATCTTTGCCAGTGTGTGCATGAGTAGATAACCTGCCCCTCTCCCTCCGAAGCTTAGTCTACTGTAGCCTACTAACGTTACAAGCGTGATTCAGAAATTAGGGAGAGATTTTTAATTAAGATAAGAATGGATTCACTTTTTAAATGCTTGTTACAGATACTATAGTTATCACGTTTCACATTGGATTTATTAACTACAAAAAGGTAAAACGTTTATTTTAATTATGGTGCCACTCTGCACACACAAGCTTGTTAGGTAGCTAGCTAGCTAGCTCCAACTTTAAGCCAACTCTCGGAAGTTCAAAGACATTCAAAGTTACTCCATAGAAACCACTCCTCCGTAGGTATAATTCTGTGGGCCTAATTCAGATGTCATAACAATGCCCAGCGCTTCAAGCCAAGCCTCCTCATCCACCATCTCTCGCTCTCTCCCCACCTGCAAAATATCAGTCTCATCTCACGCCATACACTTGCCCGTCTATCGCGCATGTAAACAACTGTAGCCTACGCAGCAGGTAGCGCCCATGCACTATCGGCTGTCTATGCTAAAACAACTACAGCTTGCCTGCTCCATAGCAAGCTGCTCTATCCGCACTGATTGGTGAAGTAATTTAATGTCGAGCTAATGTAAAAAAAAAAGGAACAGAAATTAACGATATAAACTGGTATTTTTGGGGGGTAAGAACCAGTTAAGAACTTCATCTTGCAGGTCAGAACAGAAAGAACAAAATAATAGTTATGTTCAGAACGAAATGATTTAAATATAATGTTGGTTCCAACCCCTGATGATAATACCTGATTTAGATCAACAGTTTATATAAAACACAAATTCTGTACCCATAAACATACTGTAGGAGCAGAGGATATGACTCCATTTCTCTAAGGATAAAACTGTACTATCTGCAAATAAACTATAGTACATTGTACTGCATGCTTACTGTGTTGGAAGATCTAATTTGGAGAAAATGGTGATGCTGACCAATACGTGAAAGTAATTCCATTATTCATTATGGTGCACAACACTTAAATACTGCAAATCTAGATAACAATAAATTAATCATCAACTTAAATAATATGCCTTACAATGATTTTACATTTACATTTTAGTCATTTAGCAGACGCTCTTATCCAGAGCGACTTACAGTTAGTGAATACATATTTGTTTTATACTGGCCCCCCGTGGGAATCGAACCCACAACCCTGGCGTTGCAAACGCCATGCTCTATCAACTGAGCTACATCCCTGCCGGCCATTCCCTCCCCTACCCTGGACGACGCTGGGCCAATTGCGCGCCGCCCCATGGGTCTCCCGGTCGCGGCCGGCTGCGACAGAGCCTGGATTCGAACCAGGATCTCTAGTGGCACAGTTAGCACTGCGATGCAGTGCCTTAGACCACTGCGCCACTCGGGACTATGATCAATTAGGGTCTCTTCCTCCCTTTTAGCGATATTGTGTACACCAAAAATAATGAAATAGTAATTATACAAGCACTTGAAACAACACAGAAACAAGCATTCCAGCGGTTGAAGTGTATTCATAATGCATAATTGTACACAACCTTTATATTCAACTCAAATTAGCCCCATTTAGCATGGGAAAACACTTATCAGCTTCACATATCTTCTAGACTAGCACACTACCAGAAGTTTCACAAGGACATGCAGTGAGAGATGCAAATTTGGGTCAAAGACGATCCACACGGATTGGGACTGGAAGCAGGAAAGTGTTAAAGAGTTCACAAATTAAATGACGCGTCCCAAAATCGGGATAATACACTGCTATTTTGTGTTACATAGAAAGTTGCTCCTCCTGAAAAAAAAGGTACAGCCACAGCCATGCATCTTCATCTTCTTCTTCTCTTCATCGAGGTCAGAGGCTTCACTGTTCCGGCACAGATGTGTCATCTCTCTCTACTCCCTCTGATCCTCCTGATTCTAAAAACAGACGAAGAAGAAGTAGATTTTAGCACTGCAGATGGAATGATGAATTCATGTTGCCATTATTCACTCACACTCCATAGTGATGTTGACACCCAACAGCAGCAAGGCTATAATGACAGGTGCAAGATTGAGATTTCTCACAAAAGGTTGTGATAAGCATGATAGTACTGAAAACATACTGTAATGATTTGATTGGTTTTATTAATCCTGGTCAAAAACTTCATATGAATACCCTCCTTATAATGAATGCATTATGAATAGCTCATTTGGTGTTATAAATGAGCTTACAATGCATTATAAAGACTGTATTCATTGGAAGTGTTACCAATAAACCAAGTGAAAAGCAGAGGCTACTCCAGGAGGGAGAGATTTAGCGGGCCCATGCCTCTACGACAAGGAACATTAATTCTACTGTGTCTCAGAGGTATAAGGCACCTGGTGATAAAAATAACACTGCTACATAAAGATGCTTGGCAACCAAGAACTGGGTTGGGGGTTGGTGACGCTCAGAGAAGGCTTAAATTGGAAAGTCGTTTATTGGTTTTTCTCAAGGATGGGGCTAAACACGATTCAAGTACTGTAGAGGTGAAACAACTGGACCTGGAACATATTCTAACCCCTGTCCCATTTTTTCACACACTCAACACAAAAATGAACACCAACAAATAGAACAGACACAATAAACACTGTAAACGCACCACAATGTCCTGTCCCATTTTTTATTAAACAAAGGACAAACCAGTGAAGTGGTGGTTGCCTGTTTGCATAATATGTGCTGTAAGTAAAAAATACAAAATAAGCTGCAATGTACACTTACTGATTCCTGGAAGTATTCTCTAGGCTTCAGTCACCGACCAAAAAACTCACATTTCAGTAGCTGTTATGTATAAACAGAAACTGACAAAAAATGTACTGGAGCTCAACTATGAAAATATCAGTCAAACCACTTCAACATTTATTTGTGCAAATTGTACAGTTTTGCCCTAAATATATTTTCACCCCAAAAGGTGTTGATTATATAGAAAAGCATGTCATTCACTTTATATTTGAACACTATCTCAGAACATCTAGATCATATTTTTCATGGTTCTGGGCACCGACACCCTCTCACACGTCTGAGTTGTGATCAACATTTCTCATTAGAATGCATCCATCTATTTCACAACATAACTAATGGAGTATTCATTAATAATCACCTCATAAAGACATTAATTGTAGATTTCAATCAGGCACTGCAGCCTTTATGGAGTGATTAAAGAATTGGACGGAGTGTGTCACATTACTTACATTGAAATAACTAATTAGGGGCCTTTAATAGACCTAGTTAATAATGTATAAATTGCTTTCAAGCAGTGTTAAATGGTGGTCCTTCATGTGTCCCTGTATTATACATACAATGTATGAATTTGATGTTGAAAACAGATCAATAAATGCATTTAATATTGTTATGGACACAAAATGGTCGCCCTGTTGCTCTGTTAATAGTGTGCAAATCTGGATGTACAAGATGTAGGGGATGTCAGGGCCACAAGCATCAGATCCATAATTGGTTTGTCAGCCAATGTCCAAAGTGAAAGTTACTAGCTGAAAATACACTGCAATAATTTGTGTATAACTGTTACTGATGACATAGCCCTATACCAGATTAGTCCTGATAGTCCTGATGGGGATATCAAGGCTAATACCAGTCTAAACCGGTTTGGGTCTACGTGTGTGTCTCTGTGTGTGTCAGGGGACACTAGAGTCACTGACCTGTGTCCCCCTGGTTGCCATTGAGGGCCTCACCACTGCTGCTCACCTCCTCATCCCCATCCCCCTCAGGCTTGTCAGCAGGCTTAATCTTCTTCCTGGTCATGTGACCGCGGAAGCCAGCCTGGATCTTTGCAGCTGCCTTGTTGGCCTCGGGGTCGTCCAGAGGTATGTCCATGATGTCCTCCTCCTCCTGGGGTTGGCTGCATTCTTCCTATAGGAGGACAAGTATATCTGATAAGTTAGGTGATTGAGAGGGGGCTTGGTTGAGGTAATGTCGCATGAGGAGGGGCCCCAGATTAACCTCTGCCTAGGGGCCCAAAATGACTAAATCCACCTTAAGACAACACCTGTGGATATCAGGCGGTCTGTGGTTGTCAATTATAGTGAAATATCCTCCTTAATTGCATCCTCAGGGTCCTAAAGGGTCCAAGGGCTTAAGAGTCTCCAAAGCCCTTAAATCACACTGTAACTCTACGGACAGAAGCTCTATCTTTCCTGGAGTTGCCTGAACTTCTGCCATTGCTAAGCTGGAACGGGGTAACTGCTATGTAAACAATGTTTCCAAATTGCTTAAACTGACACTCAACACCATGCACAGAAAGGAAATATGTTTCTCTGCTCCTGTGGGTTTCAAAGTGATTCACGATTTCAAAAGTTGACTGTCAGTCAGACTGTCCATCAAAAGTGAGAAGAACATAAAGGGAATTCAACTTTAGATCTGTCAGACTCTCTGACACTCTCATAACACAAAGACAGCACCATTGTACACCATGTAGCTTATTACTGGCAGAATACACAAAGCTGGTTTGGTGAGTGGTGGGTAGGTGGCTGAGGTAGAAATCTCCTTATTCACAAGTGGTTACAGAACAGTGACATAGTTGTCAGCAATCATCCAAACACGTCCGCTGCATCCCACCAGTTGCTCATCCCCTCTTAACAATTTGGTGCATCGGCGACACAAGGACAGCCCACTGCACTGTAAGGAGATGTATTTGAGTGTGTCCTCAGTGAAACCCCTTAGTGTGGGAGTGTGACCACCCACTTTTACAGATAGCATTACAGCTAGCATTCATTAGCTTAGCTCTAACAGCTGAGTAGGATGCCAACATTCGCATATCTTACAGCAGCAGAAAGACAGGAGTGTTTTTAATTCCGGCGTGAGGTTTTTCTAGCTCTTCAAGGGGTTAATCTACAGTAGGCTCTAAATGTGTCATCTCAATAAACTCAAATGACTTACAATCAATGAAAAAAAGAGACATACTCATACTTTTAACAACCTATAGTCTTTACGGCTATCAATATCACTCCACCATAGATATTCATAAAGTATCAATTTAAAGCATTTCAACCAATCCATATGCAAATAATATAGGACTAATTTGGCAGAAAGTTGCTTTGTGAAAGCTGAAGCAGGTGCAGTGGACACCTGGTAGATCAGACAGCTGGAGTTTTCAGGACTTTTAGTCTGAGTCTCAATGAAACAAGCAAGCCAAAAGACCATAACAAGGAAACAAATGATTTTCTGAGGGTTCCTAAAATATAAAGCTCTGTCAACACATATATAAAAGACTTTTACTAAATCCACTACCCAATTAGAATGATATAAAAAAGCTGTAATTCTGATAAAAAGCTGTAACGAAGGAATCGTTTTTTATAGTTACTTGTTAGACATTAGTTCAATACATTCCACAACACAATTAATTTCAAGCATATACTCACAATGTGGCAGTCCATGATGAGCAATCTGAGAGATGACAGTCTTCGGATGAACTGACCTAAAATGCCTTTTGCCTATACTCAGTGTTGACCGAGAAAGATTTATCTTGTGTCTCCACTAGAGACGTCTCGTTCCCGCTAACAGACACTTTATGCTCACTAGTATACGCTTGCATAGAGTGTGTGAGAGAGCGGGTGGGAGAGAGAAAGAGAGAGTGCGATACAACCTCCTGCAAGCACACAAACCATGTGGTCTCATTAAGGTTGATAACCTGCTGTGCTCCCACAGACCTACCACAGACCTACTGTACCCCTCACTCCAAAGACTTACCTGACCTCAAAGTACAGTATATGACAAAGTCAACAACTAAGGGTCTCAGACATTGCAAAAATCTTTTAAGTGATAATTGTAAGTTATGACACCGTAAAGTCCACTTTAACCCATGGTGTCTGGCCATTTGGCACATGCCACATACTGTCCCATTTGGCACATGCCACATACTGTCCCATTTGGCACATGCCACATTCTGTACCACATACATACTTCATTCACGTAACTGGAAAACCCAAGAGAAACCATGCACACAATGTACAGACATGTTCATGTAGTACTGGTTACTAAATTATTGCTCAGTTGTACACAATTAGAGAGAGAACAAAAAACCCTTTCCATCGTTCAGATCCCAGCTGCCACCAGCGCCCCCGCTCATTGCCTCTGAGACAGGGAGGAGAGGGAGAAACAGCAAACACATCCATTTGTCTGTGTTCCTGTCTGACATGACTGCCTCCCCTGTTTCATCCCATTATGTCAATATATTATCTTTCAAAAACCCATCTGGTCATGCTTCGTTTCAGCTTCGAGATAAGATCATTTCTTATGGTCTGTTGTTATCAATGTTATCAACTAGAAATGTACGATTCTCTTTGGTTTGGGTTGTGATGTGTATGTGTGTTTCTGGGATATGCAACACGTGTATGTTTGACTTTACGGGTGAATCATTCATTTTCACCTTGTTAATCTATCAAAACCAACTTAAGGATGAGTACAGTACAAAGTGACTAAACTGCACTTTACCTACGGATAGAGATCAGTCACAATGTCCCTGGGAATATAGAAGAGCAGAAAGGTGGACAGAATCACTGGACAAGACATTTGGTATAGGTCAGAGTAGATGACCTACATTTAAAGACGAGAAAGAGAGAGGGGATGGATATGATGCAGATAAATAAAGTTGCAAAATACAAATCTTCCAATGAATAAAAACTAACTGGTCTCCCTTTTCTCCGTTTTTTTGCCACAAGCCCACAAGCCATATGCACAAGCTATCTGCTGGTAGTTCATCATGTGCATCTCCATCTTCCAGACTTTCCCTGATAAGACCAAGAGGGGAAATGGATGGTGCAAGTTTCCATGGTAACATCCCTCTAAATCCTACTCTCCCTACCTACCAGCCTAAGACCACATCGGCCCAAAGATATCAAATGGGTTATTGGTGACAACCCAATGGGCACACATTGGTTGAATCAATATTGTTTCCATGTCATTTCAATTAAATTGTAAGTCGCTCTGGATAAGAGCGTCTGCTAAATGATGTAAATGTAAATGTTAAATTACGTTGAACCAAAGTGGAATATACGTTGAATTGATGTCTGTGCCCAGTGGGAATAGTCCAAATCATGCAATTCACATTAGCTCAGAAATCTTGTTTAGGGCTCATTGATCGTTTAGACTGGAATTACCAAGAGCAAACAGAACTTGGCACTGAAAATTCTGATCAAATATATTAGGCTATGCACAAACAAACACACGCACTAGGGTTGGATGGGCTATAGCAAGAAATCGCATGCTACAACTGGACGAATCATAACGAAAGATAGGCCTAATGTTGTTGAAAGCCAGAGGCTAAGTGCAGGCAAATCTTTTCTAATATTCCTTTCTGGTGAAGCTTCAGCATGGAACAGGTTTGTGTGTGTCTGTGTCTGTGTGGTGCGCACATGAGGAATGTCTTGCCGTTAAGTTATAAATCATGGGCTGGATAGAAGCAAAGTCTACATTTTCCAGAACTGGATAGTAATTGTTTAATATGCCTTATCCTCCTCTCTTAATATTGTTTGTTCAATCTCTCATAAAGCTGTGATAGAGAACAGTCTATGACTGGGCCTATAGACTCCGACTTTCATTATTGTTCTTTCTGAAAGTGGCAACTTTAGGACAACACCTTCTTAGGCTATTAGAATATTTGGGAAATAAGCTACTGTTCATAACTTTAACTTGTCTTAAAGATTTTATGATAGGGCTAGTCAGAGGCTAGATTATTGCAGCTTTTTCCGCCCCCGCACGGATAATTTATTTCTTAATAAGATTAAACTTGATTAAACTTGTCATTCGATTTTTCTATAGGCTATTGATATTGTTTGTTCTCTCTCATTATTAGTCACCTGGCTACCTTGCGTTTAAAGGCTATACAAACAACTTTAAGAGATGGAACTCTGTTAGATTCATTCATTTTTTTGATCGGGAGAAAGCCATGCCATCAAAAAATGATGAGAGCGTAGCCTAGCCCAAAATCATATTCATAGCCTATCGAATGGAAAGAATAGGGAATATAACCTGTTTTTTAAAACAGCTAGACACAAGATAGTTAAGGAGTGTCTGTTATCTAAGGTGTGTCCGTGATATACACCGAGTGTAAAAAACATTAGGAACACCTGCTCTTTCCATGACATCAGCCTGGTCTCCTAGACTAGACGTAAGATAGTAAATGTATATCAGGGACAATCAAATTAGTATCATATGTTACGTTTGGTATGGTTACATAAGACAGATGGGCACTTAAGGCAAAAACAAAAGTTGGTTGGGGTGAATTGTATAACGCGAACCCAAAGGTTGCAAGTTCAAATATCATCACGGACAACTTTAGCATTAGCTAATTAGCAACTTTCCACTACTTACTCCCATTTAATAGCTACTTTGCAACTACAGTTCATTCAGAAAGTATTCAGACCCCTTGACTTTTTCCACATTTTGTTACGTTACAGCCTTATTCTAAAATTTATGAAATTGATTTTTTCTCATAAATCTACACACAACACCCCATAATGAAAAAGCGAAAACAGGTTTATAGATTTATTGCAAATGTATTCAAACTAAAAAGCAGAAATACCTTATTTACACAAGTATTCAGACCTTTTGCTATGAGACTCGAAATTGAGCTCAGGTGCATCCTATTTCCATTGATCATCCTTGAGATGTTTCTACAACTAGATTGGAGTCCACCTGTGGTAAATTCAATTGATTGGACATGATTTGGAAAGGCACACACCTGTCTATATAAGGTCCGACAGTTGACAGTGCATGTCAGAGCAAAAACCAAGCCATGAGGCCGAAGGAATTGTCCGTAGAGCTCAGAGACAGGATTGTGTCGAGGCACAGATATGGGGAAGGGTACCCAAAAATCTGCAGCATTGAAGGTCCAAGAACACAGTGGCCTCCATCATTCTTAAATGGAATAAGTTTGGAACCACCAAGACTCTTCCTAGAGCTGGCCGCCCGGCCAAACTGAGCAATCGGGGGAGAAGGGCCTTGGTCAGGGACGTGACCAAGAACCCGATGGTAACTCTGACAGAGCTCCAGAGTTCCTCTGTGGAGATGGGAGAACCTTCCAGAAGGGCAACCATCTCTGCAGCACTCCACTAATCAGGCCTTTATGGTAGAGTGGCGAGACGGAAGCCACTCCTCAGTAAAAGGCACATGACAGCCCGCTTGGAGTTTAACAAAAGGCACCTAAAGGCCTCAGACCATGAGAAACAAGATGAAACCAAGATTGAACTCTTTGGCCTATATGCGAAGCGTCACGTCTGGAGGAAACCTGGCACCATCCCTACGGTGAAGCATGGTGGTGGCAGCATCATGCTGTGGGGATGTTTTTCAGTGGCAGGGACTGGGAGACTAGTCAGGATCGAGGGAAAGACGAACGGCGCAAAGTACAGAGAGATCCTTGATGAAAACCTGCTCCAGAGCGCTCAGGACCTCAGACTGGGGCGAAGGTTCACCTTCCAACAGGACAACAACCCTAAGCACACAGCCAAGACAACGCAGGAGTGGCTTCGGGACAAGTCTCTGAATATCCTTGAGTGGCCCAGCAAGAGCCCGGACTTGAACCCGATCTAACATCTCTGGAGAGACCTGAAAATAGCTGTGCAGCAACGTTCCCCATCCAACCTGACAGAGCTTGAGAGGATGTGCAGAGAAGAATGGGAGAAACTCCCCAAATACATGTGTGCTAAGCTTGTAGCGTCATACCCAAGAAGACTTGAGGCTGTAATCGCTGCCAAAGGTGCTTCAACAAAGTACTGAGTAAAGGGTCTGAAAACGTATGTATATGTGATATTTCAGTTGTTGTAAATACATTTGCAAACATTTCTAAAAACCAGTTTTTGCTTTGTCATTATGGGATATTGTGTGTAGAATGATGAGGGAAAAAACAATTCAATCATGTATAGAATAAGGCTGTAACGTAACAAAATATGGAAAAAGTCAAGGGGTCTGAATACTTTCCGAATGCACTGTAGTTAGCACGTTAGCTAACCCTTCCCCTAACCTTAACCCTTTAACCTAACTCCTAAACGTATCCCTAATCTTAACCCTAACCCCTAACCCCTAGCCTAGCTAACGTTACCCAGCTAGCTAACGTTAGCCACCTAGCTAGAATTTGTAACATATCATACGTTTTGCAAATTCGTAACATAGAGCAGGTATTACAAATTTGTGAACATATTGTATGTTTTGCAAATTCGTAACATATAATACGAATTCTAATTCATAACATATCATACGAAATGGGTGATGGACATCCACAAATCTATACATACCATATGAAACGTAACATCATACTAATGGAGTGTCTCGGTTTTACATACAGAATAATACAAAATGCTCTGAGACCAGGTTGATGACATAGACTGACCAGGTGAATCCAGGTGAAAGCTATGATCCCTTATAGATGTCACTGTTAAATTCACTTCAATCAGTGTAGGGGAGGAGACAGGGTAAAGAAGGAGTTTTAAGCCTTGAGACAATTGAGACATGGATTGTGTATGTGTGCCATTCAGAGGGTGAACGGGCAATACAAAATATTGGTAGTAGGTGCCAGGCACACCGGTTTTAGTGTGTCAAGAACTGCAACGCTGCTGGGTTTTTCACACTCAACCGTTTCCTGTGTGTGTCAAGAATGGTCCACCACCCAAAGGACATTGGGCCAGCATCCCTGTGGAACGCTTTCGACACCTTGTAGAGTCCATGCCCCGACACATTGTGGCTGTTCTGAGGGCAAAAGGGGGTGCAACTCAATATTAGGAAGGTGTTCCTAATGTTTTATACACTCAGTGTATATGTAATCATTGTCGATAGACAATACTATAATTATATCACCCAACCATAACACCCACACACAGTGATTTGTGTCTGAAAAGATTGCTACTTGAAATGTGTCAGCTTAAGATGAATGGTAGATTATGTACCTCATGATGACATTCCAAGTCCCTACACGCCATCATGAGGAAGCGGAACTATTTTGGGGGCATTTTCAATCACCTCTCTCTGGAGACCCCGAGTGGAGAGGTACAGAGCAGTGTTGTTGATCAGAGATGTCCTTGAAGGGTTTATTTTTAATACAGGCTACTTGGGACAGGAATGGGAGCAGTCTGCAAAGGACACATTTCTTTAGAGTTCATCTCTGAACCAGGTGAATAGTCTGCATTAGCTGCTACTACTAGCATACTGCCTATACTGTCTGTTAGGGAAGATGTTTCCATTAAAAGTGTGGTTATACTGTATGCCAAACTTATACGTACACTGTATAATCGAAGTGCTATATTTTGCAATAACAAAATGCCTGCTTGCTACATGGATTTGCCCAACGACAGTCAGATGTAGCTGACACACAGCTTTTCTAGGCGTTATGACCACTCCAAACTGACCTGTGTCATTATATAAAACCTGCAATGGATAAACAAAATACTGAACGATAGTGGGTAAATGACTGTACCGTACATAAAAAATCATCAGAACACTTTAACTTTACCTTGTCATAAGTCTTGTCCACGCTGTCCTTTATGTCTCCCTCTGGTATGTGCTCTGGGTTGTCATCAGCTTGCTCTGTGTCCTGAAATGGGGTAACTGTGTGCTCTTTGCCAAGTCCTTTTAGTTCAGTTTCCCTGTACTCCAATGCGTCTGTTTCCTCCTGTTGCTCAGCTGTGTCCCCTGTCTCTTTCCCAGCGTCCTCTTGCTGCAGCTCTACAGGTCTAACCTCGTTCTCCTGACCAGCTTCTCCCTGTATCGCTGAAGGATCTTGTTGATATGTGTTTGAAATGTATTTTTCCCCCATTTCCGTGTTATCATGTTTGATGTGAGGAGCATCATTCTCTTGCTTATTTTCTATCTTAGTAGAATCCTGCTGAGATATGTCTTCACCCATTTCCTTCTTATTTATATCTTTGTTCTCATAATCAGTTTCATCCTCTGGTTTCTGCTCTATTTCAGAGGCCTGCTGATTAGGAGTGCTGACGTTCACCTTACTCATTTTCTCCTCATCCTCGTCACTTGAATCACTGGAATCAGATTTGTAATCTTGTTCCATTTCTATATCAGCAGCGTCCTGCTCCATTACCTTTATCTGAGCTTCAGCTTCAGCAGTGACTGCCTCCGCTTCCCCTTCGATGTCAGTGTTAGGTTCAACAAGGTCTTGAGTATCATGTCCAACAAGGCCTGTTTCTTCCTCAGCATCCTCAGACACAACATCTGGTCGTTCTGCCTCAGTTTGTGAAGCCTCGACCGGACCTTCCTCTTCTGGCTGCTGTTCATACATTTTGACCTCAAGGGTTTTAGGCACCTCCTCAGTGCTGATCTGAACTAGACTTTCCTCCTTTTGTTCTTCATCATCACCTAAAACACTTTCATCGTCTGACAAGATTCTGGAGGCATCATCAATGGAGGGCGCAACTTCATGCGTTTCCCCAGTATATGTTGTGGAAACAATTAGATTCTCTATTCCTTCCTCTTCTGAAACACCCCCTGAATTGTCAGTTGTTTCCTGTAGAATAGGTTCAGGGGATTCAGTTTGATGATAATGTGGTGATAATGGTCCACTGATTTCAACCATGAGCGATATTGAACTCTCCTGAGCATCAGCAAGATCTTGATCTTTGAAGCCTTCACTGAGGCCATCCTCTGCAGTGCCTTCTTCCTCGCTCTCTTTTGTCCCTCTCAGTTCTTCAGCACATACATCTACATTGGTAAGTCCAGTGAATGAGACTTCCTGAGTAAGTTCAAATTCACTACTGTGGTTCTCTTCGTTTGAGCTACCAAGAATTGCATCATCACCAGTGCTGATTTCCTGAGAAGTTTGTTCTTCTCCCTCTTCAGTCTTTCTCAGTTCTTCAGCACATACGTCTACATTTGAAAGTCCACCGAGTGAGATGTCCTCACTGGGCTCAAGTTCAGACTTGCATACCTCTTTGGCAGCTCTTTCATTCATCTCTTCGCCTGTCATGTTACCTTTATTGGATACATCACTTGTCTCGTCCTTTACTTCCTCTGTCTCACTCTGTTCTTCAGTGTCTGCATCCATATCTGTGAGTCTATTGTCTGACAGCTCTGAGGAGGGATCCATTTGCATCGAAATTACATCTTTATCTGTGATATTGTCCATTTCATATTTTCCTTGACTTTCAGTTCCCTGCACATCTTCACAGACATCAAGGTTTGAGTTTGTGGGAGATGGAATCCCAACTGGCTCAAAATTACCAGTTTCATCTTCTGTTTGAGATTCAGTCAGCTCATCCTTTTTCCTGAGAATTCATAAATAATTGTATAAATTATGGGTATAATAAAATAAGTATTCAAATGTACTGAATGTCAATGTTCTCTCTAATAATCTACCTCTCTGTCCTTATACATCCTGAGTCCTTTGACAATGGTCTCCTCATCATCTTCTGACTCAGACTGGTGTCTTACTGAGGTTGTGAACAGTGTGACTCCCTTACTCATTTCGTAAAATATCAGGGTGCTTGCATGCTTCATAAAAATCCAGACCATTTCCAGACTTTTCCCAAAGCTAACGTATGTACCGTATTTTCCGCACTATAAGGCGCACCGGAGTATAAGCCGCAGCAGCTAAATTGAATGATATTGAATGATGTGTACATATATAAGCCGCACTGGACTATAAGCCGCAGGTGTTTTAATGTTTAATTACCATATGTAAGGGTTCATGCACAGAGGGGATTATCGGGAAAGAGACAAACTGTCTCGCTCTCGTAATGTCTGTCTGTCTTGCTCTCTTTCTGTCTCTTGTTCTGTCTCTCGTACCACTCTCGGTTCCACTTTTACTTTTGCGCGCTACCTGTCTCACTCTTTTCCGGCCTCCAGCTTTTCCTGCTGGAGCCCGCCGTTTAAAGGTGGGGGCGCGGACCGGTCATAGAGCCCATAGAGTTAAAGTTGGTGGACTGTAACCTGTAAAATCCATAGATTTAGGAGGTCTTCTAGTGGCCGTTAGCTGTAAAAATCCAAAGATTAGCCACACCGTTATATAAGCCGCAGGGTCGAAAAATTTGAAAAAAGGCGCGGCTTATAGTCCGAAAATTATGGTACCTCAACCTTTCTCATTTGCAGCAAATACTGTGGGGAGATGACTGATGTAGCTCTTGGGAGTGATGATTTACTGTCAGTCTTTTCCTTTCAGGAATTGAGAGGCCTACAGTGCCTTGCAAAAGTATTCATCCCCCTTGGCATTTTTCCTATTTTGTTGCATTACAACCTGTCATTTAAATTGATTTTTATTTAGATTTCATGTAATGGACATACACAAAATAGTCCAAATTGGTGAAGTGAAATGAAAAAAATTACTTATAAAAAATTTATAAATAACGGAAAAGTGGTGTGTGCATATGTATTCACCCCCGTTGCTATGAATCCCCTAAATAAGATCTGGTGCAACCAATTACCTTCAGAAGTCACATAATTAGTTAAATAAAGTCCACCTGTGTGCAATCTAAGTGTCACATGATCTGTCACATGATCTCAGTATATATACACCTGTTCTGAAAGGCCCCAGAGTCTGCAACACCACTAAGCAAGTGGCACCACCAAGCAAGCGGCACCATGAAGACCAAGGAGCTCTCCAAACAGGTCAGGGACAAAGTTGTGGAGAAGTACAGATCAGGGTTGGGTTCTAAAAAAATATCCGAAACATTGAACATCCCACGGAGCACCATTAAATCCATTATTAAAAAATTGAAAGAATATGGCACCACAAAAAACCTGCCAAGAGAGGGCCGCCCACCAAAACTCACGGACCTGGCAAGGAGGGCATTAATCAAAGAGGCAACAAAGATACCAAAGATAACCCTGAAGGAGCTGCAAAGCTCCACAGCGGAGATTGGAGTATCTGTCCATAGGACAACTTTAAGCCGTACACTCCACAGAGCTGGGCTTTACAGAAGAGTGGCCAGAAAAAAGCCATTGCTTAAAGTAAAGAAAAAAATAAGCAAACACGTTTGGCGTTCGCCAAAAGGCATGTGGGAGACTCCCCAAACATATGGAAGAAGGTACTCTGGTCAGATGAGACTAAAATTGAGCTTTCTGGCCATCAAGGAAAACGCTATGTCTGGCGCAAACCCAACACCTCTCATCACCCCGAGAACACCATCCCCACAGTGAAGCATGGTGGTGGCAGCATCATGCTTTGGGGATGTTTTTCATCGGCAGGGACTGGGAAACTGGTCAGAATTGAAGGAATAATGGATGGCGCTAAATACAGGGAAATTCTTGAGGGAAACCTGTTTCAGTCTTCCAGAGATTTGAGACTGGGACGGAGGTTCACCTTCCAGCAGGACAATGACCCTAAGCATACTCAAGGGGTTTAAGGGGAAACATTTAAATGTCTTGGAATGGCCTAGTGAAAGCCCAGACCTCAATCCAATTGAGAATCTGTGGTATGACTTAAAGATTGCTGTACACCTGCAGAACCCATCCAACTGATGGCGTAGCAGTGCAGTCGTGTTCTTAGCTCATTGGTCACCATAGCAACATCCATCCGTAGAATGCGCTCCAGCAGGTATATCTCACTGGTCATCCCCAAAGCCAACACCTCCTTTGGCCGCCATTCCTTCCAGTTCTCTGCTGCCAATGACTGGAACGAATTGCAAAAATCTCTGAAGCTGGAGACTCTTATCTCCCTCACTAACTTTAAGCATCAGTTGTCAGAGCACCTTACCGATCACTGCACCTGTACACAGCCCATCTGAAATTAGCCCACCCAACTACCTCATCCCCATATTGTTATTTATTTTGCTCATTTGCACCCCAGTATCTCTATTTGCACATCATCTCTTGCACATCTATCATTCCAGTGTTAATACTAATTGTAATTATTTTGCACTATGGCCTATTTATTGCCTTACCTCCATAACTTGCAACATTTGCACACAGTGTATATATATATTTTCTGTTGTATTTTTGACTTTATGTTTTGTTTTACCCCATATGTAACTCTGTGTTGTTGTTTTTTATTGCACTGCTTTGCTTTATCTTGGCCAGATCGCAGTTGTAAATGAGAACTTGTTCTCAACTGGCTTACCTGGTTAAATAAAGGTTAAATAAAAAAAATAAAAAAATAAAAACTTGAAGGAGCTGGAGCAGTTTTGCCTTGAAGAATTGGCAAAAATCCCAGTGGCTAGATGTGCCAAGCTTATAGAGACATACTTCAAGAGACTTGCAGCTGTAATTGCTGCAAAAGGTAAGCAAATGGCTTTGGGGGGGTGAATAGTTATGCACGCTCAAGTTTTCAGTTTTTTTGTCTTATTTCTTGTTTGATTCACCCAAAAAATTATTTTGCATCTACAAAGTGGTAGGCATGTTGTGTAAATCAAATGATACAAACCCCCCAAAAATCTTTCGCAATACTTTCGCAAGCCACTGTAAGTGCTAAATTAAGTAACAGGGTTGACCGTAACAGGGTTGACGATTTAATCTTAAATCAGCCATAAATCCTGTTGCGACAGGGGGAAATACACTTTTTGTGTGCAACATTGAGTAGCAACTGAATGTAAGCTTTACAAAAACATTTTAATTGTTAAAACATTTCTTGCCTGTCGATCTGTGGGTAACTGGGTTGCCGTGTTATGCTCGACATGCTCAGTTTAACCACAAAACACCAGAAAATGCCTGCTATTACATATGGTTACACTCATGTTTCATGTTTCTTTTGAAAAAAACACTTTTAAAGGAATGGTTTCACCATATTAAAATGAGAGTTCAGTTCATGTATCAGGGTTGACCTTAAAAGGAGGGGCAGATGTAAATGAATCATTAATCACATTAAATAAATAATAATCTTCAGAAATGACTGTCAAAGCAACACAATAACTAGGGATTTACAATTGTGGTGAAAACTTGGAGACATTTTGGGGTTAAGTGGGTTAAAACTTCCTATAAGTGACACAGGGTTGACAGAGTTTTCAAAATGTTGAATTTTGGCACTTTAGCAAGGCTTTATTCATTGAAAAAAAACGGATTTATTGAATTCTCCATGTGGTCTATATTAAAGGGAACTTCAATTAATACTGTATCACAGGCTTTTAAAATAAGATATTGGTGCACAATTTCTACTTAAAATATCAAAGGGATGCAAAAGGCACTCTTTTCGTGGAACGAACCATTGGTGTCCTGTCAGGACACCATGATGAACATATTTCCTTTCCTCATCTATATTTTCCACAAGGTTTGTGTGTGTCTTTGCTAACCAAAAGCAACTTAGGCCTACTGTACCTGTTCATTCATCATGATTTTTTGTTTTTTACTATGGCAAATACCCTTATGTTAACTGGAATAATCATTCATAATGATCAATAAAACAACACTACAATTGAGCCAAATTTATTTTCTTGGTTTCTCTTGTCCTTTTCTTTCAATTAAATATGTGGGGAAAACGCTGTCTGATGCTGTCCCTCCTCTAGTGTGTAGATAATGTACTGAGATGAGACTCACTCAGAAATCTTCAGAGTTGCATCAGCTGGACTGGTGTTGACTTGATTCGGTGAGTTCTGTTTTGAGCAGAATACAGACAATTTAGCATTATTTATACTGCAAGAAAATATTTAACATTCAACGCCAGTCAGTATCATATTTAGGTGTACTTGCGAAGCAAAGCACAACTCTAGATTTCTTACATACTCATATTATTATTTGATTAATTTACCCAACTCAAGAGCTTAAACGACTGCCCCAAGTTGGATTGCTTCAGAAATTATCTTTGATAGCATTTATACTTTTTGAAGTATAACAATATTTAAATGAGCTCCCAATAAAAGGCCCATACACTTGAATGGTAAATAAAACTAGACCTATCTCCTCCTACACATTTAAGCTATCAACATCAAACCAATGTTGAGATGTTCAGACTGGCTCAACTTAAATTGCTTGTCAAAGGATATTTGATACTATGTATACTTTTGGAACTATAACCATTTAAAATGTGCATAACTTAACATGGGTTTGAATCAGAACCATAGGAATACAGTGGTTGCTATTCAAAATGGTCCTGCTCCTTGGTTAATTAAGCTACAATACCAACTTTAAAATGTTCAGGCAATCCTAACTTCAAATTCTCTAAAACCTTTATCAAAAGAACAAAAAAAGGATGAAAAAAACATAAAAAATAAAAAAACCTTTATCAACTATAACTACATAAATGGGCATCAATTAGCATAATATAACTCACAAACTCTTGAACCGTTCAGCCTAGAGACACCAAACCAGCTTTCACATGTTCAGGCTATCCTAACTTTCAATTCTTAAAAACTTTTATCAACTATAACCATGTAAATTTGCGTAATATATAACCCACCAACAGTAACTCCTGAACCATTCAAGCTAGAGGAGCACCAAACCAACTTTTACGTGTTCAGGCTATCCTATCCAATCAATCTATCAATTATCCAATCAATCAATACATTTTTACATTTAACTACTTTTTCAACTACAGTGGGGAAAAAAAGTATTTAGTCAGCCACATATTGTGCAAGTTCTCCCACTTAAAAAGATGAGAGAGGCCTGTAATTTTCATCATAGGTACACGTCAACTATGACAGACATTTTATGAATTTATTTGCAAATTATGGTGGAAAATAAGTATTTGGTCAATAACAAAAGTTTCTCAATACTTTGTTATATACCCTTTGTTGGCAATGACACAGGTCAAACGTTTTCTGTAAGTCTTCATAAGGTTTTCACACACTGTTGCTGGTATTTTGGCCCATTCCTCCATGCAGATCTCCTCTAGAGCAGTGATGTTTTGGGGCTGTCGCTGGGCAACACAGACTTTCAACTCCCTCCAAAGATTTTCTATGGGGTTGAGATCTGGAGACGGGCTAGGCCACTCCAGGACCTTGAAATGCTTCTTACGAAGCCACTCCTTCGTTGCCCGGGCGGTGTGTTTGGGATCATTGTCATGCTGAAAGACCCAGCCACGTTTCATCTTCAATGCCCTTGCTGGTGGAAGGAGGTTTTCACTCAAAATCTCACGATACATGGCCCCATTCATTCTTTCCTTTACACGGATCAGTCGTCCTGGTCCCTTTGCAGAAAAACAGCCCCAAAGCATGATGTTTCCACCCCCATGCTTCACAGTAGGTATGGTGTTCTTTGGATGCAACTCAGCATTCTTTGTCCTCCAAACACGACGAGTTGAGTTTTTACCAAAAAGTTCTATTTTGGTTTCATCTGACCATATTACATTCTCCCAATCCTCTTCTGGATCATCCAAATGCACTCTAGCAAACTTCAGACGGGCCTGGACATGTACTGGCTTAAGCAGGGGGATACGTCTGGCACTGCAGGATTTGAGTCCCTGGCGGCGTAGTGTGTTACTGATGGTAGGCTTTGTTACTTTGGTCCCAGCTCTCTGCAGGTCATTCACTAGGTCCCCCCGTGTGGTTCTGGGATTTTTGCTCACCGTTCTTGTGATCATTTTGACCCCACGGGGTGAGATCTTGCGTGGAGCCCCAGATCGAGGGAGATTATCAGTGGTCTTGTATGTCTTCCATTTCCTAATAATTGCTCCCACAGTTGATTTCTTCAAACCAAGCTGCTTACCTATTGTAGATTCAGTCTTCCCAGCCTGGTGCAGGTCTACAATTTTGTTTCTGGTGTCCTTTGACAGCTCTTTGGTCTTGGCCATAGTGGAGTTTGGAGTGTGACTGTTTGAGGTTGTGGACAGGTGTCTTTTATACTGATAACAAGTTCAAACAGGTGCCATTAATACAGGTAACGAGTGGAGTACAGAGGAGCCTCTTAAAGAGGAAGTTACAGGTCTGTGAGAGCCAGAAATCTTGCTTGTTTGTAGGTGACCAAATACGTATTTTCCACCATAATTTGCAAATAAATTCATTAAAAATCCTACAATGTGATTTTCTGGAATTCTTTTTCTCAATTTGTCTGTCATAGTTGACGTGTACCTATGATGAAAATTACAGGCCTCTCTCATCTTTTTAAGTGGGAAAACTTGCACAATTGGTGGCTAACTAAATACTTTTTTTCCCCACTGTATAACCAGTCACTACCATTACTACTGCAGTCACTACCACTATTATAATTTATTTCAAAACCACAAATACTTTAAAACAAGCTAGCAAGCACACCACATTTTCTTAAGGAAATGTACATTTCTAGTTTGATATAACTATTTATGATGAAAGAAAGTTGACCTTGAATGCATGATTGTTGTAGAATCTGTCCTCAAGCCTGGCACACCACTCTGCGGGGTCCAAGCCACTCTCTAAAGAGAAAATGACATAGGGTCTAATAAGTTAACATCAAAGTACAGTTTCATTCTGACTGTCCATTAATTCTTTGTATAATACATTTAAAAAATATAGCTACCTTCTCTCTCTTTGAGAAGAGCAGTGAAGTAAAGTGCAGCAAAGGTGGGGATGTCTTTGGGCTGGTCTCGCAGGACCTCTCGAGCCAACCCCTCCAAGAGATTGCCAAACCCACGTGGAACCCGAAGGTGAGTGTTTGAGAAAGGCACAGACATCGTCCTTGGTCAAACACAGGTCTGCTAACGCGTTACTGTAATTTGGACAGTTAGAGAACATCTGCATTATTGGCTTTTATGTTAATTTTAAAATGTATTTAATTTGTCAACTTTATCCTGGTAAGTAACGTTACTAACTAATGTTGTGAAATTAACGTTAGTTAGCTACGTTAGCTAACTTTCTTATATTTAATTTTTTTAGCTAATTTCTGCAGTGCAACATTGAATGCAATGCTAGCAGAAGGGTTCTGCATGGAGTAATAAAGATAACATTGAACATTACATTACCTTTAGCTAATGTTATTTTGCCTCAAACAGCTTCGCAAAACTTTTGTTTTGCATCAGCAACAGTTGACATCGGAGTGTTGATACTTGTTGCTAGGCAACAAGGCTCAATCTAACTACGGTAACGAAAGAGGTTCAAACTGAGTGAGTGCGATACTAAATGACACATGAAACCACATCATGACACCAAATAATGACTTTATTGGATGATAGTCACGGTTAATTTTTTATACAGTTATAGATACAACTTGCTACAGTAAAAAAAATGATAACAAAACAGAAGTAATATTAACATGAGTATAGTGACAGTCATTTCTCACTTGCTCTCTCTTATTCACTCTTTTATCCACTGGTTAAGAGTAAGTGATGACAGCATACTCAGAATTTGTGCTCATCTTCCTGGAGACCTCTCGGGGCTGGACATGCAGTCTGTCAGCTGAGCGGGAGGCCTGCAGGTGGGACCTAGCTTCAGGGCCAGTGCTGGGGCCATGGCCTGCCTCTTCTCTCCACCTCTGCAGGGGGACATGAAACACACAGGATTCCATTTCAGGTGAGGTTCATATAAAGTCTCAACCTGCGACTGTGGCTGCATAAGCCAATAATAGCCATTATGCAACCTCCACTGACATATTACGTTGAATAATGTCAGTAATAGGGTCACATATGGTGACATCAAATAAAATAAAATAAAATTGTATTTGCCACATGCCGAATACAACAGGTGTAGACCTTACAGTGAAATGCTTACTTACAGGCCCTTAACCAACAATGCAGTTTTAAGAATGAATACCCCAAAAGAAAAAAGAAAAATACCCCAAAATAAATAAATAAATAATAAGAAATAAAAGTAACAAATAATTAAAGAGCAGCAGTAAAATAACAATAGCGAGGCTATATACAGGGGGTACCGGTACCGAGTCAATGTGCGGGGGCACCAGTAGTCGAGGTAATTGAGGTAATATGTACATGTAGGTAGAGTTATTAAAGTGACTATGCATAGATAATAAACAGAGAGTAGCAGCAGCGTAAAATAGGGGGTAGCCATTTGATTAGCTGTTCAGGAGTCTTATGGTGTTGATGTAAAATAATGTGGTGAGGTGTCGTAGAAGTTATAATAATAATAATAATAATAATAATAATAAATAATACATTTTATTTGATGAGCGCTTTCTATTTCACACATTAATCACAAAGCGATAGTTTCCAATCCTCACCTCTCTATGGTCCCCCGGAGCCAGGTAGGAGATCTGTGTGAGCTCAGGTGTGCTGGCCCCTCGCATAGTAATCATGATGTCAGCATAAGGAACCTCATGATCACTCTGGCAATCTAGGTCAAAACAGGAAATGCAATATTTTGTACAGTAGATGTTCATATTATACACCCAGTTTAGCAACTGAAATGAATGGTACATTCCATTAGCTTACCAGCTGGAGTTGTTCTCAGTGCCACCCTCTCACAATTGGTTGAGAATGAACCTATAAGATTTTAAGTAACCTATTATAATTACAAGTCACGACATTCAGTGAAATGGTTGTTTCAGCAATTTCGTAAAATTAAACAAATATTTACCTGTTGTTGTCGGCCTACCAGCACCAGATCCTTCTCTTGATGTTGTGCTGATAAAAGACCAATAAACAAATTCCACATAAGAAGTCCACATAATAATTGCCAATGAAAAGTGTGTTAAAATGGCTTAGCAAAAATGCCACATTGTATGAAAAAAAAAACATACCCTGTACAGATAACAGCAGGTTTTCCTGAAATACACAAGAAATCACGTTAATGAAATATACTGTAGTTATTAATTAATAACAACTTTGGAAAGTATTTTACAACATTATGATTCAGAAATAATTGATTTTACAACATGTATACGCACCTTTGCAATATCGATTGCGGCTCATACATAAGTAGACAGCCACAGCTGCCAACACCGCAGCCACAATTACTGTCACTGTTGCCAACACCTTGACGCCTGTGAATTTCTCTGTATTGAAGACAGCACAGAGACAATATTATCATTGAAACTCAATTTGCAACTCATCAGTCATTGCCTCAAACAGGGGGCTACTTTTGTTGTTTGCAATACATTTAAACATGTTTCATCTTTTCTTTTTAAGGAGTGGAATAGCAGCATTTTGTCTCACCGTGATCTATTATTGAGTCCTCGTGGTTACCCAACGCTGTCACAGATTCATCTAAAACACAGAAAATGGTAGACATCAGGATCAAGTAAGCTAGTGAAATATGATGGGTTTATATTATGTTGGGCCTATGTCATTTAACAGCCTCAGAGCAATTGAATTAGACTATTACGGAAAACGAGACATAGGTTGAATCTCAAATGTCACCCTATTCCCTATATAGTTAACTTATTTTGACTAGAGCCTTATAAAGTCTCAGTAACAGATTATCGTGTGAGACTTACCAGTAGTGACCGTTGTGGCCAGGGCACTAGGTCGAGCTGGTAAAAGAAAATAAAATATAATTAAAAACAATTATCCAGTAATTACTGATGTATAAATGTATTATAAATGTATTCTCTTTTTGAACATAATTAAGATAATTAATTTTAACACAATTTGTTTTTAGAGGTAAAATGCACATGCTGTAAGGTCATTTCAACCTGTTTTTGCCTACCTTGTGCCTGCAGTGATACCAGACCCTCCATCTTGCGTTGGAGCTGTTCGCTTTCATGATCTTCAGAAAAGCAGGTATAGTTGTACTGAAAATCTTCCGTGGACAGATGTGGAAAATACAATGGTAGTGTGCAGAGGTCACCATTCTTTGTGACATTTTTTGTTTCCCTTGGCCTAGAACAATGAGGACAGTCTGGGAGTTTGATCCAGTGGCCACGGACAAATCCAGAGGAGCAGTTGTAGGTGCAGTTCAACACTAGAGGTTCTCCAACTGCTGCATGGATGATTTCATGCTGTTTCTGCAGGTCAGTACACGTTACTGAATCTGTAATGAAAAAGGCATAAATTGTGGCAACGATTCTTTAGTCAGTAGGCCTGGGATATAAATATATAGCTTGAGGACAATTGATTATCATCCTTGTGCCAGAAACCGAAAACACATCAAGTAAAAAGTAGAGGAATTTATTTTTACCTTGGTTTCCCAAAAGAAGCAGCAATGACAAGTGGGCTAAGATTAGCATCCTGTCCAAATTTGTCCAGATCCCCTATGTTTCAACTATATGAATAGGTAAACTCTCGGTATTTGCTTGATTAAAAAAGACACTTCCACCACTGGTGTCACAGTGGGTTGTGCCATCATATTACAGTATGTACCAGGTAGAAGGTACAGGAAGTGGTGTTCAACAGGATGCCTGATAAAAGTGTTCTTAACTTTCCATTCCAAACACCTGCTTTTGTAGATTTGGGTAATGGAAAGAGCCATAGGAAACATAAAAACTAAACAGCATTTTAATATGCATACTGAGATGCAATGACATTCGTGTGGTGTTTTACGGTATACCCATGTTATTTTCTTAACGTTAATGGTAATTCGTTGCTAGACATGTTTTAAAAATGTTTTCTTTGGAGTAAAGTATTCAATGTAATGCTAATGTATACATTTCACATTATATCCAATTACAGTTTTGTTGGGTACTGTCTTTACTGTATGTAGCCGTCAATACAGATATTTAAATGTAAAGTCAATTTACAATATGGTTAAATATCCACAAGTCTTTTTGTGGGCTTTAATACCACCTAACATAATATGATGAATAAATCATTACTGTAGGCCTATACTGTGACTTACAATGTCTACTTTTTGATACTAACAAATAATAGTAGGCTTTGTGTTAACGCCTGCACTGCACAACTGCAGCTGGAGATATGCATAGCAATTCACCCACTGCTGGAGGTTGAGAGACAAACAGGAAACATCCTACATGCATTTTACCACAAGAAAAATAAGAATGCTTCATGTGACAAAATGTTGAATAATTATATTTTGTCGGTCTAACGTTGTTGTCTTCTGACTTAATGTATGGTACTTTGCACATATTGTAAGTTATACAGTATATACCTATGAGTGGTATTTAGGGTTGTTCTGTTGTACACAAACTCAACTCAAATCACCTATCAAAGGTACACCAGCATTATATCAGAAAGCTCAAACTGATGCATACAGTATTTTAACACTATTTTATTGAGTGTGTCGGTTACAAAATACAAAAACTCTAGACACACAACATTTGCTGCTGCATTAGGCTGATAGTAACACTCAAATGTCTATTAAAATGTTCAACCCTGACTGATTCGATCCTTTCATTTAAGTGTTGCTGTGTAGGTTGTCCTTTGGCTCTCTGTTTGTTTGTGCTGTTGGAAAGTAGGGATAGTGAAAACAAGGCTTTTCTAAGTACCAAAACAAAATTGAAAACATTGTGCCCAAGTCTCCCGGCTTGGTGTAGCAACTATTGATAAACCTATTGCAGTTTTGTCACCGCATTTGTTCCAAAGCTTTGGTGAGGAAGTGGATGATTGCATGTCTGAGTCTGACCTGCGTTAATAAACAGTAATTCGTTGCTCACTTTTTCACCTCACCTTTACAATTAAGATGTGGTTCATTTTAGGTACATCCTGAGTGTTAAGGTTACCAGAGTGTCACGGTTGATATTTCACACTGTGATAGCTGTTGCATACAGAACTTAATTTGATTGATTATTGGGATCAACTTTCATAAAAGGCTTTTTAGTTTTCATGTTGTGTCATCATGAATCCTTGATTCCCTCAAGAAGAATCAGTCCAGATCGAAAAACAGACCTTGAATGGCATAGCTTTCTAGATGCATTGCATTCACTTTGAAAGTGCAAGGTAACAGGAGAACACATTGAATACCATTATATGACTGACGAGGAGGCCTCTTGCAATCAGGTTGCATCATGGTTCACATTACACTTTCAGTGACTGAGGTCTCAGTTTCAACCTTTACACCAAACGGTCTCATACCCTTTGACTACACTGGGCAAACAGATATACAGATAAAGGGGTCATTGTGGAATGTATTTGACATTTTTTAAGAATGTATGAGTTGTGGAATGTATTTGACATTTTTTAAGAATGTATGAGTGGTGTAGTGTTGGGTCTCTTCTGTTGGGTCTCTCAGCATTATGGATCAATCCTCTACTGAAACAACCTGCCCTTGCTTCAGGTATTTTCTCAAGTTGTTTTATATACGGTAGTACTTTACATGTAATACTTCTGTTCACTAAAAAGCTTCCTCACTTGACATACAGGGTACTGTGTAATACATTTGTTATAACTTTGTAAAGAGACAAACTTATGAGTGAATTATGTTTGACCTCTTTTTTTGTCCCTGACATTCATTCATGTAGGTCTCGTGGAAGTGAATCCTGATCTGGGCCTCAGTGTTGAGCAACACCGTAGCCCATGTACTGAGGGAACCTACTTTTCAGCAGAACTCTGTGTGGAGTGTCCCTCAGGATATTTGTGAGTAACTCAATGTGTCGGCTTCCATTGTACTGTTCTCTTCATAAGACATAAGCAGATACTTCTTATTTAAGTGAAAAAAAAGTCAATAAGTTAAGTAAAAGGTTAGAAAATGCTATATGTTTTTTTTTATAGCTGTCTTGGATATGTCTGCACCAAGGAGATGCCTGGCAGAACAGTACAACTGTTACACAGGAAGAAGTAGCATTGAAGACTGCAAGGTATTATATTATATAGGGGCCGAGTGGCGCAGCGGTCTAAGGCACTGCATCTCAGTGCTAGAGGCGTCACTACAGACCCGGGTTTGATCGAGAGTCCCATATGGCGGCGCACAATTGGCCCAGCATCGTCCGGGTTAGAGGAGGGTTTGGCCGGGGTAGGCCGTCATTGTAAATAAGAATTTGTTCTTAACTGACTTGCCTAATAAAATAAAACAATGACTTTTTACTATTTATCCATCATATCTAATTTGCACCGTACTTATATTTATACTATATCTATGATATTCCTCTGTCTGCTGTAGCCCTGTCTGCCGGGTTCCATTGTGATCCAGCCATTGGGACACTAGAAGCATGCCCACCAGGACAGCGTTCTTCAGAGGGACTCCTTCAGTGCCTGCCCTGTCACTTTGGGTCTGTCTGCCCCAATGGATACACTCAAAAGGTATAGGTTGTGGTATTTTGTTTGTCACTGCAATTGAGAATCTAACCAACACTTACAGTGTATATACAATACCAGTCAAATGTTTGGACACACCTACTCATTCCAGGGTTTTTCTTTATTTGTACTATTTTCTACATTGTAGAATAATAGTGAAGACATCAAAACTATGAAATAACACATATGGAATCATGTAGTAACCAAAAAAGTGTTTAAAAAATCAACATAGATTTTAGATTCTTCAAAGTAGCCACCCTTTGCCTTGATGACATATTTGCACACTATAAAAAGTGGTTTGCGGTTGTGAAGCCAGGCAGATGTACCGCCCAATTCTCTAAAATGATGTTGGACGCGGCTTATGGTAGAGAAATTAACATTCAATTCTCTGGCAAAAGCTCTGTTGGACATTCCTACAGTCAGCATGCCAATTGCACGCTCCCTCAAAACTTGAGACATCTGTGGCATTGTCTTGTGTGACAAAACTGCACATTTTAGAGTGGCCTTTTATTGTCCCCAGCACAAGGTGCACCTGTGTAATGATCATGCTGTTTAATCAGCTTCTTGATATGCCACACCTGTCAGGTGGATGGATTATCTTGGCAAACGAGAAATGCACACTAACAGGGGATGTAAACAAATTTGTGCACAACATTTGAGAGAAATAAGCTTTTTTGGAACATTTCAGGTTTCTTTTATTTCAGCTCATGAAACATGGGACCAACACTTTACATGTTGCGTTTATATTTTTGTTCAGTATGAAGATATTCATAGTTTGATCAGTGTATTGAGATCTTTAATACACAAGGTTGAGTAGGATAATTGTGATTCTGTTTTCTTACCTCTTTAGTGTGGACCTGGAGAGGAGCCCAACCCGAGCCAGACGGAGTGCACATACTGCCCAGCAGGTCTTCTTCTCCACTCTGTGCAGTGCCCAGTGTTATCCGTGTCCAGCAAGTCACCAAGACTGTCTGTTATGGAAAAATAATGAATATATAAGTAGAAGCATAGAGTCAGGTCAGGAAAAACTCCTGGCCATGGTCAAAAGTGTATAGTGGTGCAATCCTCTGCCTTTCCCTCAATGAATTGGTTTCAATACAGACATCAGTTTAGAGATCCAGTTATTACCTCCAGATGTGGTCCCTCATTTCTAAATGAAGGGGGAACAAATTCAGATGGGGTGGAACAGGATTGAGGCAACATAGGATCACTTTGATCTGGATTAAATGTTTAGAAAAACCTCTATGTGTTATAGGAACTGTGGTACCTCGCTGGAATAGGACAGGGGCAGAGCTGGCTCAGCGGTCAAGACAGCCTGAGGAGGGAGCATCCTCAGGTCATCTCCACAGTGGGGATTCAGTAAAGCTACAATACCAACATAAATGTATAGTTGATGAATATAAAAGTTGTACCAGAGGCTGACTTAAAAAACAAAGTACACATGTAAAACATACAGTTGAAAAATGTACGTTTCCTGCTTCTTGTTTGAGCTGCAGAGATCTGCAGCGTTTGTGGTTTATGTTATCTTATGTGATGTTATGCCAATGGTATGTTTTGTGATGTTATGTATACTGTGCTATGCTATGTTTTGTTATGTCATGTCATATAATCTTATGGTATTTATATTGACTGTAAGGGATGAGTAATTGTGACACTTAAAATAATACTCTTCGTCAGGGTTTTACTGTCTGGAAGACAGCTCACGGAGACCGGGCTCCCAATTCATGTGCCCACAAGGGTATTACTGTGAGGAGGGCACAGAGACGCCCCACAGGTCACCTTGCCCTGCTGGCACTGCAGGAGAACAACTGGGCCAGACAAGTAGGACAGCCTGCCGGAGATGTTCAGAGGGACGATTCTGTCCTGCAGGTAAGGCACAGTACAAACACACTGGACTTAACTACTGGAATGGAACATTAAATATATTGCAGAAATATATCTGTATCTATTTATTACAAATATATTTGAGATTGTATTTTATTTTATAAAATGTAGTGTACTGTACCGATGTCTGAGAGTATTTTTTTTTTTAAACAGTACATAAAACGATGTTGTTGGCTGTTCTTTGAAGGGTTGTTACCATCCTTTTGTTTATGTGGCAGGCTCTGCAGGCCCTTGCTTGCCTGGAGGAAGTGATATGCCCTAGGGGCCCCTTCACTCCTCACCAAGGGGCTTTAAGTAAGGCATCACTTGCTTCATCTCTTTAACTATACTGAAAGAAAATATAAACGCAACATGTAAAGTGTTGGTCCCATGTTTCATGAGCTGAAATAAAAGAACCCATTCAAATTCTCTGAACAAATCTGTTTACATCACTATTTGTGAGCATTTCTTCTTTGTCAAGATAATCCATCCACCTGACAGGTGTGGAATATCAAGAAGCTGATTAAACAGCATAATCATTACATAGGTGCACCTTGTGCTGGGGACAATAAAAGGCCACTCTATAATGTGCAGTTTTGTCACACAACACAATTGTCAAGGCGTCAGTGTAATGCGGTAGGACGAAGTCAGCGCAGGACACAGAGCTAATCAAAAAACATACTTTACTCGTAGGTAACTTAATGAACATACCTCCACGCAGGGAGGAACAAACCCGCTCACATACGACAACCAAAACATGAACAAACACGCACAACACACAGTGTGAGCCAGAGGGTTAAATAGGGAAGACATAATTACATAATGGGAAACAGGTGAGACCAATACAGACAAAACCAGTAGAACATAGAAACATGGATCGGTAGCAGCTAGTACTCCGGTGACGACGAACGCCGAAGCCTGCCCGAGCAAGGAGGAGGAACAGCTTTGGCTGAATCCGTGACAACAATGCCACAGATGTCTCAAGTTTTGAGGGAGCGTGCAATTGGCATGCTGACTGCAGGAATGTCCACCAGAGCTGTTGCCAGACAATGGAATGTTCATTTCTCTACCATAAGCCGCCTCAACGTCGTTTTAGAGAATTTGGCAGTACGTCAAACTGGCCTCACAACTGGAGACCACATGTAACCACGCCAGCCAAGGACCTCCACATCCGGCTTATTCACCTGGAGAATCGTCTGAGATCGGCCACCCGGACAGCTGATGAAACTGTGGCTTTGCACAACCGAAGAATTTCTGCACAAACTGTCAGAAACTGTCTCAGGGAAGCTCATCTGCGTGCTTGTCATCCTTACCAGGGTCTTGACCTGACTACAGTTTGGCGTCGTAACCGACTTCAGTGGGCAAATGCTCACCTTCGATGGCCACTGGCACACTGGAGAAGTGTGCTCTTCATGGATAAATCCCGGTTTCAACTGTACCGGGCAGATGGCATCGTGTGGGCGAGCGGTTTGCTGATGTCAACATTGTGAACAGAGTGCCCCATAGTGGCGGTGGGGTTATGGTATGGGCAGGCATACGCTACGGACAACGAACACAATTGCATTTTATTGATTATGAATTATGAATGCACAGAGATACCGTGACGAGATCCTGAGGCCCATTGTCGTGATCTGTACACAATTCCTGGAAGCTGAAAATGTCACAGTTCTTCCATGGCCTGCATACTCACCAGACATGTCACCCATTGAGCATGTTTGGGATGCTCTGGATTGAAGTGTACAACATTGTGTTCCAGTTCCCATCAATATCCAGCAACTTCGCATAGCCATTAAAGAGGAGTGGGACAACATTTCACAGGCCACAATCAACAGCCTGATCAACTCTATGCAAAGGAGATGTGTCGCGCTGCATGAGGCAAATGGTGTTCACACCAGATACTGACTGGTTTTCTGATCCACCCCCCTACCTTTTTTAAAGGTACCCGTGACCAACACATGCATACCTGTATTCTCAGTAATGTGAAATCCATAGATTAGGGCCTAATTAATTTATTTCAATTTAATTATTTCCTTATGTAACTCCTTATGTTTACTAACTGTAAAATCTTTGAAATTGTTGCATGTTGCGTTTTTATTTTTGTTCAGTGTAACTACAACACAATTATAGATGATAACAGGTGATGCCCTACTCTTGTCAACATCATCAGGAAAACCCAGGTCCCTAGAACAACAAGTCTTTAACGTCTTTAGGTGTGAAGGACTGTTTAAGATGCCCAACTGGTTTCTACTGCCCAAAGGGTACCCGTGACCTCATGCCCTGTCAGCCGGGCACATTCAACCCCCTGAAAGGGCAGGATGAGGCTACTGACTGCAGGGAGTGCTACCCGGGCAAGGCCTGCACACAAGTAGCCCCGAAGGTTCCGGATGTAGATTGCATGCAAGGGTAACTCCTTCTGACAGACTCTTACTGGCTAAAAATATAATGTTGTGTAACAGCTATCCTCCTGACGATACTGTACTTACTTACTTATGTTCTGTTTCCTTATCTTTTTGCCATCTAAGTAGATTTGTCTTGGAATTGTGAATCCCTTGAATTGTATAAAATATGAATGATTTTCAATATACTAGCTCAACATACTTTTTTGTCTCTTTTAGATTATATATGTCCTCCTGGTTCTTCCAGACCTAATGCTCCGACAAATGCCTGTCCACCTGGGACCCTTAGCAACTGCACTGACCTAACAGTCCCCGCTCAGTGCCAGCGGTGCCCTACGCGATAAGTCTGTCTTCGAGGTGCCACTCTATCTGCTAGTCAATTAGCTAGCTTGTTAGCGTGCTTATTTCTTTGTTCCATCTTCAAATCAAATGTATTTGTCACATGTGCCGAATTCAATAGGTGTAGACCTTACCGTGAAATGCTTACTTACAAGCCCTTAACCAATAACGCAGAGTAAAAAAAAAAAAGTAAGTTAGAAAATATTTGTAAAAATAAAATAAAAAGTTACACAATAAAACAGTAACGAGGCTATATACAGGGGGTACCGGTACCGAGTCAATGTGCGGGGGTACAGGTTAGTCAAGGTAATATGTACAGTGCATTCGGAAAGTATTCAGAACAGAAATACCTTATTTACATAAGTATTCAGACCCTTTGCTATGAGACTCAAAATTGAGCTCTGGTACATCCTCTTTCCATTGATCATCCTTGAGATGTTTCTGCAACTTCATTGGAGTCCATCTGTGATAAATTAAATTGATTGGACATGATTTGGAAAGGCACACACCTGTCTATATAAGGTCCCACAGTTGACAGTGCATCTCAGAGCAAAAACCAAGCCATGAGGTCGAAGGAATTGTCCATAGAGCTCCGAGACAGGATTGTGTCGAGGCACAGATATGGGGAAGGGTACCAAAACATTTCTGCAGCATTGAAGGTCCCCAAGAACACAGTGGCCTCCATCATTCTTAAATGGAAGATGTTTGGAACCACCAAGACTCTTCTTAGAGGTGGCCGCCCGGCCAAACTGAGCAATCGGGGGAGAAGGGCCTTAGTCAGGGAGGTGACCAAGAACCCGATGGTCACTCTGACAGAGCTCCAGAGTTCCTCTCTGGAGATGGGAGAACCTTCCAGAAGGACAACAATCTCTGCAGCACTCCACCAATCAGGCCTTTATGGTAGAGTGGCTAGACGGAAGCCCCTCCTCAGTAAAAGGCACATGACAGCCTGCTTTGAGTTTGCCAAAAGGCGCCTAAAGGACTCTCAGACCATGAGAAACAAGATTCTCTGGTCTGATGAAACCAAGATTGAACTCTTTGGCCTGAATGAAAGTGTCACGTCTGGAGGAAACCTGGCACCATCCCTACGGTGAAGCATGGTGGTGGCAGCATGATGCTGTGGGGATGTTTTTCAGCGGCAGGGACTGGGAAACTAGTCAGGCTCGAGGGAAAGATGAACAGAGCAAAGTACAGAGAGATTCTTGATGAAAACCTGCTCCAGGGCCTTCAGGACCTCAGACTGGGGCGAAGGTTCACCTTCCAACAGGACAACAACCCTAAGCACACAGCCAAGACAATGCAGGAGTGGCTTCGGGACAATGTCCTAGAGTAGCCCAGCCAGAACCTGATCGAAACATCTCTGGAGAGACCTGAAAATAGCTGTGCAGCGACGCTCCCCATCCAACCTGACAGCGCTTGAGAGGATCTGCAGAGAAGAATGGGAGAAACTCCCCAAATACAGGTGTGCCAAGCTTGTAGCGTCATACCCAAGAAGACTCGAGGCTGTAATCTCTGCCAAAGGTGCTTCAACAAAGTGCTGGAAACAGGGTGCACTTGAGCTCAATTTCGAATCTCATAGCAAAAGGTCTGAATACTTATGTAAATGTAATATTTCTGATTTTAATTTTTAATACATTTGCAAAAATGTCTAAAAACCTGTTTTTGCTTTGTCATTATGGGGTATTGATGAGGAGATTAATTTATTTTTTAAATCAATTTTAGAATAAGGTTGTAATGTAACAAAATTTTGGAAAAGTCAAGAAGTCTGAATACATTCCGAATGCACTGTACATTATACATATACATTATGCTAAATACAGTACATTGACCAATGCCTAGAATTAACATTAGATAATGTGTCACCAGCTGCATACTTTTGTATTGTCCTGCACAGGTACAGGTGGTTCTCAGAACCATGTTCCCTACCCAGCATAAGTGCCCAGTGGGCACGTGGAATGAGTGCTGTGGGCTGGAGGCAGAGGGTGAGTGCCGCCCATTTCCACGTGGCTGGTACTGCCTGGCTGGGGTGTGGGGGCCAACTGGGAGGTGCAGCTCTGGACATTACTGCCCTGAAGAAAGGACTGAAACAATCCATATGAGAATAGAGTAGAAAATAGTAGAATAGAATAGAATCCCCTTTTCTGAGTAGATATTTTGGATATAAATATGGATAATGAGGAAGCCATGTCTTGCATCTGTACTCTTGTCCCCAGGAATAATGTATGGCACAGTTTCCCTGCCCCCCTGGCACCTACAGCACCAAGATGGGAAACGGACAAAGAGAAGACTGCCGCTTCTGTCCTGGAGGGTTGTACTGTCCGGAGGGCACCTCCAAACATACACCATGTCCACCGTAAGAGATGATGATGATGATGAATACATGATGGTGAAGATGAATGATTTGAAGGACAAAATGGAAGATAATGGGGATGATGCTACAAATTATTTACTGCTGTTTCCTGTCTCTTCTAGCTCTACATTTCGCTGTCTGAAAGGAGGACAGAGCCTGGAGGATTGCTCGGTGTGCCCAGCAGGGTATTTTTGTACCCTCCCAGCCACCGTCAGCCCTAGAGTGTGTGGAGCTGGCAGTTACTCTGTAAGGCCCAGTTTACAACATGACATCCCACTTTCGGTGGTGGACCGACAGCAAGACAAACAGAAATATACATGTTTTTCAGGCTTTTTCTCATAAGCTACTCTGATTGCCCTATTTCAATACAATGGTCGACATGTTCCTTTTCTAATTGCTGGGGCACTAAGTATCAGAAAAATTAGCTCTTATCAGTAAAACAATATTTTTTGATAGTCTTGGTTCAGTTTTAAGGGTTAGCAATATCTGATGTTTCACTTTCATTAACTCATTAAGGTTTGTGTGTGAATTCTATGAGCCAAGGTCACAAATGTGTGTAACCCTAGTGTACCTGCTGCCACCCAGACTCAACCCTGAACATGCTCAATGTATACATTTCCCCTTTTCTCTTCTCGCTCTCTTTTCTTTCTTTTCTTTTATTCAGGACAAGGGCTCGTGAAGTGCTTCCCCTGTCTGCCGTGCCACTGCAGTAACAAGACGACCAGCGAGGAGGCCATGCTGAGTGTCATGGTCTGCCCTCCAGGCTTCCTGTGTTCCCAGGGCCTGGCCAGAGAGCCCCAGAGATCTTCCTGTCCCTGTCAGGTTCAGATTCAGCTTTAGAAGATCTTTATTGTCCCATTAATGTGCAATTTGGTTACAACAGAATACAAACTAAAGACCAGGGGCGGTGTGTTCATTAGGGCGATATGGGCGACGCACTGCCAAACGGGAAAAGGAAGGGATTTTTTCTAATCAATTATATCACGGCAACAGTAGTTATCAGTGTTCTAATCTAGACGTCTGATCTGCCACTAAATGTCCAATCAGGCTAAAGTCGTGCTTCAAATGCCCCCCCCCCTTTTGGGGCGATTTCAGTCAGGTTGAAAATCGCCCCAGAAGTCTCTCATAGACTCTCATGTAAAAAATTTTTTTTTCAAATATCAGAGCTTTCAATACAATCTCTATGGGTTTCTGAGGGCTTGCACTTACGCGCTTTCGTCATACGTAACATAACCATGAACGTAACTAAGAAAAGAGCGGGTAGCAGCGTCAATCAATTCACGTACTACTATCAAGATGGCTAACGTTCAGTGCAACTCGATTGTCTCTTTGAAAGAAGTTCACATCAAAGACCATTCAAAACGAGCTACTGGAGTGTATGCTAGCGGTCATGAGGGAACATATTGTGGAGGAGGTGAAGTCGGCGAACTTCGTAGCTATCCAAGCTGACGAGACCACGGACGTTTCTACACAGACACAGCTGGTGCTTGTGCTGAGGTACATAGATAGCAACCACAAAGTGCAGGAGCGCTTTTTTGAGTTCCTTCCCATCTCGGAATCAACCTCAGTCTCAATCGCCAGTGTGCTTTTGGAGAGACTGAACGGTATTTTTGCTGATGACGAGAAAGTCAAACTGTGGTGCACTGGCACTGTACCAGGTTCTCATGAGCTACAACCTCCAGGAGACGTTCTCTGAGACTGTGACTCTGTTGAACATCCTCATAACTACTCCAATGACAACAGCTGAAGCTGAGAGATGTTTCTCAACTTTGACACGAGTTAAGACATTCCTGCGAAATTCAATGGGCCAGGAACGTCTGAATGCACTGGCCATGCTTTCCATGGAGAGGGAACTAGTCCTCAGCATGCCTGATTTCAATGAGAAAGTCATTGACCGCTTTGCTGCATTGAAAGAGAGAAGAGAACAGTTTCAGTACAAGTAATGTAGCCTCTCTCTCTCTTTGTCCCTCCCTGTCTGTCTCTTTAACACACACACGCCCAAATCAGTTCACAGTTGATGTTGTTTAAAATAGTTATTTTTCATTAAAAAAAAATAATAATAATCTGTTCATGTTCATTTGTACAAATCTATACAATTGGCCAGAATATGGTTGTTCATATTTACAAATCTATACAATTGGGCAGAATATGGTTGTTCATTTTTACAAAGCCATACAGATAGCTGTGTTTACCTTTTCTAGAAATTATTTTCAAATTCTGTTTTCAGGCAAAATGTCTATCACTGTTCATTTTCACAAATATATACAAGAGGGCAGAATATGGAAGTCTATAAAAATTTATTATTACCAATAACTTGCATCAATGTTTTCAGTAGCCTCTATCAAAAGCTCCTGCTTGCTTGTTGTGAATTATGCTCAGGTGCACATATTTCCAATTCAACCATGAGGCAAAAAATGTGGTAAAAGCTCTTGTTGATCCTGCAATCTGAACAAATACCAAGATGCTGTATTTTCAGCTGATATTTCATTTGTTTATGGAAATGCATATTGTTTATGCAGTGTTGAGGAATGTGAAAGAACACCCTTGATTATTTTTACTGTGATAACTTATTTTGCTTTTGTAAGCCAACACTTTTGAGATCAGTCAATAAATGCTTCTGGCATTGACTTATATGCTGCCCCTGTCTTCATGTTGTTGCTGGACATATCTTTTTGAAAATGTGTGTAGGTCACCTAAATCATCAGAAAAATTGCCCCCCCTGAGAATTTTTTCAGGAGCCGCCACTGCTAAAGACTAAAAGGTGCAAAAGTGCTTAAGGCAAGTCAACAGTGTGAGTCAATTCATGTTTTTTTACAGATAGAATACAGGGTCATGGTCATTCAACCATATGTTCAGATTTTGACCTCTGTCCTCTGTGATATTGAAGGACACAAACTCCATTCCGTGTCCGAACGGAACCTTCAGCAGGCTGCCTGGGCTGCGTGACCTCACAGAGTGTGCTGAGTGTCCCGTGGGAAAATATTGCTACTCCCAGCAGCCACAGGAGCAGCCTATTATTGAGCCAGTAAGTTATTGTTATGTCCAGAGACAATTCTTCATTTATTGGCCCTCTCTCTCACAATGCCCATCTCTTGTTGAGACTTGTACTGTATGTGCCCCAAGGCACCAATAGGAAAAAAGTATAAGTAATTCTTCACTTCTTCTGTTGGGGCTTTTTTCCCCTTTATGTTTTTATCTTTTCCCTGGTATTTTTTGCCACCCTTTCATTCAACATGGTTGTGTTTCAGACAGGGAGCTACAGGGAGCTGCCCCAACGGCCATTACTGCCCTATGGGTACTGCGTATCCATACACGTCCCCCTGCCAGTCTGACTTCTACAGGAACAACTCTCATGGTCACCATGACTTATGGCTTGGGGGTAGAAGTTGTTAAGGAGCCTTTTGGACCTAGACTTGGCACTCCGGTACCGCTTGCTGCGCGGTACCATAGAGAACAGTCTATGACTTGGGTGACTGGAGCCTTTGACAATGTTTTGGGTCTTCCTCTGACACCGCCTAGTATATAGGTCCTGGATGGCAGGAAGCTTGGCTCCAGTGATGTACTGGCCCATACCCACTACCCTCTGTAGCGCCTTACAGTCGGATGCCGAGCAGTTGCCATACCAGGCGGTGATGCAACTGGTCAGGATGCTCTCGATGGTGCAGCTGTAGAATTTTTTGAGGATCTGGCGACCCATGCCAAATCTTTTCAGTCTCCTGAGGGGGAAAAGGCGTTGTCGTGCCCTGTTCACAACTTTCTTGGTGTGTTTGGACCATGATAGTTTGTTGGTGATGTGGACACCAAGGAACTTGAAACTCTCGACCCGCTCCACTACAGCCCCGTCGATGTGAATGGGGGTGTGTTTGGCCCTCCTTTTCCTGTAGTCCACGATCATCTCCTTTGTCTTGCTCATGTTGAGGTAGAGGTTGCCACCACACTGCCAGGTCTCTGACCTCCTCCCTATAGGCTGTCTCATCGTTGTCGGTGATCAGGCCTACCACCGTTGTGTCGTCAGCAAACGTAATGATGGTGTTGGAGTCATGCTTGGCCACGCAGCCGTGGGTGAACAGGGAGTACAGGAGGGGACTAAGCACGCACCCCTGAGGGGCCCCCGTATTGAGGATCAGCGTGGCAGATGTGTTGTTGCCTACCCTTACCACCTGGGGGCGGCCCGTCAGGAAGTCCAGGATTCAGTTGCAGAGGCAGGTGTTTAGTCCCAGGGTCCTTAGCTTAGTGATGAGCTTTGAGGGCACTATGGTGTTAAACGCTGAGCTGTAGTCAATGAATGGCATTCTCACGTAGGTGTTCCTTTTGTCCAGGTGGGAAAGGGCAGTGTGGAGTGCAATAGAGATTGCATCATCTGTGGATTTGTTGGGGCGGTATGCAAATTGGAGTGGTTCTTGGGTTTCTGGGATAATGGTGTTGATGTGAGCCATGACCAGCCTTTCAAAGCACTTCATGGCTGCCGATGTGAGTGCTACGGGGTGGTAGTCATTTAGGCAGGTTACCTTCGCTTTCTTGGGCACAGGGACTATGGTGGTCTGCTTGAAACATGTAGGTATTACAGACTCGGTCAGGGAGAGGTTGAAAATGTCAGTGAAGACACTTGCCAGTTGGTCCATTCTCTGAGTACACGTCCTAGTAATCCGTCTGGGCCCGCGGCATTGTGAATGTTGACCTGTTTAAAGGTCTTGCTCACATCGGCTACGGAGAGTGTGATCCCACAGTTGTCCGGAACAGCTGGTGCTCTCATGCATGCTTCAGTGTTGCTTGCCTCGAAGCGAGCATAAAAGGCATTTAGCCCGTCTGGTAGGCTCGCGGCTGGGTTTCCCTTTGTAGTCCGTAATAGTTTGCAAGCCCTGCCACATCTGACGAGCGTCAGAGCCGGTGTAGTAGGATTCAATCTTAGTCCTGTATTGACACTTTGCCTGTTTGATGGTTCGTCTAAGGCCATATCGGGATTTCTTTTAAGCGTCCGAATTAGTGTCCCGGTCCTTGAAAGCAGCAGCTCTTTAGCTCGGTGCGGATGTTGCCTGTAATCCATGGCTTCTGGTTGGGATAGGTATGTATGGTCACTGTGGGGACGATGTCGTCAATGCACTTATTAATGGAGCCGGTGACTGATGTGGTATACTCCTCAATGCCATTGGATGAATCTCTGAACATTTTTTATTTATTTATTTTATCTTTATTTAACTAGGCAAGTCAGTTAAGAACAAATTATTATTTACAATGACAGCCTACCCCGGCCAAACCCGGACGACGCTGGGCCAATTGTGCGCCACCTATGGGACACCCAATCACAGCCAGATTGTGATACAGCCTGGAATCAAACCAGGGTCTGTAGTGACGCCTCTAGCACTGAGATGCAGTGCCTTAGACCGCTGCGCTACTCGGGAGCCCTGGAACATATTCCAGTCTGTGCTAGCAAAACAGTCCTGTAGCGTAGCATCCGCGTCATCTGACCACTTCCGTATTGAGCGAGTCACTGGTACTTCCTGCTTTAGTTTTTGCTTGTAAGCAGGAATCAGGAGGATAGAATTATGGTCAGATTTGCCAAATGGATGCCTAGGGAGAGCTTTGTAGACGTCTCTGTGTGTGGAGTAAAGGTGGTCTAGAGTTATTTTTCCTCTGGTTGCACATGTGACATGCTGGTAGAAATTAGGTAAAACAAATTTAAGTTTGCCTGTATTAAAGTCCTCGGCCATTAGGAGCGAGCGCTGCTTCTGGATGAGCATTTCCTTGTTTGCTTATGGCCTTATACAGCTTGTTGAGTGCGGTCTTAGTGCCAGCGTCGGTTTGTGGTGGTAAATAGACGGCTACGAAAAATATAGATGAAAACTCTCCTGGTAGATAGTGTGGTCTACAGCTTATCATGAGGTACTCTACCTCAGGCGAGCAATACCTCGAGACTACCTTAATATTAGACATCGCGCACCAGCTGTTATTGACAAATAGACTCACAACCCAACCCCTCGTCTTACCGGACGTAGCGGTTCTGTCCTGCCGATGCACGGAAAACCCAGCCAACTGTATATTATCCGTGTCGTCGTTCAGCCTCGACTTGGTGAAACATAAGATATTACAGTTTTTAATGTCCCGTTGGTAGGATAGTCTCGAACGAAGATCATCCAATTTATTCTCCAGTGATTGCACGTTGGCCAATAGAATGGATGGTAGAGGCGGGTTACCCACTCGCCGACAAATTCTCACAAGGCACCCTGATCTGCGCCCCCTGTATTTCCTTATTTTCTTCATGCGAATGACGGGGATTTGGGCCTTGTCCGGGAGCAGCATTATATCCTTTGCGTCATACTCATTAAAGAAAAAATCTTTGTCCAGTTCGAGGTGAGTGATCGCTGTTCTGATATCCAGAAGCTCTTTTCGATTATAAGACACGGTAGCATCAACATTATGTACAAAATAAGTTACAAACAATGCGAAAAAACAAGGAGCCCGTTAAAACGGCAGCCATCCCCTCCGATATTTTGATACTTTATATTATTATAGGGTTTCCATTGTTCTGAGGGAAGCACTGTTCCAGAGCCTTGTAAAGAGGGCACCTACAGTTCCCGTCCTGCCCTCAGTGATGTGTCGGAGTGCGATCCCTATGGTGGGGGCCGGCACTGCAGTGGAGTAGGAAGGACTGGGCCCTCAGGGGACTGTGAAGAGGGCTTTTACTGCAGGGAGAGAGCCACGTCAGCAGTAAGAAAATGTTTTTCATCTTTAAAGTGGCTTCGCTGGCCTTACACGTAACTTGTCATACTGTAAAGATAAGTGCTTGATTTGGCTAGGATCTAAACATTAAGAAATCCTTTAAAAAATTACATTCTGAAAATGTCCTTTACCAGAAATGATGCGTTTTGAAGATGTAAGTTAAATGATCTTCTGTGTCTTGCTGTGTTTTCTGTCTTCCACAGACACCAACTGATGGGCCAACTGGAGGCTTGTGTCCAGCAGGAAGTTACTGCCCCCCAGGCTCTCCCTACGCCTCCCCCTGCCCCGAAGGCACCTTTAGCAACAGCACTGGCCTCCGCACCTCCCAGCAGTGTGTTGACTGTCCAGCTGGGTAAGAACTCATAGTTAGGGCCTGGAGTTTTTCCCAGTCAGATCACATGGTCAGAAAAACTAGCCCCATCTATTATCGAGATCTGATTCAGCTATACTTTTTAATGTTGTCAATTTATAGAAAAGCACCCACTGTCTATATCATCATCAATGTGTTTCTTTGTGTTAAGTCCTATTGTTTAGGTTCAAATATCACCTCTCCAACTGGCCTGTGCCCTGCTGGTTACTACTGTAGTGGTGGCTCTGCATCGCCTGCTCAGAATGAGGCTGAGGAGGGTCACTATACCCTGGAAGGGGCCGTTAGACCTGAGTCCTGTCCCCTTGGCACCTTCCAACCGGTACAGTACATATAAAATCATGTAGTGCACGATGTAGGGAATGCGTGCCACTGACAAAGAGGGAAATTTACTATTTCATATGTATTTTCATGTGATTTTTCTCCTTCAGGGTAGAGGCTATTCATCATGTTTGGAATGACAGAGAGGCAGGCTGTGTAACCAGACAGGCATGTCCCAGCCTGGACTCTGTCTCACAGGACACTTCTGTCCCCCCGGATCTGCTGGGGCACACCCCTGTCCTCCAGTGAATAGCTATGACTTGACCTCTGATGATAAAAAGTGACACCCCAATTGGCCTAGCGTCGTCCAGGTTAGGGGAGGGTTTGGCCGGGGGGGCTTTACTTGGCTCATCGCGCTCTAGCGACTCCTTGTGGCGGGCCGGGCGCCTGCAGGCTGACTTCGGTCGCCAGTTGAACAGTGTTTCCTCCGGCACATTGGTGCGGCTGGCTTCCTGGTTAAGCGGGCGGGTGTTAAGAAGTGCGGTTTGGCGGGTCATGTTTCGGAGGACGCATGACTCGACCTTTGCCTCTCCCGAGCCCATTGGGAAGTTGCAGCGAAGAGACAAGATCGTAATTGGATCGCAATTGGATATCACGAAATTGGGGAGAAAAAGTGACACCCCTCTGACATTTTAATGGATTTTATTTAGGTGTGTGTGTGTATTTGCGTATGTGTGTGTGTATACGATTGTGTATGTGTGGTGTGTGTAGGGCTCCTATACAGTCTCTGTGACACTGGTTTCTACTGTACCTCAGGGGCCATCACCGCCACCCCGGTAACTACTACACATATCTAATACACGTCACCGAGTTGGATGTCATTTGAATGGATACAAAATGTACAGGTATCATCAGACCTCAAGCTCCTTAGATCTGTGAGATGGTAAAGTGAAGTTAGTTACTTATGAACAGATTGTAGAGTCTAGAGATGCACGCACACACACACAAATCAACCCGGACGCTTATAAGAAATCCTGCTATGCCCTCCGACAAACCATCAAACAGGCAAAGCATCAATACAGGACCAAGATTGAATTGTACTACACCGGCTCCAACGCTCGTCGGACGTGGCAGGGCTTGCAAACCATTACAGACTACAAAGGGAAGCACAGCCACGAGCTGTCCAGTGACACGAGCCTACCAGACAAGCTAAATTATTTATATGCTCGCTTCGAGGCAAGCAACACAGAAGCATGCATGAGAGCATCAGCCTTTCCGGACGACTGTGTGATCACGCTCTCCATAGCCGATGTGAGTAAGACCTTTAAACAGGTCAACATTCACAAGGCCGCAGGGCCAGACGGATTAACAGGACATGTACTCCGAGCATGCGCCGACCAACTTGCAAGTGTCTTCACTGACATTTCCAACCTGTCCCTGACTGGGTCTGTAATACCAACATGTTTCAAGCAGACCACCATAGTCTCTGTTCCCAAGAACACTAAGGTAACATGCCTAAATGACTACAGACCCGTAGCACTCACGTCTGTAGCCATGAAGTGCTTTGAAATGCTGGTCATGGCTCACATCAACACCATTATCCCAGAAACCCTAGAACCACTCCAATTTGCATACCGCCCCAACAAATCCACAGATGATGCAATCTCTATTGCACTCCACACTGCCCTTTCCCACCTGGACAAAAGGAACACCTACGTGAGAATGCTATTCATTGACTACAGCTCAGCGTTTAACACCATAGTGCCCTCAAAGCTCATCACTAAGCTAAGGACCCTGGGACTAAACATCTCCCTCTGCAACTGGATCCTGGACTTCCTGACGGGCCGCCCCCATGTGGTAAGGGTAGGTAACAACACATCTGGCATGCTGATCCTCAACACGGGGGCCCCTCAGGGGTGCGTGCTCAGTCCCCTCCTGTACTCCCTGTTCACCCGTGACTGCATTGCCAGGCACGACTCCAACACCATCATTAAGTTTGCCGATGACACAACAGTGGTAGGCCTGATCACCGACAACGATGAGAGCCTATAGGGAAGAGGTCAGAGACCTGGCCATGTGGTGCCAGGATAACAACCTCTCCCTCAACGTGATCAAGACAAAGGAGATGATTGTGGACTACAGGAAAAGGAGGACCGAGCACGCCCCCATTCTCATCGACGGGGCTGTAGTGGAGCAGGTTGAGAGCTTCAAGTTCCTTGGTGTCCACATCACCAACAAACTATCATGGTCCAAACACACCAAGACAGTCATGAAGAGGGCACGACAAAGCTTATTCCCCCTCAGTAGACTGAAAAGATTTGGCATGGGTCCTCAGATCCTCAGAAAGTTCTACAGCTGCACCATTGAGAGCATCCTGACTGGTTGCATCACTGCCTGGTATGGCAACTGCTCGGCCTCTGACCGCAAGGCACTACTAGGCTATTTGTGATGTGCAATTGTCATCATGTGCTGTTTGCTTCAGGGGTGTAGACATGGATGGGCCTGGGTGGACAAAGGCCCACCCATATTGCTATCAGGTTATAAATCACAGCTGGCCTGGTACATTGTTTGCTGCCTCCATTCGGGATGCACTGTTTCAGTTCAATGACTCAATATTCTGGACAAAAACGGACTAATGTAACTAAGGCTGGGAATGTCAATACAATCAAACTAGCAAGGGCAATGATCACAAGTCAGTCATAACGTGGCTAATAGGCTAGCGTATCTATTTATGTAGCAAGCTAAAAACACTGAGCCTAATGTTAGCTAGATAGCTAGCTGCTAGGAGGATGTCATGCCATGCCATTGGAGGAGTGGGTGAGTGACTGACTTTTTCCCATCATATAGTTTTTCAGTGGCTATACACATCTAAAGATGCAGGTGTCATTTGGTTACCTAGCAAGAACTTGAACGACTGTTATACAGTTAGCATATCTCTTGCGTTCGCAAATTCACTCTGGCGATCTACTCTGATTTCAGAGCACACTCGTCTGAGTGTGCCAGAACGCAGAACAACTGATGAATTTAGTAAAGTGCAACAACTGCTGAATATAACCGGTGTCAGTAAACGTAGGCAAAAAAAGTAATAGTTAGTCAAGAACACTCTAGATAACATGTAAACAGCCTAACCATCTTTGCTACGGCGAGTAAAATGGTCAGAGTGAGGTGTTCTCTCATTTCTGTCTGGAAGTAGCTAGCTAGCAAGTTAGCCAACTTTAGCCAGTTAGCTTGGATGTTTGGTTGGGACAAGCATGCATTGGCAGGCAAGCTGCAGAAGGATGAGGAGGCTACAATTCTACATCGTTTATCAGTGCAATGTTGATGGCCAACTAGCTGAGAAAGTTTGAGAGGGTTTATCTAATGCTCCTTCATTAGATTTTAGCTCATCTTGCTCTGGCTAGCATTAGTTGTTGATCTTGTTGTTGTTGATGTGCATAACTGAGGGAGAAAGAGCCCACCTTTTCATGGTTGTTTGATCAATAGGACTGTAAAGTTCCCAAATGTAAGAGGACTGCCATGGTGTTTACATATTTGCAGAAATCCATTCAGGTGTATTTTGTGGCTTTTGGTGAATGCGTTCTAATGATTTAAAGTTGCGCTGTTGCAACTGCCTGTAAACACACAGTCCAGTTCAAAGTGAATGATGGCAGGCTCCTGTGGCAAATGGCTTGTTTATATAAAGGTCTACTGTAGCTCTGATTGGTTATAGCGCACCGGTCTGTGTAGACTCTGGTCCTGGACAAGACAGATGTTTTTATGCGGTTTTATTTACTGCAGTGTCTATTAATTGTCCAAACGCACGGCCGCTTTCCCACTCTATATTACTATAGCATTTTCACAAATGCCTTAGGATATGTAATTCCCAAACATAATAAGAATTTATGAAAATGTGAAAATGACCATATCTAAGTGGTCGCTTGCCAGAATAATTTTTTTAAAGTGTCATATTCTTCCTGGGGGTGCATATGAACAGATTTTAATACGATTTCATGTTGCTAAAATGCTGTCAGTTCCACGTTAAATACAACAATGTTTCACACACATATGTTATTTTAAAAGAGATGGCTAACAACAGCAAGCGCGCTGCAATAAAAACATAGTTCCACTCACCAGATGATGATCATTTGAAACTTAACTTCTTGTTGAAAGTTATTCTTGAAAAGAGAGAAGCTAACAAATTAGCAACAACATCCTCTTTGATAACACCCGCTGCAGCCGCTGCAAACTAGCCGACAACAAAAGCTAGCTAGCGAGACCGTGGGAAAACTACTGCTCACTATTGTGCAGTGACCTGTTGGCCTTCAAGAAGGCAGAAGTTTCCATATGTTTTTGTAAAAACGGTCCCACTCATTAAGGCAAAATGTTATTGGTTGATTCCACTGTCACTCCAACATTTTGCCCTAAAACAGTTGAATGCCAGATGCCTTTATCTAGCTTCTGATGGCCTAGCCAATCGCTGACTTAGCTAGCTAGATTTATCTCCCCAGAGACCAGCAAAGAAAAATCCTGATTTGATATTTTTTTCTCTTCAGTATTAACCCTTTCATTTCCAACAAAAACTGAAGAGATTAAATCAGAACATCATTGAAAATAATAATATAATTATGATTATTTTTATAATCATTCTTTTATAAATCCTTAGCCCTTCTCTGAAGGCGTAGAAGGCCCATTGTTCCCCACTGTGTTTGGGTTAGTAATCATTTGTAGAGTGGTTCTATTTTCCCTCAGCATGCATTTTTTCACTATTCTGAATGTCTAAAGAATCCATATGTTGTTCTCAAATATGATCACAGAAATACTGGACATTTTGAACTCTTATTATGGTGGTGATTTGACAAAATTACAATCATGGTCTTGAATTGGACTCGCATTTTTCTGGTCTCGGTCTTGACTCGGTCTCGGACCCCTTGTCCCCCTCCTGGTCTCGGTCTTGACTCGGTCTCGCCCCCTCTCTGCTCTTGGTCTTGACTCGGACTCGATTTGCTCCGGTCTTGGTCTTCAATCGGTCTCGCTTTAGGTGATCTCGAACAAAACACTGGTATTTAGTATGGCTAAGATATTGATGCTTTATGTTATAGCATACAGTATGTTTTAGCTATCAGTGTTTCATGAACTATACCATTCTGTGAATTACAGGGTTTTACTGTTCAGGCAAAATCCTCAAAGCCGATAGCTGGCGTGACAGGGGACACGTGTCCTATTGGATATTACATTTACATTACATTTACGTCATTTAGCAGACGCTCTTATCCAAAGCGACTTACAAATTGGTGCATTCACCTTATAGCCAGTGGGATCACCACTTTACAATGTAATTTTTAATTTTTTTTTTTTTTTTAAATTGTTTAATAGTTTTTGGTGGGGGTGGGGGGGGTAGAAGGATTAATTTATCCTATCCCAGTTATTCCTTAAAGAGGTGGGGTTTCAAATGTCTCCGGAAGGTGGTGAGTGACTCCACTGTCCTGGCGTCGTGAGGGAGCTTGTTCCACCATTGGGGTGCCAGAGCAGCGAACAGTTTTGACTGGGCTGAGCGGGAACTATGCTTCCGCATAGGAAGGGGAGCCAGCAGGCCAGAGGTGGATGAACGCAATGCCCTCGTTTGGGTGTAGGGACTGATCAGAGCCTGAAGGTACGGAGGTGCCGTTCCCCTCACAGCTCCATAGGCAAGCACCATGGTCTTGTAACAGATGCGAGCTTCAACTGGAAGCCAGTGGAGTGTGCGGAGGAGCGGGGTGACGTGAGAGAACTTGGGAAGGTTGAACACCAGACGGGCTGCGGCATTCTGGATGAGTTGTAGGGGTTTAATGGCACAGGCAGGGAGCCCAGCCAACAGCGAGTTGCAGTAATCCAGACGGGAGATGACAAGTGCCTGGATTAGGACCTGTGCTGCTTCCTGTGTAAGGCAGGGTCGTACTCTCCGAATGTTGTAGAGCATGAACCTACAGGATCGGGTCACCGCCTTGATGTTAGCGGAGAACGACAGGGTGTTGTCCAGGGTCACGCCAAGGCTCTTCGCACTCTGGGAGGAGGACACAATGGAGTTGTCAACCGTGATGGCGAGATCATGGAACGGGCAGTCCTTCCCCGGGAGGAAGAGCAGCTCCGTCTTGCCAAGGTTCAGCTTGAGGTGGTGATCCGTCATCCATACTGATATGTCTGCCAGACATGCAGAGATGCGATTCGCCACCTGGTTATCAGAAGGGGGAAAGGAGAAGATTAGTTGTGTATCGTCAGCGTAGCAATGATAGGAGAGGCCATGTGAGGATATGACAGAGCCAAGTGACTTGGTGTATAGCGAAAATAGGAGAGGGCCTAGAACTGAGCCCTGGGGGACACCAGTGGTGAGAGCACGTGGTGCGGAGACAGCTTCTCGCCACGCCACTTGGTAGGAGCGACCGGTCAGGTAGGACGAAATCCAAGAGTGAGCCGCGCCGGAGATGCCCAGCTCGGAGAGGGTGGAGAGGAGGATCTGATGGTTCACAGTATCAAAGGCAGCAAACAGGTCTAGAAGGACAAGAGCAGAGGAGAGAGAGTTAGCTTTAGCAGTGCGGAGAGCCTCCGTGACACAGAGAAGAGCAGTCTCAGTTGAATGACCAGTCTTGAAACCTGACTGGTTTGGATCAAGAAGGTCATTCTGAGAGAGATAGCAAGAGAGTTGGCTAAAGACGGCACGCTCAATAGTTTTGGAAAGAAAAGAAAGAAGGGATACTGGTCTGTAGTTGTTGACATCAGAGGGATCGAGTGTTGGTTTTTTGAGAAGGGGTGCAACTCTCGCTCTCTTGAAGACGGAAGGGACATAGCCAGCGGTCAAGGATGAGTTGATCAGCGAGGTGAGGTAGGGGAGAAGGTCACCGGAGATGGTCTGGAGAAGAGAGGAGGGGATAGGGTCAAGCGGGCAGGTTGTTGGGCGGCCTGCAGTCACAAGTCGCAAGATTTTATCTGGAGAGAGAGTAGAGAAAGAAGTCAAAGCATAGGGTAGGGCAGTGTGAGCAGGACCAGCAGTGTCATTTGACTTAACAAACGAGGATCGGATGTCGTCAACCTTCTTTTCAAAGTGGTTGACGAAGTCATCCACAGAGAGGGAGGGGGGGGGGGGGGTGAGGATTCAGCAGGGAGGAGAATGTGGCAAAGAGCTTCCTAGGGTTAGAGGCAGATGCTTGGAATTTAGAGTGGTAGAAAGTGGCCTTAGCAGCAGAAACAGATGAAGAAAATGTAGAGAGGAGGGAGTGAAAAGATGCCAGGTCCGCAGGGAGTCTAGTTTTCTTCCATTTCCGCTCAGCTGCCCGGAGCTCTGTTCTGTGAGCTCGCAATGAGTCATCAAGCCACGGAGCTGGAGGGGAGGACCGAGCCGGCCGGGAGGATAGGGGACATAGAGAGTCAAAGGATGCAGAAAGGGAGGAGAGGAGGGTTGAGGAGGCAGAGTCAGGAGATTGGAGGGAGAAGGATTGAGCAGAGGGAAGAGATGATAGGATGGAAGAGGAGAGAGTAGCGGGAGAGAGAGAGCGAAGGTTGCGGCGGCGCATTACCATCTGTGTAGGGGCAGAGTGAGTAGTGTTGGAGGAGAGCGAGAGAGAAAAGGATACAAAGTAGTGGTCGGAGACATGGAGGGGAGTTGCAGTGAGATTAGTAGAAGAGCAACATCTAGTAAAGATGAAGTCAAGCGTATTGCCTGCCTTGTGAGTAGGGGGGGACGGTGAGAGGGTGAGGTCAAAAGAGGAGAGGAGTGGAAAGAAGGAGGCAGAGAGAAATGAGTCAAATGTAGACGTAGGGAGGTTGAAATCCCCCAGAACTGTGAGGGGTGAGCCATCCTCAGGAAAGGAACTTATCAAGGCGTCAAGCTCATTGATGAACTCTCCAAGGGAACCTGGAGGGCGATAGATGACAAGGATATTAAGCTTAAATGGGCTAGTGACTGTGACAGCATGGAATTCAAATGAGGAGATAGACAGATGGGTTAGGGGAAAAATGGAGAATGTCCACTTGGGAGAGATGAGGATTCCTGTGCCACCACCCCACTGACCAGATGCTCTCGGGGTATGCGAGAACACATGGTCAGACGAGGAGAGAGCAGTAGGAGTAGCAGTGTTTTCAGTGGTAATCCATGTTTCCGTCAGCGCCAAGAAGTCGAGGGACTGGAGGGTAGCATAGGCTGGGATGAACTCTGCCTTGTTGGCAGCAGAACGGCAGTTCCAGAGGCTGCCTGAGACCTGGAACTCCAGGTGGGTGGTGCGTGCAGGGACCACCAGGTTAGAGAGGCAGCAGCCACGCGGTGTGAGGCGTTTGTGTAGCCTGTGCGGAGAGGAGAGAACAGGGATAGGCAGAGGCATAGTTGACAGGCTGCAGCAAATGGCTACAATAATGCAGAGGAGATCGGAATGAAATGAACTAAACATCTGGGAAAGGAGAGAGCGGGGCCTCCCTCACCACAAATATAACTCTCCCAACATCCACATCAGAAACTATAATTGTTTCACTGAAACACCCGAATATAACTCTCCCAACCTCCACTTTAGAAATTATAATTGTTGTAAACTACAGCGGTTCAATGTTTCTAGGAATAGACTCTAACTTACTTTATTCAGCTAGCTAACTTGGTACAGTATTCTTCCATGAAAACCGCCCAGGGCACCGTATCCTATGACGCCATAGCTAACTAGCATGCTAGCATCCAATAACACACGGTTTAGCACCAATACTTGGTTACAACAAACTACCAATAGTGTGTTAACACACTAAACAGATAATTCGTGTCCGTGTCTAGTTCCTTTCATAACGCAGCAATAATTAAACGTTGGCTAGCTATCACAAAGTCAGTCATGCTAGCTACACAAGTGGACTACACATCTCGAATGTTCAGAAAGGGAAGCTTTATGTTGCAAAATTCTCATTGACTAAAATTATATTGTATTTAGCTGCTACAGTACTGCTAGCTGGTAGTGTTGGCTAGCTAGCAATGGCTGTGGTGTTGACTTTGTTTGAAAAACGGCGTCGCTGCGAACGAATGTAGCTGGCTAAAATGATATTGTATTTAGTTGCTACAGTACTGCTTGCTGGTAGTGTTGGCTAGCTAGCAATGGCTGCTGTGTTGACTTTGTTTGAAAAACGGCGTCGCTGCCAACGAATGTAGCTGGCTAAAATTATATTGTATTTAGTTGCTACAGTACTGCTAGCTGGTAGCGTTGGCTAGCTAGCAATGGCTGCGGTGTTGACTTTGTTTGAAAAACGGCGACGCTGCGAACGAATGTAGCTGGCTAAAAGGATATTGTATTTAGTTGCTACAGTACTGCTAGCTGGTAGTGTTGGCTAGCTAGCAATGGCTGCGGTGTTGACTTTGTTTGAAAAACGGCGTCGCTGCGAACGAATGTAGCTGGCTAGCTAACCTCGATAGTTTCTCTATACTACACCTTTATCTTTGATACAAATACAACTATGTAGCTAGCTAACATAACACTAATCAAATCGTTCCATTGTAATTTAATGTGTCATATTACCTGCGGAGCGAAGTACAGCATGACTACACACGGTACTGGATCATATACACTCTTCATACCATTTGTGAGACGTTCACCCGTCCTAAGGGCTCAATGTCCCCCTTACACTGCCCTGATGGTTCCTACTCAAACACTACAGGTATAGTATTGCCAGATTTCATGGCATCCCTTTCATACTGTACGTACTATATACATGCTCTTGACCCTTTTTTCTGTTTCTGTTTGAATCTGAATAATATCTGTCACCAAACCTCCACCTTGTGAAATCAATACAGAAGACCAGAGTTCTATTTTAGGCATTTTTTCCTTTTGAATGTTCTGTGAGTGGGACCGTCTTTTGTTCGTTTCTCTCCACTACTGGAATGTACTGTGAGAATGGGGGATGGCAGAAACAACTGGGCCTTGGCAGGCTGGTTACTTCTGTTTAGCAGGTAATGTACCCTACTACTAGCTCTGCTACAGTGCAAGGTATCTCTTTAAGGACAGTATACCGTGTATTGATTTAATATGTTTCAATAATACATTTTACAGTGTAATAAGTTTCACTCAGTACTCATAAAATAGCTAAAATGAACATTCAATGTCCCCAGGTCTAAACTTCAGCAACCCTGATGGGAACATCAGTACAGCAGTGGGGGGAGCCTGTCCAAAGGGTGGTTACTGTCCGGAGGGCACCAGTCTACCTCTACCCTGTCCTCTGGGAACCTTTTCTAACAGGTTATTAACTGTTTATTTATGGTCTTTGGATAGGGACACATAAAGGCACATTGGCATATCGAGTAAACAATTACCAGATGTACTGTAATGTTAATTGTTTATGCTAATTTTCAACATGCCTAGATGGGCTTGAACACTACATAAATTCATTTGATAATGAATATTAATGAATTGATGTATGTGACTAGGATTTAATCCAGTGTATCTGTCTGTCTCTGTGTGTGTGTAATTGACTGAATTGAAATAGGCTCCTGCCCTATTGGCCGTTCTGGCTCGGACAAGGCTTACTTGTCCAATGCTTGCTTACTTACTTACATTCATTCTAACATTCATTATCATAGTATTAAGAATCACAGTCAATCTAGTCTCTTCCCACAGCCTCTGTGTCTAGACCCAAGAGTTTGGCAAAGCGAGACCACAGTCAATTATATAATCAGATCAGTTAGGGTTTTAGATGATAGTCAATTAATACATCACAATTACACATTGATTTGATCAATATTAGCAGCTCTAATCACTGTTTCTAATTGAAATCTCCTGTGCAGGGTTTGAGGGAAGAGGAGGAAGAGAGGGAGGAGGAAGATGGGTAGGGCTCTGCCCCCCAGCCCATTACTGGTCCCTTAGCAGTTCCATCCCAGTGCCCTGCCCAGCTGGCACATATGCCAGCCTGACAGGCCAGACGCAGTGTCCCCTGCTGCCACACTGGTTACTACTGCCCTGAGAGGACCAGTAACTACACCCAGTTTCCCTGCCACCCTTGCTTCTACTGTCCTGATGGTAGGAAACCATATCCTCATTTCTTCTTAAGGTTTTCCAACACATGGTTGGTTGAAAAGGTTTGAGTCCTAAGCAATTTGAACAGTGGGTGAGTCAAATCAAATCAAATCAAATTGTATTTGTCACATGCGCCGAATACAACAGGTGTAGACCTAACAGTGAAATAATGTCACACCCTGATCTAGAGAACTCTTGTTGGTTGGGTCAGGGTGTGAGTTTCTGTTGAGATATATGTTATTGTATTTCTAGGTTGTAGATCTAGTTAGCTATTTCTATGTTTGGCCGGGTGTGATTCCCAATCAGAGGCAGCTGTCGCTCGTTGTCTCTGATTGGGGATCATACTTAGGTAGCCTGGTTGCCTACCTTAGAGGTGGGATCTTGACTCGCGTTTCTGTTAGGACATAGGACTTCACGTCACATTGCTTTTGTTGTTTAGTCAAGTGTTTATCTTCATTAATAAATATGTACGCATACCACGCTGCACCTTGGTCTGACCCGTCTCTCAACGATCGTGACAAATGCTTACTTACAAGCCCTTAACCAACAATGCAGTTTTAAGAAAAATAAGTGTTAAGTAAAAAATTGATAAGTAAAAAAATAAAAATAATTAAAGAGCAGCAGTAAAATAACAGTAGCGAGGCTATATACAGGGGGTACCGGTACAGAGGCAATGTGCGGTGGCACAGGTTAATCGAGGTAATTGAGATAATATGTACATTTAGGTAGAGTTAAAGTGACTATGCATAGATAATAAACAGAGAGTAGCAGCAGCTTAAAAGAGGGGGTGGGTGGGGGGGACAATGCAAATAGTCCGGGTAGCCATTTGATTAGCTGTTCAGGAGTCTTATGGCTTGGGGGTAGAAGCTGTTACGAACCTTTTGGACCTAGACATGGCGCTCCGGTACCGCTTGCCGTGCTGTAGCAGAGAGAACAGTCTATGACTAGGGTGGCTGGAGTCTTTGACAATTTTTAAGGCCTTCCTCTGACACTGCCTGGTATAGAGGTTTCAAGCAGGTGTCAAAGCTGAGTGTGCTGGGTAACCTTGTTAGTGTGACTGCACATACAGTGCATTCGTAAAGTATTCAGACCCCTTGACTTTTTCCACATTTTGTTACGTTACAGCCTTATTCTAAAATTGATTAAATAATTTGTTTTCCTCATCAATCTACACACAATACCCCATAATGACAAAGCGAAAACAGGTTTTTAGATATTTTTTACAAATGTATTAAAAATAAAAACAGAAATACCTTATTTACATATGTATTCAGATCCTTTGCCATGAGACTTGAAATTGAGCTCAGGTGCATCCTGTTTCCATTGATCATCCTTGAGATGTTTCTACAACTTGATTGGAGTCCACCTGTGGTAAATTCAATTGATGTGATTTGGAAGGGCACACACCTGCCTATATAAGGTCCCACAGTTGACAGTGCATGTCAGAGCAAAAACCAAGCCATGAGTTCGAAGGAATTGTCCGTAGACCTCCGAGACAGGATTGTGACGAGGCACAGATCTGGAGAAGGGTACCAAAAAATGTATGCAGCATTGACGGTCCCCAAAAACACAGTGGCCTCCATCATTCTTAAATAGAAGAAGTTTGTAACCACCAAGACTCTTCCTAGAGCTGGCCGCCCGGCCAAACTGAGCAATCGGGGGAGAAGGGCCTTGGTCAGGGAGGTGACCAAGAACCCAATGGTCACTCTGACAGAGCTCCAGAGTTCCTCTGTGGAGATGGGAAAACCTTCCAGAAGGACAACCATCTCTGCAGCACTCCACCAAAGGCACATGACAGCCAGCTTGGAGTTTGCCAAAAGGCACCTAAAGGACTCTCAGACCATGAGAAACAAGATTCTCTGGTCTGATGAAACCAAGATTGAACTCTTTGGCCTGATGCCAAGCGTTACGTCTGGAGGAAACTTGGCACCATCCCTACGGTGAAGCATGGTGGTGGCAGCCTCATGCTGTGGAGATGTTTTTCAGCGGCAGGGACTGGGAGACTAGTCAGGATCGAGGGAGAGATGAACGGAGCAAAGTACAGAGAGATCCTTAATGAAAACCTGCTCCAGAGCGCTCAGGACCTCAGACTGCGGCCAAAGTTCACCTTCCTACAGGACATGACCCTAAGCACACAGCCAAGACAACGCAGGAGTGGCTTCGGGACAAATCTCTGAATGTCCTTGAGTGGCCCAGCCAGAGCCCGGACTTGAACCTGATCGAACATCTCTGGAGAGACATGAAAATAGCTGTGCAGCGACGCTCCCCATCCAACCTGACAGAGCTTGAGAGGATCTGCAGAGAAGAATGAGAGAAACTTCCCAATACAGGTGTGCCACACCCAAGAAGACTTAAGGCTGTAATCGCTGCCAAAGGTGCTTCAACAAAGTACTGAGTAAAGGGTCTGAATGCTTATGTAAATGTGTTATTTCATCTTTTTATTTTTAATACATTTGCAAACATTTCTGAAAACCTGTTTTTGTTTTGTCATTATGGAGTATTGTATGTAGATTGATGAGGGAAAAAAACAATTTAATCATTTTTAGAATAAGGCTGTAACGTATCAAAATTTGGAAAAGTCAAGGGGTCTGAATACTTTCCGAATGCACTGTAGGTCAGGATTAAGGTTGTGGTGCTTATTTTGGGGATTTCATTAAATAACTGAAAAATCTGTCTATTCCACACAGTATGGCCATTATCAGCAGTGTTGTGTGTTACACTACATGGACATAAGTATGTGGACAGGTGTATAAAATCGAGCAAACAGCCATTGACAGTAGAATGGCCCATACTGAAGAGCTCAATGACTTTCAACGTGGCACCGTCATAGGATGCCACCTTTCCAACAAGTCAGTTCGTCAAATTTCGGCCCTGCTAGAGCTGCCCTGGTCAACTGTAAGTGCTGATATTGTGAGGTGGAAACGTCTAGGAGCAATAACGGCTCAGCCACAAAATGATAGGCCACACAAAATCACAGAACAGGACCGCAGTGTGCTGAAGCACGTAGCGTGTAGAAATCGTCTGTCCTCAGTTGCAACACTCACTACCGAGTTCAAAACTGCCTCTGGAAGTAACATCAGCACAAGAACAGGCATAATGGGACCCATCTCGTCCAAAAGGTTGACTCAAGTTTGCCAAAAAGCACCTGGATGATCATCAAGACTCTTGGAAGAACGTTCTATGGACAGATTATTCAAAAGTATAACTTTTTGGACGACATGGTTCCAGTAATGCCTGGCAAAAACCAAACTCTGCATTCCACAGTGAGAACATCATACCAAAGGTCAAGCATGGTGGTGGTGTGATGGTTTGGGGATGCTTTGCTGCCTCAGGACCTGGACGACTTGCCTTAATAGAAGGAATGGTGTTCTCGGGGTGATGAGAGGTGTTGGGTTTGCGCCACACATTTTCCTTGATGGCCAAAAAGCTCAATTTTAGTCTCATCTGACCAGAGTACCTTCTTCCATATGTTTGGGGAGTCTCCCACATGCCTTTTTTGCGAACACCAAACATGTTTGCTTATTTTTTTCTTTAAGCAATGGCTTTTTTCTGGCCACTGTTCCGTAAAGCCCAGCTCTGTGGAGTGTACGGCTTAAAGTGGCCCTATGGACAGATACTCCAATCTCTGCTGGGTTATCTTTGGTCTCTTTGTTGCCTCTCTGATTAATGCCCTCCTTGCCTGGTCCGTGAGTTTTGGTGGGCGGCCCTCTCTTGGCAGGTTTGTTGTGGTGCCATATTCTTTCCATTTTTTAATAATGGATTTAATGGTGCTCCGTGGGATGTTCAAAGTTTCAGATATTTTTGTATAACCCAACCCTGGGCTGTACTTCTCCACAACTTTATCCCTGACCTGTTTGGAGAGCTCCTTGGTCTTCATGGTGTCACTTGCTTGGTGATGCCCCTTGCTTAGTGGTGTTGCAGACTCTGGGGCCTTTCAGAACAGGTGTATATATACTGAGATCATGTGACAGATCATGTGACACTTAGATTGCACACAGGTGGACTTTATTTAACTAATTACGTGACTTCTGAAAGTAATTGGTTGCACCAGATCTTATTTAGGGGCTTCATAGCAAAGGGGGTGAATACATATGCACCACTTTTCCGTTATTTATTTTTTAGAATTTTTTGACACAAGTTATTTTTTTCACTTCACCAATTTGGACTATTTTGTGTATGTCCATTACATGAAAACCATATAAAAATCCATTTAAATTACAGGTTGCAATGCTACAAAATAGGAAAAACGCCAAGGGGTATGAATACTTTTGCAAGGCACTGTATCTCCTTCCTCCTGAAGTGTGCACTCATTCACTGCTTCCCACAAATCTAAAAGCATTGGATTGGTAGAGGCGTTGGCTAGTGGGAGTTTCACCACATTTCTTATACCAGTCATTTCCTGTTATAATCAGTAAAGGGAAGTGGACAGGTGCACACTTTGGGAGGAAGGAGAGATAATTGGGAAATAGCCAGAGGTTATTGATGTATCGCCTGCTTTTGTGACACTTCTCTTTTTCTCACCCAGTTTCACGTCAACTATATAGTCAGGTCCATAATTATTGGCACCCTTGATAATGATTAGCAAAAAAGACTGTATAAAATATATAATACAAATACGGTGCTATATTGTATGCAAAAAAAAATTAAAAGAAGTATCTTATTTTATGGGAGCTATATTGTCACGACTTCCGCCGAGGCTGCCTCCTATCCTTGTTCGGGCAGGTTTCGGCGTTCGTCGTCACTGGCTTACTAGCTGCTGCCGATCCATTTATCATCACTCCACTTGTCTTGTCTAATTAATCACACACACCTGGTCCTTATCCCCAATTAGTCATTGTATAAGTGTTCCCTCTGCTTCCTTGTCTGTGTGGGTGATTGTTTGTAGTGAGCTGTGTGTAGCTCGGTTGAGCTACCCTTACCTTGTTGTTGCCAGGGTATATATTTCCCCTGTGCCTGAGAGTGGTTAGAGCGGTTGTCGGGAGAGGTTGTGTTTTCTCTAGCAGGAGGTAAGCTTGGCTTCTTATATGGTGTTGAGTAAAGCTTAAACCATGTATTTAGATTGTAGGTAGGTATTGTAGTTAGGTATTATAGGTAGTTTACTCAGGTAGTTATTGTAGGTAATTATTGTAGGTAAGTATTGTAGGTAAGTATTGTATTCGGCGGACCCCGGCGAAGCACGAGGCTAGCCTACCCACTACTTGGACCAACAAAGCTAGCTAGCTAGCTAGCTAGCGGGTAGCTACTGGTAACTTTTAGCAACTGTGGTTAGTTGTTTCCAATGTTATTTCACGCTTAAGAGTACCTGTGATTGAGCCAGCTAGCTGCCACCATTCAGCTGTTTTTCTAACCTCATTATCCGAGGCATTAACGTTAGGTGGTTGGTAGCTGCTGTACTTAATTACAGCTACTGATTGCAGTCTGCCAGTTTGGCTTTATACATAGCTTGGGCTTTGTCGAGTAAGGCTTAAACTATGTATTTAGATTGTAGTTAGGTATTATAGGTAGGCATCATGGGCTGTATATTATTAAGTAGTATAGGTAGGCATCGTGGGCTGTTGTGGGTAGTTGTTGTGTCTATCTCCTCATTTGAATTCCACGCTGTCACAGTCACTAGCCCATTTGAGCTTAATATCCTTGTCATCTATCGCCCTCCAGGTTCCCTTGGAGAGGTCATCAATGAGCTTGACGCCTTGATAAGTTCCTTTCCTGAGGATGGCTCACCCTTCACCGTTTTGGGGGATTTCAACCTCCCTACGTCTACATTTGACTCATTTCTCTCTGCCTCCTTCTTTCCACTCCTCTCCTCTTTTGACCTCACCCTCTCACCGTCCCCCCCTACTCACAAGGCAGGCAATACGCTTGACTTCATCTTTACTAGATGTTGCTCTTCTACTAATCTCACTGCAACTCCCCTCCATGTCTCCGACCACTACTTTGTATCCTTTTCTCTCTCGCTCTCCTCCAACACTACTCACTCTGCCCCTACACAGATGGTAACGCGCCGCCGCAACCTTCGCTCTCTCTCTCCCACTACTCTCTCCTCTTCCATCCTATCATCTCTTCCCTCTGCTCAATCCTTCTCCCTCCAATCTCCTGACTCTGCCTCCTCAACCCTCCTCTCCTCCCTTTCTGCATCCTTTGACTCCCTGTGTCCCCTATCCTCCCGGCCGGCTCGGTCCTCCCCTCCAGCTCCGTGGCTTGATGACTCATTGCGAGCTCACAGAACAGAGCTCCGGGCAGCGGAGCGGAAATGGAAGAAAACTAAACTCCCTGCCGACCTGGCATCTTTTCACTCCCTCCTCTCTACATTTTCTTCATCTGTTTCTGCTGCTAAGGCCACTTTCTACCACTCTAAATTCCAAGCATCTGCCTCTAACCCTAGGAAGCTCTTTGCCACATTCTCCTCACTGCTGAATCCTCCCCCCCCTCCTCCCTCTCTGTGGATGACTTCGTCAACCACTTTGAAAAGAAGGTTGACGACATCCGATCCTCGTTTGTTAAGTCAAATGACACTGCTGGTCCTGCTCACACTGCCCTACCCTATGCTTTGACTTCTTTCTCCCCTCTCTCTCCAGATAAAATCTTGCGACTAGTGACTGCAGGCCGCCCAACAACCTGCCCGCTTGACCCCATCCCCTCCTCTCTTCTCCAGACCATCTCCGGTGACCTTCTCCCTACCTCACCTCGCTGATCAACTCATCCTTGACTGCTGGCCATGTCCCTTCCGTCTTCAAGAGAGCGAGAGTTGCACCCTTTCTCAAAAAACCAACACTCGATCCCACTGATGTCAACAACTACAGACCAGTATCCCTTTCTTTTCTTTCCAAAACTATTGAGCGTGCCGTCTTTAGCCAACTCTCTTGCTATCTCTCTCAGAATGACCTTCTTGATCCAAACCAGTCAGGTTTCAGGACTGGTCATTCAACTGAGACTGCTCTTCTCTGTGTCACGGAGGCTCTCCGCACTGCTAAAGCTAACTCTCTCTCCTCTGCTCTTGTCCTTCTAGACCTGTCTGCTGCCTTTGATACTGTGAACCATCAGATCCTCCTCTCCACCCTCTCCGAGCTGGGCATCTCCGGCGCGGCTCACTCCTGGATTGCATCCTACCTGACCGGTCGCTCCTACCAAGTGGCGTGGCGAGAAGCTGTCTCCGCACCACGTGCTCTCACCACTGGTGTCCCCCAGGGCTCAGTTCTAGGCCCTCTCCTTTTCTCCCTATACACCAAGTCACTTGGCTCTGTCATATCCTCACATGGCCTCTCCTATCATTGCTACGCTGACGATACACAACTAATCTTCTCCTTTCCCCCTTCTGATAACCAGGTGGCGAATCGCATCTCTGCATGTCTGGCCGACATATCAGTATGGATGATGGATCACCACCTCAAGCTGAACCCTGGCAAGACGGAGCTGCTCTTCCTCCCGGGGAAGGACTGCCTGTTCCATGATCTCGCCATCACGGTTGACAACTCCGTTGTGTCCTCCTCCCAGAGTGCGAAGAGCCTTGGCGTGACCCTGGACAACACCCTGTCGTTCTCCGCTAACATCAAGGCGTGACCCGATCCTGCAGGTTCATGCTCTACAACATTCGGAGAGTACGACCATGCCTTACACAGGAAGCGGCACAGGTCCTAATCCAGGCACTTGTCATCTCCCGTCTGGATTACTGCAACTCGCTGTTGGCTGGGCTCCCTGCCTGTGCCATTAAACCCCTACAACTCATCCAGAATGCCGCAGCCCGTCTGGTGTTCAACCTTCCCAAGTTCTCTCACGTCACCCCCCTCCTCCGCACACTCCACTGGCTTCCAGTTGAAGCTCGCATCCGTTACAAGACCATGGTGCTTGCCTATGGAGCAGTGAGGGGAACGGCACCTCCGTACCTTCAGGCTCTGATCAGTCCCTACACCCAAACGAGGGCATTGCGTTCATCCACCTCTGGCCTGCTGGCTCCCCTTCCTCTGCGGAAGCATAGTTCCCGCTCAGCCCAGTCAAAACTGTTCGCTGCTCTGGCACCCCAATGGTGGAACAAGCTCCCTCACGACGCCAGGACAGCGGAGTCACTCACCACCTTCCGGAGACATTTGAAACCCCACCACTTTAAGGAATACCTGGGATAGGATGAAGTAATCCTTCTACCCCCCCCCCACAAAAAAAAAAAAAAAAAAAAAAATTGTAAAGTGGTTAACCCACTGGCTATAGGGTGAATGCACCAATTTGTAAGTCGCTCTGGATAAGAGCGTCTGCTAAATGACTTAAATGTTGTTGTCGCATGCTTGCGCAACAGTTTTTCGACGGAATAAACTCTTTGGATGCGTATTACTCTCCTGCTCCTTCTATCACACGCATCACATATATATATACAGTATACACTACCGTTCAAAAGTTTGGGGTCACTTAGAAATGTCCTTGTTTTTGAAAGGAAAACACATTTTTTGGTCCCTTAAAATAACATCAAATTGATCAGAAATACAGTGTAGATACTTTTAATGTTGTAAATGGCTATTGTGGCTGGAAACGGCTGATTTTTTTAATGGAATATCTACATAGGCATACAGAGGCCCATTATCAGCAACCATCAGTCCTGTGTTCCAATGGCACGTTGTGTTTGCTAATCCAAGTTTATCATTTTAAAAGGCTAATTGATCATTAGAAAACCCTTTTGCAATTATGTTAGCACAGCTGAAAACTGTTGTGCTGATTAAAGAAGCAATAAAACTGGCCTTCTTGAGACTAGTTGAGTATCTGGAGCATCAGCAATTGTGGGTTCAATTACAGGCTCAAAATGGCCAGAAACAAATAACTTTCTTCTGAAACTCGTTGGTCTATTCTTGTTCTGAGAAATGAAGTCTATTCCATGCGAGAAATGGCCAAGACACTGAAGTTCTCGTACAACGCTGTGTACTACTCAATTCACAGAACAGCGCAAACTGGCTCTAACCAGAACAGAAAGAGGAGTGGGAGGCCCCGGTGCACAACTGAGCAAGAGGACAAATACATTAGTGTCTAATTTGAGAAACAGACGCCTCACAGGTCCTCAACTGGCAGCTTCATTAAATAGTACCCGCAAAACACCAGTCTCAACATCAACAGTGAAGAGGCGACCCCGGGATGCTGACCTTCTAGGCAGAGTTGCAAAGAAAAAGCCATATCTCAGACTGGCCAATAGAAAGAAAAGATTAAGATGGGCAGTGAGATATGGCTTTCTCTTTGCAACTCAGCCTAGAAGGTCAGCATCCCGGAGTCGCCTCTTTATTGTCCCGAGGGAACGGGATATGACTTGAGAGCTTGTCCAGAGGGCATGTATAACCCTGAGCTGGGCCTGACCACCATCAGCCAGTGCAGGCAGTGTGACGGTGGCCATTACTGTCCACTTAGGAATGGCACCTCGGCCACAGGACAGTGCCTGTATTACTGCTCCTGCGGAAACACCTCTCACTCTCACCTCTCACAGCCTCCCTCTCACTCTGCAGGTGATGCACCTGCACCAATCTGGCGGACAATGTCTGTCTAATAATGGTTCTGGTCGCACATTAAATTGACAACAACTTATAAACGATTCATGGAATGTTTTCATGAGAACTATATATATGCTTCATAAATATTTTATAGGCAAAGGTCCTTACATCTGGTGATATGCCAAATGTGGCATAACCCGTTTGCCATCCATTATAATGACATTTGCTTATGAGTGGTTTCTAAAGCATCTAAGGCCTTATAAATGGTCTGTGTGTTATAGCCTTTAATGTTATAGTTTGTTTAAAGTGGGACTATGACTCCTTCTATTACAGCTAGGAGTGTCTTATAGTTACTGTCTGCTCACATGCACATTGGATCTGTTTGATGAGACACTGCACCTGCAGGTCACTACTGCCCTAGGGGCACCATCGATCCTCAACCTTGTCCCATTGGCACATTCAGCAACCAGACCAAACTAGTCTCCCAGGTATATTAGTTTCCCAAGGCTCAATATGCTCAATATTCCTGACGTTTCCTCCCAAGACCAGAGCACAGTGACTGCAGCCTGAGTTGTTGTTGCTATGCTCTACCTTCTCCCATAGAACGGCTGTCAGCCTGGCTCCCCGGGTTATTACTGCGACACTCCTGGGCTAACAGCGCCTAGAGGGGAATGCTGGGAAGGTTTTATTGTCGCCGTGGAGCGGTTGTCCCCAACAGCCCTTTTAGAGACAGCCGAGGAGGGTGTGTCCACGAGGTAACTAACCAATCCACACCTCCTCCTCTGGGTTGGCAATTATAAAGGGCTCCCCAGAATGCTGTCTCCGTCTCTCTTCTCTTTTCTCTGTCTCTCTTTCACCCTCTCTCCGTTTTCCTCTTTCTTCTGGCTCCCCAGAGTGCTGTCTCTATCTGCTATTTTGTCTCGGTCTCTCTATCTCTGTGCCTCTCTCTCTCTCTCTCTCTCTCTCTCTCTCTCTCTCTCTCTCTCTCTCTCTCTCTCTCTCTCTCTCTCTCTCTCTCTCTCTCTCTCTCTCTCTCTCTCTCTCTCTCTCTCTCTCTCTCTCTCTCTCTCTCTCTCTCTCTCACACTCTCTCTCTCTCTGTCTTTCTCTCTCCACTCACTGTTTCCTGTTTCCCACACAGGTTATTTTTGCTCTAAGGGTTCGGCAGCTCCGAGTGTCCTCAGGGAGCCGTCAGTGTAGAGGAGGGCCTATCCAGTTGCAGTACCCAGGGGTATGGTTACACACACACACACACACACACACTACTCTCTCAGGGCTACCATTCTCTAATACTGCTCTATCAGGGTCACACACTCACTGTGCACACACATGCCCATAGGCCCCATGGGATTAAAGCTGTGAAGATAATATTATTGAATCATGTTCTTATATATATTAGATAATATTTAATATCTATAGCTCTGAGCCTGTTCCTCTTTCTAAGATCTGCTTTTACAGAGTACATAATGAAATCTGACAAATTGTTATGCCCACATTTTTTATTCCCGAAGAGAGTGTGTGTGTGTGTCGCGTGCGTGTGTGCGAGTTCTCTCTTGGGTGTGTGTGTGTACAGTATTAGGATGAATCAGATCACAGCTTCTTACATACAGTATTTATTTTCTTTTTTTCAGTTATTACTGCCTGGCAACAGCTTCCTCTATGAAACCAATGAGTTCCCTGTGGGTCATTACTGCCCAACTGGTACCTCCTCCCAGTACCAGTACCCATGCCCTGCTGGGACTACCAACCCACACACTAGAATGGGCAGTCCACAGGACTGCTTGCCATGCCCCCCAGGTGATACACATATCTATCTGGTTGTTACTGTCTATTTAATCACACTTATAATTATTTTACTATATCAAACAGTTCTAGATATAAGAAAAGTTACTTTTCAAGATGCCTGTGCTGCACATCATTAATATCACAAACTCACCCAGGGTGACGCCAAGCGTCAAGTTAATTAGCAATCATCTAACAACATTTTACAAAAACCATTATAATTAAATAATTTTCTTAAATAGGCCCTTGCGGTGCAGTGACTTCCATTTTCAAACGCAGGTTCTTTTTGCTGGACTGTATAAGTTAACTTTTTAATGCCCCCAACTGTACATCATCTGAACAGCTATACATATAGTAACTGATAGAACTACACAGGCCTTTTATTAAAAAATTTCTTAACATTTAACATGTTTGAGGTGCAAGTGGATACCACATTCACCTATTGCCCCGTTTATTGCTATTTTAAAAGGAGATCTATCCTGGTCTGATTGAGTGCTGATCTAAGATCAGTTTGCCTAGATTATAACGAATAAGATTACATGGAAAGGGAGGACCTGATCCAAGATCAGATGAAAACAGGCCCTGGTCTGATTGGTTCTACCTTCATTTCTCAGGGATTTTCTGTGGCGTATCGGGCCAGTTCATCACTGGCTATCTTTGTCACTCTGAAGCAGTGTCCCCAACACATTTTTACATTTTTGTCATTTAGCAGACGCTCTTATCCAGAGCAACTTACAGTTAGTGCGTGCATACATTTTTCATACTGGCCCCCTGTGGGAATTGAACCCACAACCCTGGCGTTGCAAGCGCCATGCTCTACCAACTGAGCTACAGGAGGCTTGACACCTGAAGACAGTGTGACCGGTGACTGATGTCCCCAAGGTCACTACTGTCCAGAGGGCTTGGCTGCAGCGCCACGTCCCTGTCCTCTAGGATATTACAGCAACACCACCAGGAACACACAACTCTCTGACTGCCTGCCCTGCAGGTTTGTGCTGATTAAACACATTTCTTTTAAGTACGAACCATTATTCTTTATCTTATGAAGAAACATTTTTTGATGGATATTTGACTGATATACTGCACATGAAGTTTCTTCATGGAAGAAAAGTTATTTGAATTCAATTTGAATAGCGATTTATATTTGACTGGCATAAAATTGACTTTTGTTGGGCTTCTTTTTGATTGCGCATCAGTGAAGACTTCTCTCTCAAATGCAGGGTTAATTTGTGCCAGCAGAGGGCTCTCCTTCCCTTCTCATCTCTACCAGGCTGGCTCCTACTCCCCTTACAGACACAACTCCAGCCTCCCTGGATCTATCACCTGCTTAGCTGGGCATATGTGCCCACTTGGCAGTGCCATCCAGGTTCCCTGTGTGCCAGGGACTTACCAGGACCAACCTGGGCAGGTAGGGAGGAAGACATCCATAGCAGTATATTTCATCTTGACCACCAGTCTATTAAAGCTGAACAGTTTGTAGGGCCAGGAGTTTTTCTTGACCATGTAATCTGACCAGGAAAAACTCAAGGGCCTAGTTGTAGGTTTGAACTGTGCTTAAAAGAAATCCTGGTCTGGTCAGAAAAAACGACATATACTGCATACTGAGTGTTAATGATATTCTATGTCATCCCTTTCACAGGCTGAGTGTTTTACCTGTCCGCAGGGTTTTACTTTGCAGGCTCAATACATCCTAACACGGGAACACACACGCCGACCCCTTGTCCAAAGGGACACTACTGCCCCCCAGGTAGTGCATATAGGGCAATATACTATTTGTCTTTATTGAAATAAGTGCCACGCATACCATGGTGGCGAAGACACATGGCTGAGAATGACACTAGACCTAAATGGCATCTGTGTGTGATTTCTTTGTTCTCTAGGCACACGGTCTGGTGTGGAGTACCCATGCCCAGCTGGCACGTTTAGTGGGCAGACCAGCACGTCTAATAAGTGTGCCCTGCCCTCCAGGGAAGTACTGCAGCTCTGCAGGGTTGGCAGTGCCTACTGGGCAATGCTCTCCTAGGTGGGTGGCAGCGTTATAAATCATTTTTTCATGTTGAATCGTATCTCTGGTTCAGCATGTATGGTCCTTGAGATTTATGTTGTGTTGTCTCTAGCTATAATTGTGCCCCCCTTTCTTTCTCTGTATTCACTCTCTCCCTCTATACCTCTATACCTCTCTTTTTATTTCTACCTCTTTCATTCTTTCTCTCTCTCGCTCTCTATTTTCTCTCTTATTTTCTCTCTCTCTTTCCCTCCAACCCTCCCTCCTCTCCTCCTCTAGGTATCTTTGTATCCAAGGTTCTGTTACTTCTCAGCCAGCTGGAGAGACTACAGGTGGAAAATGCACCGCTGGGTCCTACTGCCCACTGGGTACCAGTCACATGCTTCTCTGCCCGCCTGGCACTTTTAGCTCCTTTGAAGGTAAAATTTAAACTGCCGACATTTCAGTATGAAGATATTTTTTTATATATCCTGTACTGTATGTATCACGTTTATGTAAGTGTGGTTGCTGTATATGGCCCTTATAAATGATAGGTTTGTCATATCAGGGTTTCTCAAACTTAGTCCTGGGGCCCCCCATTTGTGCACGTTTAGTTTTTTACCCTAGCACTACACTGCTGATTCAAATAATCAAAGATTGATGATGAGTTGGTTATTTGAGTGAGCTGTGTAGTGCTAGGGCAAAAACCAAAATGTGCACCCAGGGGGGTCCCCAGGACCGAGTTTGGGAATCTCTGTGTCATATTATCTTTCATATAAAATGAACACTTTCATATTGATTACATATGACTCATTGGAAGCCCTGAATTATATGAATGATATGAAAATGATGACAATTAATTAATATAATATATAATATTACTATGAAAATGAACTCCATGTGTTCTGGTGTGTTTGCTGTGCAGGGGCAGTATCTGTGGCTGTGTGCCAGCCCTGTGTGCCTGGGCAGTACTGTGCAATCTTTGGCCATGCCTACCCATCTGCTCCCTGCAGCGCCGGGTTCTACTGCCCAATAGGATCCAGAACCCCCACGCCAAATCATAATGCAACAAGTAATAATGCGATAAGTACTTGAAACAGGTGTGCTAGTTCAGGGCTACAACAAAATTGTGAAATGTCTGTGGGTACCCAAGGAGAGGTTTGAAAAAGGCTGATTTATGCAATATGAGTAGGGCCAGGAGTTTTTCCCGATTATGTGTGACCTAACCACGAAAAAACTCTGGTCTAAAGTAATAGACTAGATCTAGCACCCTTTTTCTTTGACAGGTCAAGGGGTCAGGTAAAACTCCAGGCCCCACTAATAATAATGACATAACATACTGTATATCCTCCTCATGATGGAGAGGTCTTGGGACAGATCAATGGAGACATTTGTCCAGGAGGCCACTACTGTCCGATTGCGACAGCTCAGCCAATACACTGCCCCCCAGGTACACTATATTAAGGACATAATGCACTCAGACCAGTTCCAAGGGCAATAAAACCTAATAGGTGTAACAATAAAGCCGTCGTTAAGGCAGCTCTTTAGAAAATTAAATCTAGCACTGTCACTCGTGATCAATATGGCAATGTTATGCTATTTCTATGAGTGTGTGCATGTGTGTGTGTGTGTGTGTGTGTGTGTGTGTCACTTGATGTGGTCCTTTACCAAGATTAGACAATGCCAGACCAAAAATAGATCTTCTCTCTTTATGGCAGTGTGATTTATGTTAAGTGGCTACAACTGTCCCTAGATTGAATAAACTGTCCGTTTAGTGCTCCAAGTTGTGTTAGATACAAGACAGACTCATGGCAGGCTACATTATGTCTCTCGTTGATAAAAGGATGGTCTTTCTGTAGAACAATAATCAAATGAGACGCAATTATTAGATATACTAGAGCATTTCCCCCCTCTAAACTCTCGTGGACAGATTACGCAAGACTTTTGTTCTGAGTTAACCGAGATTACCCCCGCTCTATTTCCTCTATTCCAGGCACCTTTCTGGGTGAATATGGTGGTCAATCAGAGGCATACTGTGAGGCTTGTCCGTCTGGATTCTACTGCCCTGTGTGGGGGCAGACCACCACAGACCTCCGCTGTCCCCAGGGTTGGTTCTGTCCAGTAGGCTCTGTATCAGGGCATCAACCAGGTAAACCGGGTACAGCCAGAAGAGGATGGCCTGGTTCCTCCCTAGGTTCCTTCCTTCTTTTAGCTTTGACTGGCCACTGTGCTTTTGCTTTGCTTGCTCTCTGGGGTCTGAGCAGGGTAATTGTAAAGCACTTTGTGTCATCTGCAAATGTAAAAAGGGCTTTCTAAAACAAACTTGATTGATTTATCCATATTGCTGGTTATTATGTGAGGTCTCATTCTTCTCAGGGTACTTATCAACCAAGCAGAGAAAGAGAAAGCCAGGGATGGGTGAATTACTGTAGATAAATGGGGATAATGTCCAATCATTGTTTGTATGGCATGACAATTAACAAAATAAAAGTTGAATGCAGCACAGTATGGCTCTGTACTAGCCAAAACTGTTCTTTTTTTTCTATTTCCTGTAAGGTAAATAAATAAAGAACACAAACTCCTTTGGTGAGGTGCTGACTAGAGGAAAATAAACTATACAAATGAAAAAGAAAGTTGCACGCTCAAGAACAGATGTGTGTGACTTTATTTTTCATTCGTCTATTTTCTGTGTCAAATTGAATGTGCATAAACACTCTAGATCAGCTAGGTTCATAACCTCCATAAATAGTATGATGCAACTCCTCCATGCTACCACAGTCATTACACCCACTTTTCCCTGCAGTCCACGGGGTCTCCCAGCAGGGGCTAAATAATCCAATAGCGATGCCATGATACCTAATTGAATATTTATAACGTTTGATTCTGTTTCCTGTTTTGTTGCACTGTGTTTAGAATGTCAGTGCCCATCTGGTCATTTGTGCCCATATGGAAGTGCTGAGCTTGTCGTCTGTGCCCCTGGCACCTATCAGTCTTTGACTGGTCAGTCTACATGCAAGACCTGCCCACCAGGTGCCTACCATGTATGCCTGTGTGATTTAAATTTAAGGACACTTTTCTAACACATAAAAGTCTTATTTTCTATGCTATTCAGCCCAAATCCACCCTTTTTAGCGAGCCCAGCTAACCCATTCAGATAGCCTGGTCTCAGATCTGTTTGTGCTGTCTTCCTATGGTCATTGCCACAGTGTTGGCAAGATGGCACAAACTCATCTGGGACCAGGACTCCACACTACGTGGAATTTGTCATCCATTTAGCATACCTGTTAGGTCTTAATTGGTAAAAAATACTTATTGATAATAAAGAACATTCTATTCCAGCCAGCTTTACTCTTTACTTTTCTGTTCCAAGTTTTTACTGTGTGGAAGGAACCTCTCTCCCAGCACCTGCCCAGCTGGCAGTGTGAGTCAGGCTGAGGGGAGGGCATCTCAGAGGGACTGTTCTCCATGCCCTCCTGGGCTCTACTGCAACAGAAGCACTCTCACCTCTCCCTCAGGACCCTGCTCTCGAGGTCAACGCAGGAAAATAACATATCAATAACATTTTAATAACGTTTTAATATCATACTATTTCAGACTGCCCATGCTCTCCAGGTTAGACACACTATAAAGTGATAACACATTAATAACATTTTAATAAGATATTATTTCAGGCATTGCCCATGTGCTTGGGTTTTATTTTCATTATCCATCTTTATGCATTGTGTATTACCTTAGGTCAGTGGTATTCAAACTGTTTCAGCTGGGACCCCATTTTTTACGGCACAATTTCTGGGGACCCCACACCAAATCTAATGACACAACCTTAAAGTCTGTAAATTTACATTTTTACATCGACAAATAAGATGAGAAAAAATAAGAAACCAGCACACTGCTCTTGCTAGAATCACTGCTCTTTATTAAGCTTTACGTATCGGCCTCAATGACTTCATCAGAGCTTTTGTGAGGGTTTAGACTTTGCACAGTTTTTCAGTCTGCACTCTGAAATCTTGCAAGTAAACACGAAAAGGAAGTACCAAGTAGACAATGGATCAACTACGAGAGATCAACTCACCACGAACTGTGAGAGTACCCTCTCACACAAGAAGACGCCATAAGATCCTCTTCCCTACCTCCAACATGGACAACCTAGCTCTGCACTCTACTGAATAACTTAAAATCCAACTCCAGAGACTCGAGAGAAAGAGACTTGTTTGTTCCTGCTTGGCACCACTCGAGTATTGGCGCAACAAGTGAAATTCCAAGAGGACTGAGAATACAGAAAGTGAAAGAAAATGACAAAACTTTTGTTCAGAAATGGGGTGAAATCCTCAGCAAATGTTCTTTAGATTTAATGCTACTAATCAGTGAACATGAGGTTATAATGAAGGAGATTATAGGCCCAGACTTCACAGCCATAGACTCAATCAACCAGTCCATTGGGAAATACAGAGACTTCCTACAAGCAACAAAGATCAAGAAATATCAGCGAGACACAGTGGACTACCAGCTCAACCAGGTCTACACATGGGAAGGCCCAAAGACGGGAGCACCGAGAGGCCAACTTAGGGACGCACCACTGACCTGGGGACGCACCACTGACCTACATGGACAGACAAACCATTTGATACGAAAGTAGAACTGTTTAAATTATTTCGCAAGATTAAACTTAAACACGTGTTTTCCCAAAACACAGTTTGTGGCCTAGAAATTCAACAAAGAACTGTTACACATTTTAAGCCCAAAAGCAAATTCTGTCCTATGGTTAACAACTTCTCGATTAATACCAATTGTAGGTTAGTCGAACAAGAAGTCATGTCTGTATATATGAGAAAAACAAACCATATTCAGAAGAACCTCACCAGGACAGAATTTGCTTTTGGGCTTAAAATGGGTAACAGTTCTTTGTTTAATTTTTAGGCCAGAAACATGTGTTAAAGTTTAATCTTGCGAAAGATTTTAAACAGTTCTACTTTCATAGATACTATTTGAGAGACCGAGATACTAACAAATACCCACCAACAAACTTTATTCTAGAGTTGGCTGTATATGTTTTCCAGTGCAATGGCTGGGAGCGGCGGTAGAGTGTTTTTTGTGGATGAGTGAGGATCTTCCAAGCAGTTTCTCTCACGAAAAACGTCTGTAAGGTTTGAACGTTTTGAGCTACAAACTATGTAACCTAACCCTCATTCCCAAACCTAACGTTAACCATATACCTTAATTATATACCGCTATGCCTAAATACTTTTTTCCCCCTGCTGGTTAACTATCCACTTCCGACAGGTAAACCAATGTCATGGACTCTATAGTCTCCAGTTATAGACTGTCGAATAGCTGGCCAGCACGCACGCCAGATTTGGTTCTGGGTTCTTTTGAGATGATGGACTCTTTAGAGCTTGCAGGTGAATATAATTGAGTGACAGTTGGAGGTTATAGCCTAAACATATTTTTATTGTGTCATGTTCATTTTTAGATGGAGATGGGAACTGGATGGATGTCGTAACTAGGCCATGGTCAGGTCAGGCCTTGGCCGACTCTGCACCTCATCTCAGGAGCCCACTTTATGAACTTCAAAGGCGATATATGTCCCAAAGGTATGCATTGCCTGCTATGTGAACTCTTACACTCTAGTGGTTGCTTCTGTTTATGCCAATAGCCTTAAAAACTGTGCAACATAAAAACAGGCTTGCTGTTTAATAACCATGTTGGATGTGTGTGTTTTATCGTAGAGCATACTAACAATGGACTGGATGAAACTCACCTCATCCACTACAAATGTATAGCATCAACCACAATATGTGCATCTGTCCTATAGGTTTCTACTATCCTGTAGGATCGGCCTACCCTCAGCCCTGTGACACTGGTTCCTACTGTGGTCAGACTGGTCTGGAAGCCCCCAGTGGCCTCTGTACCCCAGGCTACGTATGCTCCAGGGGTTCCAAGGCCCCTCACGCCTCACTCTGCCCCCCTGGACACTACTGCCCCCAGGGCACACCTCTCCCTCTACCCTGCCCCCCTGGAACCCTGAAGGGTAAGAAACAAAAACACTAGCCTGGTCCGAGATCTGTTTGTGCTGTATAGCCAACAACGACCTTAGGAGTTGCATATAGCACAAACAGATCTGGGACCAGGCTACAACAACACTGTTGCTTTACTGTTAATGAATCCCTAGTTCAAATATTGACTATGATGATCATTACAGGATACTTAGAGATCTTTGAATATCCTGCAAGGATCCTATAGGTCATGATTCTGTGAAAGATTAGAGGTTAGGCCACCCCTTTTAGAAATCAGTTGCAAACTCAATCAGGAAGTACTGTACTAATCCTCATCAGTGTTGAAGAGTGACGTTGTTGTTGTTGTTGATGCTGATCAGTGGCGGTTCCTCAGAGGAGGAAGGGGAGGACCATCCTCCTCAGTGAATTTCATAAAAATTTGAATTGTAAAACATGTTGTTTTTTCTTTTCGTTATAATTTTTAGATTAAACTATACTAAATAAATTCACGTCACCAAATAATTTATTAAAACACACTGTTTTGCAATAAAGGTCTACAGTAGCCTCAACAGCACTCTGTAGGGTAGCACCATGGTGTAGCCGGAGGACAGCTAGCTTCCGTCCTCCTCTGGATACATTGACTCCAATACAAAACCTAGGAGGCTCATGGTTCTCACCCCCTTCCATAGACTAGCACAGTAATTATGACAACTTCCGGAGGACGTCCTCCTACCTATCAGAACTCTTGCAGCATGAACTGACATGTTGTCCACCCAATCAAAGGATCAGATAATTAATCTAGTACTGAAAGTATAAGCTACAGCTAGCTAGCCCTGCAGTGCATAAAATGTGGTGAGTAGTTGATTCAAAGAGAGAGAAAGACAATAGTTGAACAGTTTTGAACAAATTAATTTCTTCCAAAATGAAGGAGAAGCAAGAGAAAGACAGAGAGAGATTTCGTCATTTTTTTTCCACTTTCAGTTTCACTTACATAGCTAGCAAATGCAGCTAGCCAGTTTAGCCTACTCAAACACCCTGCTCAAACAGAGGGATGCTATGTTAGCTAGCTGGCTATGACTATCCAACACAACACTCAAACTCTTCCAAGTCAAGGTAAGCTTTTGGTTTGACTAATTTATTGCCACCGCCGGTGTAACTGCTAAACTGCTAACTAACTATACACTGTAAAGTTACTGCATGTCTGTAACGGGTTTACTAACGTGTTACTAGTAGTTCTATTAGCTTTGTTGACTATGATGTTACTTTAGCTAATAGGGTGACAACGATGTAGGCTGTGTGTAGCAGTTATAATATGGTTTGGCTTGGAAAGGTTTTTTCGCCTGGTCACATACAGCTGATGTGTTGTGCATTGAAGTCCACAAACGAAGGTAAATAGTGAGAGGAGGAGAGCGCATAGGAATACAACGTGGTTGCTATGAATGTGAACTGTGTTTACGCTTGACCAGGGGTGTATTCATTCCGGTGATTCTGTTGAAAAACGTTTCTTAAACGGAAGCAAACAGAACAAAACGGGGATAAACATACCTGAATTTGTCCAATAGAAATAGACTAATGATTACACCCTAGATCAGCTAGATGCAGGCAAGAGTGTGCAAGGCGGTATTGAATGTGTCACTGTCTGTCACCTCAACATTTTCTCTTGATCTGTGTGCACCTACGTTGTAATCTTTCATTCATAGGCTAGGTTGTAGCAACCTCATGATGGGTATAGGGATAATTTGAGTATCATGTAGTAGCCTAAACCTATCGATGTTACATTGAACTGGGTGAATGGAATATGAATCACAGTCATCAAATATGCTGTAATAGAAATAAGGCCATGCTCATGAAAAAAAAAAATGCTACTGGCCGCCACTGATGCTGAAGTCCTCACATACCCTGCTATCAAGTGTTTCTTATTGTACAAATTCAGATCGAACCTCCCCATTTCGGACCGTTTTCTTTCCTTTCATGCCTACTGAACGTGACCCTGATGTCCTTACATACGCCACTGGCTGCCACCCTGCTAGCTGTTTACTGGTGCTGTGGAATATGAAAACGTAGTTCATTTAAAAACATTCTCCCCCTGGCTACTATGACAGAGAGGTTGGTCACAATTTAATCTGTGTTTGGGAATGGGGCAATTAAAATCCTATCATATTCAATGTTCTATAACGCTCAGAAAATGTTATTTCTGTTATTTCTGATGTCGTAACTAGGCCATGGTCAGGTCTTGGCCGACTCTGCACCTCATCTCAGGAGCCCACTTTATGAACTTCAAAGGCGATATATGTCCCAAAGGTATGCATTGCCTGCTATGTGAACTCTTACACTCTAGTGGTTGCTTCTGTTTATGCCAATAGCCTTAAAAACTGTGCAACATAAAAACAGGCTTGCTGTTTAATAACCATGTTGGATTAAAGTGTGTTTTATCGTAGAGCATACTAACAATGGACTGGATGAAACTCACCTCATCCACTACAAATGTATAGCATCAACCACAATATGTGCATCTGTCCTATAGGTTTCTACTGTCCTGTAGGATCGGCCTACCCTCAGCCCTGTGACACTGGTTCCTACTGTGGTCAGACTGGTCTGGAAGCCCCCAGTGGCCTCTGTACCCCAGGCTACGTATGCTCCAGGGGTTCCAAGGCCCCTCACGCCTCACTCTGCCCCCCTGGACACTACTGCCCCCAGGGCACACCTCTCCCTCTACCCTGCCCCCCTGGAACCCTGAAGGGTAAGAAACAAAAACACTAACCTGGTCCGAGATCTGTTTGTGCTGTATAGCCAACAACGACCTTAGGAGTTGCATATAGCACAAACAGATCTGGGACCAGGCTACAACAACACTGTTGCTTTACTGTTAATGAATCCCTAGTTCAAATATTGACTATGATGATCATTACAGGATACTTAGAGATCTTTTAATATCATGCAAGGATCCTATAGGTCATGATTCTGTGAAAGATTAGAGGTTAGCCCACCCCTTTTAGAAATCAGCTGCAAACTCAATCAGGAAGTACTGTACTAAAAGGATCAGATAATTAATCTAGTACTGAAAGTATAAGCTACAGCTAGCTAGCCCTGCAGTGCATAAAATGTGGTGAGTAGGTGATTCAAAGAGAGAGAAAGACAATAGTTGATCAGTTTTGAACAAATTAATTTCTTCCAAAATGAAGGAGAAACAAGAGAAAGACAGAGAGAGATTTCGTCATTTTTTTCCACTTTCAGTTTCACTTACATAGCTAGCAAATGCAGCTAGCCAGTTTAGCCTACTCAAACACCCTGCTCAAACAGAGGGATGCTAAGTTAGCTAGCTGGCTATGACTATCCAACACAACACTCAAACTCTTCCAAGTCAAAGGTAAGCTTTTGGTTTGACTAATTTATTGCCACCGCCGGTGTAACTGCTAAACTGCTAACTAACTATACACTGTAAAGTTACTGCATGTCTGTAACGGGTTTACTAACGTGTTACTAGTAGTTCTATTAGCTTTGTTGACTATGACGTTACTTTAGCTAATAGGGTGACAATGATGTAGGCTGTGTGTAGCAGTTATAATATGGTTTGGCTTGGAAAGGTTTTTTCGCCTGGTCACATACAGCTGATGTGTTGTGCATTGAAGTCCACAAACAAAGGTAAAAGGTGAGAGGAGGAGAGCGCATAGGAATACAACGTGGCTGCTATGAATGTGAACTGTGTTTACGCTTGACCAGGGGTGTATTCATTCCGGTGATTCTGTTGAAAAACGTTTCTTAAACGGAAGCAAACAGAACAAAATGGGGATAAATAGAAATAGACTAATGATTACACCCTAGATCAGCTAGATGCAGGCAAGAGTGTGCAAGGCGGTATTGAATGTGTCACTGTCTGTCACCTCAACATTTTCTCTTGACCTGTGTGCACCTACGTTGTAATCTTTCATTCATAGGCTAGGTTGTAGCAACCTCATTTCTGTCTGTGATCTGATTTTCTGATGCTGACTGACTGATCGGTGCCACTGTGTGTTGTTAGGTCGATCAGGCGGGTCCACAGTGGACGACTGCCAGCCTTACTGCGATCAGACAGGCTCGGCCGAGCCTAGCGGTCAGTGTGCTCCTGGCTACTACTGTCCAGGGGGACAGAGCACTGATAGACCATCGCAACATGTGTGTGGAGTTGGTTATTTCTGAGAGGAGGTTAGTGCCAATGTCCTCAGGGCTAATTTACAATATCCGTACTGTACTGGCATACCACTTAGAATGCATGTCCAATACATTGCTTCTTTGAAAATCTTATTCCACAGAAAACAGTTGCAACTTATATCATAATAATATCATACTATGTATTATAAGTCATATTACAAAGGAAATGTGTGTGCTGCTGGTCTTTCAGGGTAGTGTAAGAGCTAGCCTGTGCCCCGGGAAGCTACCAGCCTCATGGGGGTCAGCACCGATGTGAGATGTGTCTTTCTGGCTTCTACTGTCTTGAAGAAACTACATCTTATGATTTTCTCCCCCTTTTCTTTCAATACATTTTTTATTGATGTCTCGATAACAGAACCGGATAGACCCATCACATCATAGATAATCACACACACGCACATGTGAGTACGCAGACCCGCGAGCAACTGCGGCCGCTCATGATGAGTTCAAGTTGCCCATCCCTGCCCCAAACCAATCTCCAGGACCACAATCTTCTTCCAAACACTAACAGAAACACATCCAGGTCTAGAAGTGGCTGGAGCAGGGGCTGGGGGACTGCTAGCAAATCAAATCAAATGTTATTTGTCACATGCGCCGAATACAAGAGGTGTAGACCTTACCATGAAATGCTTACTTACAAGCTCTTAACCAACAATGCAGTTTTAAGAAAATTGAGTTATGAAAATACTAAATAAACTAAAGTAAAAAAAAGTAACACAATAAAATAATAATAACATAAGCATTAGCCATATATGAATGTGTGTAGGCCAGTGCTCTCCAACCCTGTTCATGGAGAGCTACCCTCCTGTAGGTTTTCGCTCCAACCCCAGTTGTAACCAACCTACTTTAGCTAATCAACCAGCTAATTATTAGATTCAGGTGCGCTAGATTAGGGTTGGAGCGAAAACCTACAGGAGGGTAGCTCTCAGATATACACAGATATACTGTATGCATTACCACCGACTAGGGTTTCAACATTCTGGTAAAACATATTTTTTTAGTTTCTAATGACATCATTTCCGTATCTAGTGCACTTCTTTTGACCAGAGCCAACGTAGTGCACTATATGGGGGTATAGGACGTCATTTGAGATGTACTCTCGTATGTCCACAGGGATGTTCTGTGCCCTCCCTGGGCTCTCCCAGAAAACGGGTCCTTGCCAGGCAGGATACCACTGTACTCCTGGTGCCATCACAACCAATGCTACTGAATACTAGGTGCCATTGTGGTAACATTGAATGAAGAGGCACAAACAGCTGTGGTCATCTTTTGATATGTTTGCTCTTTCTGTGCATGTCAAACACAAGTACCCTACAAGGGACATTTTACCACACCTTTATCATAAAACATCACAACTCCCCACAATGTGATGGGGAGTTGATCAAAATCAAACAGTATACAAGGAATGCATGTTTCTTCATTGTGTTGTTTTCCAGTGGAATTCTACCAGTAATAATCCACTACTGTCCAGCTGGCACTGGCTACCCTCTTCTGTGCCCATCGGGCTCTCTCTCCAGCTCCCCGGGACTGAGGGGCGTAGAGGAGTGCCAGCGTTGCCCCCCTTGGCACTTCTGTGACAGGCCTGAGCTGGTGCTGACCTTGGACGCCGCCCCGTGTAGCGCTGGGTAATATAAACACATGCTGCTCGTCTCCTAATGAGGAGCCCTCGGCTAATGCCTGACCAAAATGCAACTAAAACTGATACAATTTATGTCGTTAATCTTGCAGTTTATGTCTCTGTCTCAACTGACCTGGAAACAGTGGGAAGGAAACGACTCAGAAAATGCAGTTGTTATGCTCACTGACTTTCTAATCGTTGTGCTCATTGCTGTGAGAGAAATTAACAAAACAGACTCAAATCAGCCAATCGAGAGATACAGATTGAGCTAAGCATTTCCTGTCCATCTATTGTATATATCTACACTACAGTGTGTGGTTGACTCTTTCTCTCCTTATCTAGGTATGTTTGTCTAGGGGGTAGCTCCAGTGCCCACCCCTCTGATGGTCTCCATGGTTACCTGTGCCCCACAGGGCATCGCTGTCCTGTTGGCACAGCTTCAGAGGTACCCTGTGAGCCTGGCATCTACAGTCCTGCCCCTGGCGCCGCCCACTGCCTCATCTGCCCTAATGGCACCATGTGTCCCTCCTCTGCCACCCAAGAGCCCTCTCTCTGCCCTGCTGGTGATTATACAAATAATATTATAGAATGTAATATAACTATTACTTCTCAAATTAAATGTAGAAATTACATCTTAATGGGAAGTAATGAATTTGAATATAATTAATTACTTCATAGATTCACTAGTGTACTGTAAGTGAATGCACTTATTCACAGCAGGCATTTTCCGCTTCTCTCCTTTTCCCACCCAGGTCATTTCTGTCCTGCCGGGTGTGTGTTACCCCTGCCCTGTCCTGTTTGGACCCTCAGTGAACAGACAGGAGCCCCCTCCCCCTCTGCATGCAGGCCCTGTCCTGTTTGGACCCTCAGTGAACAGACAGGAGCCCCCTCCCCCTCTGCATGCAGGCCCTGTCCTGTTTGGACCCTCAGTGAACAGACAGGAGCCCCCTCCCCCTCTGCATGCAGGCCCTGCCCCTCTGTGCTCTACGCCAGCTCGCCTGGCACCTCACTATCACAAGCTCTAGTCAGACATTAGAATAGCAAAGAATAGATCTGTAGTAACAGTACTACACTCTTAGAAAAAAAAGGTGCGATCTACAACCTAAAAGGGTTCTTCAGCTTTCCCTATAGGACAACCCTTTGAATAACTATTTTTGGTTCCAGGTAGAACCCTTTTCGATTCCATGTAGAACCCTTTCCACTGAGTGTTCTACATGGAACCCAAAAGGCTTCTGCCTGTAACCAAAAAGGATTATATCTGGAACCAAAAAGGGTTCTCCTATGGGGACAGCTGAAGATCCCTTTTGGAAGCCTTTTTTGTAAGAGTGTATATACTGCGCAGGGTTCAACTCCGGACACTACTGTCTATTGTGGATGAAACATATGACCAATTGCTTGGTTGATAATTATTGTCCCCCACAATGAAATTGGGGGGGGGGGGACTATGGATCTGTCTCCACCGCCCGTTCGTACGTACGTACATTAATACGTACGTTAGTCACACACTATATCTCAGACACCACTGACCCGATTTTGACGAAACTTGGGTGAATGACGCAATGAATTGAGGCTGTTCTAAGGGCAAAAGGGGGTGCAACTCAATATTAGGAAGGTATTCCTAATGTTTTGTACACTCAGTGTATATGCATCTCCTCATAACCTATAAGCTCGGCCCATTAAATTTTCCCCAATTTAGAATTTGAACAAGCATATCGCCTTATCCCGTTTGAGCTACATTCATGACATTTTGTACATATATGAATCTCCTCATGAGAAACACATTTTCCATAAGGCTCTATAAGCTCCATTCATTCCCAAAAGGTGAACATTTTTTGAGCGTATGTAGACTATCTATAGGCACTGTAATTACATACAGATACAGTTGAGAATTAATAATGTTGGTAATGCTGTAGTCTTTAAAAAAATTATGTATATATATATAATGGGGGGGGGGGGGGACTATGGATCTGTCCCGTACGTTCGTACGTACACTACATGACCAAAAGTATGTGGACACCTGCTCGTCGAACATCTCATTCAAAAATCATGGCCATTAATATGGAGTTGGACCCCCTTTGCTGCTATAACAGCCTCCATTCTTCTGGGAAGGCTTTCCACTAGATGTTGGAACATTTCTGCAGGGACTATGCATTGGGGCAGGTAGCGTTCTCCTGGCATCCGCCAAACCCAGATTAGTCCGTCAGACTGACAGATGGTGAAGCGTGATTCATCACTCCAGAAAACGCGTTTCCCCTGCTCCAGAGTCCAATGGCGGCGAGCTTTACACCACTCCAGCCGAAGCTTGGCATTGCGCATGGTGATCTTAGACTTGTGTGCGGCTACTCGGCCATGGAGGATAGACGATTTTGACGCACCACGTGCTTCAGCACTCGGCAGTCCCGTTCTGTGAGCTTGTGTGGCCTACCACTACACGGCTGAGCCGTTGTTGCTCCTAGATGTTTCCACTTCACAATAACAGCACTTACAGTTGACCGGGGAAGCTCTAGCAGGTCAGAAACTGCCAATATTTTCTATGGATATTGCATTTTATAAACCTGTCAGCAACAGGTGTGGTTGAAATAGCCGAATCCACTAATTTGAAGGGGTGTCCACATACTTTTGTATATACAGTACCAGTCAAAGGTTTGGACACACCTACTCATTCAAGGGTTTTTCTTTATTTTTACTATTTTCTACATTGTAGAATAATAGTTAAGACATCAAAACTATGAAATAACACATATGGTATCATGTAGTAACCAAAAAAGTGTTAAACAATTCTTCAAATAGCCACCCTTTGCCTTGATGACAGTTTTGCACACTCTTGGCATTCTCTCAACCAGCTTCACCTGGAATGCTTTTCCAACAGTCTTGAAGGAGTTCCCACATATGCTGAGCACATGTTGGCTGCTTTTCCTTCACTCTGCCGTCCGACTCATCCCAAACCATCTCAATTGGGTTGAGGTCGGGGGATTGTGTAGGCCAGGTCATCTGATGCAGCACTCCATCACTCTCCTTCTTGGTAAAATAGCCCTTACACAGCCTGGAGGTGTGTTGGGTCATTGACCTGTTGAAAAACAAATTATATTCCCACTAAACCCAAACCAGATGGGATGGCGTATCGCTGCAGAATGCTGTGGTAGCCCTGCTGGTTAAGGGTGCCTTGAATTCTAAATAAATAACAGACCGTGTCACCAGCAAAGCACCCCCACACCATAACACCTCCTCTTCCATGCTTTACAGTGGGAACTACACATGCAGAGATCATCCGTTTACCCACACCGCGTCTCACAAAGACACAGCGGTTGGAAACAAAAATCTCCAATTTGGACTCCAGACCAAAGGACAAATTTCCACCGGTCTAATGTCCAATGTTCGTGTTTCTTGGCCCAAGCAGGTCTCTTCTTCATATTGGTGTCCTTTAGTAGTGGTTTCTTTGCAGCAATTCGACCATGAAGGCCTGATTCACACAGTCCCCTCTGAACAGTTGATGTTGAGATGTGTCTGTGACTTGAACTCTGTGAAGCATTTATTTGGGCAGCAATTTCTGAGGCTGGTAACTCTAATGAACTTATCCTCTGCAGCAGAGGTAACGCTGGGTCTTCCATTCCTGTGGTGGCCCTCATGAGAGCCAGTTTCATCATAGTGCTTGATGGTTTTTGCGACTGCACTTGAAGAAACTTTCAAAGTTCTTGAAATGTTCCGTATTGACTGACCTTCATGTCTTAAAGTAATGATGTACTGTCGTTTCTCTTTGCTTATTTGAGCTGTTCTTGCCATAATATGGACTTGGTCTTTTACCAAATAGGGCTATCTTCTGTATACCCCCATACATTGTCACAACACAACTGATTGGCTCAAACGCATTAAGAAGGAAATAAATTCCACAAATTAACTTTTAAGAAGGCACACCTGTTAAGTGAAATGCATTCCAGGTGACTACCTCATGAAGCTGGTTGAGAGAATGCCAAGAGTGTACAAAGCTGTCATCAAGGCAAAGGGTGGCTATTTGAAGAATCTCAAATATAAAATACATTTTGATTTGTTTTTGGTTAGTACATGATTCCATATGTGTTATTTGATAGTTTTGATGTCTTCACTATTATTGTACAATGTAAAAATAGTAAAAATAAAGAAAAACCCTTGAATGAGTAGGTGTAGACTTGTAGTGTATATTGTACGTTTGTACGTTCGTAAGTTAGTCACACATGTTATCTCAGACACCACTTGGGTGAATGAAGTGTCTTGCCATGGAGATCTGACATTTACAAAATTACAGTCCTTGGGGGACAACATGTTTACTGTTGCCTTGTTTAATATTAAATCTGAATTTCTTGCACCGATTACTATTGACTAGATGTTATGCAAGGAACCAAGCAGGAGAAGCAGATTGGATAGAGTATAAAAGCAAACAGGTTGGTGTGATTGTGTGTGTGTTTGGTTGTTGTTACCAGGCCTATTTCTGCCAGCGTGGAGCGCCAGGTCCAGATCCCCAGAGCTCAGCCATCTTTCCCAGGAACGGGCCCTGCCCCGTGGGCCACTATTGCCTGTCTGGGACCCTCTCCCCACTGCCGTGTCCTGCAGGCAGCATCCGAAACCACACCGGTACTTAGAGATACATCAACGTGATAAGGATTCTTGCTGGGATTCAAGCCAACACAGATTAACGACCTGTGTACTGCGATTCACTTTTAAGGGTGATTTATGCTTGAGCTGACATCCACGGTGACACAATCTCGGGGAACATCTGGGAATTGCCTTTGAAGGTCTATCGCAGTGTGCAGGTTGTTAATCTGCGTTGGTTTGAATCCTGGCCTTACTTAGTACTGTTTTTTTGTATTAGATACAGTCGATAACTGCACATTGGTTTAGTGTAAACTACGAAGTGCCGTTACAAATCAGATACACACCTATTTTTTAAACTCACTCCTGATATCGGCATGTTCTGCTTTAGTGCTAAATGGCATGCATTTATCAGGAGTCAACAGTGATCTGAATGCTCACTGGCTCAAGGCGGAGCTATGCCTTTATTCAAAGATTTGATCTGAATAATGCAAAATTAATGTAAGCGTGTGAATGTCTTTTGTTACTGTTATCCAACAGGGGGGTTATCCATAGACAGCTGCTCCCCCTGTCCCCCCGGACACTACTGTTCCAGTGAGGGCCTCCCCCAGTGGCCTGTGTGCTGCTGGCTTCTACTGCCCATTTGACTTCTCCCTATGGTGAGCCCTATCCTGCTCGCCTCACTCCTGTCCAATTGGACTACAGTAGAACCTCAAAGATTTTAACTTCGAAATGTATGGACTGACTGGTCAACTGAATGGTCAATATCAAACCGGAACATGTATTAAATATTTTCTATTGTGTTGAAGTTTGATGTGTTTTTTGACATTGCAGCGTTCTGAACCCCACCATTCCCGACGTGTTCATATCTCTGAGGTCCTATAGTAATGAATAATAATGGTAATCGATAGGATTTAAAATGTTTTTTTTTTGACTGTTATAGAAACAGGGATGACGAGATGACAGTAAGAGTGATGGATGCGGGGATGCAAACCCAGTCTCTGCACCATCGTACTACACTGGCTCTGACGCTCGTCGGATGTGGCAGGGCTTGAAAACTATTACAGACTACAAAGGAAAGCACAGCCGCGAGCTGCCCAGTGACACAAGCCTACCAGACGAGCTAAACCACTTCTATGCTCGCTTCGAGGCAAGCAACACTGAAGCATGCATGAGAGCACCAGCTGTTCCGGATTACTATGTGATCACGCTCTCCGTAGCCGATGTGAGTAAGACTTTTAAGCAGGTCAACATTCACAAGACCGCAGGGCCAGACGGATTACCAGGACGTGTACTCCGAGCATGTGCTGACCAACTGGCAAGTGTCTTCACTGACATTTTCAACATGTCCCTGACTGAGTCTGTAATACCAACATGTTTCAAGCAGATCACCATAGTCCCCGTGCCCAAGGACTCTAAGATAACCTGCCTAAATGACTACCGACCCGTAGCACTGACGTCTGTAGCCATGAAGTGCTTTGAAAGGCTGGTCATGGCTCACATCAACAGCATTATCCCAGAAACCCTAGACCCACTCCAATTTGCATACCGCCCCAACAGATCCACAGATGATGCAATCTCTATTGCACTCCACACTGCCCTTTCCCACCTGGTCAAGAGGAACACCTACGTGAGAATGCTATTCATTGACTACAGCTCAGCATTCAACACCATAGTGCCCTCTAAGCTCATCACTAAGCTAAGGATCCTGGGACTAAACACCTCCCTCTGCAACTAGATCCTGGACTTCCTGACGGGCCGCCCCCAGGTGGTAAGGGTAGGTAACAACACATCTGCCACACTGATCCTCAACACGAGGGCCCCTCAGGGGTGAGTGCTCAGTCCCCTCCTGTACTCTCTGTTCACCCATGACTGCATGGCCAGGCACGACTCCAACACCATCATTAAGTTTGCCGACGACACAACAGTGGTAGGCCTGATCACCGACAACGATGAGACAGCCTATAGGGAGGAGGTCAGAGACCTGGCCGTGTGGTGCCAGGACAACAACCTCTCCCTCAACGTGACCAAGACAAAGGAGATGATTGTGGACTACAGGAAAAAAAAGAGGACTGAGCACGCCCCCATTTTCATCGACGGGGCTGTAGTGGAACAGGTTGAGAGCTTCAAGTTCCTTGGTGTCCACATCACCAACGAACTATCATGGTCCAAACACACCAAGACAGTCGTGAAGAGGGCACGACAAAGCCTATTCCCCCTCAGGAGACTGAAAAGATTTGGCATGGGTCCTCAGATCCTCAAAAAATTCTACAGCTGCACCATCGAGAGCATCCTGACTGGTTGCATCACCGCCTGGTATGGCAACTGCTTGGCCTCCGACCGCAAGGCACTACAGAGGGTAGTGCGTACGGCCCAGTACATCACTGGGGCCAAGCTTCCTGCCATCCAGGACCTCTATACCAGGCGGTGTCAGAGGAAGGCCCTCAAAATTGTCAAAGACTCCAGCCACCCTAGTCATAGACTGTTCTCTCTGCTACCGCACGGCAAGCGGTACCGGAGTGCCAAGTCTAGGTCCAAAAGACTTCTCAACAGCTTCTACCCCTAAGCCATAAGACTCCTGAACAGCTAATCATGGCTACCCGGACTATTTGCACTGCCCCCCCACCCCATCCTTTTTACGCTGCTGCTACTCTGTTAATTATTTATGCATAGTCACTTTAACTCTACCCACATGTACATATTACCTCAACTACCTCAACTAGCCGGTGCCCCCGCACATTGACTCTGCAACGGTACCCCCCTGTATATATAGCCTCCCTACTGTTACTTTATTTTACTTCTGCTCTTTTCTTTCTCAACACTTTTTTTGTTGTTGTTTTATTTTTACTTTTTTTGTTAAAAATAAATGCACTGTTGGTTAAGGGCTCTAAGTAAGCATTTCACTGTAATGTCTGCACCTGTTGTATTCGGTGCATGTGACCAATACAATTTGATTTGATTTGATTTGAAATCACTTTGACAAACTCAGCTCATCCGTTTAATATGTACAACAGCCACCAGAGAGAGAGTCCTAAATTGCTCCCTAATCCTCCATTTGGCCTAACCCTTCAATGTTTGCAAATCTATAAGTAACAATATGGTGATTCGCTGATTAAAACCCTATCAAAATACACTGAGTGTACAAAACATTAGGAACTTCCCAATATTGAGTTGCACCCGCTTTGCCCTCAGAACAGCCTCAATTTGTCGGGGCATGAACTCTACAAGGTGTCAAAAGCATTCCACAGGAATGCTGGCCGATGTTGACTCCAATGCTTCCCACAGTTGTGTCAGGTTGGCTGGATGTCTTTTTGGTGGTGGACCATTCTTGATATACACGGGAAACTGTTGAGCGCGGAAAAACCCAACAGCGTTGCAGTTCTTGACACACTCAAACTGGTGCTGCTGGCACCTACTACCATAACTTGTTCAAAGGCACTTAAATCTTTTGTCTTGCCCATTCACCTCTGAATGGCACACATACACAATCCATGTCTCAAATGTCTCAAGGCTTAAACATCCTTCTTTAACCTGTCTCTTTCCCTTCATAATAATAATAATATGCCATTTAGCAGACGCTTTTATCCAAAGCAACTTACAGTCGTGCGTGCATACATTTTTGTGTATGGGTGGTCCCGGGGATCGAACCCACTACCTTTGCGTTACAAGCGCCGTGCTCTACCAGCTGAGCTACAGAGGACCATCATCTACGCTGATTGAAGTGGATTTAACAAGTGACATCAATAAGGGATCATAGCTTTCATCTGGATTCACCTGGTCAGTCTATGTCATGGAAAGAGCAGGTGTTCCTAAGGATTTGTACACTTAGTGTATTTTTTGTTGTTGTTGTATTTTGTATTTTTTTTTGGGGGGGGGGGGTAGATCAGCTTAATATTGCAGATAGATTGTAACTTCCATCAATGTAATTGTCTGCATCACTTCCAATCCCCCATGTTTATATATACACTGCTCAAAAAAATAAAGGGAACACTTAAACAACACAATGTAACTCCAAGTCAATCACACTTCTGTGAAATCAAACTGTCCACTTAGGAAGCAACACTGATTGACAATACATCTCACATGCTGTTGTGCAAATGGAATAGACAACAGGTGGAAATTATAGGCAATTAGCAAGACACCCCCAATAAAGGACTGGTTTTGCAGGTGGTGACCACAGACCACTTCTCAGTTCCTATGCTTCCTGGCTGATGTTTTGGTCACTTTTGAATGCTGGTGGTGCTTTCACTCTAGTGGTAGCATGAGACGGAGTCTACAACCCACACAAGTGGCTCAGGTAGTGCAGCTCATCCAGGATGGCACATCAATGCGAGCTGTGACAAGAAGGTTTGCTGTGTCTGTCAGCGTAGTGTCCAGAGCATGGAGGCGCTACCAGGAGACAGGCCAGTACATCAGGAGACGTGGAGGAGGCCGTAGGAGGGCAACAACCCAGCAGCAGGACTGCTACCTCCGCCTTTGTGCAAGGAGGAGCAGGAGGAGCACTGCCAGAGCCCTGCAAAATGACCTCCAGCAGGCCACAAATGTGCATGTGTCTGCTCAAACGGTCAGAAACAGACTCGATGAGGGTGGTATGAGGGCCCGACGTCCACAGGTGGCATTTGCCAGAGAACACCAAGATTGGCAAATTCGCCACTGGCGCCCTGTGCTCTTCACAGATGAAAGCAGGTTCACACTGAGCACATGTGACAGACGTGACGCCGTGGAGAACGTTCTGCTGCCTGCAACATCCTCCAGCATGACCGGTTTGGTGGTGGGTCAGTCATTGTGTGGGGTGGCATTTCTTTGGGGGGCCGCCAGAGGTAGCCTGACTGCCATTAGGTACCGAGATGAGATCCTCAGACCCCTTCTGAGACCATATGCTGGTGCGGTTGGCCCTGGGTTCCTCTTAATGCAAGACAATGCTAGACCTCATGTGGCTGGAGTGTGTCAGCAGTTCCTGCAAGAGGAAGGCATTGATGCTATGGACTGGCCCGCCCGTTCCTCAGACCTGAATCCAATTGAGCACATCTGGGACATCATGTATTGCTCCATCCACCAACGCCACGTTGCACCACAGACTGTCCAGGAGTTGGCGGATGCTTTAGTCCAGGTCTGGGAGGAGATCCCTCAGGAGACCATCCACCACCTCATCAGGAGCATGCCCAGGCGTTGTAGGGAGGTCATACAGGCACGTGGAGGCCACACACACTACTGAGCCTCATTTTGACTTGTTTTAAGGACATTACATCAAAGTTGGATCAGCCTGTAGTGTGGTTTTCCACTTTAATTTTGAGGGTGACTCCAAATCCAGACCTCCATGGGTTGATACATTTTATTTCCATTTGTGTGATTTTGTTGTCAGCACATTCAACTATGTAAAGAAAAAAGTGTTTAATAAGATTATTTCATTCATTCAGATCTAGGATGTGTTATTTTAGTGTTCCCTTTATTTTTTTGAGCACTGTATGTATATATACAGTGGGGAGAACAAGTATTTGATACACTGCCGATTTTGCAGGTTTTCCTACTTACAAAGCATGTTTAGGTCAGTAATTTTGATCATAGGTACACTTCAACTGTGAGAGACGGAATCTAAAACAAAAATCCAGAAAATCACATTGTATGATTTTTAAGTAATTAATTTGCATTTTATTGCATGACATAAGTATTTGATCACCTACCAACCAGTAAGAATTCCGGCTCTCACAGACCTGTTAGTTTTTCTTTAAGAAGCCCTCCTGTTCTCCACTCATTACCTGTATTAACTACACTTGTTTGACCTCTCCACAATGGCAAAGACCAGAGAGCTGTGTAAGGACATCAGGGATAAAATTGTAGACCTGCACAAGGCTGGGATGTGCTACAGGACAATAGGCAAGCAGCTTGGTGAGAAGGCAACAACTGTTGGTGCAATTATTAGAAAATTGAAGAAGTTCAAGGTGACGGTCAATCACCCTCGGTCTGGGGCTCCATGCAAGATCTCACCTCGTGGGGCATCAATGATCATGAGGAAGGTGAGGGATCAGCCCAGAACTACACGGCAGGACCTGGTCAATGACCTGAAGAGAGCTGGGACCACAGTCTCAAAGAAAACCATTAGTAACACATTACGCCGTCATGGATTAAAATCCTGCAGCGCACGCAAGGTCCCCCTGCTCAAGCCAGCGCATGTCCAGGCTCGTCTGAAGTTTACCAATCACCATCTGGATGATACAGAGGAGGAATGAGAGAAGGTAATGTGGTCTGATGAGACAAAAATAGAGCTTTTTGGTCTAAACTCCACTCGCCGTGTTTGGAGGAAGAAGAAGGATGAGTACAACCCCAAGAACACCATCCCAACCGTGAAGCATGGAGGTGGAAACATCATTCTTTGGGGATGCTTTTCTGCAAAGGGGACAGGACGGCTGCATCGTATTGAGGGGAGGATGGATGGGGCCATGTATCACGAGATCTTGGCCAACAACCTCCTTCCCTCAGTAAGAGCATTGAAGATGGGTCGTGGCTGGGTCTTCCAGCATGACAATGACCCGAAACACACATCCAGGGCAACTAAGGAGTGGCTCCGTAAGAAGCATCTCAAGGTCCTGGAGTGGCCTAGCCAGTCTCCAGACCTGAACCCAATAGAAAATCTTTGGAGGGAGCTGAAAGTCCGTATTGCCCAGCGACAGCCCCGAAACCTGAAGGATCTGGAGAAAGTCTGTATGGAGGAGTGGGCCAAAATCCCTGCTGCAGTGTGTGCAAACCTGGTCAAGACCTACAGGAAACATATGATCTCTGTAATTGCAAACAAAGGTTTCTGTACCAAATATTAAGTTCTGCTTTTCTGATGTATCAAATACTTATATCATGCAATAAAATGCAAATTAATTACTTAAAAATCATACAATGTGATTTTCTGGATTTTTGTTTTAGATTCCGTCTCTCACAGTTGAAGTGTACCTATGATACAAATGACAGACCTCTACATGCTTTGTAAGTAGGAAAACCTGCAAAATCGGCAGTGTATCAAATACTTGTTCTCCCCACTGTATATACATACACACACATACATTCACATATATATATATACACATACACACACATACATTCACATATACATATACACACATACACACCCACATACATACATACAGTGAGGGAAAAAAGTATTTGATCCTTTGCTGATTTTGTACGTTTGCCCACTGACAAAGAAATGATCAGTCTATAATTTTAATGGTAGGTTTATTTGAACAGTGAGAGACAGAATAACAACAACAAAATCCAGAAAAACGCATGTCAAAAATGTGATAAATTGATTTGCATTTTAATGAGGGAAATAAGTATTTGACCCCCTCTCAATCAGAAAGATTTCTGGCTCCCAGGTGTCTTTTATACAGGTAACGAGCTGAGATTAGGAGCACACTCTTAAAGGGAGTGCTCCTAATCTCAGTTTGTTACCTGTATAAAATAGACCTGTCCACAGAAGCAATCAATCAATCAGATTCCAAACTCTCCACCATGTCCAAGACCAAAGAGCTCTCCAAGGATGTCAGGGACAAGATTGTAGACCTACACAAGGCTGGAATGGGGTACAAGACCATAGCCAAGCAGCTTGGTGAGAAGGTGACAACAGTTGGTGCGATTATTCGCAAATGGAAGAAACACAAAATAACTGTCAATCTCCCTCGGCCTGGGGCTCCATGCAAGATCAAACCTTGTGGAGTTGCAATGATCATGAGAATGGTGAGGAATCAGCCCAGAACTACACGGGAGGATCTTGTCAATGATCTCAAGGAAGCTGGGACCATAGTCACCAAGAAAACAATTGGTAACACACTACACCGTGAAGGACTGAAATCCTGCAGCGCCCGCAAGGTCCCCCTGCTCAAGAAAGCACATGTACAGGGCCGTCTGAAGTTTGCCAATGAATATCTGAATGATTCAGAGGAGAACTAGGTGAAAGTGTTGTGGTCAGATGAGACCAAAATGGAGCTCTTTGGCATCAACTCAACTCGCCGTGTTTGGAGGAGGAGGAATGTTGCCTATGACCCCAAGAACACCATCCCCACCGTCAAACATGGAGGTGGAAACATTATGCTTTGGGGGTGTTTTTCTGCTAAGGGGACAGGACATGGTGACAATGGACGGGGCCATGTACCGTCAAATCTTGGGTGAGAACCTCCTTCCCTCAGCCAGGGCATTGAAAATGGGTCGTGGATGGGTATTCCAGCCTGACAATGACCCAAAACACACGGCCAAGGCAACAAAGGAGTAGATCAAGAAGAAGCACATTAAGGTCCTGGAGTGGCCTAGCCAGTCTCCAGACCTTAATCCCATAGAAAATATGTGGAGGGAGCTGAAGGTTCGAGTTGCCAAATGTCAGCCTCAAAACCTTAATGACTTGGAGAAGATCTGCAAAGAGGAGTGGAACAAAATCCATCCTGAGATGTGTGCAAACCTGGTGGCCAACTTCAAGAAACGTCTGACCTCTGTGATTGCCAACAAGGGTTTTGCCACCAAGTACTAAGTCATGTTTTGCAGAGGGGTCAAATACTTATTTCCCTCATTAAAATGCATATCAATTTATAACATTTTTGACATGCGTTTTTCTGGATTTTTTGTTGTTGTTATTCTGTCTCTCACTGTTCAAATAAACCTACCATTAAAATTATAGACTGATCATGTCTTTGTCAGTGGGCAAACGTACAAAATCAGCAGGGGATCAAATACTTTTTTCCCTCACTGTACATACATACATACATACATACATACATACATACATACATACATATATATAATATATAAAAAATATATATATTCCCCTTTATTCTCCTTTATTACTTTCCAACCCCGCCACCCTTTCCCCACTTGGAGTAAACTAGTGAACAACAATGCATAGGCCTCTACTTCCAGCCCATACCCACTATCTACATTTTATGGACACAGTCAATTTTACAATAATTACATTTTGTTTGTTCTTTCTCCTGAACTTCTTCTACTCTCAACCTCTCCGATCATTTTCATGATGTCCATCCGGTTTGCTTCAATATGCCATATCTTTCTAACTGTGCTCCTTCACAAAAGCTCCCAACCTACAACCCATACACTTATTATGGACACAGCGTGCCTACATTATTAGGTATCTTGTTATTGTTTGTTGTTAGTTGTTATTAGTCCCATCCTTCAATTCCATTCAACACCTCCCATCTATCTTTTAACACCATCCATATAGGATTTCTATTTGCCATATATATTTCAACTGTACTTTCTATTCTCATTGTTTCTACAGATTGTGAATTGAAAATAAACATTTTTGCTAATAGTATTATGTTATTGATCGATTGACTAAGACTTTTCAGATCACCCAGTAGTGCTATCTGCAGGGTTAGCTCCAGGTAAATATTGCAATCCTTTAGCCATTCTTGGCCAAAAACAAGCTTGTCCAAAAACAAGCTACAAATGGACAGTACCAAAACAAATGATCTAATGATTCTGTCTCTTCGCAGCAAAATCTGCAGAGCCGGGAAGATTGTATCACCCATATAAATAACATTCTATTGGTAGCAAGAATTTTATATAATAATTTAAATTGAAAGATTCTAAGTTTTGAATCTGGTGTCGTTTTGCGTATCAGTTCATAAACACTATGCCATGGGATCGGTACGTCAAAAATATCTTCCCAACTATTTTGCAATCTATTTGGGACGGCTGTCAATCCTTTGGTCCTTAAATGAAACTGATATACTTTTTTATTTATCACAGTTTTCCTTAACCAATTATGTTCTTTAATGCAAGGCCGACAGACAAGTTCCTTACTTTCTCCTCCTTCCACTTTCCTCTTCCATTTTTGCGGTAAAGCTGCAATTATTTGGTTGTAATTTTGGGTAGAGCAGACATTTCCATATGTTTTTGTAAGCTGCATGTGCGACATAACTCCACCAGTCCTACCGATAAAATCACTTACAAAGATTATACCTTTTTTAAACATTTTGTCAAAAAAAAAAAGTTTGTTTGTCAATTAGTATATTTGAGTTTAACCACAATATTTGTTGCATTATTTGTTCTGTCGTTTCTGGAGGATTAAATTAAAATTGCAACCAACTTTCTATGGCTTGTTTTAGAAATAGTGATATCTGGGAGATGATTTCCTTTTCAAATAACTGAAAGTGAGAGGTTGTAATCTGAATAAAGGGAAAAAGGCCATTCTTGAACATTGGGTGAGACAATCTTACTAATTTGCTAGAGAACCAGTTCGGATTTAAGTATAACTTTTGTATGACTGAAGCTTTTTAGTGATAGGTCTAATGCTTTAATATTTAATAATTTCTGTCCTCCGAATTCATATTCATTATATAAATAGGCCCGTTTAATTTTGTCTGGCTTGCCGTTCCAAATAAAATGGAATATTTTTTTCTCATATAATTTCAAAAACTGTTCGCTAGGCATAGGCAAGACCATTAGCAAATAGGTAAACTGGGATAATACTAAAGAGTTAATCAGGGTGATTTTTCCACAAATTGACAAGTATTCACCTTTCCATGGTAGCAAGATCTTATCTATTTTTGCTACCTTTCGATTATAATTTATTGAAGTGAGATAATTTATTGTCTTTGGGATATGTATTCCGAGTATATCCACATCACCATCAGACCATTTTATAGGTAAACTACATGGCAATGTAAAAATTGTATTTTTTATTGATCCAATACGTAATATAGTACATTTGTCATAATTTGGTTGTAATCCAGAGAGGTTAGAAAATGTATCTAGATCCTCTATGAGGCTGTGGAGTGATTCTAGTTGTGGATTTAAAAGAAAACATGAATCATCAGCGTACAATGACCACCACTCAGTGTATGTTGATATATGCCGTGTTTGTGGTGAAATCGCAGACTGTCGGCCACACTTGATACACTAAACTTTTTTCATAGCCTGTAGCTAGACAGGTAGAGAGTTGTTTTGGTCGGAAAACAGTGACGAACATAAGACTGCTGGGGGGAATGTACGTACTTGAAATGTAACATCCAATCAAAATGCAGCCGCTGGAAGCCAGCAGGCCATTCTATCCGTTTCGGCTAATACAAAATTCTCCAGACCTCCAAAGGAGCGGCGTGCCAACAACGTGATTTGAAGGTATGGCTGCGTGAGACTATACCTTTCCAGACCCTTCAGATTTGCAAACACTGAAGGGTTAGGGCCAAGAGAAGGTTTAGGGAGCGATTTGGGACAGGCTCTGAGACTACTGAAATGTCTCCCTACCCAGCGTCATTACTGTCCAGAGGGCTCTCCCCTGGCCCTGCCCTATCCTACAGGAGAGTACCAGCCCAACCCAGGCTCTGACTCCTGCATCCCCTGCCACCCTGGCTTCTACTGTGAGGAGGCCATTGTTGGGGAGCCCTGGCCCTTCCCCCCCACATTTTTACATATGGGTGGTCCCGGGGATCGAACCCACTACCCTGGCGTTACAAGCGCCATGCTCTACCAATTGAGCTACAGAGGACCACTCTAGGAGAGACTCTAGGCATATAGTTATACACACAAATATTAAGTTAATATAGACTCATCTGGCCCATATCTACCAGAATCCAAATCCAAAAACATTATTACCATGCAACGAGTGTTACTAGGAATTGATCTAGGTGGGTAAGCCGACACAGAACAAAAACATCAACATCAGCTGCAGAAATGCAACCTTATCATACTGTCATACTGTTTCCACCTTTATCTTTACCAGCCACCATGGTTCCCCAGCTGTGCCCCAACGGTACGTTCACCCCTGCTGACCTGAGGTTTTGCAGGTACAATAACAGAACACTCTCTTCTCATTAACACCTCACTCTACAGTCACGCACTAAACTCTTAGTTACCTACCAAATTATGAAGGCCCTCAAGCATGTGTGGTTCAGTGATTATGGTTCAAGAGAGGGCCAATTATTAACACCTTTGAAATCACTTATTTTGTGTACTGTGACCATTGCAATGCAGTTACATTGCACTTCTGTCCCCCCCTCCCCCATCCTCTTCTGTAAGCTCATCCACAGAACTGTCCATGTTGACTATAGCCTAATGTATGTAACCCCTGTGTCCTTTTTATGTGTTGTGATACATTTCGGGCCAGTTTCCCAATCATAGATTGAGCCTAGTCCTGGACTAAAAAGCATTCTCAATGGACATTCTCATTAAAAGCGCTTTTTATTCAAGGACTAGGCTTAACACTAGAACAACTGGGCCTTTAAGTATCCGCTAGAGAACGTTGTCAGGCGTCTCATTAGCATACGCCTGGCCTTGACGGACCCCCCTTCGAGCCAATGACGAGTCAATGTTCTAACAGTCTAATACAGTAAATTAATTTCATATATGCTATCGACAGTGGTGGAAAAAGCACTCAATTGTCATACTTGTAAAGTAAAGATACCTGAATAGAAAATGGCTTAAGTAAAAGTGAAAGTCACCCAGTAAAATACTACTTGAGTAAAAGTCTAAAAGTATCTGGTTTTAAATGTACTTAAGTACAGTGGTGGGGAAAATACTCAATTGTCATACTTGAGTAAAAGTAAAAAGTAAATGCTATACATCAAATTCCTAATATTATGCAAACCAGACGGACAGCCAGGGGCACATTCAGACATAATTTACAAATGCAGTATTTGTGTTTAGCAAGTCCGCCAGATCAAAGGCAGTAGGTATGATAACGCGTTATATTGATAGGTGCGTGAATTGGACCATATTGCTGTCCTGCCTGAGCATTTGAAATGTAACTAGGACTTTTGGGTGTATGGTAAAATGTATGGGAGTAAAATTACATATTTTCTTTAGGAATGTAGTGGAGTAAAAGTAAATGTTGTCAAAAATATAATAGTAAAGTAAAGTACAGATACCCCAAAACACTACTTAAGTAGTACTTCAACATTTTTTTTACTTAGTTACTTTACACCACTGGTTATCAGAAGAATACTCATTTGGTGGTGTTTATGAAGGACTTAGGTAACATTAGTAAACTTTAATAAAAAAAACACATAATAGCATTTTAATTAGTTTATGTTACTGTAGGCTATTATGTCTGGCAGCTCTAAGTTCAAACCACAGGGGCCTCACTCCAACTGGAGCCAGTGTGAATGGGGAATGCAGTGTGCCGGCCCCTGTCCAGCAGATGGGTCACTTCTTATGAGTTGTTCAAAAACAGGATAACATGCAAAGTATTATTTCAAAGTCCAAGATCATTACAGGGGCGTAATTTATTGGCCGTTTATTGGATATGAGAGATTTTTGCTTACGATTTTGGAGTTCCTGTGTTCGACGTTTGTTGTTACAGTACTTGGTCATACAGATCTGAAAATCGATTTTAATGTGTAATGATTGGGAGTCTTTGTTGTCTCAGGATTCTACTGCCCAGAAGGTTCAGAGAAGCCTGAAGTCTGCTGTGACAACACTATCAGAGTTCTACCTGGACCAGCCAATGTCCATGATTGTCTGCCATGTCCACCACAGCAGTGGTGCAAAAAAGGTAATTATAATACTAAATAATAATGATGCATTATAATGCTTATTCTTTCTTCCCATTTTAATCAAAACATTGGAGACATATTGTACTTTGAGACACCAGACCTAGGTTCAAATCATATTTGAGATCTTTCAACTACTTTGAGACTGTGCTCTAGCCTGCCAGGTGGCTGGGCGGGGTTTGCACTTTTGGGACTTTTATATCGGTTCCATTGCAACAGGCAGCTCAATCTAGCACAGTTACATTTTTTTTAATGATTTCAAATATACTGAACAAAAATATAGATGCAACATGTAAAGTGTTGGTCCCATGTTTCATGAGCTGAAAGAAAAGATCCCAGAAATTTTCCATACGCAAAGAAAGCTTATTTCTCTCCAATTTTGTGCACAAATTTGTTTACATCCCTGTTAGTAAGCATTTCTCCTTTGCCACGATAAACCATCCACCTGACAGGTGTGGCATATCAAGAAGCTGATTAAACAGCATGTTCATTACACAGGTGCACCTTGTGCTGGGGACAACAAAAGGCCACTCTAAAATGAACAGTTTTGTCACAAAACACAATGCCACAGATGTCTCAAGTTTTGAGGGAGCGTGAAATTGACATGGTGACTGCAGGAATGTCCACCAGAGCTGTTGTCAGAGAATGAAATGTTCATTTCTCTACCATAAGCCGCCTCCAATTTCATTTTAGAGAATTTGGCAAAACGTCCAACCGGCCTCACAACCACAGACAACGTGTAACCACGTAAGACCAGGATCTCCACATCCGGCTTCTTCACCTGCGGGATTGTCTGAGACCAGCCACTCAGACAGCTGATTAAACAGAGGAATATGTCTGTCTGTAATGAAGCCCTTTTGTGGGGAAATACTCATTCTGATTGGCTGGGCCTGGCTCCCCAGTGGGTGGGCCAATATCCTCTCAGGCCCAACCATGGCATCACCCCTGCCCAGTCATGTGGGGCCTATGTAATTTATTTCAATTGACTGATTTCCTTATATTAACTGTAACTCAGTAAAATCGTTGAAATTGTTGCATGTTGTATTTATATTTTTGTTCAGGATAGTATTTGAACCCACGTCTGTGAGACACCCTTAGTATTTTGTCCATGAACCAGACATTTTTTGAATTCCATTGAACTCTTCTACACCTGTGTCTTGCTGGTCAATACTGTGATGGGGTGGCTGGTAGTGACTATGAGGGAGGGACCCAGGGAATGTCCGTTATTCACCTACAGATCCACCCACGGGTCAGCCAGCAAGAGGGACCCCTGTCCCCTGGATTCTACTGTAACTCTACAGGTCAGACTGAAACACCTTAGACTTCAATATCTCACCATACTATTACTGTGCCATTACTGTAGCATTGGGGTGGCAGGTAGCCTAGAGATTCGAAAAGCGGGCTAGCAACCGGAGGGTTGCCGGTAGTCCCGTTCTGTGAGCTTGTGTGGCCTACCACTTCGCGGCTGAGTCGTTTTTGCTCCTAGAAGTTTCCACTTCACAATAGCAGCACTTACAGTTGACCGGGGCAGCTCTAGCAGGGCAGAAATATGACGAACTGACTTGTTGGAAAGGTGGCATCCTATGACGGTGCCACGTTGGAAGTCACTGAGCTCTTCAGTAAGGTCATTCTACTGCCAATGTTTGTCTATGGAGATTGCATGGCTGTGTGCTCAATTATTTTATACTCCTGTCAGCAACGGGTGTGGCTGAAATACCCAAATCCACTCATTTGTATATATAGTGTATGTCATCCAAACTGTTCACCAAATCATCGGTGTGAAGACAAAGAACAGGATCAGCGGTAGGGAATAGAAAAGCATTTGTAAATGTACTAACAGTTGTGGAGTTAATGATGCGACAGCGAGTGGGGACAGACACATTTTAGGAGGAGGAGGAGAAAGCATTTTAAAAACAATACTGAGATGGTCAGAGACACATACATCAATAGTTTCCAAGTTATCAATATTCAGACCATAGGACAGCACAAGATCAACAGTATGGCCTTTGTTGTGTGTAGGCCTTGTGGCATGTAGCACAAGTTAAAAGATTCTAACAGGTTAAGAAACTCCCCTGCTAGGCCGGGTGTGATTCCCAATCAGAGACAGCTGTCGCTCATTGTCTCTGATTGGGGATCATACTTAAGTAGCCTGTTTGACTACCTTAGTTGTGGGATCTTGTTCCGTGTGTAGGCTTGTATTTGTATAGCCTGAGGACTTCACGTTACGTTGTTTCTTGTTTTGTTTATGTTTATGAAGTTTAATAAACATGTTCGCATACCACGCTTCACCTTGGTCTGACCCGTCTCTCAACGATCGTGACAGAAGATCCCACACCCAACGGACCAAGCAGCGTGCCCAGGAGGAGCAAACACCCTGGACACAGGTGGGGAAGATGTGGTCTTGGGAGGAGATATTTGCGGGTAAAGGACCCTGGGCGAAGGAGGAAGCCCAGGCAGGAGAGGAGAAACGGTGACCCAAAAGGACTCGGCCGAGGAGGAAGCCCAAGAGGCAGCCCCAATAAAAAAAATTGGGGGGGCTAAAGGGGTGGTCGGGGAGCGAGAGAGAAGAGCCCCGACCACTGCACCCGGTGGGTTTGCAGTTTGAGTCCATACGACCATGGGAACAGGAATGGGAACTGTTTTATACTGAGGAGTCGGATGATGACGACGATGAGTTTCTGTTCCCTAACTCGTGAGGGCTCCCGGAGGAGTCCTCACTGGAGGAGGATTGGGCGCGGAGAGTAAAGGACAGGTACAGTCGTAGACCTCCAGCGCCGGTTCCCAGTCCGGAACGCCTCGTGCCTGCTTCTCGCACCAAGCCAATGGTGCTTGCTCCCAGTCCGGTAAGATCTGTGCCTGCTCCTCGCACCAAGACAGTGGTGCGTGTCCCCAGTCCGGCTCGGCCCGTTCCTGCTCCTCGCACCAGACCTGTGGTGCATGTTCCCAGTCCAGTACGGCCCGTCCCTGCTCCTCGCACCAAACCAGTTGTGTGTGTCGCCAGCCCGGTACGCCCCGTACCTGCTCCACGCACCAAGACAGTGGTGCGTGTTCCCAGTCCGGTACGGCCCGTGCCTGCTCCTCGCACCAGACCAATGGTGCGTGTCCCCAGTCCGGCCCGGCCTGCTCCACCGGTACATGATCCGTCTCCGGTCGGTTGCCCCACTCCGGAGCCAGAGCAATCCGCTCCACCGGTGCCTGATCCAGCTCCGGTCCGCTGCTCCACTCCGGAGCCAGAGCAGTCCGCTCCACCGGTGTCCAGTCCAGCTCCGGTCAGCGGCTCCACTCCGGAGCCAGAGCAGTCAGCTCCACCGGGGTCCAGTCCAGCTCCGGTCAGCGGCTCCACTCCGGAGCCAGAGCAATCCGCTCCACCGGTGCCTGATCCAGCTCCTGTCAGCGGATCCATTCCGGAGTCAGAGCATTCCGCTCCACCGGTTTCCAGTCCAGCTCCGGTCAGCGGTTCCGCTCCGGAGCCAGAGCAGTCCACTCCACCGGGGTCCAGTTCAGCTCCACTTCAGACCCAGAAGTCAGCCCCTCGTCGGGCCCTCCCACACCAGGGTCCAGACAGGGCTTGGTGCATCGTGGGGGGATTTCCGATCCAGGCCCAGACGTCAGCCCCTCTCCAGGGTCGGGGCCTCCCACACCAGGGTCCAGACAGGGCTTGGTGCATCGTGGGGGGATTGCCGATCCAGGCCCAGACGTCAGCCCCTCTCCAGGTTTGGGGTCTCCCACACCAGGGTCCAGATAGGGCTTGGTGCATCGTGGGAGGAAGGAGAGGGGAAGCATTGCGCCAAGGTCCAGACCAGACCAGGGGCGCAACGGGGAGGCAGAGAGGAAGAGGTCGTCACACCCGGAGCCGGATCCGCCTCCGAGGCTGAAAGCCCACCCGGACCCTCCCCTAATGAGTCAGGTTGGTGCGGCCGGAGTATGCACCTTTGGAGGGGGGTACTGTCACGCCCTGGCCTTGAGAGGCCTGTTGTCTTTAGTTGGTTTGGTCAGGGCGTGAGAATCTATGCTGGAAATTCTATGTTTGTGATCTAGGTATTGTATTTCTATGTTTGGCCGGGTGTGATTCCCAATCAGAGACAGCTGTCGCTCGTTGTCTCTGATTGGGGATCATACTTAAGTTGCCTACCTTAGTTGTGGGATCTTGTTCTGTGTGTAGGCTTGTATTTGTATAGCCTGAGGACTTCATGTTACGTTGTTTCTTGTTTTGTTTATGAAGTTTAATAAACATGTTCGCATACCACGCTGGACCTTGGTCTGACCCGTCTCTCAACGATCGTGACAGAGGTAAAATATAAGGCTCTCAAAATGAGGAAAAGTTACCACATGACACAGGGCTACAGAGGGGGACTGGCCACCCCTCAGAGCCTGGTTCCTCTCTAGGTTTCTGCCTTTCTAGGGAGTTTTTTCTAGCTTCTACATCTGCATTGCTTGCTGTTTGGAGTTTTAGGCTGGGTTTCTGTATAGCACTTCGTGACGTGCTGATTTGATTGATACATATAAACTTGTCTTTATGAATGATGGCTACCCCACCACCACGGCCAGACGGCCTTGATTTCTATAGATAAGAAAAGGCTGGAGGGGTTGTTTCATTTAGAGAACTAAAATCCTTGAGTTTAAGCCAAGTCTCAGTTAGCATGAAAATAACAATGTCATTGGAAATAATAAAATCATTGCATAAGAACAATTTATTATTTAGAGATCTTACATTCAATAAACTGATCTTGACATGGATAGCTGCAGGATTTATAGAGGTATTCAGTTAGAGGAACAGGGAGTTAGAGGAACATAAATTAGGTTACTTATATTAACCACATTACGGGACATATGCTTTTCATGTCCTCTGTTGCTGATTATGAAAGGGAGGACTGGAGCACTACCAGAACCAGGCCATCAGTCTCTAAAATAGTTTGCAATGTTGCTGAAAATAATCCTGGAACCCCTGTGTATAGGGTGATTCCTGTCGCTTTTAAAAAGTGCTGATTGCTCCCTCAGCAAATCAAAATTGTCACAAAAGGAGATATGTCGTAGCAAAGATTCTTCAGGTACTCGTTTAGGGCAGCGAGGCATCTGAAACGTTCCAAACCCCTCCGACAACCTTTATTTGATCCTTTTCCAGAAATGAAAAATTACTCCAAAGATGTAAGTAATTGTCTGAGGATAGTATAGAGCTGGACCATCTGACATAAAAAGAAAAGGGGACAGTTTGATGAAGCTTTAAATAAAGCTTTACGTAAAGGTCATGTGACATGATTGTCCAAAACACAGGGCCCTAAATATAATGTATGACTTACATTTGATGTTGCCTCAAATCAGTTTGAAAGTCTGCTTCAATAAGGCTGTGTTTACACAGACAGCCCAATTCTTATCTTTTTTTTTTTTACCACTAATTGGCCTTTTGACCAATCAATTACCAATAATTGGGCAAAATATCAGAATTGGGCTGCCTGTGTAAATGCAGCCAAAGTATTACAACTTGACTTTTACTATACCACAGGAAAGCAAAGGCTTTCCATTTCCATTATAGTCATTTAGCAGACGCTCTTATCCAGAGCGACTTACAGTTAGTGACATTATTTTACTTTATATATATATATATATATATATATATTTTACTGGCCCCCCTGTGGGAATCGAACCCACTACCCTGGCGTTGCAAACACCATGCTCTACCAACTGAGCTACATCCCTGCCGGCCATTCCCTCCCCTACCCTGGACGACGCTGGGCAAATTGTGCGCCGCCCCATGTGTCTCCCGGTCGCGGCCGGCTACGACCCAGCACTCAGACGGCTCCTGTCTGTGTCGAACTGGCTTTATTTTCTACAACGATCTGGATTTCAGGAGCTCCAGCTCTGACAGAGAACTGGACTGCCAGTCTGAGGTTAGATTCAACAATCAGTGTAGGCGGATGCATCTGTGTTTGGCTGCTCGGATACAGAAGTAACCACACATGGCACTTGTCATGTTTTAGAACTGTTCCTTGTGAGTGCATGTTTGTCTCCTGCTGCACTAATGGAGGGAATAAGAGTAGGAACCCTCTCTGGACTGTAGGTGAACAAGCGCTGCAGTGCGGGACAGGTGCGTCTCCCCCTCGCATCACTCCTGTAACATCACCTGTGGACCTCAGGGAGGGAGTCTGGATGTGGAGTACTCTGTATAATATAATATATGCCATTTAGCAGACACTTTTATCCAATGCGACTTACAATCATGTGTGCATACATCTTTAGGTATGGGTCCCGGGAATCGAACCCACCATCCTGGTGTTGTAAGCGCCATGCTCTACCAACTGAGCTACAGAGGACCACATTTCCAATTTTTACCATGTCCAATATTTCTGTTGTATTTATTGTTGGCTTATTCAAAACTATCTCTGGTCTATTAAATTAACTGTAATATTGTTCAATGTTACAGTCATCCAGTGTCCTTTACCAACCGTACTGTGTGACTCAGTTGGTAAGAATGTGGTGCTCGCAACACAAGGTTGTTGGTTCAATTCCTGCAGGGATCACATATACTTACTATGTAGGCACTCCCTGTAAGTCGCTTTGGATAAAAGCATCTGCTCAGTTATATTACAGTTGTATTTGTGTATAAGCAGATCTATTTTATATTAATATATGCCATGATGTAGAGGAGCCTATATAAATCCCTCCTACTTCCAACTCAGGAGCTTACAGTCTCTCTCTCTCTTCATCAGCTGCCACTGTGAGCGCTACGTATCAGCAGAGGAGCTGTGCAACACATCATGTCTGTCCAGACTGCCCCACATCTCTGCCAGGCTCTCCCCAGATGGACAGCTGCTGCTGGGGATCAAAGAGCCAGATGAAAGCCGAGTGTGGAGCAGAGTGAGCACCACCACCAGCCACCACCGCATGTACAGTAATACAGCCTTATGGCCCTATCCATCTGGAACTTTCTGAGAAGTCACACACTCAGGGGACTTGACCTCCATCACATGACTCTGCCCAAGATGGCTTCAGTAGCCTCAAAGCCATACTGTATGTGCTATAGCCAACTCTGCTGCTGTTGTGATGGCATTTGTTTTTGTGTTTATTATGGATCCCCATTAGCTGCTGCCTACTCTTCCAGCAACATTAAGGCAGTTATACCATTTAAAAAACATTACAATACATTCACATATTTCACAATACACTGTGTGCCCTCAGGCCCCTACTCCACCACTACCACATATCTACAATACAAAATTCATGTGTACGTGTGTGTATAGTGCGTATGTTATCGTGTGTGTGTATGCATGTGTCTGTGCCTATGTTTGTGTTGCTTCACAGTCCCCGCTGTTCCATAAGGTGTATTTTATCTGTTTTTTAAACTTTTTAAAAGTTACTTGATGTGGAATAGAGTTCCATGTAGTCATGGCTCTATGTAGTACTGTGCGCCTTGCATAGTCTATTCTGGACTTGGGGACTGTGAAGACACCTCTTGTGGCATATCTTGTGGGGTATGCATGGGTGTCCGAGCTGTGCACCAGTAGTTCAAACAGACAGCTCGGTGCAATCAACATGTCAATACCTCGCACAAATACAAGTAGTGATGAAGTCAATCTCTCCTCCACTTTGAACCAGGAGAGAGTTCGATATGCGTATTATTATTAATGATAGCTCTCTGTGTACATCCAAGGGCCAGCCGTGCTTCCCTGTTCTGAGCCAATTGCAATTTTCCTAAGTCACTTTTTGTGTCACCAGACCACACGACTGAATAGTAGTCCAGGTGCGACAAAACTAGGGCCTGTAGGACCTGCCTTGTTGATAGTGCTGTTAAGAAGGTAGAGTAACACTTTATTATGAACAGACTTCTGCCCATCTTAGCTACTGTTGTATCAATATGTTTTGACCATGACAGTTTACAATCCAGGGTTACTCCAAGCAGTTTAGTCACCTCAACTTGCTCAATTTCCACATTATTTATTACAAGATTTAGTTGAGGTTTGTGGTTTAGTGAATGATTTGTCCCAAATACAATGCTTTTAGTGTAAAAATATTTAGGACTAACTTATTCCTTGCCACCGACTCTGAAACTAACTGCAGCTCCTTGTTAAGTGTTGCAGTCATTTCAGTCGCTGTAGTAGTTGACCTGTATAGTGTTGAGTCATCTGCATACATAGACACACTGGCTTTACTCAAAGCCAGTGGCATGTCATTAGTAAAGACTGAAAAAAGTAAGGGGCCTAGACAACTGCCCTGGGGAATTGCTGATTCTACCTGGATTATGTTGGAGATGCTTCCATTAAAAAACACCCTCTGTTAGACAGGTAACTCTTTGTCCACAATATAGCAGGGGATGTAAAGCCATAACACATACGTTTTTCCAGCTGCTGACTATGATCGATAATGTCAAAAGCCGCACGGAAGTCTAACAGCCCTCACAATCTTTTTATCATCAATTTCTCTCAGCCAATCATCAGTAATTTGTGTAAGTGCTGTGCTTGTTGAATGTCCTTCCCTATAAGCGTGCTGAAAGTCTGTTGTCAATTTGTTTAATCTAAAATAGCATTGTATCTGGTCAAACATAATGACAGTCCACTATTATCCTCAGTAATTTTCCATCCAAGTTGCCAGAACCCGTTGGCTTATCATTGTTGATAGACAACAATAATGTTTTCACGTCTTCCACACTCACTTTACGGAATTCAAAATTACTATGCTTGTCTTTCAGAATTTGGTCAGATATACTTGGATGTGTAGTGTCAGCGTTTGTTGCTGGCATGTCATGCCTAAGTTTGCTAATCTTGCCAATGAAAAAATCATTAAAGTAGTTGGCAATATCAGTCGGTTTTGTGATGAATGAGCCATCTGATTCAACATTTAATTTTAAGGTGCTCCAAAGCATTTTACTATCATTCTTTATGTAATTTATCTTTGTTTCATGTTGTAGTTTCTTCTTCTTTGCATTCAGTTTAGTCACATGATTTCTCAATTTGCAATACGTTTGCCAATCGGTTGTGCAGCCAGACTTATTTGCCATTCCTTTTGCCTCATCGCTCTCAACCATACAATTTTTCAATTCCTCATCAATCTATGGGGATTCAACAGTTTTTACAGTCATTTTCTTAATGGGTAAATGCTTATTAGTTACTGGAATTAGCAATTTCATAAATGTGTCAAGTGCAGCGTCTGTTTGCTCCTCATTACACACCACGGACCAACAAATATTCTTTACATCAACAACATAGGAATCACTACAAAACTTATTGTATGACCTCTTCTACACTAATTAGGCCCAGCCGTTGGAACTTTGGTTTTCCTAGATATGGCTACTATTTTGTGATCACTACATTTGATGGATCTGGATACTGCTTTCAAGCAAATTTCCGCAGCATTAGTAAAGATGTGATCAATACATGTTGATGATTTCATTCCTGTGCTGTTTGTAACTACCCTGGTAGGTTGACTGATAACCTGAACCAGGTTGCAGGCAATGGTTACAGTTTGAAGCTTTTTCTTGAGTGGGCAGCTTGATGAAACCCAGTCAATATTTAAATCACCAAGAAAATATACCTCTCTGTTGATATCACATACATTACCAAGCATTTCACACATGTTATCCAGATACTGACTGTTAGCACTTGGTGGTCTATAGCAGTTTCCCACAAGAATGGGCTTTAGGTGAGGTAGATGAGCCTGTAGCCATAGTACTTCAACATTATTTAACATGAGATCCTCTCTAAGCTTTACAGGAATGTGGTTCTGAATATAAACAGCAACACCTCCACCATTGGCATTTCTGTGTTTTCTGTAAATGTTATAATCTTGTATTGCTACCACTATATCAGCAAAGGTATTATCTAAGTGAGTTTCAGAGATAGTCAGAATATGAATGTCATCTGTTACTAGCAAGGGCTGAAATGCAGTGGAAATATTTTTTGGGGATCAAGTTCATTTTCATGGCAAAGAGGGACTTTGCAATTAATCTGATCACTCTTCATGACATTCTGGAGTATATGCAAATTGCCATCATCAAAACTGAGGCAGCAGACTTTGTGAAAATTAGTATTTGTGTCATTCTCAAAACTTTTGACCATGACTGTACAGTATGGATATGAAGATAGCTGCAGTGTGATGACTTAACTATTAAAGCTGTTGTATCCTTGGGATAGCCTTGTGGTGAATAAACAGTATGGATCAGAGTTGGAGTCAATTCCTTTTCAATTCAGTCAATTCAGGAAGTAGAGTGAAATTCCAATTCAACATTCTTCCTCATTGGGGAAAATTGGAATAGGAAATTGAATTTCAAGTTTACTTCCTGAATTGACATGGAATTGACCCCAATGCTGGTATGGATTCATATTCTAAATTTACACAGTAATATAGCAGACAAATACAATAATAATGATTATCCATTTACTCCAATTATCATTAGATCCTTAATGACATGTATCCTTTCTTTCCTGTAGAAAATGATGGATGTTTTGGGACCAGACGTCCATGTGAAGAACATTGGAAACATCCACTTAGTTTAGTTTGATTCTGAAGGTGTATACGGTTGGATTCTGATAGACCGAAATCTTATTGAAATGGCCCTGACAGGTAATTGGATTTGATTGAATTACATCAGTTTCTATTATATTTATCTAAGCCATTTCTCAAAGCAAAGCTGTATGTTTTCAATAGTTCATTATTTGCCTGCAGCAGAGCCAATCAAAAGTATTGATAGGGGATCAAGGAAGAGGAGGGGTCTAGAATCTATGGCAGAACTTCTACACTCCAATGTCTTCCCTCGCATCCCCAACCCCATAGCATGCCTATCCTCCAATGACATGCTTATCTTACAGCGCACCATCAACTACACTGGTATGTCATTCTTTCAAACCTTCCCTGGGGCTCTAACTTAAAGGGATAGTTCAGCTGTTTTAAGTTTTTGCTTATTTTCGATTTACCTAGGGTGTAGTTGTTTCATCCAATCCGCTTTTGAGTTTGTTTGCTGAGTATTTAGCAATGTCCATAATCTCCTGGCTAGCATTTTTGGAGCAAGTAACAAGTGGAAACGGATTGCATCATCTTGCGGTAAACTTCAAAAAAGGGAACTATCCCTTTAACTATTCTGTTTTGCGACAGTTCAACTCTACCAGGTATGAAGGTACCTTATGGGCTTTAGTCTTCAGTTAGGTCATATTAGATTTACATTAGCAATCTGAAGCATCTGTTCTCTATTTGTGGATGCATCCAAAATGGCACCCTATTCCCTGTATAGAATAAGTAGTGCACTATATAGGGAATACATAGGGAATAAGATGTCACAACCTGATCTGTTTCACCTGTCTTTGTGCTTATCTCCACCCCCCTAAAGGCATCGCCCATCTTCCCCATTATCCCCTGTGTATTTATACCTGCGTTCTCTGTTTGTCTGTTGCCAGTTCGTCTTGTCTCGTCAAGCCTACCAGCGGTTTCCCCGTACTCCTGTTTTGCTCTAGCCCCTGTTTTCCAGTTTTTCCCGGTTTTGACCATTCTGCCTGTCCTGAGTCCTGACCCTAACCCTGAGCCTGCCTGCCGTTTCTGTACCTTGTTTTTGTAATCCAACTTTTGCTATTTCGAACTGTCTGCATCTGGGTCTTGTCGTGATATAAGATGCCATTTCAGATTTTATTAGTGACTCTTCTTTTACCATATACAGTATATGCCCACATGTTCTCTGAGACAGGGAAGTACAATATGTGAATGGGCTCTGTGCAAAAGTAGTGCACCATATACTCTCTTAGAAAACAGTTGCTATCTAGAACCTTGAAAGGTTCTTCGACTGTCCCCCTAGGAGAACCCTTTGAAGAAACCCTTTTGGTTCCAGTTAGAAACCCTTTGGTTACATGTAGAACCATTTTGGGTTCATTGTCGAACACTTACCACAGAGGGTTCTACATGGAACCCAAAAGGGTTCTACCTGGAACCAAAAATGGTTATCCTATTGGGAAAGCCGAAGAACCCTTTTGGAACCCTTTTTTTCGAAGAGTGTAAGTAATGGCGTGCCTTTTCAGAGTTGTCTCCTCTTTTTTCCATTAGATATGCACACGTGTTCTCGGAGACGGGGAAGTATGTGTTCCTGGACAACGCCGTTCCAGAGTGGAGTCTAGTGGCAGTGGTCAGTGAGAGAGGGACAGAGTGTGACCCCACTGCAGCTGTTTTCCAGCCCATGAACCCCGCCCAACTGGTCATGCACGGGGTCATCAAACAACACCGGCTCAACCTGCTGCCTGACTGGGGCGCCATCGTAGGTGAGGTACACTGTGTGTATTTCAAATAACACCCTATTCCCTATTTATGGTGTATTTCTTCCATGGTAACCTTCTCACAAAGCAACTGTTTTGATTATTCAGAGGTTGTAGACACGTCTCTTTTCAAGTCCCAATAATCACTTTGGGTGATGGAAACATAATTCCCAAAATATCGCTAGTGCTTTAATCCCAAAAAGGCTGGAGTGACACCTATGGAAAAAGACCATTAGTGCAATACTTTTGACCAGAGCCCTTTGGGCATAGGGTGCCATTTGAGACACAGCCACTGACCATTCATATCTGAAAGGGTATGTAATCAATAACAATACTTAAATACAGCAAGAGAAACAAGGCACAGTACCATAGTATAGAATCATAGACTGATTCTTAGGTGTGAATCAATTGGTCATGTGCATATCACCCTCCTGTTTTTCTTTGAATTGATTGGTTAACAATTTATTTTCCTTTCTGTGTTTTAAATGCTGTGTTCCAATTCATAAGCAGTTTGTCATACAGCAAGAGAGAACTAGGTACTGTTGAGCAGAAAAAAGACAGAGAATACAGGCTGCATTGATTCTGTGGAAAATACAAAATGGATCAAAAAGATGCTCAATGGATCCAAGGGTCTGAATAGACTAAGAACAAGTTAAGTTGTGCCTTGTCTCTTAAAACCAGTAAAATGAACGGCAACAACAAAAAAGGTACTATAGAGCACAACTGGTTACCAATCTCTGTGCACCTCTCTGTCATATGGCATGACACACTTTACACTACATATCATAGCCATGTGTACAGTGGGGAAAAAAAGTATTTAGTCAGTCACCAATTGTGCAAGTTCTCCCACTTAAAAAGATGATAGAGGCCTGTAATTTTCATCATAGGTACACGTCAAGTATGACAGACAAAAGGAGGAAAAACATTCCAGAAAATCACATTGTAGGACTTTTAATGAATTTATTTGCAAATTATGGTGGAAAATAAGTATTTGGTCAATAATAAAAGTTTCTCAATACTTTGTTATATACCCTTTGTTGGCAATGACACAGGTCAAACGTTTCTGTAAGTCTTCAGAAGGTTTTCACACACTGTTGCTGGTATTTTGGCCCATTCCTCCATGCAGATCTCCTCTAGAGCAGTGATGTTTTGGGGCTGTCGCTGGGCAACACAGACTTTCAACTCCCTCCAAAGATTTTCTATGGGGTTGAGAACTGGAGACTGGCTAGGCCACTCCAGGACCTTGAAATGCTTCTTACGAAGCCACTCCTTCGTTGCCCGGGCGGTGTGTTTGGGATCATTGTCATGCTGAAGACCCAGCCACGTTTCATCTTCAATGACCTTGCTGATGGAAGGAGGTTTTCACTCAAAATCTCACGATACATGGCCCCATTCATTCTTTCCTTTACACGGATCAGTCGTCCTGGTCCCTTTGCAGAAAAACAGCCCCAAAGCATGATGTTTCCACCCCCATGCTTCACAGTAGGTATGGTGTTCTTTGGATGCAACTCAGCATTCTTTGTCCTACAAACACGACGAGTTGAGTTTTTACCAAAAAGTTATATTTTGGTTTCATCTGACCATATGACATTCTCCCAATCCTCTTCTGGATCATCCAAATGCACTCTAGCAAACTTCAGACGGGCCTGGACATGTACTGGCTTAAGCAGGGGGACACGTCTGGCACAGCAGGATTTGAGTCCCTGGCGGCGTAGTGTGTTACTGATGGTAGGCTTTGTTACTTTGGTCCCAGCTCTCTGCAGGTCATTCACTAGGTCCCCCCATGTGGTTCTGGAATTTTTGCTTGTGATCATTTTGACCCCACGGGGTGAGATCTTGCGTGGAGCCCCAGATCGAGGGAGATTATCAGTGGTCTTGTATGTCTTCCATTTCCTAATAATTGCTCCCACAGTTGATTTCTTCAAACCAAGCTGCTTACCTATTGCAGATTCAGTCTTCCCAGCCTGGTGCAGGTCTACAATTTTGTTTCTGGTGTCCTTTGACAGCTCTTTGGTCTTGGCCATAGTGGAGTTTGGAGTGTGACGGTTTGAGATTGTGGACAGGTGTCTTTTATACTGATAACAAGTTCAAACAGGTGCCATTAATACAGGTAACGAGTGGAGGACAGAGGAGCCTCTTAAAGAAGAAGTTACAGGTCTGTGAGAGCCAGAAATCTTGCTTGTTTGTAGGTGACCAAATACTTATTTTCCACCATATTTTGCAAATAAATTCATTAAAAATCCTACAATGTGATTTTCTGGAGAAAAAAATACTCAATTTGTCTGTCATAGTTGACGTGTACCTATGATGAAAATTACAGGCCTCTCTCATCTTTTTAAGTGGGAGAACTTGCACAATTGGTGGCTGACTAAATACTTTTTTTCCCCACTGTAACTTGAGCTTTTATATCTTTCTACAGATTCATATTTTAGTCTATGTTCCTATGGGCTTTTCTGCAGTGGTGGGCATATGAATCAGTACATTGAGCTAAGAGATGGGAACAGTGGAAGTCTAGACTGTTGATACTGCTAAACTTTAGGCCAGTAGCCTAGTTCTGTCTCAGATTGACTTTGATTGAATGCTGTCTAAGATCTTAAAGATCTACCGTAACAACAGGCAAGCTGCATTAAAAGTTATTGGCCATGTTTCTGTAAACAGAGTTAACAAGTGATTACATTAAAGGCGTTTTAATTTAAGTGGTGTTTGCAACAGTAGACAATGTGACTGTACAGTAATTCTGACAAAAACAGGATGATAACGTCCAAATCCTTTCTTGCCTCAACAGTTTGTCGCATATTTTTGTTTGTTTTGTTTGAAAAAATATATGTATAAATTATTGGTATATTTATATATCACAGTAATATACAAACCAAGTGCTTGAAAGACAATGGATGGGCTGTGTGAGATCATGGAGATGGGAAGGGAAAATATGGATTGCTAGAGGTAGGGTTAGGGAAGAGGGATGAAACTTCTCGTTGTGTTGCATCTTTAATGGCTCTACTAACTGCTTTCTGGTCAGAATTCAATCATGGCAGATAATGGGTTCTCTGAATTGTATTTTCAGAGGTGTATTTGATTTGCACTGCAGCATTGTCACAAGCTGATGTGGATGCGGTGTTGGAGTCAGGCGCAGGACACAGAAGCTTAGTCGAAACGACTTTAATTGTCACAAAGACAATAACAAAAATAACGGGCCTCAAACACAGGAGGTGAGCGATTACGCAAACAGTGCGTAAAAACACTAACAACTAGAGCACAATAAAGATTCACCAACGGACAGGCGGACAACAACACACAACTGCAAACAAAACCAAAGGAAACTTATAGGTGACATAATCAATACATAAGACGAAACAGGTGCACCAACAAGACAAAACCAAACAAACATAGAGAACATCAAGCGGTAGCAGCTAGTACTCCGGGGACGACGAACGCCGAAGCCTGCCCGAACTAGAGGAGGAGCAGTCTCGGCGGAATTCGTGACAGTACCCCCCCCTTGACGCGCGGCTCCAGCCGTGCGCCGACCCCGGCCTCGGGGATGGCCAGGAGGACGTGGAGCAGGGCGCATAGGATGACTACGGTGGAACTCAGTCAGGAGGGATGGATCTAAAATGTCCCTCCTAGGCACCCAGCACCGTTCCTCCGGACCGTACCCCTCCCACTCCACGAGATATTGTAGACCCCCCATCCGACGTCTCGAATCCACGATGGACCGGACTGAGTACGCCGGAGCCCCCTCGATGTCCAGTGGGGGCGGAGGGGTCTCTCTTATCTCACTGTCCTGGAGTGGACCAGCTACCACCGGCCTGAGGAGAGACACATGGAACGAGGTGTTAATGTGATAGTCATTAGGCAGTTGCAACTTGTAACACACCTCGTTCAATCTCCTCAGGACTTTAAATGGCCCCACAAACTGCCGGCCAAGCTTCCGGCAGGGCAGGCGAAGGGGCAGGTTTCGAGTCGAGAGCCAGACTCGATCTCCAGGTGCGTATACTGGACCCTCACTGCGGTGGAGATCGGCGCTCGCCTTCTGCCTGCGGATGGCCCGCTGCAGATGTACGTGTGCAGCATTACACGTCTCCTCCGAGCGCCGAAACCACTCATCCACCGCAGGAGCCTCGATCTGGCTCTGATGCCATGGTGCCAGAACCGGCTGATACCCTAACACGCACTGGAAAGGGGTCAGGTTAGTAGAGGAGTGGCGAAGAGAGTTCTGAGCCATCTCTGCCCAGGGGATATACCCCGACCACTCCTCCTGCCGGCCCTGGCAATATGATCTCAGAAACCTACCCACATCCTGGTTCACTCTCTCCACCTGCCCATTACTCTCAGTGTGGAAACCCGAGGTATGGCTAACCGAGACCCCCAAGCGTTTCATGAACGCCCTCCAGACTCTAGAGGTGAATTGGGGACCCCGATCAGACACTATATCCTCGGGAACCCCGTAGTGCCGGAAGACGTGGGTGAACAAAGCCTCAGCGGTCTGTGGGGCAGTAGGGAGACCCGGCATTGGGATGAGACGACAGGCCTTAGAGAACCGATCCACAATGGCCAGAATAGTGGTGTTCCCCTGAGAGGGGGGAAGGTCCGTGACAAAGTCCACCGAGAGGTGAGACCACGGCCGTTGTGGAACGTGCAGGGGTTGTAACTTCCCCCTGGGCAGGTGTCTAGGCGCCTTACACTGAGCGCACACCGAGCAGGAGGAGACATAAACCCTCACGTCCCTAGCCAATGTTGGCCACCAGTACTTAACACTAAGGCAGTGCACCGTCCGGCCAATACCTGTATGTCCAGAGGAGGGTGACGTATGAGCCCAATAAATGAGACTATCACGGACCTCGAGCGGCACGTACGTCCGACCCACTGGACACTCTGGGGGAGTAGGGTCGGTGCGTAACGCCCGCTCAATTTCCGCATCGACCTCCCATACCACCGGTGCCACCAGACAAGACTCCGGCAGTATGGGAGTGGGCTCAATGGACCTCTCCTCTGTGTCGTACAGCCGGGACAGGGCATCTGCCTTATCGTTCTGGGACCCTGGGATGTAAGTGATCTTAAAAACGAACCGGGTCAGAAACATGTTCCACCTAGCCTGACGAGGGTTCAATCTCCTAGCTGCCCGGATGTACTCCAGGTTACGATGGTCAGTCAGAATGAGAAAAGGGTGTTGAGCCCCCTCAAGCCAATGCCTCCACACCTTTAGGGCTTGAACCACGGCTAACAGCTCCCTGTCCCCTACGTCATAATTACGTTCCGCCGGGCTGAGCTTTTTAGAATAAAAGCGCAGGGACGGAGCTTAGGAGGCGTGCCGGAGCGTTGCGACAGTACTGCCCCAATACCGGCCTCTGACGCGTCCACCTCTACCTGGAACGCTAAAGCGGGGTCCGGGTGCGCCAGCACCGGAGCCGACGTGAACAGGTCCTTCAGTTTACTAAACGCCCTGTCCGCTTCAGCCGACCACTGCAAACGCACCGGGCCCCCCTTCAGCAGGGAAGTAATGGGAGCTGCTACCTGTCCAAAACCCCGGATAAACCTCCGGTAGTAATTGGCAAAACCCAAAAACTGCTGCACCTCTTTAACAGTGGTTGGGGTTTGCCAGTTATGCACGGCTGACACACGGTCAATCTCCATCTTCACCCCTGATGCGGACAACCGATGACCCAAGAAGGAGATGAACTCCTGGAAAAACAGACATTTCTCTGCCTTGACATACATGTCATGCTCCAACAGCCTACCCAACACTCGGCGCACCAGGGCTACATGCTCGGCTCGTGTAGAAGAGTACACTAGGATGTCGTCAATGTACACTACCACACCCTGCCCATGCAGGTCCCGGAAGATCTCATCCACAAATGATTGGAAGACTGAAGGAGCATTCATTAACCCGTATGGCGTGACAAGATACTCATAATGACCTGACGTGGTACTAAATGCCGTCTTCCATTCATCTCCCTCCCTAATGCGCACCAAGTTATAGGCGCTCCTGAGATCCAGTTTTGTGAAGAAACGCGCTCCGCGCAATGATTCAGTCATACTCACAATCAGAGGAAGAGGGTATTTAACAGTGATCTGATTGAGACTACGGTAATCAATACATGGGCGCAACCCTCCATCCTTCTTCTTCACAAAAAAGAAACTCGAGGACGCAGGGGAAGTGGAGGACCGTATGTATCCTTGTCTCAGGGACTCAGCTATGTATGTCTCCATAGCCGCCGTCTCCTCTTGAGACCGAGGATACACATGGCTCCGCGGGAGTGCCGCACCTGTCTGGAGTTTTATCGCACAATCTCCCTGTCCATGAGGTGGCAATCGCGTTGCCCTCGTCTTGCTGAACACGAGTGCCAAATCCTCATACTCAGGGGGAATGTGCATTGCGGGCACTTGGTTCGGACTCTCCACCGTGGTCGCCCCAACAGAAACACCTAAACATCGCCCAACACACTGGTCAGATCATTCCTTGCGAGCCCTCTGTTGCCACGAAATGGTGGGATCATGGGTGATTAACCAAGGAAGCCCCAGCACCACGGGATACGCAGGAGAGTCAATCAGGTACAACTGAATTATCTCCTCATGACCCCCCTGCGTCTTCATCTTTAGTGGTGCTGTGACCTCCCTAATCAACCCTGATCCCAATGGGCGGCTATCTAGGGCATGGACAGGGAAGGGTGCATCAACGGGCAGGAGGGAAATCCCTAACTTAGTACAACATTTCCGATCAATAAAATTCCTAGCTGCGTCTGAATCGACTAGCGCCTTATGCTGGGAATGAGATGCAACCTGAGGAAATACCACAGGTATACACAAGTGAACAACAGAGAGCTCTGGGTGAGTGGGGCGCCTACTCACCTGAAATGACTCCCCAGTGCGCGACCTGTTTCCCCGATTCCCTGGAGACCCTCCCCAGCACCTAGCCGCAGTGTGTCCTCCACGGCCACAGTTGGTGCAGGGGACGGCCCCCCTCGGGTTCTCTCCTTCTCTCTCTAGCGCCAGCACCCCTGAGCTCCATAGGGCTCGGCTCGGAGGTGCTGGGGGATGGAATGGACGGCCCCAACTCGGGACGTCCGCGGGTGGCCAGCAGGGTATCCAGACGGATGGACATGTCCACCAGCTGGTCGAAGGACAGATTGGTGTCCCTGCAGGCCAGCTCTTGACGAACGTCCTCACGCAGGCTACACCGATAGTGGTCGATGAGGGCCCTCTCATTCCACCCCGCATCCGCCGCTAGAGTCCGGAAATCCAGGGCGAACTCCTGTGCGCTCCTCTTCCCCTGTCGGAGGTGGAACAGACGCTCCCCCGCCGCTTTACCCTCAGGAGGGTGATCGAAAACAGCCCTGAAGCGGCGGGAGAACTCTGCGTAGCTGATGGTGGCGGCATCTATTCCCCTCCATTCGGCATTGGCCCACTCCAACGCCTTGCCGGAGAGACAGGAGATGAGGGCGGAAACGCTCTCGTATCCCGAGGGCGCCGGGTGTATGGTGGCCAGGTATAGTTCCACCTGAAGGAGGAACCCCTGACACCCGGCTGCGGTGCCATCATACGCCCTCGGGAGCGAGAGCCGAATCCCACTGGATTCCGGAGCTGGTCTGGTGGGGCTGGCCGATGGTGGTGGTAATGTAGGAGGAGGTGTGGGCACGCCTCCCCTTTCCCATCGGCGCAGGGTGTTCATCACCTCCTGCATGGCGGAGCCGAGTTGCTGGATCCTGGTGTCCTGGCAGCTGACCCGAGCCTCCAGCGACTCGGTCGCCGACGCTGCTCCTGCTGACTCCATAGTATGGTGTGTTGTTCTGTCACAAGCTGATGTGGATGCGATGTTGGAGTCAGGCGCAGGACACAGAAGCTTAGTCGAAACGACTTTAATTGTCACAAAGACAATAACAAAAATAACGGGCCTCAAACACAGGAGGCGAGCGATTACGCAAACAGTGCGTAAAAACACTAACAACTAGAGCACAATAAAGATTCACCAACGGACAGGCGGACAACAACATACAACTGCAAACAAAACCAAAGGAAACGTATAGGTGACATAATCAATACATAAGACGAAACAGGTGCACCAACAAGACAAAACCAAACAAACATAGAGAACATCAAGCGGTAGCAGCTAGTACTCCGGGGACGACGAACGCCGAAGCCTGCCCGAACAAGGAGGAGGAGCAGTCTCGGCGGAATTCGTGACAAGCATGTCCCTTAAAAATCAGCAGTCCTGTTGCATGACCCATTCAATTCTGAAAGTGAGCATGGCTGAGAAGTCTTCAGGTGCGTCATCATGCAACGGGAGTGTTGTTTTTCTAAATCAAGTAAACTCCATCCATCTGACCAGGGGACACCTTGTTGGCAAGTGAAACTCCTCTCTGAAAACCTCCTTCTGAAAAGCCACTATCTACAATGATTGACTTCTATCTTTGGTTTGTGTCTCAGCCTGAATGGCCAGGGGGTGCTGGGCTGCAGGGGAGTGGGAGAGGGGGCCGAGGCTGAGGAGCCTGCAGTCTGCCATGGAGGAGGTGACTAACTCAGTTATATTACCTACTGCATTAATGATGATAGGTTCATAGTCATGATGGGTTAATCCCCATCTACACCGCAATTTCACAACCACCCATGCATGATACATACAGTATATAGTCATGTACAAGATTATTTGCCCCACTAGATTAATAGTTTACGTTTTTGATTATACCCACATATCATAGACAATGAAATACCATGAGTAATGGGTTCAGGAGTATTTTGCTCTGCCATTTCCATTTTGGTATAGAATATCCATTTTATACACAAATCCAACTCTAGCTAAGCCATGATAATGTACAAGTGACGCTATTTCGTGAAGCTATTTCCCTCTAGATCAATGACATGATCAGTAGTCTTGCGTTGGCATTTCAAGTTATTGTTATTATCCACTGTCTCCACAAATGCTACCCAAGGATACTTGACTGGAAAGTTTGAACTGGAGGAATTCAACGTGAAAACTCTCTACGACAAGCTGGAGGATCAGAACCTGCATTTTGCATCCCAGCTGGCAGGCACCGCAAGGACACCCAAGAGTTCTACCGAAATATCTGCCAACAGACAGATGCCTTGAGGGTACGAGAAATATGGCATAATAGGACGGGAGAAAGGAACAGACCTGGGTTCAACTACTATTTTAAATCTTTCAAATACTTTGGCCTGCCTGGAGGGCCAAGTGGGCAAGGTTTGCACTTTTGGGACTTTTATATTGGTTCCATTGCAACAGTCATGCTCAATTAAACACAGATTAAGTATTTTAAATGATTTCAAGTAGTATTTCAACCCAGGTTAGAAATAGTCCTACTAGAATCTGCAAAGTAACAGAACATGAACATACAGTGCCTTGCAAAAGTGTTCATCCCCCTTGGCGTTTTTTCTATTTTGTTGCATTACAACCTGTAATTTAAATGGATTTTTTTTTTGGACATACACAAAATAGTCCAAATTGGTGTAGTGAAATGAAAAAAATAACTTGGAAAAGTGGTGTGTGCATATGTATTCACCCCCTTTGCTATGAAGCCCCTTAATAAGATCTGGTGCAACCAATTAGTTAAATAAAGTCCACCTGTGTGCAATCTAAGTGTCACGTGATCTGTCACATGATTTCAGTATATATACACCTGTTCTGAAAGGCACCAGAGTCTGCAACACCACTCAGAGAGGCAATAAAGAGACCAAAGATAACCCTGAAGGAGCTGCAAAGCTCCACAGCGGAGATTGGAGTATCTGTCCATAGGACCACTTTAAGCCGTACACTCCACAGAGCTGGGCTTTACATAAGAGTGGCCAGAAAAAAGCCATTGCTTAAAGAAAAAGAAAACACATTGGGTCTTCGCCAAAAGGCATGTGGGAGACTCCCCAAACATATGGAAGAAGGTACTCTGGTCAGATGAGACAAAAATTGAGCTTTTTGACCACCACCATTCACCAGCATACCTGTATTTACATCCAAAGGTTTTCTTTGACAATCTAAAGGAATATGGGATGTGGATATTGTTTCTAACTCTTCGACTAATAACTCGTCATAGTATTTCCATTTTTAGTTTTCCTCAGCCAACATGACCAAACCTGCATCAAGCCATGAGACCGGACCACCACCTCATGATCTAGGTAGGATACAGACACTGTACACATTTTTTTCCCTCATGTACACCTGTAGACTCATTCACCAGCTGTGAGTATATTTCTACACAACTTCTTATAGGAATGATTAGAAGAGCCAGGCATATTGCGAGAATATGTAACCTCGGTCCACTGTAAATTCAGTATATAGTGTTAAGTTATGAAGTGAGGAGACACGGACACCGTAGTTGGATCACGTCTAGGAACAGTGGTTTTGTTTATTCAACCTGAAAGACTTTAATGCTTTTCAACACAGTATTTATAAACTCGGTCAACTTGCGTCACCCTATGAAGTACGACATGCAACTACTCCCACACATATAGGACATTGCAGTGTTGTGTATTAACTTCCGACTTATCTTCTGATTTCTTTGTACTAGTACACCGAAATCAGAGCACAGCCCCTGATCAGCACCTGTCCAAACTAGTGGCCATGACCCATCTGTCCAGGACCCTGCTGTCACGCCCTGGCTCTGGGGACTCTTAATTGTTGAGCCAGGGTGTGGATTTTCTATGTTTTGTTTGCTATGGTTTTCGTTCTAGATCGGTTAGATCTATGTTGGCCAGGGTGGTTCCCAATCAGAGGCAGCTGTAGCTCGTTGTCTCTGATTGGGAACCATACTTAGGCAGCCTGTTTTCACTAGTCATTGTGGGATCTTGTTCCGTAAGGTTTTGTGTATAACCTAGGACTTCACGTATCGTTTGGTTTATTGTTTTGGTTCGTGTTGTGTACACTAAATAAAGAATGTACGCTTATCACGCTGCGCCTTGGTCCGCTTCATCTGTCGACGATCGTGACAGAAGATCCCACCATCAGAGGACCAAGCAGCGTGCCAAACAGGAGAAGTTGGCAATGTCCCAGGTGGGCGAATGGTGGTCTTGGGAGGACATATTCGCGGGCAGAGGGCCATGGGCAAAAGTAAAGGCCCAGGCAGGAGAGGAGAAACGGCGCCAACCGTGCCGACGACGGACACGTGAGAGGCAACCCCAAGTAATTTTTTTGGGGGGGCACACGGCGTGGACGACGGGGCTGCTTGAGGCAGCTACAGGGCGCATCGGCGATCTAGGAGAGGAGGCCACCAGGTTTGGGGGGCTGGAAGGGTGGTTGGCGGAGCCTAGAGGTAGAGCAGAGCCAACTCCCCGTACTCAGACTAGGCAGCGTGAGACTGGGCAGGTTCCGGGTTATGCGGAGCCACGTACTGTGCCGCGAGTGTTCCGGCACAGTCCTGTACGTCCTGTGCTAGCACCACGCACGTGTCGTGCTAAGGTGGGCATGCAGCCAGGACGGAGTGTGCCGGCTCAACGCTCGTGGCCTCCAGTACCCCTCCTCGGTCCCGGATATCCTGCGCCAGTGCCACGTGCTGTAGCGCCAGTACGAGTGCACAGCCCTGTATGTCCTGTGCTGATGCCTCACTCACAGGGTGTGGAGATAGGCATTCAGCCAGGACGGGTTGTGTCAGCTCTCCACTCCAGACCTCCAGTCCGTCTCCACAGCCCGGTCCGGCCTGTTCCTGTCCCTCGCACCAAGCCTGTGGTGCACGTCGTCAGCCCGGTCCGGCCTGTTCCTGTCCCTCGCACCAAGCCTGTGGTGCGCGTCGTCAGCCCGGTCCGGCCCGTTCCTGTCCCTCGCACCAAGCCTGTGGTGCGCGTCGTCAGCCCGGTCCGGCCCGTTCCTGCTCCCCGCACCAAGCCAGTGGTGCGCGTCGTCAGCCCGGTTCGGCCCGTTCCTGCTCCTCGCACCAAGCCAGTGGTGCGCGTTGTCAGCCCGGTCCGGCCCGTTCCTGCTCCCGGGGCCAGACCAGACCAGGGGCGCAACGGGGGGGTAGAGAGAGTGTGGAGGTCACGCCCGGAGCCGGATCCGCCTCCGAGGCGGAATGCCCACCCGGCCCCTTCCCTCTTGTGTTTGGTTGGCGCGGTCGCAGTCCGCGCCTTTGGGGTGGGTACTGTCACGCCCTGGCTCTGGGGACTCTTAATTGTTGAGCCAGAATGTGGATTTTCTATGTTTTGTTTGCTATGGTTTTCGTTCTAGATCGGTTAGATCTATGTTGGCCAGGGTGGTTCCCAATCAGAGGCAGCTGTAGCTCGTTGTCTCTGATTGGGAACCATACTTAGGCAGCCTGTTTTCACTAGTCATTGTGGGATCTTGTTCCGTAAGGTTTTGTGTATAACCTAGGACTTCACGTATCGTTTGGTTTATTGTTTTGGTTCGTGTTGTGTACACTAAATAAAGAATGTACGCTTATCACGCTGCGCCTTGGTCCGCTTCATCTCATAACGATCGTGACACCTGCAGGAGATACAGGAGTCCCTCCAGAACCTACCCGGTGTAGACAGAGGTTAGGGACAGCTTGAACCTCTTGAATGCTCCATGTTTCTCTTCTCTGAGATAAGAGATAATCCTCTGTAACTGTTGATTGAAATGGTGGAGATAACAACTGTGACTGGAGACAGACTAGAGTCCAAGGCAATATTGACTAGAGTGCCCATCATGGGCTATGGTCAATTGTACTGTAAATCAATAAATGCTGCATATTACTTTTATTCACAGTATAAATTCTATAAAAACGGAAAGAAGTATTGGTATACCAATCAATTAAAATGTCATTGCCCTCATAATACAGAAATTGTTCAGTAAGACACTCAGAAAAGTAGGCCACAACATTACTCTCTTAGTGTTTATCTGCTTAGCTGACTAGTATAGTACACTAATGATGTCCTCTGACACTACAGTTTGTATTCCAGCCAGTAATGACAAGACCACAGAGGACCCAGCAGTGCACCTGATCCCCGTTGCCCTGGACAACTTCTCCGCACAGCACTTTGCCGTCTTCCTGTTCGGCTGGCATGTTGTGAAACTGCTGTGCAACACCCAAATCTTCCCCCTGATCACGCTGCTTCTGGCCAAAACGGTTCCTGTCTCAGCCTACGAGGGCCTGGTGTCACACTGCAGTGGGGACTTTTATTTTGACACCACCAACCAGATTCTGTATCTCTGTGAGGCAAAGCTTGAGAGTGTGGGACAGTTTATTGCCACTCTCCTACACTCTATGGCCTATATATGGCCTTCAGTAGTTTAATTCCTCTTTCAGATATGAAGTAAACAAGGTAAGAAGCATTGAAGTTTCTGTAACCCAGTTATTCAGGCAAAGAGGGACACCTCACTGACCTCAGACCAGTCTCCTGGGAAGTTAGTGGAGGACTTTCTCAATGTCCGTGTCCCCATTGAAAGCCAGTTCACAGAGCACCTCTTGTCAGACAGGTTTGTGTTGCACTTTTGAGATTGACTTCATAAAAATGGTAAAACAATGTTCACAATCCTTTGTTTTCTTTAATTTGATTTTAGACTACAGCGATAAAAGTATTTCTAGCTGCAAATCATATTAAACAGGATGAGCCGGCACCAGCTAGATGGCCACAGTCCAGAGGAAGAGGAGCAGACCAGAGACCACCCACACCCAGAGCCAGACAACCATAGATCAGACGGTCAGGAGGAACACAGTCATTTTCCAGACCATGAGGACCTAGACAGCAGGGTACCAAAGAACCATAAACTAGAAGATAACCAGAGCCCATACAATCAGGAAGTAGAAAGCCACGGACCAAGCAGTCAGATGACAAGCATGGGTAAAACAGGCTACCCAGAATTAGATGTATGGGAATAAGCCAGTCAGAAGCATGTGAAAATGGGGCACTACTGAAGTGTGTGGTTTTGGTATGATTTGTCTTCTCGTGATTTTGTAGATTTTATGTGCATTTTAGTGTATAGTGTGAATAATAGATGTATAATAGGTTTATCACATCTGATTTAATCAAACTGGTCATTTTCATTGGAGTGATATTTATTAAAGATATGAATTATGCTTGTGCACTATCGCTTTTATCACAGTGTCGCCAAGTATAAATACTTTCCAGGTCATTGCCCTCCATATCTTTCAGGCTTCAGCCACCATTGTCAAATCAAAACATCACAGTTTAATTGGATGACCAGTCTGCTCTGGCGCCTGCTTCTCTTTGTTTCAACCCAACATCTTTGTACCAGTGACCCAGAACCTTTCAAGAGTATCTATGAATATTTTATTACACGATATTATTTCTTCCATTAATGGTCATTTCCCTCTCTCTCCGAGCAGCAGTAAATGTATTATCATCTCTCCAACCCCTAGACCCGTTCCAGGCTGAGTAACCTAGAAAATATTAGTGCTGCATGATAGTTCATCCACAGGGCACTCTGCTAATAGAAAGGGAGTATTCCTACGGGGGGGTTAGACTTTGAGCAGATTGAGGAGGTCAGCTGGACCAATCGTCAATGGCTATCAGTATCAGTGCCCATGACTCAGTGCCAAGTCCCGGGTTAAAATGGGGTGATGCCCCTTAGAAAGTTCCATTGCCTGACAGCCCCTATCATGGAGATTAGAAACAATGTCTCACTGAATATCATATCTCATACCACCCACTATCTGACTACTTGTCATACCTCCCTCAGCTGGCACTGTACTCTTAGAAAAAGGGTTGCCAACGGGTTTGTAAGCCGACGAAGCCTATATGGTTCTAGGTAGCACCTTTCCTTCTAAGAGTGTAAACCAGCATACATCTTTCTCATGTAAGGATTTGCAATGTTTCAATATTATTTCTTCCCTAGTTGCTTAAACGACAACAACAGTGTTATTTATAGAAAGTAAAGCCCTGTGTATGTTTGTGTCCTCAGGTTGGCATGATGTTACCTTTTTCCAGCTGCTAGTGGAGCCCACAACTGTTCCTGTCCCATCACTGTCTGTCCATAACAGTGGACAGCTGCAATACATAGTCCATGATACAAACACAAAATACTTTTAGAAATGTTATTTGAACTTGTTTGGTCATTACAGTTTTGTTTGGAGCGGCACACATTTTTGAGGAAACACATTTGATAAAGACGTTTTTTCAGGATCCCATGGATACAGACTCACTGTAAGTGTTGCTATTTGATTTCATTTGATAATTTTGTGTTACGTACAATTAAAAATGTATATTTGTTGCAGTTTTAAAATCTCAAATTGTGGTACATCAATATTGAAATGGATGAGTAGATCAGTAATGCCACAAAAAATATGCTCAATTACAATGATCAGACCCCTCAAAATCTATCCTCCTCCTCATATAGAAGTGTGTAACCCCCATGTTTGTATTGAACGTCTGAACTACACCATTGGGGATAAACATGTAGTCTACTTCTCATTAATTTAGCACTGAGTTTCATTAATTAAAACATTTCTATAGTTGCTGGCCAGATTTCACGTTTACGTTCCAACATCAGTTTCCACATGCTGTAACCATGTTGTAATCTTGAAATCCCTCCAAATCCCTGAAAATCGGTTAACTTGCCCCAAACCCCATGCAGTAGTGAACACAGGCCTGTAGTTAGGGTTTTATAAACGTTTGAACAAAGCATTTTAATGTTTTTTTAAAATGTTTAACTAAATCCTTATTTTTATTTATTTTTACATTTGAGGTAAAACAAGTATTTTTTTATGTGTGTAACATACTTTTTTTTTCTTTTTTTTCTTTTTTTTTTGCATCAAACGTGTTTATTGTTGGACAATTTCCCACAGTACAGTACCTTCCTGTTTCACTCTGTTACAAAAAACATTTTCTTCTTACTGAACACCACCCACTTGTGGTGAGCCTCATACTTCTGCTAGTTTTCCATTTTCAATCATCCCAAGCTCATATTTCTGCTGAGCCAAAGTGTCAGCTGACCAGTGCATCCACTTACCGGTTGGGTGTCTATATCTAATCAGTGTACTTTACTGTAAGTAGGCCAACAGTGATGGATTGTATTTGCTTGGAGTGCATTACCACCACCCTCAAAGCTTAGTGTTGTGTGTACCTTTATAAGGACATGGATCACTTGATATTCACCCTACACAGAACCTACTAGGCAAAGATGTCAATTCAATGTCTATTCCACGTTGGTTTCGCGTCATTTCATTGAAATGACGTGGAATCAACATTGATTCAACCAGTGTGTAGCAACACATCTATTTGTTTTGTTCTTGGAAATGAGCATGATAAACAAACCAGTTTGGTTCCTCTTTCTCAGAGGTGAGCTGCTCCTGTGTTAGTCGAAGGGTTTTTCCTTTTCTCTGCCTTGTTCCCATCATCCGGCCCTTGTGCATCACTGTTGCCATGGTTCCCGTATCTCTGGGATGTGGCAGTGGCAGCCACCAGGCCTGCCATATTTAGTCTGTGTCTGAGACTCACCCAGCCTGCTGGCAACAACACACTGCCATTTTCATTGTTATTTAGGTGTTTTCATTAGAAGTAATATGCTGTGGAATTAGTCATTCAAATGATGATTTCTGCCTACTTGCTTTATGACTTGGATATAATGATTTGGGTTAATCAGCCATGTGCTCTGATATATAAACATTGGAAAAATGTATCACATACAACATCCATAGAAATAGAATGACAACGTACTTCAAATTACATTTGTAATCCATGGTAGTAAGCTTAAATCCTTCAACCTACATTATCCTTTCAGGTAAGCCTTTCTTATTCCTCTATATTAACCACAGTGATCTCATTGTTAGATTACACTGGATCTTCAAATCGCAGCACTACATATACACTGTATCTGCTTTATGAAGTTGAATGGAGCTTTAAGATGTCTTCACTGGATAAACCTTTGAATTCTTTCCAGATTAGGAAAATTGAAGAACAGTCGAGAGTTTAAGAGGTCGAAGTGCCACAGAGAAATGTAGAACTACTCGTAAGAAGATAGCTTTACTTTAGATGCTGGGTTTAGAATGTACTATATTTCTGCAATGTATGGAATACTCACACACACAGTACCATCCATTAAAGTGCTAATCGGATTTATCATATTCCATATGTCAATGACTAACAATTCATTAAACAGCTTAGTCTTTACTAAATAAATGTCTATGAAGGCAAACATTATTCATACTCAATGTGACTCATGGAGAATAATGGGTATGGTTGATGTCATGCTGATTCTTCATCAGTACTTTAGGGCTGAGTCTGAAAAGGTACGCTATTCCCTCTATAGTGCACTACTTTTGACCAGGGCCCATAGTGTCCTCTGGTCAAAAGTCATGCACTATATTGGGAATAGGGTGACATTTGAGATGCAACCCAGGCTTCTTTCACACTGGTGTGTGGGGGGGGATAATGACTGCTCTCAGAGGTAATGGCAGAGAGAAGCAGTGGAGCAAAATGTAATCGAACAGCTCATCGGTTTGTGTCAAATGCAGATTAAGTTTTATTTACATTTAGCAGACACTCTTATCCAGAGTGACTTACAGTTAGTGAGTGCATGCATTTTTTTTTCATACTGGTCCCCCGTGGGAATCGAACCCACAACCCTGGCGTTGCAAGCGCCATGCTCTACCAACTGAGCTACATGGGATCATGTGTAGATGAAGATGTAGATGAAAGGTCATTGCAGCATCCTGCTATAAGCACCAAATATGAGAGATAATCACAGGGGTTGTAATGTTGCATTAGAAGCTTTGTAGGCTTATAGGTTTTCTTGGTTTGCTCAGAATTATGTGTTTTTCAATGGCCTACACATGCCCTAGTTTAAAGCCCTACATATACCGTACACACATACTGTACACATTGAGGTCAGTGTATACATTAAATCAAGAGAGAGAGATTCTACTCCAGGGTGATCTTTGAGCTCTGTCACTGCTGTGTGGTTCTTTGAAGAGATGCCTGAGGGGGTGAAGAAACACATTTGTGCTTCACTGATCTGTATTAAATGCGTGGCTATGAGCAAGCACTCTCCTTCCAGATGCTGAACAACGTTATATAACATTTGTGTGGCTGTGGTGGTACATTGGATGTCTGTTGTCATTTTTGTTCATAAAAGTCTTACATTCTTTGTAAAAGAGGACCTCGCACTTGCATCTCATAACATTGACGTTGAATCGCTCTTCATGGTAAAAAAAGTTATAATTGGATGTGTTTATAGGCCACCCGATACTAACATTGGTAGTTTTAACGTTGTCCTTGCATCAACCTTGGATTTGATTAATAAAGAAGATAAAATGTGTTCTCTATTAGGTGACTACAACATGAATTTATTTAAAAGTGAGAACCATTTACTGACATCTGACTTTTTGAATACTTTATACACCAGCTATCTATATCCCCCTCATCTACAAGCCCACAAAAGTGACCAGTTCATCAGTTATCCTTATTGATAATATTTTTACTGATTTAATTGAATAATGTGGCAAAAACAGGTACACTTTATACTGACATTTATAACCAATTTCCAATATTCCACTTCTCTTCGTCAGCTGGAAATGAACAGGTGGGAATGGATAGTAGCATTAAATGTAGAATATTTAACAAAAGTAATACCGAGCACTTTAAGATGTTGATTGAGGATATTTAATGGGACATTTTTTATAATCATGCTGATGTGGAGTCTGCTTACCAGACTTTTCTCACATCCTTCAATTCTGTATTTCACCATTACTTTCTCTTATTCAGACCTTGTAAGTGAGCAGCAGATGGGTTCTGGAAACCATGGTTTACAACCGGTCTCCAGAAATCCTCAGTAAAAAAAGTTTCAAAAAAATCCCAACCCCCTTGAATTCTGCCAATTACAAATATACTAAACAAAAACATAAACGCAACATGTAAAGTGTTGGTCCCATGTTTCATGAGCTGAAATAAAAGATCCCAGAAATGTTCCATATGCACAAAAAGCTTTTTTCTCCGAAATGTGTTTACATCCCTGTAAGTGAGCATTTCTCCTGTGCTAAATTAATCCATACACCTGACAGGTGTGGCATATCATGAAGCTTATTAAAAAGCATGATCATTACACAGATGCACCTTGTGCTGGGGACAATAAAAGACCACTTTAAAATGTTCTGTTTTGTCACACAACACAATGCCACAGATCATCCGTTCACCCACACTGCGTCTCACAAAGCCACGGCGGTTGGAACCAAAAATCTCCAATTTGGACTCCAGACCAAAGGACACATTTCCACCGGTCTAATGTCCATTGCTCGTGTTTCTTGGCCCAAGCAAGTCTCTCCTTATTATTGGTGTCCTTTAGTAGTGGTTTCTTTGCAGCAATTCGTCCATGAAGGCCTGAGTCACACAGTCTCCTCTGAACAGTTGATGTTGAGATCTGTCTGTTACTTGAACTCTGTGAAGCATTTATTTAGGATGCAATTTCTGAGGCTGGTAATTCATCATAGTGCTGGTTTCTGCGACTGCACTTGAAGAAACTTTCTTGAAATGTTCCGTATTGACTGACCTTCATGTCTTAAAGTAATGATTGACTGTTGTTTCTCTTTGCTTATTTGAGCTGTTCTTGCCATAACATGGACTTGGTCTTTTACCAAATAGGGCTATCTTCTCTATACCCCCCTACCTTGTCACAATACAACTGATTGGCTCAAACGCATTAAGAAGGAAATAAATTCCACAAATTAACTTTTAAGAAGGCACACCTGTTAATTGAAATGCATTCTAGGTGACTATCTCATGAAGCTGGTTGAGCGAATGCCAAGGGTGTGCAAAGCTGTCATCAAGGCAAAGAGTGGCTATTTGAAGAATCTCAAATATAAAATATATTTTGATTTGTTTAACACTTTTTTGGTTACTACATGATTGCATATGTGTTATTTTATAGTTTTGATGTATTCACTATTATTGTACAATGTAAAAAATAGTAAAAATAAAGAAAAACCCTTGAATGAGTAGGGGTGTCCAAACTTTTGACTGGTAGTGTATGTATATATATATACATATATACATATACATCAAAAGAAAAACGATTATATATATATATATATATATATATATATATATATATATATATATAAATAATCGTTTTTCTTTTGATGTGGTTTTCATATATGCTCTCTTGGGTTTCAAACCTCATCTGCACACCTTTTTTACCTTGTTTTTACGTGCACTGTTTGGTATTTCGTTTGTCTTCCTTTGTGTGGATGAATTAAACTAAAACTAACTTGAAAGAAATGTATGAAGATTAAGGAACAACCTGCACTGAAAATGTCTTTGTATTAAATTAAAAACAGTCCTCCATCTTTGTTAGATGGCTTATCTTTTTTTGTAGTCCAGTTCTGTGTGAACTTAAGAGCAGTGATTACTACTGTATTCATTCAAATTCCGCTACTTAGGCTAACTATGAATTGGATTACTTGTTTGAATACTTTAAAAAATAAAAACATTATTCATTTGAAGATAATTGTGATAGCCTATAAGTATAATTTAATAGTGTGCACAATTTAAGGGCACTCATGTTTCATGTAAATAGCCATTTTGAAATGTATTATTTATTTAGAGTGAAAGGTCAAATTGTTAAAAATAGGAAAGCAAATAGTTTAATGGTCGGAGTTCAGGTAGGCCTTTGAGATTCAGCCAACAAAGGAAAGGAGGGTTGCTCAACAACAATGACACAAATCATGAGAATGGCTTACCAAGAAAAACTTCCAAAGGGACTAATTCGCGGTAAAAAGGAGTTGGAGCACTCCAGAAAAAAAACGTCTAAACGTAAGTCATCTGTTCGCAGCCTGTACAATAGATTAAAGTGAAAAATAAATAATTCTCAGCTTTTTCCTGGAGTGCTCCAACTAATTTTGACCGCGAATTAGTCCTTTTGGAAGTTTTTCTTGGCAAGCCATTCTCAGAGTTTAATGGTCGATTTAAATATTTTTGTCCATGTGTCTGGGAACAAGAGGAGCTACTGTAAATAGGGAGTGACTTTTACGCATGCGCATCAAGGGATATGTTATCGGAGTGCTAAGAGGCCGATAACTGCGAAAAACAAAGGCAGTGAACAGCGGAACAAGAAACGTCATTTTCGGATTGCTCCTCCTTTTATGAAGATTCTGACAAAGGAGTAGCCCATTTTCATCAAACCAATTTATTATTTGCTATTCATATGAAACTTTTTACAATCCATTGTCATTGTATGATTGAGGATTTATAGACGCTCACCCAGATCCCGCAATAGAAAGTGGCCTAAGCGGAGTGTGGAATCTACAGGTCTCTTTTGGGTTTTGTTCATGCCGAAGCTGCGAGGAATATCTAGTGAATGACTGTGAGTGTGTGAGTTATTTTCTTTTCTCACCACAAAGATACTACGACTGGAATAATGTGGGAAAAGTTTACGAAAAGATAAATGATGAATCTTAGGCAACAGGCCAGTCAATGATAATATATAATTAATGGTATCTTCAGACACTGGCAAATAACCAATCGTTGCCTATTGTGTAACCTATTCGACTTTCAAACTTTACGCAAAATCGATAGACCAGCATATAGCCTAAAGCAGGATTTTTCTCACACTTCGTGAAATCTCTACAGAGAATGTGTTATAATTATCGACGATTGATCTCCTGGGTAGCGGTGCGCTGTCCATTGTCCTGAAATTACGCTCTTCAAATAGCCTAATCAAACTAGGGCAATTCGCCACCACGCCATAGAAATACTGTAGATGAAATATGAGATTATTCGAGGCTTAAAGTGTTTTTTCTTTCTTTGATCGTGAACAGGGAGAGTGCCCAAGACAGCTATCCCAGAGAACACTGAATATGAGAACTCGAACCAGGGTTATATTGCATTCCCTATTACATTTGGTTTTAGTAGGTAAGTGTTTGCACTTACATTATGTATTTGTCTCTAATAGTTTAAAATCACACCTAATTTAGACTTGTGATCCGACGGTTATTGACATTAATTGACACATCACAATCAAACAAGTTGAAATCCCAACACTTAGGCCTTTATGTTCCGTCATCATTTACGTGACCTTTTTTTCAACTGACCACTTTGAGAGGTCTGACTAAGGCTAGTATGGCATGATTTGACACGGTCAAGTGACATAGTAAGCCTATAATAACATTCACTTTTATATAAAATATTCTAAATATTTCACCAGTTATTCCAACATTTAAAAACATGAACAAACTAATAGAGGTACTTAAATAGGGAGCATACAGTAGATCCTCTTCTCACTTCTCAGTAAGTTAAAGCCTCAGATGAGCCCTGTCTGTGCTGCCGTTCAGAAATAAGAAATACATGAATTCATACATAACATTAGGCTACTGACATATAATTTAGACTGGGTTTCTACCTGGTCCTCTTTCCCAGTATGTTTCTGTGTCACTTTCACTACTGTGACTGTCCCGGTTTCCATGTGGCTGCATGTATGACCCTTCAGAATGAGCTGGAGATGTGATCGATGTTGACAGACAGCCCGGGGCTCTGGGTTACATAATACTAACCCTGTGTTTCATCAGTCAGTCACACAAAGACTCCATGCAGAAAACCACATATTTTCATCCCTCAATCACTATAGCAACCTAACTGGGGTTGTTGTGTCCCAAATGGCACCCTAATCCATATATAGTGCACTACTTTTGACCACATAGTGCACTACTTTTGAACACATAGTGCACTACTTTTGACCACATAGTGCACTACTTTTGACCCGGGCCCTGGTCTAAAGTAGTGCACTATATATGGAATATGGTGCTGTTTGGGAATCAGCCCTTGTGTAGTGGGGTGGATGATACTACGCTCACTGCATGTGTCCACGGTTGTCAGTCCAGTGTGAAATATATTTTGGTACGGGGTGTGAGAGTGTATTATGTGGTGAGTGAGTTGTGATTTGAGAACAGTGGTGTCTATGGCACTGCATTATGCCAGTCTGACTGGCACAACAGGGAGCTCATCCAAGGCTGGCGCACATGACATCATTAAGAGGGCAGCAAATTAGGTCACAGGGTTATCCGATAGAACACCACACTCTGACAACAGACCAGGGGGTGATGGGTTGAGGGTGTGATTGAATAGAATACAATCATACATTTGTGTTTTTGCTGTCTTTTATTCCCACCTGCTCTCACATGAGTGTTATCCTGGAGGCAGAACTGAGTGATTTTCCCTTAGGCCAGCTGCAAAGTCAAAATTGGCTATATTAATTTATGGTTAGGGTTAGACATTAGGTTTAACAGTGTGGTTAAGGTCAGGGTTAAGGTTAGGGTTAGGTTTAAAATCTGATTGTATGTCTTTGTGACCACTCTGCAGAGCTGCCTGCAGAACAAGATTCATGACAAAAAACGCGAACCTGCCTCTCTCTCTCACATACACACACACACACACACACACACACACACACACACACACACACACACACACACACACACACACACACACACACACACACACACACACACACACACTCACTCACTCACTCACACACACACACACACACACACACACACACACGATTATGTATCTCTGGGTGATGTGTACTGTACATGCTACAATGTGGTGCTTGGGTGATGCCGCTCTGTGTGTTACTATCACCAGTGCAGGTGAGCAGGCCAGTATGCGTGGATGTGCCCTCGGAAACAGAGGCAGTCGTTGGGAACCCCATGAAACTGACCTGCATCTCCTGTATGAAGAGAGAGGAGGTCAGCGCAGAGACACGCGTGGACTGGTACTACATCCCACCTGACGAAGAACCCATGCCTGTAGGTCTCCTCCATCTAACATCCATTTTCACAAACACCAACTTCTACATTTTCATTACAATTATTTCACCTGATGATAGGACCAGCAGTTTTTCATGACCATGTGACCTGACCAGGAATGATTGCCTATAACTAGGGCATGGAGGCTTTTCCTGGTCAGGCTGTATGGCCCACAAATACTTTGAACTATGAGGGAAAAATCAGGCAAAGTTAGCTAACAACGATTAGTGTGTGTGTGTTTTTGTGTGTGTGTGCCTGCTACATTACCCCCTCAGATCTACCTGTTTGATGGACAACCCAGGGAGCTGGACGGGCCTTGGAGGGGTCGCCTGGTGTGGAATGGAAGTAAAGATCTGCAGGAACTCTCCATCAGTATCCTCAACGTCACAATGAACGACACGGGCACCTATAAGTGTGTGGTATTCCGACAGTTTGAGTTTGACTGCTACTCTCCTTCGGTTACCAACAGCCTGGTAATCAACCTGGTGGTCAGAGAAGAAGGTAAGGGTACTTCCTGTTCCTTCTTGTTTTGTAATTGTACTTCCTGTGCTTTCAAGCTCCTAGCTGGAGGCTTAACTATCTGTGGTTTGCGTATTTATTCATGCTCTGCCCGTATACCCTATTCTTCTTGGTTGTGGCCATGTGTTTTGACAAAACTTAAAATTAAAATGTATTATTTGGTCTTAGGTGCTATTAGGTATATTAATCTAATTTACAATTTTCTTTAAATGTTTTTAATAGTTGTATTGTATGAGTAATTGTGTTTTTTTTGTTCTGTTTTTATTATTATCAAAGCTCAGTTGGTTTTTCTAACCAACTATTTTACTATCTATTATAAGGGGTAATATACATCATTTGGTTTCTATTTACTGGATGCTTTCTGGATGTTCACCTCACTCAAAAATACTATTTAATAGGTATATTTGTATATAATTATTCCTACATTCACTTTACAATACCTCTATCTGCCTGTCTATTGTGGACTGCTGGCTGGTTCATATCTGCATACATCTACATTTGACAATAGTCATTACCAACTATATTTTAGTTTGCCCTTGTATACATTACGTCAAATGTACAACTTTTCTTTTGCATCTCATGCCATAGTAGTGTCCTATTGCAAAAAGCTGTGGGTCAGCGATCCATTTTTCATTCCAATATACGAAGGGATTTACGATATTGATATCTTTCTGCAGCTATTTGGAAGTTTCACACAGAAAATGCTGTGCCTCAGGCTTCTTGGAGTTTGGCATCAATTCATTGAGACAGTGGTTCTCATCAGATCCAACTCCAAAATACCTTATTTAAATCGAAGGAAAATCTTTCCACTTATAAACAGTTTTTTTTTAAATGTATACATCTAATCTGCTCTATTCATTTGATAATCTTGTACCAATATATTGTGGTATATTGGACTTCCTTATTGCCACAGTAAAAAAAATCAGCAATAACATCTGAAACTGACAAAGACACAAAAATAACATTGAGAATCGCTATTATCGTACATGTTTTTGCTGTTTTCTTTCTCTATGTATTGTAGCAAGACGTTTTGATATAGCATGGTTTACACTTTTATGTTACAAATATGAAGCCTAAACGCTCCAGTTTAAGGCTGGTAGTACTGTTGCAAGAGGGATGACAATGGGTCAATTAAATGTGTAGTTCAATTAAGACCTCATGTGTATTTAAGAAAACAGGTGGAAGCAATTGCATAATCGTTGTTTAATACGAAAACATTTTAACTGAGGGAATTTGACCTATCAATATGAGCTACAATATCTAATGTGTTTTGCATAGAGCTACACTAACTATTAGCTGGCAATAAATTGCCTGGACAAGAGTGGTAGAGAATGTAAGATGCATGCAGGAAAACACTAAAGCATCATGTGAGGACTTTTTGGCTATTCCCAATAAGGTTACGTGAAACACTATCCTGTATACTTTACACATTTGATTATACTAGCAATAATTTGATTTTACCATCTTTATGATTGGACCATTATCCAATCAAATGTATATTCTCAATATGTACCAAAGAAACTCTCATATGTACAGACAAAGCATGCTTAACTGCCTCCTATACTGAATGAGATTGACTTCACCTGGCTAACAGAACAAGCCGTAATGCCCACATATGGGACTGTTCTGTCATTTTGATTATGAGTGAATGGACCAATCAGAAATAGATTGCTGCATACTGAAGCCATTTTAATTAGAATTGTCATTTCATTGCTAGTGGCGACAGGACAGTTATTCATTATGGCTGATATGCTGGGTCTCAAAACACATTGAGAATCTGTTCACCGTCCCATACAAACAAATAGGCCTGGGTCTCAAAACACATTGAGAATCTGTTCACCGTCCCATACAAACAAATAGGCCTGGGTCTCAAAACACATTGAGAATCTGTTCACCGTCCCATACAAACAAATAGGCCTGGGTCTCAAAACACATTGAGAATCTGTTCACCGTCCCATACAAACAAATAGGCCTAAATGGTTATCTAACTAACACATAGTTATCTTTACTGCTCTATGCCTTATTCACAAATTACATAATTGCAGAACAGTCTGTGCAAAATTTACAGTAAGTCCCTATCAAACCAATGCAGTTTAAATACATTGTCTATTTCTGTTGTCTTGCAGTGTTCTATCCAAACAGATGCGGTGTGGGTTGTGTCATAGAGATGGAAAGAGGGCACACCTATCTTTGCCATTCATCACTTCTGTGACAGCATGGGCAGAACCATTGAGGGCTATATCAATTTCAAAGTAGTCAATGTCTTCTTCTTTTAGTTCTATGAGTTTATTGTCGGTTTGTAATCGAACTAAAAAGGTGTATAGCTCCACCTACTGTGTTAGAGTGTGTATAGTCTGAACAGGCATAAAGCTAAAGTTAATGATTTAACTGCCACCTGTGGTGCTTGAATCTTTGCTCAGGAGTACTTGGCTAATCCCTTCTGCTGACTTGGATGGAATTCTGTTATCCTTCCTTAACCCATAGGTAGTCCCACCCAGTTGACTACTTTAAAATGGTGAAAGCCTTTGATGGCGCTGCCAATGCTAAAACCGACTTTGTAGCAAGTGTGCCCTATATCCATCTCTATGGGTTGTGTGTGTCTATCTGGCAGCCAGTGACAACACCACTGCCCTGTACTCAGAGATCATGATGTACGTCCTGCTGGTCTTCCTCACCTGCTGGCTCTTGGTGGAGATGGTCTACTGCTACAGGAAGATCTCCAAGTCAGACGAGCAGGCCCAGGACACCGCGTGAGTAGCTCTTAGCCATGTGTCTCATGGCTGTTTATCTCATAGGCTTGTCTTGTATCTCGTAGCTTTGTATCTCGTAGCTTCGAATCCCGTAGGCTTGTATCTCGTAGCCTCATATATCATGGCCTCGTCTCCATACTGTATGTACCAAGGCCAACTCTAGTCGTCTATCATTGCCCTGCACCATGTATCTAGATGTATGGTGCAGGGCAATGATTGACGACTAGAGTTGGCTTCAGCATATACAGTATAGATACGATGCTAAGTATCTCATACTGCATGTGGAGTTTTGGCCTTACCCACAGTAGGCATTACTGACAATGTGGCGTACAATTTCCCTTGCGGATTTTATGACCCCTTCAATAACTTGGGGGTAGTGAATAGTTTACATTTACTGTTAGGCCATGCAGTATCCAATGTATAGGTTGTGAGGTTTGTGAAAGAGTGTAATGGAGGTGTAATGGTCTGAAGGCACCTGCTATCAGTAGTCGGTCAATAGTAGTCGGTCAGCTGTTTCAGTAAGTCGTCTTTCTGCTGAGGTCCCTGGATTGTTTGGAGCGCTCTGCTGAATCCTGTTCTGCCATTTTCAAACAACCAATTCAGTGCTCTGTGGATTTGCAGCCGGATCTGAAATTGACTTGTTCTGTGGCCAAGGCTTAAATATATTCCTGTGCTGTCAGCTCCCAATGATTGGTGATGGTGCTGAGCGGTAGATGGAAGTCGGTACAGTGGATTGTGGCCATCAAATTTCAACCTTGCAATACGATATTGGGTAATATACAGTGCATGTTTGAATCCAATGACGCTATTTCCTGTACCTTACACTGGAAGTACCAATAGTGCAGGATAGATGTACACAGAATGTACTTAGGAAATTGAGAGAATGCCTGAAGGCATCGATTGAGAAATGGGTTAAAATAATGCACTTCTGAACAAATGAAGAGAGTACGCTGCTACATTACATGGTTCATGACAGTTGTTCCACAAATGCTTTTTAAATAGAGATCACTTTGCACTTTGCATCAGTCTAGAGGCAATGCCTAATGACCCTATGCCCAGGAATACCACAGTAAGTTTAACCACCAGTGGTGTGTTGCGAGGCGTGACCTCCATCCGTTCTAGTGCTGACAGGACTTAGGGCTCTGGTAAATAATAGTGCACTATGGGAATAGGGTGCCATTTGGGACATAGCTATGGTATTGAGCTGTTTGAGCAGATAAACACTAGAGGCACATTGATGGCAGCCAGCCATAATATGTGACTGGCTGTTCAACAGTACAGGATAATGCATCCATTTAAAAGGATCTGTAGCATGCATTACTGATCCTAAATCACATCAATTGTGGACTGTGGAGACAGGATGATCTCCACCAGTTGCACCTGTGATTAACCGATTTCCTACCGTTTTCCCACTTTCATTTTACATGGTCCTCTTACTTGGATAGTTAGGAAATAGGCTAACTCATGGGTTGTGGGAATCCTATTAGCAAATGTGTCATAGTTTCTAAGTCAGTATCCAGGCTTATGTTCGATATTGCTGTTGCCATATTGTCACGAATAAACTGGAACATTCCCAATGAAAACGTATCCCAATTGTCTCAATTGTTTTGCAGTTGTCTCAATTGTTTTGCATTGACGGAGTTCAATAAGAAAGCCCCACTGAAATGTACACAGTCTGATGCACCACAGGGTCTTAGATTTGCCTCTCTTTCTACCCATCTACAGGACAGACTACCTAGCCATTCCCTCAGAAAATAAAGAGAACCTGGGTGTTCCAGTTACAGAATAAAAGTGATTGTCTCACAACAATACGGTATTTTGAATGTGCCTCTCAATCTGATCTCGATCAGATAATCACTCTCCCCTTCAACTCATCGTATGTAACTAACCGAGTCTCTTTCTGTTGCACCCGCATCCGCCATTTTCTTCCATAAGACTTTACTCACTCACACCATAGTAATAACGTTCCCTTCCTCAACCACTCATCTCTGGGCTTTATCTCCATTTACCATCAGCTCTTTCTCACTCATCGTACTAGTACTAATATTAAAAGTCTACCTAATAGTGAAAATAATGAGAGGTGAAAACAATAGTTAAATAAGAAATCCACTCTCCACATGAGATTCTGTGGTACCTGATTTGAAGTGTTGTTTTCAAAGGGAGAGTGGCCCGATTACATCAGTAATAGAAATGAGGCCTTTGAACACTCTGAACATACCCCCTGCTGAGTTCTCAGAACAGTGGACGGAGACATGTTTTCTTAGTATTGCTAAGGGGCTGTGTGAGGCACAGTACATGTTTTTAGAGTGGTACTTTCTGTTTTTTTTAAGTGGAAGAAAGTTTATTGTTTTACATTTCTGAATCTGTATTAGAATATCTGTTATTGTTGTACCTAAAATGAATTTTTCAACACATCAAGCTACTTAGTCTGTCCTCTGTTTCAGGTACTGACCAATGGTGTACCAAGCAGTTCGTAGTCACCTGACGATACAGACTGAACTCTTTGAAGGGAACATTCAGTGATGATGTCACAGCGCCCCTCAGCAACCAGGAAACCTGCCAAGTGGAGTCCCCTTTGTCTTGGTCTTGTGGTGTGAGCTAGCCAAATACTTGAACGCTCAAGTTATACTCTCCCTTCTTATTTCACTCTGAACCACTCTGTGCCAGACAGCAGGGATTTGATGATTAAGAAGTTGTTTATGCCATTTGAATGTCACCCACAGAAAAAAACTGAACCTACTCTTGCAGAGGACCAAGGAATTACTTCAAAGCAAATTACTTTTAAATGTGTCAAATGTTGTTAAAATGCTAACAATTATACTGCACTGCACATCATTGGCGAGATTACGGGTCAAGATTTTGCTCTTATACGACCGGTGTCTCTTCATTATCTTTTTACAGAAATTGGATTGCATAGCTTTTCAAGTTTACTTCACTTAAGTTGTTTGGTGAAATGATATGTTTAATGCACAGTATGACTGTGGTTTATGATATGAACACTCAGTCCTCACGCTGGTTCTTAGTGTGACTCCAAGGCTCCATTTAGCCAACTATGTCAGAATCTCCTTTTTAAGTTCAATTCTCTTCCACAGAAAGAGCCTGGTATGAGAAGATGTTGTGTATTTGGATCTTAGAGAGTGACTAGGCTATTTTACAAAAGAAGAAGAAAAAAGATGGTACAAAGTCACAGTAATTGGTCCCAGAGATTCCTCCATCTTTTACTTACATCATCAATATGGCTTTTTTACTCAGCGTGTTGTGAGCTATGAAGTTTATTCAATGGCATCTGAAGAAATTCAAAACAATGATGCTGCATAATACAACTACTGTATGCCCCAATAGCCAAATACTTGATCATGCTAAACCATATGCTGTCTGTTTAGGTTGTTGTTTTTTAATCTACAGTAGCATTGCTATTGAGACTCAAATATGTGCCTACTTCTATAGTTACAATTAGTGTATCTATTGTGTACAATCATACCATATACTGTATGTCTAACTGTAAGTCGCTCTGGATAAGAGCGTCTGCTAAATGACTAAAATGTAAATGTAAATGTATGTCACTGTATCTCTTATACACTATCTCTGTATTGAGCTATTAAAGGACAATGCATTCCAAATGTATCCGAACCCTTCTCCATACTTATCTCATTTGTAAAGTCGTTCTTCATTGATCTTGAAAATCTATATAATTACACAGTTGCCACAGAGACGAGACAAGCAGGTCGCGTTTCATTGAAATGCTCAAAATAAATCAACACTCAATAAGAATTTGTGCAAAGCTGTCTGTCAGCCTCCTTACTGATTGTGTGACTAATAACAGAGGAAGGCATTGTAACGGTTTTTAGATACCTCAAAAACATAACAGATAAAATATAACTATTTAGTTATTGCCTGAATAGTGAATACCACAGGGAAAAGGAGCATCATCCCATTTGCCATAGATGCAATGTGACTAGTCCACCCACAAGGTTTTGACGACATGTCTTGACTGGGGACTGGGGGTGGTGATGGACTGGGGGTGGTGGCACCAAGCTGATTGAGACTGAGGAGGTAGAGTGTGAATGAATTAGGCCAAGTCTAGGTGGGTTTAACCATCCATCTGTAATATCCATCCACCTCCGCAGTGCACAGCTGGTGTTAAGCACCTTAGGATGGGGGGCAGTCCTCGGAGAGCAATCTCACCACCGCCATGTTCTTGTTCTGGGGCCACCGGTGACAGATATAGCATCTGTCGTTATAGCAACTCAGGCAAGCCCCGAGCAGGGAACAGATTGGTTGGCTTCGACTTAACCATGCCATGATGACAGAGTTGTGCGGGTCATGCACTAGCCAGACATGAAGATAATGACTACATAGTACAGGGCACAAGGGTTATCACAACCCTAGCTTGTAATGCACCCAAAGCATAGGCCTACATCATTGATATGAAAGTTCAACATTTCATTATCTGTATGCTGCTACTGATTCAGCCAGTAATTATTTTTCCTCCTCTTCCGTTTAACAAGCGTATCTATGGAGTACGGTACAGTTTCCTATCTCCCAAAGGGTACAACCCACAATTGTGACCCACATTCAATACTTTATAATTATACCAGGCTGTTACTGCTCTGAAATACATTCATTTATCACAGACATTAATTCAATCATGCTAGATGTTCTATTGGAGCTGGAATATTGCCAATCCATCACAACAATTCATTAACATTTTACACAACAACAACAACATATTCAATCTCTCTATATCCCAGTCTGTTGTCCCCACTTGCTTCAAGATGTCCACCATTGTCCCTGTACCCCATAGCACTCATTAACTTTGAGAGGCTAGTTAAGGATCATATAACCTCCACCTTAACCGTCACCCTAGGCCCAACTACAATTTGCATACCGCCCCAACAGATCCACGGATGGCGCAATCGCCATCGCACTCCACACTGCCCTTTCCCACCTGGACAAAAGGAACACCTACGTGAGAATGCTGTTCATTTACTACAGCTCAGCATTCAACACCATAGTGCCTTCCAAGCTCATCACTAAGCTAAGCACCCTAGGACTGAACACCTCCTTCTGCAACTGGATCCTGGACTTCCTGATGGGCCGCCCCAAGGTGGTGAGGGTAGGGAACAACACATTCGCCATGCTGACCCTCAACACGGGAGCCCCTCAGGGGTGCGTGCTTAGTCCCCTCCTGTACTCCCTGTTCACCCATGACCGCGCACAACTCCAACACCTTCATTAAGTTTGCTGACGACACGATGGTGGCAGGCCTGATCACCGACGATGATGAGACAGCCTATAGGGAGGAGATCAGAGACCTCCCTCAATGTCTACAAGACAAAGGAGCTGATCGTGGATTACAGGAAATGGAGGGCCGAGCACGCCCCCATTCACATCGACAGGTCTGTAGTCGAGCGGGTCGAGAGCTTCAAGTTCCTCAGTGTCCACATCACTAAGGACCTAACATGGTCCAGACACACCAACACAGTCGGGAAGAGGGCATGACAATGTCTCCTCGAGGCTGAAAAGATTTGTCATAGGCCCTCAGATCCTCAAAAAGTTATACAGCTGCACCATTGATAGCATCTTGACTGACTGCATCCACCGCAAGGCTCTACAGAGGGCAGTGCGTATGGCCTAGTACATCACTGGGGCCAAGCTCCCAGCCATCCAGGACCTCTATACCAGGCGGTGTCAGAGGAAGGCCCTAAAAATTGTCAAAGACTCCAGCCACCCAAGTCATAGACTGTTCTCTCTGCTACCGCACGGTAAGTGGTACCGGAGTGCCAAGTCTAGGACCAAAAGGCTCCTGAACAGCTTCTACCCCCAAGCAATAAGTCAGCTTAAAAGTTAAGCAAATGGCTACCCAGACTATTTACATTGACCCCTGTAAATGTAATTTTTTAAATTATCCATCCTGATTGCCTAGTCACTTTTACACTTACTTACATGTACATATTACCTAAATTACCTCAACTACCTCATTCCCCTGCATACTGAGTTGGTACCAGTACTACTTGTATATAGGGCCCCGTGTAGCTCAGTTGGTAGAGCATGGTGCTTGCAACGCCAGTGTTGTGGGTTCGATTCCCACGGGGGACCAGTATGAAAAAATTTATGCACTCACTAACTGTAAGTTGCTCTGGATAAGAGCGTCTGCTAAATGACTAAAATGTAAATGTATATAGCCTTGTTATTGTTACAACAACCCCCCAAAATATTGTACTTTTTAATTAAAAAAATGTGTACTTTTTAACTCTGCATTGTTGGGAAAGGGCTCGTAAGTAAGCATTTCACGATAAAGTCTACACCTGTTGTATTCGGCGCATGTGCCCGAAAAAATATATTTTCATTTGAAGGCGGAGACGGTACTGGTGCATCAAAGCTGGGACCGAGAGACTGAAAAACACCTCTTCTCCAGGCCATCAGACTGTTAAATAGTCACCACTAGCCGACATCTGCCCAGTACCCTGCCCTGAACTTTAGAGACTGCTGCCCAATGTAGATAGTCATTGAACACTGGTCACTTTAATAATGTTTACATACTGTTTACCCACTTTATATGGACAGTTGAAGTCGGAAGCTTACATACACCTTAGCCAAATACATTTCAACTAATTTTTTTCACAATTCCTGACATTTAATCCTAGTACAAATTCCCTGTTTTAGGTCAGTTAGGATCACCACTTTATATTAAGAATGTGAAATGTCAGAATAATAGTAGAGAGAATGATTTATTTCAGCTTTTTTTCTTTCATCACATTCCCAGTGGGTCAGAAGTTTACATACACTCAATTAGTATTTGGTAGCATTGCCTTTAAATTGTTTAACTTGAGCTCGTGTAACTGAGTCAGGTTTGTAGGTCTCCTTGCTCGCACACGCTTTTTCAGTTCTGCCCACACATTTTCTATAGGATTGAGGTCAGGGCATTGTGATGGCCACTCCAATGCCTTGACTTTGTTGTCCTTAAGCCATTTTGCCACAACTTTGGAAGTATACTTGGGGTCATTGTCCATTTGGAAGACCATTTGCGACCAAGCTTTAACTTCCTGACTGATGTCTTGAGATGTTGCTTCAATATATCCACATCATTTTCCTTCCTCATGATGCATATATTTTGTGAAGTGCACCAGTCCCTCCTGCAGCAAGGCAACCCAACAGCATGATGCTGCCACCCCTGTGCTTCACGGTTGGGATGGTGTTCTTCGGCTTACAAGAACCTCCTTTTTCCTCCCAACATAACGATGGTCATTATGGCCAAACAGTTCTATTTTTGTTTCATCAGACCAGAGGAAATTTCTCAAAAAATACGATTTTTTTCCCCATGTGCAGTAACAAACCTTAGTCTGGCTTTTTTTATGGCGGTTTTGGAGCAGTGGCTTCTTCCTTGCTGAGCGGCCTTTCAGGTTATGTCGATATAGGACTCGTTTTACTTACTTTTGTACCTGTTTCCTCCAGCATCTTCACAAGGTCCTTTGCTGTTGTTCTGTGATTGATTTGCACTTTTCACACCAAAGTACATTAATCTCTAGGAGACAGAACACGTCTCCTTCCTGAGCGGTATGATGACTGTGTGGTCCCATGGTGTTTATACTTGCATACTATTGTTTGTACAGACGAACGTGGTACCTTCAGGCGTTTGGAAATTGCTCCCAAGGATGAACCAGACTTGTGGAGGACTACCATTTTTTTCTGAGGTCTTAGCAAAGAGGCACTGAGTTTGAAGGTAGGCCTTGAAATACATCCACAGGTACACCTCCAATTGACTCAAATGATGTCAATTAGCCTATCAGAAGCTTCTAAAGCCATGACATCATTTTCTGGAATTTTCCAAGCTGTTTAAAGGCACCGTCAACTTAGTGTATGTAAACTTCTGACCCACTGGAATTGTGATACAGTGAATTATAAATGAAATAATCTGTCTGTAAACAATTGTTGGAAAGATTACTTGTGTCATGCACAAAGTAGATGTCCTAACCGACTTGCTAAAACTATAGTTTGTTAACAAGGAATTTGTGGAGTGGTTGAAAAACGAGTTTTAATGACTCCAACCTAAATGTATGTAAACTTCTGACTTCAACTGTATATACTGTATTCTAGTCAAGGCTCATCCTATATAACTACTGCTGTACACTCCTTTTCTATTCATATACTGTCCATAATGTCTATACACACCATCATATACATATATATTTATATTCTGGACTCTGACAATGCTCATTCTAATATTTCTATATTTCTTAATTCCTTTATTTAAATGTCTTGGGATTTGCGTGTATTGTTTTGTATTGTTAGGTATTACTGTACTGTTGTAGCTAGGAACATAAGAATTTCGCTACACCAACGATAACATTAGCCAAATATGTGTAAGCGACCAATACAATTTGATTTAATTTGATAACAGCAACAACAGAACTTCGCAATAACATAACAAATGTGTCATTGTGTGCTCTGCCAATGCTACTTCCTATCACTTTTACTCTCAATTTACTATCAGTTTACTCTCAATTTAGTTACAGAATGGGACTTAACATCTTAGAAAACAAGATGACATAACGTCAATTATAACATCTACGAAAGGTCTTTGTCTCCCTCTAGTGTAAAACAAATATATATAAATTTTACATTTACATTTTAGTCATTTAGCAGACGCTCTTATCCAGAGCGACTTACAGTTAGTGAGTGCATACATCATTTTTTATACTGGCCCCCCGTGGGAATCGAACCCACAACCCTGGCGTTGCAAACGCCATGCTCTACCAACTGAGCTACATCCCTGCCGGTGATTCCCGCCCCTACCCTGGATGATGCTGGGCCAATTGTGCGCCGCCCCATGGGTCTCCCGGTCGCGGCCGGCTACGACAGAGCCTGGATATATATATATATATATATATATACAGTACCAGCCAAAAGTTTGGACACACCTACTCATTCCAGGGTTCTTCTTTATTTTACTATTTTCTACATTGTAGAATAATAGTGAAGATATCAAAACTATGAAATAACACATATGGAATCATGTAGTAATCAAAAAAGTGTTAAACAAATCAAAATATATTTAACCCTTTGACTTGATGACAGCTTTGCACACTCTTGGCATTCTCTCAACCAGCTTCATGAGGTAGTCACCTGGAATGCATTTCAATTAACAGGTGTGCCTTCTTAAAAGTTAATTTGTGGAATTTCTTTCCTTCTTAATGCGTTTGAGTCAGTCAGTTGTGTTGTGACAAGGTAGGGGTGGTATACAAAGGATAGCCCTATTTGGTAAAAGACCAACTCCATATTATGGCAATAACAGCTCAAATAAGCAAAGAGAAATGACAGTCTGTCATTTCTTGAAGACATGAAGGTCAGTCAATCTGGAAAATGTAAACTTTGAACGTTTCTTCAAGTTCAGTCGCAAAAACCATCAAGCCCTATGATGAAACTGGCTCTCATGAGGACCGCCACAGGAAAGGAAGACCCGGAGTTACCTATGCTGCAGAGGATAAGTTCATTAGAGTTAACTGCACCTCAGATTGCAGCCCAAATAAATGCTTCACAGAGTTCAAGTAACAGACACATCTCAACATCAACTGTTCAGAGGAGACTGCGTGAATCAGGCCTTCATGGTCGAATTGCTGCAAAGAAACCACTACTAAAGGACACCAATTTGAAGAAGAGACTTGCTTGAGCCAAGAAACCTGAGCAATGAACATTAGACGGGTGGAAATCTGTCCTTTGGTGAGTCCAAATTTGAGATTTTTGGTTCCAACCGCCGTGTCTTTGTGAGACGCAGAGTAGGTGAACGGATGATCTCCGCATGTGTGGTTCCCACCGTGAGATATGGAGGAGGAGGTGTTATGGTGTGGGGGTGCTTTGTTGGTGACACTGTCTGTGATTTATTTAGATTTCAAGGCACACTTAACCAGCATGACTACCACAGCATTCTGCAGCGATACACCATCCCATCTGGTTTGCACTAAGTGAGACTATAATTTGTTTTTCAACAGGACGATGACCCAAAACACACCTCCAGGCTGTGTAAGGGCTATTTGACCAAGATGGAGAGTGTTGGAGTGCTGCATCAGAGAACCTGGCCTCCACAATCACCCAACCTCAACCCAATTGAGATAGTTTGGGATGAGTTGGACGGCAGAGTGAAGGAAAAGCAGCCAACAAGTGCTCAGCATATGGGAACTCTTTCAAGAACGTTGGAAAAGCATTCATGAAGCTGGTTGAGAGTATGCCAAGAGTGTGTCATCAAGGCAAATGGTGGCTACTTTGAAGAATCTAAAGTCAAACACTTTTTTGGTTACTACATGATTCCACATGTGTTATTTCATAGTTTTGATGTCTTCACTATTATTCTACAATGTAGAAAATAGTAAAAAATAAAGAAAAACCCTTGAATGAGTAGGTGTGTCTAAACCTTTGACTGGTAGTGTGTATATATAATAAAACACCAAGTTATAAAACCTAATATGACGCAGTTAGGGTGTGCCTTACGCCTATAAAATACTATTGTCATTTAATCACTTTATGGATAATGAAGTAATTAACAATGGTAAGTACAGCTGTTTTTATAGTTCGTCTTATCACTATTGTAGATTAGCCTACTTGAATAAAAATTTTTATTTAGTCTGATTTTTCGAGAATATAAAGTAGCCTATTTCACACTGTATTAAGTTGTTAAGTCGCTTAATGAGCCAAACTTGACTCCTCACATCTGACTCAGCTCAGAGACTGCAGGGACAATTCCTCTTTTCCTCTCCCCCAAAATTCATTTATTGATCTCTATTCAAGAAGTATCTCCATGGAGAAAAAATGTCTTGATACATCATTGACAAAAACTGGGAAGACAAAATAATATATTTTGCTCCTATGGTCTCCATTCAGGCCTAGAATATTTGAGCGCATTAGTTCTGTCTGAGTTTATGTTAGTTATAAGATGAGAGTGCAATATGGTTCTAGGGCCATAGGAGGGCAGTGTACCTGTTTACTGAAGGTGCTGTGATTTTGTATGGGTGGCAGGTTGAGAGAAGACAACTGGTTTAAACCTTACTCTACCTTATGATCTCATCGTGTTTGCTGATTTGATGTTATTGATTGGAGTATTCACCCCACCCTGTGTCTGTGTGTGTGTGTGTGTGTGTGTGTGTGTGTGTGTGTGTGTGTGTGTGTGTGTGTGTGTGTGTGTGTGTGTGTGTGTGTGTGTGTGTGTGGTGTGTGTGTGTATGTACCCCTATCTAAGCCAAAGTTTGATACTGTGTAAACAATGATACTCATCTTAAAGGTTTGATACAAATCGACATTTTGGAAATATATGTGAAGGGAATTTCAAGCCTAGTGAGAATTAGGATTACATCTGAGTGCAAGACATCCACAAGGAGTGATCCATTCACACTTTACCAATTACACAACAGAATGCTAAAATGTTAATTGAAGATAAATAATGCATGCAACTGCAACAAAAAAACATATAATCTAAAGTTAATTAACTGCCTGAAGTTGGGAGGGAACACAAAATGACATTTTTGCCTAGAGAGAATTTGCAGCCTCTTATGTCATGGTGACATTAGTTTTTTAGTCTCTCTTTTACATCTTGCGTCAGTAAATAAGAAATGACTTTCCTCCCTCAAATCATCTCAGCAGATGTGGGCTTTCAACTAGGAATGCTTTCAACTCCATTTTGATGCTTGAAAATGTTTTCATGAATCTCCTTGACTCTCTCAGACTGCCAGTACTCCATAAAATAGACAACAGACACGTTGACGTTCTTCCTCATCACATCTTCCCTGGCCTGGACATCTTCAAAGTGTCAGCGTGAGAAACCCACAGGCAAAATGCCAACATGTTCAAGTAAGCACTATCTGTCTGCAGCACAACACTAAATTATGCTGAAGTAGTCAACAGAGCACCCACAGAAGCTCTTCTCAAATCCACACAGTCAGTCTGATTTGAAAGAATGCAAATTACTGCATTTTCAAAGGTGAGTCAGGTGAGGGCTTAAGTTAATTTGATCAAACTTGTTATTGCCATAATTTGATCAAACTTATCATTGACTAATAAGTCAAAAGGACGTCTTAAGCAGTTCTGAGTGTGAGGGGGTCCATGGTTTTGACAGGTATAAAGTAAATTAATTAGGTCTGGGACACCTTTGGAATATCCAGTACTTATTATGAGTTCTTATGAGTCAATGCCACTGTGTACTACGCTCTACAAGTACTGTATAAGCAAAACTGAGTGAAAATGAGCAAAAACCCAAACGAAGGCTAAGGGCCAAAATCAATTTTTTACTTTTAAAGGCCCAGTGCAGTCAAAACTTGATTTTCCTGTGTTTTATATATATTTCCATCCAACGAGGTTTGAATAATACTGTGAAATTGTGAAAATTATGATAATGCACTTTTAGTGTAAAAACTGGTTTTGGTGGGATGGAGTTTTGGCCTGCCTGGTGACATCACCAGGCGGTCAATTATTGAATAGACCAATAACAGCTAGTTTTCAGTTTCCCCCTCCTCACTCAGACCACTCAGTCCTAGCAAAATTCTTGCTTGAGAAATGCTCTTTGCTAAGAAGCATTCTTTTTTATATTTTTCACCATTTTAATTGAGAAAAAAAAACACAGTAAGGTACTTAATTGTTACCCAGAAAGGATTTAATATTGAGATAAATACGGCTGCATTGGACCTTAATTAACAATAATGAAGCGGTTTTAGCAACTTCCATTGTCCTCCAAGAGTTGCTGAATTTTCTCTTCACTTCAATTTGCTCCTCAATTCATGCAACTTGGTTGGAGAGCACTGAAATTGAGCAAAAGTAATTACCTTATTTGTTCATCACCTGGCTGTTTGACACTTCCACAACTTCCTACATTCTTACAAACATGCTGAGGCCATAACATTTCATTTTGTAAGGCTGGATGAATGATATATTCAGCTACGAGCCCACAACCCATTTGGGAGGAATTTGCCATTTGTCATGCTCCTATCATGTTTCCGAGGTTGCGTTGCATCATGTTTCTCACATGCAGACGTCTTGACTAAACACTATTGTACTTCCCTATAAGTCTTGTAAATACACAATATTGTGGCAGGTTTTTCTCTACACCTACACAGAAAAAATTTTATGTGGTGAAAAACACAGAAATACTGTAGGTGTTCCCTTATCCTTTGTGAAATATCATGTCCTTGTGTTCTTTCTGTTTGCCTTCAAAGACAGGAGATATAGAGATCCCTGTTCAAAAGAACAAGATTGAGCATGAAATTAAAGTTGAAACATTTTATTTGGTCTATTCTGATATTTTGACTGATTAATTCCAACAAGATATAATCAAAATAGGGATATCTGCCTATCATTTAAACATCTGGTTTGCCCCTTAGGGCCACCATACTGTACCGACTCACTATCATCTCTCCCCATACAAAAATTGGAGATATGAATTAACCAAAGGCTGTCCACCCATATTTACTTTCTACTCCCCACCATTTCATTCACCTGCACTTCAAACACAAAACATCTTTGATTATGTGCACAAAGGGATGCCTTAAATAAAAATAGCATTAACATGTCAGCATCCACAGTGAATCAATGGCTGGGGCTGCTTTATCATGCGTGATTAGAGAATCGAGCTGGCGTCGGCTCTGAGTGACGTCGTAGCTCCATTGTTAGTGAAATGAACACCTGGCTGTTAGCGACATGATAAATCACTGGGATATGTTTAGCCCTACCTGAGACCTGGGAGGGATACCACAATCTTGAATTACACTAACTGTAACTGTGCTCAACCTGCTGGTGCTTTCCTGTAGGCCTTCTGATGATTTATTTATTGACAAAATGTATATAGATAAAAATTGAATTTGTCATGAACCAATTACTTAAAATATGCATTGAATGAAATTGCCCAAAGCATTCTTTCAAGACATATACAGAAATTAAATAATAATAAGATACATCATATTATGCATATACATATATTAACGAGACACACATTCATGTATAGGCTATGAGACCTAATACATAGTTTGGAAACTTTTTTTGAGTACGAATTCACTCTTATACTTTTGCATAAAGCAGCCATGAGGACAGTTGCCCAAAGGTGAGTCTAGACGCAATCAGATGCAATCACTGACATTTGATTTTACCTTCATTTCAAAAAGTTGCCTGTCTCTGATTCCTCTTGAATATAACTTCAATAATTCATAAATCCAGAATTTAATTAGGGCCCATGACGAGAAATAACAAGTCATGCTTCAACATTAAAGATACACTGCCCATAGGCCTATCCCCAGTTCTCACTGAAGATCAAAATTCCATTAATTAAAACCCACGGACCATCTGCATGTTCAACGTGAAGAGAATAATCTTAATAATAATTACGTTAAGATAATGACCACACAATTTTAGTCTTCCACTTTACCTCAAGCAGGTCCTTGTTTGTTAAAAGCACATTGTTAAGTGATTGCTTAAACAGTGTTAAAACAAATTTATCAGAACCTTAAGGGGCTAATTAGTTTGGGAAATGCATAAAGCTAAATAACTAGAGCCTCTACTAGTCTAGTGGTGCACAGCCAATTCTTCTACAGTTTTGTTCTACGCCTCAATCTTATCTGGCAAAGATAAACACGACAATTTTCCTTTGTTTTAACTGATCATTTGGAAAGCCTGCTAATGAACACATTAGAGCATTTACTTGGCTACTATTGCTTTCAGATTCCAGAAGCAATACCAGTGGAAAAAGCTGACCTTATCTGTCTTGGCTTAGGGCAAGAGACAGGACAAGCTAAGAGAACATTTTGGTGCAAAGAAGTTGCCTCCACCACTATAAACACACTGCCTATGCCCTTGAATTACAAGATTAGGTCAAAGTTCAATATGGAGCAAAGCAGCCAACCCAACAGCGCAGTAGTTTGTTTGTTTGAGATTCTTCTTGCTTTGATATTGTGTATTTCGATAGCCTGCCTAAATGATAGATGGATAGACTAAACTTGAATTATATCACGTCAATAGAGGCCATAATCCAATTAATCTTAAAATATCTTGGCTTTGGATAGAAATCCCCAAATGTCTGTTATTTGATCATTGAATTAAACAGTCAAAGTTTTTTATTCCCCCAAACAAATGAAAGCTTATCACAACCCAACTGATTATGTCTCTCTCTGTGTGTGTTCGTGTGTGTGTGTGTCTCTGTCTGTCTGTCTGTCTGTCTGTCTGTCTGTCTGTCTGTCTGTCTCTGCGTGCGTGCCTATGTGTGTGTGTGTGTCCAGTCCATGGAGACAGATAATGCGATTCTATAGACCTTTACCATTCTGAAAAAACAAATTTCCTCGCAAATTGTTCCTGAATACTGGCTTGATGAATGACAAATTGTTTCCTTGTTTGGAATTAATTTTGAATTGAGGGTAGAGGTCAGGAGTCATAGAGCATTTCTCATTTTCTATCACCACTTGGCAGGGACTAAACCCATTACTCTTTCCAGTCACATAATGAATTATACTGTGTCCTTTTACTTCTGCACAGAATGCCTAAGGATAACCTAACATGTTCAAAGCTATAAAGGAGTACCAGAAGGATGTGAACTGAATACAGAATGAATACTTCTCGGCACCATGCTGTTATGACCCAATGGTACACAACCAACCTCCACTTAACGTAAGTGCTGCAAATAAAGATAAGAATTAAGTAAGAATTTCAGGAAAATCAACATAATGGAATATGTAAATATATGGGAGTCGTTTTTTCATTCAATATTCCCAAATGCCCTTGATAGCAATTGTGTAGTAGAGAATGCTTTGTGGTTAACAGTGAATTGAAGTTGTGTCTAAGAGAATGCTAATTATCTCGCTCACATGGATATCAAAGGTCCTGCTTTGGGTGTAAATTACCCTAGAGTCTCTTAGCATTCTTCTGCTTTGTATTCATACAGCGGAAATACTTTCACAATAGATAACTCTTCTTCACATTCTGCTTTGGGTTGATATCCATGCTGTGCAAGCCTGACTTCAGTATTTCGTGGGACTAATTTGAAGGCATATGGCCATATGGTTTGAATATGTGAGGTATGCTTACAGTTCATGCTATTTCACCTGCTTGTAACTTCCTGAATCACCTTCCCTCACCACAATGTATTATTAATGAGCCCCATTTACCGCAATCCTATTTGATGGTCCTGAAGTGCGAACTGTGGTGCACCACCAGTTGAGGTAAAACAAATGCACCCCTTGTTTTCAGGTGTTTGTGGGATGGCCATCCTAAGACTGACGCTGAAGAGATGGAGAGCAAGTGGCAAGTGCAGTACAGTAAGTACATAGCCTTGTCCATGCCAGAACAGCCTATAGGCCAGCAGCCTATCTCCTGTTTCTGTAGCGTGAGGCAGCTTAATGGACAAGTATACCCTCTGGACAGGACGTTAGTGCAGTGAGTGCAGTGTGGTGCAACAAAATGGTGTTGATTTCTTTACTCTGTGTGGCATGGTCTGTTTGTCTCTGATAGCATATTCCATGTGGACTGAGTTGCAACACTATAAACCAAAACAATAAAAATTATCAATATGAAGTAAGGAATCAATATTTAAAAAGAATTCATGCTTCAAGTTGGAGGTAGCTCCTTGTAGATGCATCATTAGCCTGCCTCTCAGAGTCTATACACATGTTTGAGGAAGAATAAGGGGAAAATAGAGGGAATATGATGGTTGATATGTGAATCTGAGAGCCAGGCTACTCTGATCCAATAGCCTTATAACTATCTCTTCGATAGGGTTTGCTCTTTATGAAAAGCATACTAATGTTTGAATCCAGGCTGACTCTTAGGATAGAGGATAGAAAACCTGTTTGACAAAATGGAGCCTATAGACATGGTTACCTTGTTCATGGCTCCTAAGCAACTTTGCAGATTATTTTTTCTGGTGTGTTATTTCTCACATTATTAGCTCAGAACGTCCTTTGCACTATTCCATACAGACGGAAATAACTTTTGGATATTAGAGTGGTGGTAACTCACCAGGATTTCAACCAGAAACACGAATTTCCTGAATTAGACCCTTTGTTCGTACCCCCCAAGGCAATTCCACTTATCCCAGAGACTGCTCCAAGTACAAGCATTTCGCTACACCCGCAATAACATCTGCTAAAAAGGTGTATGCGACCAATAAAATGTGATTTGATTTTGATCTACACTCAACATTCTTGACATCTATCCTGTCCACATCTTAGTGTATAGGTTGGTCGGTCAATCTACAAAACCCAACATTAGAGACTCTGTCCTTGAAACAAACTGTCCTGTAGTAGCAGCAAGTTGGAAGAGACAGTAATGAAATGTGATGACTGTGAGGAATCAGTTAAGTGACAGTCCATCATATCAGCTAAGTAATAATGACATCTGTGAGTTCTGTCCCTCAGTACCTTTAAATAAAGTAGGATCACAGTATAATACACAGCTGTCAAGAAATTCTATTTGACAGGGAGAACATACACTGAGTGGACAAAACATTAAGGACACCTTCCTAATATTGAATAATAATAATAATAATAATAATAATAATAAGCTATTCCAAGACATTTAAATGTTTCCCCTTATTCTTATCTCTCTAGTGGTTTAAGGGGAACATTTAAATGTCTTGGAATGGCCTAGTCAAAGCCCAGACTTCAATCCAACTGAGAATCTGTGATATGACTTAAAGTTTGCTGTACACCAGTGGAACCCATCTAACTTGAAGGAGCTGGAGCAGGTGCCGCTTGCTTGGTGGTGCCCCTTGCTTAGTGGTGTTGCAGACTCTGGGGCATTTCAGAACAGGTGTACATACAGTGGGGAAAATAAGTATTTAGTCAGCCACCAATTGTGCAAGTTCTCCCACTTAAAAAGATGAGAGAGGCCTGTAATTTTCATTATAGGTACACGTCAACTATGACAGACAAAATGAGGAAAAAAAATTCTGAAAATCACATTGTAGGATTTTTAATGAATTTATTTGCAAATTATGGTGGAAAATAAGTATTTGGTCAATAACAAAAGTTTCTCAATACTTTGTTATATACCCTTTGTTGGCAATGACACAGGTCAAACGTTTTCTGTAAGTCTTCACAAGGTTTTCACACACTGTTGCTGGTATTTTGGCCCATTCCTCCATGCAGATCTCCTCTAGAGCAGTGATGTTTTGGGGCTGTCGCTGGGCAACACGGACTTTCAACTCCCTCCAAAGATTTTCTATGGGATTGAGATCTGGAGACTGGCTAGGCCACTCCAGGACCTTGAAATGCTTCATACGAAGCCACTCCTTCGTTGCCCGGGCGGTGTGTTTGGGATCATTGTCATGCTGAAAGACCCAGCCACATTTCATCTTCAATGCCCTTGCTGATGGAAGGAGGTTTTCACTCAAAATCTCACGATACATGGCCCCATTCATTATTTCCTTTACACGGATCAGTCGTCCTGGTCCCTTTGCAGAAAAACAGCCCCAAAGCATGATGTTTCCACCCCCATGCTTCACAGTAGGTATGGTGTTCTTTGGATGCAACTCAGCATTATTTGTCCTCCAAACACGACGAGTTGAGTTTTTACCAAAAAGTTATATTTTGGTTTCATCTGACCATATGACATTCTCCCAATCCTCTTCTGGATCATCCAAATGCACTCTAGCAAACTTCAGACGGGCCTGGACATGTACTGGCTTAAGCAGGGGGACACGTCTGGCACTGCAGGATTTGAGTCCCTGGCGGCGTAGTGTGTTACTGATGGTAGGCTTTGTTACTTTGGTCCCAGCTCTCTGCAGGTCATTCACTAGGTCCCCCCATGTGGTTCTGGGATTTTTGCTCACCGTCTTGTGATCATTTTGACCCCACGGGGTGAGATCTTGCGTGGAGCCCAAGATCGAGGGAGATTATCAGTGGTCTTGTATGTCTTCCATTTCCTAATAATTGCTCCCACAGTTGATTTCTTCAAACCAAGCCGCTTACCTATTGCAGATTCAGTCTTCCCAGCCTGGTGCAGGTCTACAATTTTGTTTCTGGTGTCCTTTGACAGCTCTTTGGTCTTGGCCATAGTGGAGTTTGGAGTGTGACTCTTTGAGGTTGTGGACAGGTGTCTTTTATACTGATAACAAGTTCAAACAGGTGCCATTAATACAGGTAACGAATGGAGGACAGAGGAGCCTCTTAAAGAAGAAGTTACAGGTCTGTGAGAGCCAGAAATCTTGCTTGTTTGTAGGTGACCAAATACTTATTTTCCACCATAATTTGCAAATAAATTCATAAAAAATCCTACAATGTGATTTTCTGGATTTTTCTTTCTCAATTTGTCTGTCATAGTTGACGTGTACCTATGATGAAAATTACAGGCCTCTCTCATCTTTTTATGTGGGAGAACTTGCACAATTGGTGGCTGACTAAATACTTTTTTTCCCCACTGTATACTGAGATCATGTGACACTTAGAATGCACACAGGTGGACTTTATTTAACTAATTATGTGACTTCTGAAGGTAATTGGTTGCACCAGATCTTATTTAGGGGCTTCATAGCAAAGGGGGTGAATTCATATGCACCACTTTTCCGTTATTTATTTTTTAGAATTTTTTGAAAAAAGTTATTTTTTTCATTTGACCACCAATTTGGACTATTTTGTGTATGTCCATTACATGAAATCCAAATAAAAATCCATTTAAATTACAGGTTATAATCCAACAAAATAGGAAAAACGCTAAGGGGGATAAATAATTTTGCAAGGCAATGTATTTCCTGAATTTACTGTATGTTTCCTTGGAATGGCAATTTCATCATGACCACCTCTCCCATCAACTGCTAATCATCAGTTCTCTTAGCTAAAGATTGTTACACCAGATAATGTGATCTAACCAAATATGTTTGGTATCCATTTCTGGGAGTTACAGGATAGGTACTGTTTGGTGTAGCAAAGATCATTTTTGACCAATCTTTGTGATGCTGTCTTCGATTTGGGGAAACAGGAGTCTCATAAAATGTCTGTGTCCAGTTACATGGTGTCAGTTTGAATTTAGAAAATGTACCGTTATACTTTTTTGCTCCATAAAGTAATCTAACAATATGTGCACCGCCATCGTGTCTATTTCAAGTCTTCTCACTCGTTGATCGAGACAGGTCTCTGTCATTATGACATGCAGCACTTTGGGGTGGACACTCACCTGTCTCGATCAATGAGAAAATACTTGAAATAGTCAAGATGTCGGCAAAAAACTTTGGATAAATCACATTATCTGGTGTAACAATCTGTAACTACAGTTCTCTGCCCTTGTGTGTCTCTACACCTGAGACACATTGTTCATACAATTTTTTTGTATGTTACTTTTACCATATAACATTGTTGTTGAATACCCAGTTATCTTGCTAGCATTAAATAGTGTACACTCTCCTGTATTATAGATTTGGACAAATAAACAAACATTCTTTGGATATCTGAATGTCTAGCATCTGTTTGATAATACAAAACCCTGTACAGCTCATATACAGTTGAAGTCGGAAGTTTACATACACTTAGGTTGGAGTCATTAAAACTCGTTTTTCAACCACTCCACAAATGTCTTGTTAACAAACTATAGTTTTGGCAAGTCGGTTAGGACATCTACTTTGAGCATGACACAAGTAATCTTTCCAACAATTGTTTACAGACAGATTATTTGACTTATAATTCAGTGTATCACAATTCCAGTTGACGGTGCCTTTAAACAGCTTGGAAAATTCCAGAAAATGATGTAATGGCTTTAGACGCTTCTGATAGGCTAATTGACATCATTTGAGTCAATTGGAGGTGTACCTGTGGATGTATTTAAAGGCCTACCTTCAAACTCAGTGCCTCTTTGCTTGACATCATGGGAAAATCAAAAGAAATCAGCCAAGACCTCAGAAAAAAAATTGTAGACCTCCACAAGTCTGGTTCATCCTTGGGAGCAATTTCCAAACGCCTGAAGGTACCACGTTCATCTGTACAAACAATGTTACGCAAGTATAAACACCATGGGACCACGCAGCTGTCATACCGCTCAGGAAGGAGACGCGTTCTGTCTCCTAGAGATGAACGTACTTTGGTGTGAAAAGCACAAATCAATCCCAGAACAACAGCAAAGGACCTTGTGAAGATGCTGGAGGAAACAGGTACAAAAGTATCAATATCCACAGTAAAACAAGTCCTATATTGACATAACCTGAAAGGCCGCTCAACAAGGAAGAAGCCACTGCTCCAAAACCGCCATAAAAAGCCAGACTACAGTTTGCAACTGCACATGGGGACAAAGATCGTACTTTTTGGAGAAATGTCCTCTGGTCTGATGAAACAAAAAATAGAACTGTTTGGCCATAATGACCATCGTTATGTTTGGAAGAAAAAGGGGGTTCTTGCAAGCCGAAGAACACCATCCCAACCGTGAAGCACAGGGGTGGCAGCATCATGCTGTGGGGGTGCTTTGCTGCAGGAGGGACTGGTGCACTTCACAAAATAGATGACATCATGAGGAAGGAAAATTATGTGGATATATTGAAGCAACATCTCAAGACATCAGTTAGGAAGTTAAAGCTTGGTCGCAAAAGGGTCTTCCAAATGGACAATGACCCCAAGCATACTTCCAAAGTTGTGCCAAAATGGCTTAAGGACAACAAAGTCAAGGTATTGGAGTTGCCATCACAAAGCCCTGACCTCAATCCTATAGAAAATGTGTGGGCAGAACTGAAAAAGTGTGTGCGAGCAAGGAGGCCTACAAACCTGACTCAGTTACACCAGCTCTGTCAGGAGGAATTGTCCAAAATTCACCCAACTTATTGTGGGAAGCTTGTGGAAGGCTACCCAAAACGTTTGACCCAAGTTAAACAATTTAAAGGCAATGCTAACAAATACTAATTGAGTGTATGGAAACTTCTGACCCACTGGGAATGTGATGAAAGAAATTAAAGCTGAAATAAATCATTCTCTCTACTATTGTTCTGACATTTCACATTCTTAAAATAAAGTGGTGATCCTAACTGACCTAAGACAGGGAATTTTTACTAGGATTAAATGTCAGGAATTGTGAAAAACTGAGTTTAAGGGTATTTGGCCAAGGTGTATGTAAACTTCCGACTTCAACTGTAAATATCTTCTGTAAATCCATAAGGGCAGACAAATTTCGAAGATTGATAAAAAATATACATATTTATTTTATAGTGGTTATACATCAGGGCTCTCCAACCCTGTTCCTTGAGAGCAACCATCCTGTAGGTTTTCACTCCAACCCTAATCTAGCACACCTGATTCTAATAATTAGCTGGTTGATAAACTGAACCAGGTTGGAGCAAAAACCTACAGGAGAGTAGCTCTCCAGGAACAGGGTTGGAGACCCCTGTTCTTCATGGTCTTATGCTGAGCCACACTGGCTGCGTTTACACAGGCAGCCCAATTCTGAACTTTTTTCCACTTATTGGTCTTAATCACATCAGATCTTTTTCAGAACTGATCTTATTGGTCAAAAGACCAATTAGTGAAAAAAAATATCAGAATTAGGCTGACTGTGTTAACACAGCCATAGTCCTTTATCTAGCTTTGGTACACTGGCAATGGTGGGCTGGGGAAGCTGAGACTCTTTGTGCTTATGGCAATGGGCTTGTCCTGTCTGCGTTGAATGGCCAGCTGGATAAGTAAAATCAAATCAAATCACATTTTATTTGTCATATGCGCCGAATACAACAGGTGTAGACTTTACTGTGAAATGCTTACTTACAAGCCCTTAACCAACAATGCAGTTTTAAGAAAAATAAGAGTTAAGAAAAATATTTTTTAAATAAACTATTTTGGACCCAGACTTGGCGTTCCTATACCGCTTGCCGTGCGGTAGCAGAGAGAACAGTCTATGACTAGGGTGGCTGGAGTCTTTGGCAATTTTTAGGGCCTTCCTCTGACACCACCTAGTATAGAGGTCCTGGATGGTAGGAAGCTTGGCACCAGTGATGTACTGGGCTGTACGCACTACCCTCTGTAGCGCCTTGCGGTCGGAGGACGACCAGTTGCCATACCAGGCAGTGATGCAACCAGTCACGATGCTCTCGATGGTACAGCTGTAGAACTTTCTGAGGATCTGAGGACCCATGCCAAATCTTTTCTGTTGAGGGGGAATAGGCATTGTCGTGCCCTCTTCACGACTATCTTGGTGTGTTTGGACCAGTGGCAACCCGTCAATTTTTTTTTGGGGGGGGGGCTTGCCTGTTTGGCATTAATATGTGTCACATATCAGTTTGCAAACAATGTAAAAATATATATATATATATAATTAGGCTGAATTAACTGTTTCGCTGCCAGACAAGGCTCCGCTGATAGCCAGGTGTAGCAGTGGTAAGGTGTTGGGACTGCTGTTGGGACTCTGCTGTTGGGACAGCTTTATGCAGGCCCTAACAGTTTCTGGGCACTGTTTGTCACCATTATAGTGCAATTAATGTATTGTTTAGTGTTGTGTAGTGGCTTTGCTGGCATGCATCCCACAATTTTTGTTTTAGCCCCACCAAGATTTACATGCCAAAATCGCCACTAGTTTGGACCATGATAGTTTATTGGTGATGTGGACACCAAGGAACTTGAAGCTCTCAACCTGCTCCACTACAGCCCCATCGATGAGAATGGGGGCGTGCTCGGCCCTCCTTTTCCTGTAGTCCACGATCAACTCCTTTGTCTTGATCACATTGAGGGAGAGGTTGTTGTCCTGGTACCACACTGACAGGTCTCTGACCTCCTCCCTATAGACTGTCTCATCGTTGTCAGGGATCAGGCCTACCACTCTTGTGTCATCGGTAAACTTAATGATGGTGTTGGAGTCTTGCTTGGCCATGCAGTCTTGGGTGAACAGGGAGTACAGGAGGGGACTAAGCACGAACCCCTGAGGGGCCCCAGTGTTGAGGATCAGCGTGGCAGATGTGTTGTTGCCTACCCTTACCACCTGGGGGCGGCCCATCAGGAAGTCCAGGATCCAGTTGCAGAGGGAGGTGTTTAGTCCCAGGGTCCTTAGCTTAGTGATGAGCTTTGAGGGCACTATGGTGTTGAACGCTGAGCTGTAGTCAATGAACAGCATTCTCACGTAGGTGTTCCTTTTGTCCAGGTGGGAAAGGGCAGTGTTGAGTGCAATAGAGATTACGTCACCTGTGGATCTGTTGGGGCGGTATGCAAATTGGAGGGGGTCTAGGGTTTCTGGAATGATTGTGTTGATGTGAGCCATGACCAGTCTTTCAAGGCACTTCATGGCTACAGGCATGAGTGCTACGGGTCGGTGGCCATTTAGGCAGGTTACCTTGAAGTTCTTGGGCACAGGGACTACGGTGGTCTGCTTGAAACATGTAGGTATTACAGACTCAGCCAGGGACAGGTTAAAAATGTCAGTGAAGACACTTGCCAGTTGGTCAACGCATGCTCGCACTATACGTCCTGGTAATCCGTCTGGCCCTGCGGCCTTGTGAATATTGACCTGTTTAAAGGTCTTACTCACATCGGCTACGGCGAGCGTGATCACACAGTTGTTCGGAACAGCTGGTGCTCTCCTGCATGCTTCAGTGTTGCTTGCCCCTAAAGCAGGAAGTACCAGTGACTCGCTCAATACAGAAGTGGTCAGATGACTCAGATGTTAAGCTACAGGACTGTTTTGCTAGCACAGACTGGAATATGTTCTGTATACCACATCAGTCACCGGCTTCATCAATAAGTGCATCAATGACGTTGTCCCCACAGTGACCGTACGTACCCCAACCAGAAGCCATGGATTACAGGCAACATCCGCACTGAGCTAAAGGTTGTTTAGCTCATCTGGTAGGCTTGCGTCACTGGGCAGCTCGTGGCTGGGCTTCCCTTTCAGTCCGTAATAGTTTGCAAGCCCTGCCACATCCGACGAGCGTTGTAGCCGGTGTAGTATGATTCAATCTTTGTCCTGTATTTATGCTTTGCCTGTTTGATGGTTCGTCTGAGGGCATAGCGGAATTTCTTATAAGCGTCCGGGTTAGAGTCCCACTTCTTGAAAGCGGCAGCTCTACCCTTTAGCTCAGTGCGGATGTTGCCTGTAACCCATGGCTTCTGGTTGGGGTACGTACGGTCACTGTGGGGACAACGTCATCGATGCACTTATTGATGATGCCGGTGACTGATGTGGTATACAGAACATATTCCAGTCTGTGCTAGCAAAACAGTCCTGTAGCTTAACATCTGGGTTATCTGACCACTTCTGTATTGAGCGAGTCACTGGTACTTCCTGCTTTAGTTTTTGATTGTAAGAAGGAATCAAGAGGATTGAATTATGGTCAGATTTGGCTAATGGAGGGCGAGAGAGAGCTTTGTACGTGTCTCTGTGTTTGGAGTATAGGTGATCTAGAGTTTTTATTCCTCTGGTTGCACATGTAACATGCTGGTAGAAATTAGGTAAAACGGATGTAAATTTGCCTGCATTAAAGTCCCCGGCCACTCGGAGCGCTGCCTCTGGATGAGCATTTTCTTGTTTACTTATGGCTTTATACAGCTCGTTGAGTGCGGTCTTAGTGCCAGCATCGGTTTGTGGTGGTAAAAAGACAGCTACAAAAAATATAGATGAAAACTCTCCTGGTAAATAGTGTGGTCTACAGCTTATCATGAGATACTCTACCTCAGGCGAGCAAAACCTTGAGACTTCCTTAATATTAGATTTTACGCACCAGCTGTTATTGACAAATAGACACAGACCGCCACCCCTTGTCTTACTGGAGGCAGCTGTTCTGTCTTGCCGATGCATGGAAAAACCAGCCAACTGTATATTATCCATGTCGTCGTTCAGCCACGACTCGGTGAAACATAAGATATTACAGTTTTTAATGTCCCGTTGGTAGTATAGTCTTGAACGGAGCTCATCCAGTTTATTCTCCAATTATTGTAAGTTGGCCAATAGGACGGATGGTAGAGGCGGGTTACCCTCTCGCCGATTAATTCTCACAAGGCACCCGGACCTGTGTCCCCTGTATCGACGTCTTTCCTTCATGCGAATGACTGGGATTTGGGCCTGGTCCTGTATCTGGAGTAAATCCTTGGTGTCCAACTCGTTAAAGAAAAAGCTTTGTCCAGTTTGTGGTGAGTAATCGCTGTTCTGATATCCAGAAGCTCTTTTCGGTCATAAGAGATGGTGGCACAATTGGTTAGGAGCCCGTAAAACAGCAGCCATCTCCTCCGGCGCCATTCTAATCCTCTGTCCTCTGTCTAAAGTCTCTGCCGAAAGTGGTGTAGGGTTTCTTAACAACCAACTGTTTGGTCCTCTTGCAGAAGATTTGCTGGTACTGCGCATCTCTTGGAAAGACATGGTTGTGGTGTGGTGTTAGCATTTTGCAATTTGTGGATGGGATGTAGGGCAACACGCCTTTGTTGGTAAAGGTATCAACCGAATTGGACCGGCTAACGTATTGTTTAGGGACAATGAGGGGACATTGGGAGCTGCTTTTGAGAGGAAAGATCAGTCAACAAAGTGAAGGTGTGAAAAGTCTTAGGAAGGCACTTCTAAATGGCTGTGTATGGGAGATTGAGGAGAAATGGCAACTCAATCGCTCTCATACACAATACATTTACTGTCTAAGCACAACCCTGCACAACCAAAAACCCCTTCCTCATCTCAAAGTACTGTCTGTAAACCTCCCCCAGCCCATTGGCTTTGACAAATCATTCTTGTCAATAGTAGCCCTTTGAAGGGGAATTTTGTAGACATGTTTTGTATTGTGTTTTGAGAATCTGCAGAGAATAATAAGGTGGTTGTGTCATTACTGTTGTAGTCTTGACTTTATACCTTTCAGTGTTCCTTGCTGGTTTCTGTCCCACAATCTTGGTGTGCTCCATAACTCTCTCATGCTTGTGTACCCAAAATAACCCTGGTTTGGGATATTTTTCAGCAGGGCACTGTGGAATGACTCCAGATAACCTGAGTTTTACAAAAATTAAAGGTCAAAAGAGAAGAGGGGTTGACTAAATTGATTACATGGTCTGGAAGGTACTCTGTGTACCTCAGGCTACCTCTAACCACCTGTAACCCAATAACACAAACACAAACGATACAAACACTACCCAATTCATGTTTATACCGTGCTTACTGTAAATTGAGCTACTTAGCCATCAACTTGTAAATATTTTGGCCAACTTACCGTCACCTTGTGCAGAGCTAGGAATTGGAAGCACATGTTGGTGGAATCAGATTCTGTTACACCTACAACAAAATATTTACATTTACATTTACATCATTTAGCAGACGCTCTTATCCAGAGCGACTTACAAATTGGTGCATTCAACTTATGATAGCCAGTGGGACAACCATTTTTATTTTTTTATTTTATTATATGGGGGGGGGGGGGGTAGAAGGATTATTTTTCCAGGTATTCCTTAAAGAGGTAGGGTTTCAAGTGTCTCTGGAAGGTGGTCAGTGACTCCGCTGTCCTGGCGTCGTGGGGGAGCTTGTTCCACCATTGGGGTGCCAGAGCAGCGAATAGCTTTGACTGGGCTGAGCGGGAACTGTGCTTCCGTAGAGGTAGGGGGCTAGCAGGCCAGAGGTGGATGAACGTAGTGCCCTCGTTTGGGTGTAGGGTCTGATCAGAGCCTGAAGGTAAGGAGGTGCCGTTCCCCTCACAGCTCCGTAGGCAAGCACCATGGTCTTGTAGTAAATGCGAGCCTCAACTGGAAGCCAGTGGAGTGTGCGGAGGAGCGGGGTGACATGAGAGAACTTGGGAAAGTTGAACACCAGACGGGCTGCAGCGTTCTGGATAAGTTGTAGGGGTTTAATGGCACAGGCAGGGAGCCCAGCCAACAGCGAGTTGCAGTAATCCAGACAGGAGATGACAAGTGCCTGGATTAGGACCTGCGCCGCTTTCTGTGTAAGGTAGGGTCGTACTCTGCGAATGTTGTAGAGCATGAACCTGCAGGATCGGGTCACCGCTTTGATGTTAGCGGAGAATGACAGGGTGTTGTCCAGGGTCACGCCAAGGCTCTTTGCACTCTGGGAGGAGGACACAATGGAGTTGTCAACCGTGATGGCGAGATCATGGAGCGGGCAGTCCTTCCCCGGGAGGAAGAGCATCTCCGTCTTGCTGAGGTTCAGCTTGAGGTGGTGATCCGATATCCACACTGATATGTCTGCCAGACATGCAGAGATGCGATTCACCACCTGGTTATCAGAAGGGGGAAAGGAGAAAATGTATTGTGTGTCGTCTGCGTAGCAATGAAAGGAGAGACCATGTGAGGATATGACAGAGCCAAGTGACTTGGTGTATAGAGAGAATAGAAGAGGGCCTAGAACTGAGCCCTGGCGGACACCCGTGGTGAGAACACGTGGTGCGGAGACAGATTCTCGCCACGCCACCTGGTAGGAGCGACCTGTCAGGTAGGACGCAATCCAAGAGTGAGCAGCGCCGGAGATGCCCAACTCGTAGAGGGTGGAGAGGATGATCTGATGGTTCACAGTATCAAATGCAGCAGATAGGTCTAGAAGGATAAGAGCAGAGGAGAGAGAGTTAGCTTTAGCAGTGCGGAGAGCCTCCGTGACACAGAGAAGAGCAGATTCAGTTGAATGACCTGTCTTGAAACCTGACTGGTTTGGATCGAGAAGGTCATTCTGAGAGAGATAGCAGGAGAGTTGGCTAGAGACGGCACGCTCAAGAGTTTTGGAGAGAAAAGAAAGAAGGGATACTGGTCTGTAGTTGTTGACATCGGAGGGATTTGTAGGTTTTTTGAGGAGGGGTGCAACTCTCGCTCTCTTGAAGACGGAAGGGACATGGCCAGCGGTCAAGGATGAGTTGATGAGCGAGGTGCGGTAAGGGAGAAGGTCTCCGGAAATGGTCTGGAGAAGAGAGGAGGGGATAGGGTCAAGCGGGCAGGTTGTTGGGCGGCCGGCCGTCACAAGTCGCAAGATTTCATCTGGAGAGAGAGGGGAGAAATAAGTCAAAGCATAGGGTAGAGCAGTGTGAGCAGGACCAGCGGTGTCATTTGACTTAATAAATGAGGATCGGATGTCGTCAACCTTCTTTTCAAAATGGTTGACGAAGTCATCCACAGAGAGGGAGGAGGGAGGGGGAGGAGGAGGAGGATTCAGCAGGGAGGAGAAGGTGGCAAAGAGCTTCCTAGGGTTAGAGGCAGAGGCTTGAAATTTAGAGTGGTAGAAAGTGGCTTTAGCAGCGGAAGCGATGACAGGTCCGCAGGGAGTCTAGTTTTCCTCCATTTCCGCTCGGCTGCACGGAGCCCTCTTCTGTGAGCTCGCAATGAGTCATCAAGCCATGGAGCAGGAGTGGAGGACCGAGGCGGACGGGAGGATAGGGGACATAGAGAGTCAAAAGATGCAGAAAGGGAGGAGAGGAGGGTTGAGGAGGCAGAATCAGGAGATCGGATGGAGAAGGATTTAGTAGAGTGAAGAGATGATAGGATGGAAGAGGAGAGAGTAGCGGGAGAGAGAGAGCGAAGGTTGCGACAGTACATTACCATCTGACCAGGGACAGAGTGAGTAGTGTCGGAGGAGAGCGATAGAGAAAAGGATACAAGGTAGTGGTCGGAGACTTGGAGGGGAGTTGCAGTGAGTTGAAGAACTCACTACCTTGTATCCTTTTCTCTATCACTTGATGAGGTCAAGCGTATTGCCTGCCTTGTGAGTGGGGGGTGAGAGGGTGAGGTCAAAAGAGGAAAGGAGTGGAAAGAAGGAGGCAGAGATAAATTAGTCAAAGGCAGATGTAGGGAGGTTAAAGTCACCCAGAACTGTGAGGGGTGAGCCATCCTCAGGAAAGGAACTTATCAAGGCATCAAGCTCATTGATGAACTCTCCAAGGGAACCTGGAGGGCGATAAATGACAAGGATGTTAAGCTTGAATGGACTAGTGACTGTGACAGCATGGAATTCAAATGAGGAGATAGACAGATGGGTCAGGGGAAAAAGAGAGAATGTCCACTTGGGGGCGCTGACCAGATGCTCTCGGGGTATGTGAGAACACGTGATCAGACGAGGAAAGAGCAGTAGGAGTAGCAGTGTTTTCTGTGGTAATCCATGTTTCCGTCAACGCAAAGAAGTCGAGGGACTGGAGGGTAGCATAGGCTGAGATGAACTCTGCCTTGTTGGCCGCAGAACGGCAGTTCCAGAGGCTGCCGGAGACCTGGAACTCCACGTGGGTCATGCGCGCAGGGACCACCAGATTAGAGTGGCAGCAGCCACGCGGTGTGAAGCGTTTGTATGGCCTGTGCAGAGAGGAGAGAACAGGGATAGACAGACACATAGTTGACAGGCTACAGAAAAGGCTACAATAATACAAAGGAGATTGGAATGAAATTAACTAAACATCTGGGAAAGCGAGAGAGCGGGGCCTCCCTCACTTAAGTTTCAATGAAACACTCAAATATAACTCTCTCAACTTCCACTTTAGAAATTATAATTGTTGTAAACTACAGCGGTTCAATGTTTTCTAGACTTAGACTTAGTTTATTCAGCTAGCTAACTTGGTACAGTATTCTTCCGTGAAAACCGCCCAGGGCACTGTATCCTATGACGCCATAGCTAACTAGCATGCTCGCTTCCAATAACACGGTTTAGCACCAATACTCGGTTACAACAAACTACCAATAGTGTGTTAACACACTAAACAGATCATTTGTGTCTGTGTCTAACGTTGTGTAAAGTTTTGGGGTTAGTTTTGACAATACACAATTTAACACAATTTAACCACCCCACTAATTGTATTCATCACTATTAGACTGGTTAGCTAAGCATACCTAACATGGACATTTCAATATTGTCAGCTTGATGTTAGCCAACGTCAGTCAAAGATAGAACGAACAAACAAACATGTTTACTCTGCTAAAGGTAGCTAGCTACCAGTCTAGCAGTGACTACCATGGCGGCATAGGCAAAATCGATTGACAGTGTGTATACCAAAAGATAGCTATATGATTTAGCTGATGGCTTTCAGAGTTCAATACAAAATACAGGACTGTAACATTAGCTAGCTAGCTAAATTACCCAGATAGGCTAGCAAGCGAGCTAACGTTAGGTTATCTCTAATTGTGAATCTTCCGTTTTGTTGTGAAGGAAAAATAATCTATGGTATTGCATCACTTCTCAGCTGTCATCGAAATGGAATTCCCCATCAATTCAGCCTGAAAATCCCTCTGATAATCTTTTGTCACCGCATCATTCTTGATGGCCGCAAGCAGCAGAATCGGGGTAAATCTCTGATAGGTAGAATGGTGAAAGATAACTCATTTTCACAGTTGTTGTTAATTAGCACCGGCAGGCACAGAACACCACACGGGCATGAAGACAAACAGTAAAAAACTAAAATTTTCAAAAAAAATGTGCCTAGAGAAATTCGGAGATTACTGTGTGTTGGTTGTTCGAAGTTAACAATGCCATTATACAAGTTTATGGGCACGCCCCCTCTACCTAGCGGGCGATATCAGCATTTGCTATGAATGCCAGACTTTGTGGTTCACTATGAGCAGACGAATACACCAGTGATATTAAAATGTGCTAGTTCTAGCTTGTGGTTTAGATAATTGTGATGTTTATGATTAAAACTGAATGTTGTTAACATAGTAATGACTATATGCCGTGGCAGAGCCAGGGGGAAATTCCCCTTTAAAGATCACACTTTAAAGACCACATCACTAAGAGGTTCAAAAGAGCACAGAATCTACTCTATGTATTGAACCTGCTTTGCCGCACATGCACTCTAATATACAGAGTTTCAGGTAAGCAAAGCGAATTTTGGCCCATGGTGAGTGGTGGTAGCAGGATACTTCAGATCTTTTCTCAGTGGTGCCAATTCACATTATTCATGTAACTCTCCCCCCCGCCCCCCGACTGAGTTTGCCCCCCAGCTCTGTAGGCAGCTGTGTGGTATGCCAGCCGGAGTCAGAGCTGGGGTCTTTCAGGCTGGAGAGAGCTTCAGTGGGGAAAAAAAGTATTTAGTCAGCCACCAATTGTGCAAGTTCTCCCACTTAAAAAGATGAGAGAGGCCTGTAATTTTAATCATAAGTACACGTCAACTATGACAGACAAAATGAGAAAAAAAAAACAAGAAAATCACATTGTAGGATTTTTAATGAATTTATTTGCAAATTATAGTGGAAAATAAGTATTTGGTCACCTACAAACAAGCAAGATTTCTGGCTTTCACAGATCTGTAACTTATTCTTTAAACGTTTGACCTGTGTCATTGCCAACAAAGGGTATATAACAAAGTATTGAGAAACTTTTGTTATTGACTAAATACTTTTTCCCCCACTGTATAGGGTCTGAGATAGCCCTCAGAGCTACAGTACAGTAGGGTCACCCTAGATCCTACAGTGGCTTTCTGACTTCTCATCTTCTGGCTCTTGAAGATGACAGCTTGGCAACCACCTGCCAACTTCGCCCTAATGGGAGGTTATAGCGAAAGCTCCCCTCTGCTGTCAGCACTGGTGACATCCCTCACACTGATGTCAGTGACTCCTGACACTGAGCTACCGATGTGTGAAGAGACATGGGACACAATACTCAACACAACAGTGACATAGTCAAGGAGAAAGTGGTGGTTCGTCAGGCCATGCTTTGATCTAAACCATAAGGTGACAGGTTACACAAGCACTATGCACTGCATTAGCTACCTGCCAGCATGTATTCTAGAGATCTGTGGAGTTATAAGGAATAATTGTGTGAAGATTCCAACTGCCAGGCTGTGGGCAAGGAGAGCCCATGCCTGAATCAGACTTATTATGCAAATGTTCATCACAACTCCCTCCCTGCGTTTTGGGGTCAAGTGAATGACCTCAAAAATATATTTTTGGTCTGAAGTCTGACAAAACACCAACCATGAGTCAATGAGGAATAGAATACAAGATAAATAAAATGGAAAGGATCAAAGTTGTGCTCTAAGCGTGAGAAACTGAGAGTCCAAACAGGAGAGTGCTGCTGCTAAACTGTCAGGAAATATCTATGCGTGGCCCCTTGACTTGAAAGGTGCATGTTTCAGTATCTTTTCACTCCCAGGTACAGAGATAGAGTGTATGTGGTGTATGTACTCTATGGAAGGGTCTCTGTGGGATCAGGCTGTTTAGACATGAATCCTTTTGGAGTCGCTGTGTTTTCTACGTTTGATGCCGGGGCTAGCTCCTGCTATGTCAGCAGAGGAATCCGTTACATTGAGAGAGTCTCAATTGCATAATCCTCATGTCCTCTGTCCTCGCCTCCTTCTCAAAACCCATTGGAGGAGAAGGAGACGAGGAGAGCGGACGCAAGGAGTATGCAATTGAGATCTTTCCAGTGGCTGCATTCCACTCGCCAGTTTTCATCAGTGTGTTTTTTGTTCCCCTTGCACATTTCAATTCCTAATGGGATCTGGATCCCCTTGCAAAGAATGGGGACAACAACAACAAAAATCAGCTTTCTCTGAAAAGACCTATCACAATAACCTGGTTATTTGCAGTCATGGAACATGGAGTGCAATATATTATCGGTGACATTCACCCCCTGTTAGACAGCATCCATTGCTCCTGAATGTCACTTCTGAATTCACAGAGACTTATGACCTACAGTAGGTTCTGATTCATGTCTGTAAGCAATGATGAATGTGTCACAGGGTCCATCCTTCACATGAGCTTGGTTCTGTGGCTCGTTTAGAACATAAAACGATTTCCGCCTACTCCTTCAGTGGAAAAGTCTGTTTTTGTCGCAATCCCAGACTCCAGAACTTGCAGGAGCAAAGCATTATGCAATACCATCCTGAGAGAAGCTTTGACCTTCAATTCCCAATGAAATATTTAGAGGTAGGCCGAGTTCATATGTAACTAGTTAGCGCAAAGCATGCATACTTATCATACCATATTATGGGGTGCAGGTCTGTCAGGGTCTATGGCCCCGCTCATCTGTTAGAGTCACGATAGCTTGCTCATTAAAGTAGCACTCCACTTTCTCCCGGAACCAAGAGATAGAAGTCAAATAAGAGCATTTTAAGCCTACAATCACAGTAAGTTATTGCTTGATTATGTCTTAAAGTGTTTCATGCAATGTTCTGTTTTCTGAGGAAAAGGATTATACAGAACTGATAAAAACACTGTCAGTAATAAACCTACTAAAATGTCCTCTTTGGATCTCTGACACCAATTAATTATTACAGGACTTTACCCCATCGCGCTCCGTTGACTGGAGTGTCAGCGGGAGTCATGAATAAATCACCCTTTTCCCTCTGTGAAGTGAATTCCAACTCCTCGTGAGCTTAATGAACACATCCTCCACTCACTGTACTGGCCCTCACTAGCTCCCAATTACGCAAAGAGTTTGCCTGTTGAGAATCAAGAACCCTGGCTCTCCTAATTCTCAGGGCAAACTCCAACCTCATCCCCTTCATTAATTCAGAAGTGCTCAGTCAGGTCCTCTCCTTGGTCTCTGCACTCTCTGCACTCCAAGTGTGCACGCCTTCCAGTGCTGACACGAGGCTAAACTCTTTGAATAAAAGGTGCTGTCTAAAACCTAAAAGAGTTATTTGGCTGTCCCTTTAGGAGAACCCTTTGAAGAACCCTTTTTGGTTCCAGGTAGAACCCTTTTGTTCCAGGTAGAACCCTTTTGGGGTCCATGTAGAAGCCTTTCCACAGAAGGTTCTACATGGAACTCAAAAGAGTTCTACCTGGAACCTAAAATAGTTATTCTATGGGGACTGTCGAAGAGTGTACAGCGTGAAGTCTTCTGCCAACTTGAGAGAGAAAATTGTGATGAAAGCGTTGTCGAGGAGATCAATTCAAAGAGACTGTTTTTGTGTCAGAACAGTGCCAGTTCATATCAGCAACTTGCACATGCACAGGCTGTCGAATCACCACCGCTGTCTGAGACTGTCCAAGTACCAAAGACTCAGGCGAACAGGGTAGTCATGATTTTCAATCACAGCACCAGTTCTTTCATCATAGAAAGAACAATCATCTCAAAAGTTACAGTTAAGTTGTCACTGCTGAGACTGCTTAATTAGAGTTTTTTGTTTTATGGGGACCTCAAGCCTGAGACATAGCAATTACAGTACCAGTCAAAAGTTTGGACACACCTACTCATTCCAGAGTTTTACTTTATTTTTACTATTTTCCACATTGTAGAACAATAGTGAAGACATCAAAACGATGAAATAACACATATGGAATCATGTAGTAACCAAAAAAGTATTAAACAAAACAAAATATATTATATATTTTAGATTCTTCAAAATAGCCACCCTTTGCCTTGATGACAACTTGGCACACTCTTGGCATTCTCTCAACCAGCTTTATGAGGAATGCTTTTCCAACATTCTTGAAGGAGTTCCCACATATGCTGAACACTTGTTGGCTGCTTTTCCTTCACTCTGTGTTCCAACTCATCCCAAACCATCTCAATTCGGTTGAGGTCGGGTGATTGTGGAGGCCAGGTCATCTGATGCAGCACTCCATCACTCTCCTTCTTGGTAAAATAGCCCTTACACAGCCTGGAGATGTGTTTTGGGTCATTGTCCTGTTGAAAAACTAATGATAGTCTCACTAAGCGTAAACCAGATGGGATGGTGTTTCACTGCAGAATGCTGTGGTAGCCATGCTGGTTAAGTGTGCCTTGAATTCCAAATAAATCACTGACTGTGTCACAAGCAAAGCACCCCCACACCATCACACCTCCTCCTCCATGCTTCACGGTGGGAACCACACATGCGGAGATCATCCGTTCACCTACTCTGGAACCAAAAATCTCACATTTGGACTCACCAGACCAAAGGACAGATTTCCACCCTTCTAGTGTCCATTGCTCGTGTTTCTTGGCCCAAGAAGGTCTCTTCTTCTTATTGGTGTCCTTTAGTAGTGGTTTCTTTGCAGCAATTCGACCATGAAGGCCTGATTTACACAGTCTCCTCTGAACAGTTGATGTTGAGATGTGTCTGTTACTTGAACTCTTGAAGCATTTATTTGGGCTGCAATGTGAGGTGCAGTTAACTCTAATTAACTTATCCTCCTGTGGAGGTCCTCATGAGAGCCAGTTTCATCGTAGCGCTTGATGGTTTTTGCGACTGAACTTGAAATTTTCCGGATTGACTGACCTTCATGTCTTAAAGTAATGATGGACTGTCGTTTCTCTGTGCTTATTTGAGCTGTTCTTGCCATAATATGGACTTGGTCTTTTACCAAATAGGGCTTTCTTCTGTATACCACCTCTACATTGTCACAACACAACTGATTGGCTCAAACGCATTAAGAAGGAAATAAATTCCACAGATGAACTTTTAAGAAAGCACACCTGTTAATTGAAATGCATACCAGGTGACTACCTCATGAAGCTGGTTGAGAGAATGCCAAGAGTGTGCAAAGCTGTCATCAATGCAAAGGGTGGCTATTTTGAAGAATCTCAAATATAAAATATATTGTTATTTGTTCAACTCTTTTTTGGTTGATTCCATATGTGTTATTTCAACATTTTGAATCTTCACTATTATTCTACAATGTAGAAAATAGTAAAAATAAAGAAGAACCCTGAAATGAGTAGGTGTGTCCAAACTTTTGACTGGTACTGTATCTATATTTCTTATTGTTTTGTGTTTGTCAGTGGGGACCAACTATGTGTCCCAACTGGAAAGCCAGGGGCCACAGTAGTTAGAATTCTGGCAGCAGAACTGTCACAAAAACTGTAAACACGGCTTTCTGCTAGAAATGCCATCTCTTACTATGTACAGTGGAGTCTTTTGAGAAACAGCGGGGAGTTGATTACTGTTGCGTGGGCTTTCAAAGTGTATTGAAACCGTGAAATGGGAGCTTATGTGTTGCTTTGGGCTTTTTGGCCCACACATACAAGGCTGAAACACAACTGTGGGAAGATAGTGTAAGCCCTGTTTAAGGGGCGGGGGGGGGGGGCGCAACAACAGATAGTCCCCCCCCAAAAATCTACTGGCACCAGGGGACCTTCAGACGAGTCCCAAGATCCTTGTGGGGGTCTTAGAGCAAAACGGAGAACCACATCGTGTTAGTGAGAGTCTCATCTTTCCATAGAGGTTTCATAATAGTTTGTAGGTCGTTCGGACGCTACAGACGATATTGTGAGAAGACCGATTTCTGGGATGTCTCATGGTCTGACAAACACTGCTCTAGCTTTGTCACCTTTCACTGCAGATGCGGAAGTGAGACATAGGCAGATGCGGTGGATTGAGACCAGAGTATTTGAACAGGAGTTGAGCGGTTGGAAATCTCGCTCAATGCTCATGGAGTGAGCTCCAGCACTCCATATCCTTTCCTACCACTTCAATAAAAACTGCTCCATGCTCACAGGAAAAAAAACTCCCACTCCAAATTCGCTCCTTTCATTAAAATCACAATTTAACCAACACTCATATATTTCTGTGACTACCTGGACCTACCAATAGTTTTTTAAGTATTGAAACTAAACCATATGGATTTGAATGAAAAGTATTTGAATGTCACGGTTCAGACAGACGACCAGAGGACCACAATTGCGTCACACCAGAAAGTTTATTAAAACTTAAGGGAAAAGGGAAGTAGGGAGTGAATGAAGGCTCCAGGGGTAACAGGGATCCCGTCCAATGTGCTGGGTCTGTGCCCCCCCCAGTGGCAGCGATGCGTCCTATGAAGCCGGTGGTGGGTGGTCCAGAAGTCCTGGGGGGGGGAGACACAGACACAACAGGGCGGAATGAAACAAGGCAGCAGTACAGTTCAAGGGAAATCCAAAATACGTAGTAGCAAGGCAGAAGGCTGGTCAGAGTTACCGGGATAGAAGAGTAGTCAGGAGTCGTTATGGCAGAAGCAGGTCTGGATCTCCTGGGGCAGAAGAGTATCCAAAAATCAGGCAGGTCCGGGGTCACAAAACCAGGGTGAGCCAGAAGCGCGAGCAAACAGGTTCCGGGTGTGAGCTTTGCAGACGATCTGACCAAGGAGAGCTGAAAGACAGGGCTTTAAATACTGGGAGAGGTTGTGGGTAATGCAGCGCAGCTGGCAGAGTAATTAGAGCAGAGCAGAGCAGGGACAGGTGGAGCTAGTTAGGCTGAGTAGAGAGAGTGGTGAGCAGAGTGGAAGAAAATTAAGGTGGTAACCCGGTGGAGTGAGAGGCTCATGACAGAACCCCCCCCCCAAGGGACGGCCCCAGAAGTCCCAAGAGCAACACCACGCCGGGCGGGAGGAGGGGAGCCGGAGGAGGGCTAGAACTCCTCCGAACGGTCCGAGTGAACGTCCTCATCCTCGGAGGAAGCCGGAGGGCCGTGGTCGGGAGATGGGACAGGTCCCGAGACAGGATCAGGCACAGGACAGGAAGCCGAGCGGGCAGGACGGTTAGGGACCCCTCTGGGGCGGCCCCTACGGATTGCAGGTTGATCAGGATGCCGTTGGTGGAAAGCGGTGATGAGAGTCCTATCCACAATCCGACTAGCTGGCACCCAGGTCCTTTCCTCAGGTCCATAGCCCTCCCAGTCAATGAGGTACTGGAGACCCCTACCCCTCCGTCTGGACCGAAGCAGGCGGCGGACGGTGTAAACCAGACCACCATCGACGAGCCGTGGAGGAGGAGGACAAGGCGCAGCAGGGACCAGCGGACTCTCATGGATGGGCTTAATCTTAGACACATGGAAAGTGGGGTGCACCCTCAGGGAATTAGGCAGTTGGAGCCGGACAGCAGTTGGGCTAATCACTCTTATGATAGGGAATGGGCCAATGAACCGAGGTGCCAGCTTCTGCGACTCCACCCTGAGTGGCAGGTTCTTTGATGACAACCACACCCTTTGACCAACATGGTAGGTGGGAGCAGGAATTCTCCGACGGTTGGCCCCGGTAGTGTAGCTGGCAACGGATCTGAGGAGTGTGGCTCGGGCTTGTGACCAGGTGCGGCGACATCGACGGGCAAAAGCAAGTGCAGATGGGCAAGTAACCTCCTCTTCCTGGCTGGCAAATAGAGGAGGCTGGTATCCATAAACACATTGGAAAGGGGACATACCGATGGCAGAGCAGGTCAGTGAATTGTGTGCGTACTCCACCCATGTCAATTGCTGCGACCAGGAGTGGGGGTTGCGTGAAGTCATGCATCGCAGTGCCTTCTCGAGCTCCTGATTAGCCCGCTCTGACTGCCCATTGGATTGGGGATGGAATCCGGAAGTCAGACTGACTGTGGCTCTCAGCAGGTGACAGAACTCCTTCCAAAAAGCGGAGGAGAATTGTGGACCACGGTCAGAAACTACATCCTTAGGCAGTCCGTGGATCCGGAAGACGTGTTCCAGGACCACCTGGGCGGTCTCCTTGGCGGTTGGGAGCTTGGGGAGGGGAATGAAGTGTGCCATCTTGCTGAAACGGTCAACTATGGTGAGAATGACGGTCATGCCACTTGAAGGGGGCAGCCCCGTGACAAAGTCAAGGGCGATGTGAGACCAGGGACGTCTGGGCACAGGCAGGGGCTGCAGCAATCCGGCTGGGGGCTGGCAGGACGACTTGTGTTGGTTGCAGATGGGGCAGGCTTGGACGAATTCCCGTACATCCCTTCTCAGAGAGGGCCACCAGAACCTCTGGGCGAGCAGGTTGTAAGTGCGGGTGGAGCCAGGGTGACAAGCTAGGCGGGAGTCATGTCCCCACTGAACGACCTGGGACCTCAGGTCTTCGGGGACAAAAAGGCGGTCAGCTGGGCAAGTGCTGGGACCTGGCTGGTTACGGAGAGCCTCCAGCACCTGTTCCTCAACAGCCCAGGTCAGAGCTGCAACGATGCAGGGACTTGGCAGAATCGACACAGGGTCCTTGGAGGGGGTGTCATCCTTCTGGAATTGACGGGAGAGGGCGTCTGGCTTGGTGTTGCGTGATCCAGGCCGGTATGACAGAGTGAAATTAAACCTGGTGAAGAACAGGGCCCAGCGGGACTGCCTGGAGTTCAACCGTTTGGCCGTGCGGATGTACTCCAAGTTCTTATGATCGGTCCAAACGAGAAATGGAATGGTGGACCCCTCCAGCCAGTGACGCCACTCCTCCAAGGCAAGCTTCACAGCCAGCAGCTCACGGTTCCCTATGTCGTAATTGCACTCAGAGGGGGACAACCGACGTGAGAAAAAGGCACAGGGATGGAGCTTCCTATCCTCCGCAGCCCACTGAGAAATCACAGCACCAACTCCCACATCCGAGGCGTCCACCTCCACAATGAATTGCCGGTCCACATCAGGCATCTGTAGGATGGGAGCGGAGGTGAACCTCACCTTGAGGGTACTGAAGGCTTTGTCGGCTGCTGGGGTCCAGGTGAAGGGTTGCTTGGTGCTGGTTAGAGCAGTGAGAGGGGCAGCAACGGTACTGTAGTTCCGGATAAACTTTCTGTAGAAGTTAGCAAACCCCAGAAACTGTTGCAGCTTCTTTCTGTTCTCCGGAACTGGCCATGAAGTGACTGCTGATACTTTGGCAGGATCCATTTGGATACTTCCCTCTGCCACTATGTACCCCAGGAAGGCCACTGTCTTGACGTGAAACTCACATTTCTCTGCCTTGGCGTAGAGGGAGTTCTCCAGAAGACGATGAAGGACTTGCTGGACATGGCGGGTGTGTTCAGACAGGTTTCTGGAGTAGATTAAGATGTCATCCAGGTAAACGAAGACAAACTTGTTTAACATGTCCCGCAGTACATCATTCACTAGAGCCTGGAACACAGCATGAGCATTGGTGAGGCCAAAAGGCATAACCAGATACTCGTAGTGGCCTGTTGGTGTATTGAATGCGGTTTTCCATTCATCTCCCTCCCGGATCCGCACTAGGTGGTAAGCGTTTCTGAGATCCAACTTGGTAAAAACAGTGGCTCCCTGGAGCAACTCAAAAGCAGAGGTGAGCAGAGGCAGAGGGTAACGGTTTTTCACTGTGATGTCGTTGAGTCCCCTGTAGTCGATGCAGGGGCGAAGAGATCCGTCCTTCTTCCCCACAAAGAAGAAGCCAGCACCAGCAGGAGATGAAGATGAACGGATTAATCCTGCGGACAGAGAGCCATTGATGTAGTCCTCCATGGACTTTCTTTCAGGAGCAGACAACGAATAAAGACGACCCTTTGGAGGGGCTGTTCCAGGGAGGAGGTCGATGGCACAGTCGTACGGTCGGTGAGGGGGCAGAGATGTGGCTCTTGCTTTGTTAAACACCTCTCTGAGACCATGGTAGCATTCTGGGACATTGGAGAGGTCAGGAGCGGAGTTAGTAGGTACTGGCCGAGGGGGTAGTGCGGCAGCAAGCAGGCAGGTTCGGTGGCAGTCCTCTCCCCACTCCCTGATCACCCCGGTCACCCAGTCGAGCTGAGGGTTGTGCCGGCGGAGCCATGGGTAACCCAGGATGAGGGGTTGGCCTGGAGAGGGGAGCAGGTGAAACTGGATAGTTTCTTGATGGTTTCCGGACAGACCCATCGAGACCGGGGCCGTGACATGAGTGACCGATCCGAGTAAGTGTCCGTCCAGTGCCCGGGCAGGAATAGGAGGTGTCAAACGGAGGTTCTCCAGTCCCAGTTGGCGTGCCAGCTTGATGTCCATTATGTTGGCTTCGGCGCCAGAATCCACCAGAGCAGCCAGGGTGTGAGTTGAGTCAGAGAGGCGGAGGTGAACTTGCAGCAGGGGTTTGCGGTCGGAGGACTGGATGGTCATTGAACTCAACCGGACTCCCCCTATGCCCGGTGAGCTTCGGCCCTTTAAAGGGCAGGTTACCACACGATGTCCATCACCTCCACAATAGAGGCAGAGGTTTGAGGTGAAGCGGCGCTGGCGCTCTGCAGGAGTGAGAGAGGCTCGCCCAATCTCCATAGGCTCAGACTGATCAAGCTGACCTGGGTGAGTGGCAGTAGATGACAGGAGCCCAGTCGGATCTCTCCGAATGCCGGTAGTAGGTGGACCTTGGCGCCCCCTCTCACGACGACGGGTCTGTATCCTTCTGTCGATCCTGACAGTCAGTGCGATGGCTTCATTAAGAGTGGAAGGCAGTTCATGGGAGACCAACTCGTCCTTGATATAGTCAGCCAAACTATGGAAGAACGCGTCCACCAACGATGGTGTGTTCCAAGAACTTCGTCTAGCCAGGGTTCGGAAGTCGATGGAATGGTCTGCGACTGTACGTCTGCCTTGTCGAATACTGAACAGTTCACGAGACGCCTCTGCGGTGGGTGAATCCAGGTCAAACACCTTCAGCATCTCCTCAGCAAACAGGTCGAAGGTTGCACATGCGGGGGTTTGACGTTCGAACTCTGCTGTTCCCCAGAGTCGAGCTCGGCCCGTCAGGTGAGTGATGGCATACCCAACTTTAGCCCCCTCCGTGGCGAAGGTCCTTGGCTGCAAGGAGAACTGAAGTCGGCAGCTAGTCAGGAATGGCCGGACCTGGGTTGAGTCGCCGTTGAACCGCTCGGGGTTTCCAATCTTGGGTTCCGGAGCAGCGGCTGCAATGACCGGGGCAGGTAACTCGGGGGCAGGGCTGGTGGGCAGACTGGCTGGGGTAAGGTTGGTGAGGAGTTGAATGATCATGGCGAGTTGTTGTTGCTGCTGCTGGAACTGCTGCTCATGCTCATCGGTTTCCATGTCGGGGAAAGTGTGCGCTGAGTCCATAATGGTCAGATCGTACTGTCACGGTTCAGACAGACGACCAGAGGACCACAATTGCGTCACACCAGAAAGTTTATTAAAACTTAAGGGAAAAGGGAAGTAGGGAGTGAATGAAGGCTCCAGGGGTAACAGGGATCCCGTCCAATGTGCTGGGTCTGTGCCCCCCCCAGTGGCAGCGATGCGTCCTATGAAGCCGGTGGTGGGTGGTCCAGAAGTCCTGGGGGGGGGAGACACAGACACAACAGGGCGGAATGAAACAAGGCAGCAGTACAGTTCAAGGGAAATCCAAAATACGTAGTAGCAAGGCAGAAGGCTGGTCAGAGTTACCGGGATAGAAGAGTAGTCAGGAGTCGTTATGGCAGAAGCAGGTCTGGATCTCCTGGGGCAGAAGAGTATCCAAAAATCAGGCAGGTCCGGGGTCACAAAACCAGGGTGAGCCAGAAGCGCGAGCAAACAGGTTCCGGGTGTGAGCTTTGCAGACGATCTGACCAAGGAGAGCTGAAAGACAGGGCTTTAAATACTGGGAGAGGTTGTGGGTAATGCAGCGCAGCTGGCAGAGTAATTAGAGCAGAGCAGAGCAGGGACAGGTGGAGCTAGTTAGGCTGAGTAGAGAGAGTGGTGAGCAGAGTGGAAGAAAATTAAGGTGGTAACCCGGTGGAGTGAGAGGCTCATGACATTGAATACACATCAAAAGGTGAATGTAAGAAGCAAACATCATTTCAAATAGGCTACATGTCATATTGAACAGCATATAAACACTCTAAAAAGGTCAGGAGCCAGACAGGGAGCCTAAGAAGGAACGAAAATGAATTTCAAGGCTATAGCCTACAAATTAATACATTGTGAAGCATTTGCGAGTGCGACACAATAGGATGGTAGGGACATTAAGTGTGCAGCATTTAAACAACATTTTGTTGTATTAAATCATTATAGTCTATAAGTTGCACATATAGGCTGTGATTTACTTAGAATTAAATACACTTTTTTTATGTGATGGTGCCTGGAGAGCTGGCCAGCAGCAGAGAATATCCTCTCCACACTTGCAGAGCCATTGGGGATGCTAAACCCCCTTTTGGCCACTCTTTCCAGGCAAGAGCCTTTAAGCCTTTAGGTAGGCTTAAAGGTTTTTAGGCAAAATAACCCAATCAAAACGGAAAGCTCCTTGAACGTGGAAATATGCCAGGCCTATTGGGCCAAAATCAATAATGGCCTATTGTATTGGTAATAGAACGAAAATGAATGAAACGTTTAAGAGATCTGATATTTAGTTTATAAATACTTTGCTACAATGACACACTTAGTTATCTACCCACCTCATTCCTTTCTTTTAGCATGTGCACGTAGTAAGTACACCATCATACTTTTGGGATACGTGTCTTTTCAGATTTCACAATGATTCTTTAGTTATGGACGCTACATCACCACACTCCCTCTCTTGCTCTTGGTCCTCATCTTTGTAAGTCACCTTGATTTAGCACCTGTGTGTTTTATCAGTTTCTTTATGAAAATATTTAGCGAATTCCATGACAGTAGCTTAAACAAGGGGCTATTAGCAGCACACAAGTAGACTACAAATGCATGCTGGGGTGGGCATGCCCTGACCTAGTGAAGTGAGAGCTACTGGAGTGAAATTGGAGCGAGAAGGCCTAGGCTCCAGCCTTTGGGAATCTCGCTCCATGCTCCAGTCGAATTGGGCACGTTCCACTCCACTCACATATTCTGATTGAGATGCATCCAATGCAAAAAAATACAGATACCTCTAGTTTTAGCTGATGGGTTTTTATTGGGATTTTTTTATTATGCTAATTCAATTTCTGTGGGGACGCGGACATCAACCTTAGGGGGATAAAGGTCAAGTCCTGAAAAAAGGCACTCAGCTATTTTGTTGAGAATAAGTCGGAAAAAGGTGGTCCTATTTAACCAAAATGCCCAACATTTTCTAATTGTGTTAGACATTATTTTTAAAGAGTTAGTTGAAATGGTGACACCATTCATAAACCAAGGAAAATTAAAACAATGATGAGCATAATGGTCCGAAAATGCTGAGCTTACATAAAGTTCTATACCCCAAGTCCATTCTGTCTTCTTTTACTCTTTCTGGGCATTATATAAGAAGATGCTGAAGACTCATGAAACATTTTATTTGCCAAAGAGAATATCAGAGGAAAAATGTAATAGATCTGCCTGAGACTTAAAATAATGATTCCAACTTCGACATTAACATGGAAATGGAGTGTCACTTTGGTTCAGAGGGGCTGTTCAAATTGCTACGCTGTTAGGATTAAGAATGTATTTCTTTAAAGTTATTTCAGTAATGTGTGGCTCAGTTGGTAGAGCATGACCCTTGCAACACCAGGGTTGTGGGTTCAATTCCCATGGGGGACCAGTATGAATATGTATGCAATCGTTACTGTAAGTATGGATAAGAGTGTCCGCTAAATGACTCAAATATAAGTATTAAAGATATCTTGTTTTTAGAAAAGCACAATACAGGCATTTAAAATGTTGAAACTTATTAAAACCGAAAAGTAGCTGAGTGATGATGTTATGCAAGCCACAATTTACATAAACACTAACCTTCGACCTTTGTTGTCATGAGTGAGATGCCCTTGTGAGTTATAGAGGCCTAGTCGGAACAGGCACGTTAAAGCTTAAAAAAAATATTTTTTTATTTAAAAAAGTATTACTTTGTATGACTCTCTGGAATACTAAACTAGCCTTCACTTGACTTTTTTAGATGAGTGCAGTTGCCATACTCTGGAACACAGTGCAATGGTTTTGAACAAAGAAAAGTTTGTACATTGCCAGCTTTCAGAGATTCTAGGTCAAAGAGCAGTACGTGTCTGCATGACACTCAGGACCTGGGGAAACTAGTGCTGGCAGATGTACACATGAAGATTAGCTAAGCTAGCCCTAGACATTCCGTCCTGTTGAGGTGTTTCATGTGAATGGAGCAGTTAAAGGATTTTCAAGGATCTCAAAAAGGCCTGGTGAGAAAAGGGTATGACAGAACAGAAAACGGGATAACTTTCACTATGATTGAATCAAAGCTGCATTTATGATTCATGTAACTCAACTCGGCTGTACCAAAGGAGGCATAACTGAAGTATTCTAAGATAACATGACCTGTGTCTCCCTAAAAAGTCTTAAACTCAAATGAAGCTTTTGATTGCAATTGATCAAGCAATTGATCAAACTGAAATAAAAAGTGGCAATTATTAACCTAATTCCCTACCATCATTCTCTACATTAATTCTCACATTTATTCCCCAGTTATTACCTGACTTCATTTAATTTCAATCTCTCTGTATGTGATTTATGGAATGGGCCTGGACTTGACCTGGTATTATTTTTCAGACCTCTAGTATGAATTGTTTGTGGATTGATGACCTTGATTTTGCCAGGTTTCCAATTTCTATTCTAGAAATTGGTTTCTTTGTTGGATGTGTTCATAACACAACCTCCAAAAGGAAATAAATGTGTATTCAAAATACATTGTTTAGCAAACTGTCACAGAAGTCAATCAAACTTCTCAACTCATCAAAATTATGAAATTACAGTGGGGGAAAAAGTATTTAGTCAGCCACCAATTGTGCAAGTTCTCCCACTTAAAAAGATGAGAGAGGCCTGTAATTTTCATCATAGGTACACGTCAACTATGACAGACAAAATGAGAAAGAAAAATCCAGAAAATCACATTGTAGGATTTTTTATGAATTTATTTGCAAATTATGGTGGAAAATAAGTATTTGGTCAATAACAAAAGTTTCTCAATACTTTGTTATATACCCTTTGTTGGCAATGACACAGGTCAAACATTTTCTGTAAGTCTTCGCAAGGTTTTCACACACTGTTGCTGGTATTTTGGCCCATTCCTCCATGCAGATCTCCTCTAGAGCAGTGATGTTTTGGGGCTGTCGCTGGGCAACACAGACTTTCAACTCCCTCCAAAGATTTTCTATGGGGTTGAGATCTGGAGACTGGCTAGGCCACTCCAGGACCTTGAAATGCTTCTTACGAAGCCACTCCTTCGTTGCCCGGGTGGTGTGTTTGGGATCATTGTCATGCTGAAAGACCCAGCCACGTTTCATCTTCAATGCCCTTGCTGATGGAAGGAGGTTTTCACTCAAAATCTCACGATACATGGCCCCATTCATTCTTTCCTTTACACGGATCAGTCGTCCTGGTCCCTTTGCAGAAAAACAGCCCCAAAGCATGATGTTTCCACCCCCATGCTTCACAGTAGGTATGGTGTTCTTTGGATGCAACTCAGCATTCTTTGTCCTCCAAACACGACGAGTTTAGTTTTTATCAAAAAGTTATATTTTGGTTTCATCTGACCATATGACATTCTCCCAATCCTCTTCTGGATCATCCAAATGCACTCTAGTAAACTTCAGACGGGCCTGGACATGTACTGGCTTAAGCAGGGGGACACGTCTGGCACTGCAGGATTTGAGTCCCTGGCGGCGTAGTGTGTTACTGATGGTAGGCTTTGTTACTTTGGTCCCAGCTCTCTGCAGGTCATTCACTAGGTCCCCCCGTGTGGTTCTGGGATTTTTGCTCACTGTTCTTGTGATCATTTTGACCCCACGGGGTGAGATCTTGCGTGGAGCCCCAGATCGAGGGAGAATATCAGTGGTCTTGTATGTCTTCCATTTCCTAATAATTGCTCCCACAGTTGATTTCTTCAAACCAAGCTGCTTACCTATTGCAGATTCAGTCTTCCCAGCCTGGTGCAGGTCTACAATTTTGTTTCTGGTGTCCTTTGACAGCTCTTTGGTCTTGGCCATAGTGGAGTTTGGAGTGTGACTGTTTGAGGTTGTGGACAGGTGTCTTTTATACTGATAACAAGTTCAAACAGGTGCCATTAATACAGGTAACGAGTGGAGGACAGAGGAGCCTCTTAAAGAAGAAGTTACAGGTCTGTGAGAGCCAGAAATCTTGCTTGTTTGTAGGTGACCAAATACTTATTTTCCACCATAATTTGCAAATAAATTCATAAAAAATCCTACAATGTGATTTTCTGGCACACAGGGAAATTTCCCGGCGATACAAAATACGGAGCTCCACTGAGCTTTACTAACCTCCACAATAAAAAATCACACACAAAGACAAGGGGGCAGAGGGAACACTTATACAGGTACTGATGAGTGGATATGAACCAGGTGTGTGTAATAAACAAGACAAAACAAATGGAATGATGAGATGAGGAGCGGCAGTGGCTAGAAGGCTGGTGATGACGAACGCCAAAGCCTGCCCGAACAAGGAGAGGTGGCAGCTTCGGAGGAAGTTGTGACAGTACCCCCTCCCCCCCCTTGACACGCAGCTCCAGCAGCGCGCCAACACCGGCCTCGGGGACGGCCAGGAGGACACGGAGCAGGGCGAGTCAGATGGCGATGGTGGAAATCCCGCAATAGGGAGGGATCGAGGATATCCCTCACCGGAACCCAGCACTGCTCCTCCGGACCGTACCCCTCCCACTCCACGAGGTACTGAAGGCCCCCCACCCGATGCCTCGAATCCAGGATTGAACGGACGGGAGTACACCAGGGCCCCCTCGATGTCCAGTGGGGGCGGAGGAACCTCCCGCACCTCAGACTCCTGGAGCGGAACAGCCACCACCGGCCTGAGGAGAGACACATGGAACGAGGGGTTAATGCGGTAATCTGGAGGGAGTAATAACCTACATGTAACCTCGTTTATCCTCCTCAGGACTTTGAACGGCCCCACAAACCACGGGCTCTGCTTCCGGCAGGGCAAGCGGAGGGGCAGATTCCGGGTCGAGAGCCAGACCCGATCACCCAGTACGAGACCGGGGCCTCACTGCGGTGGAGGTCAGCGTTGGCCTTCTGGCGACGCACGGCGCGCTGGAGGTGGACGTGAGCAGCGTTCCACATCTACTCCGTGTGCCGAAACCAGTCATCCACCGCAGGAGCTTCGGTCTGGCTCTGATGCCACGGTGCCAGAACCGGCTGATAACCTAAAACACATTGAAAGGGTGATAGGTTAGTGGAGGAGTGGCAGAGAGAGTTCTGGGCATATTCTGCCCATGGCAAAAACACTGGCCACTCCCCCGGCTGGTCCTGGCAGTAGTACCGCAGGAACCTACCCACATCCTGATTCACCCGTTCCACCTGCCCATTACTCTCGGGGTGAAAATCAAAGGTCAGACCCCCAAACGTTCCATGAACGCCTTCCAGACCCTGGATGTAAACTGGGGACCACGGTCAGACACTATATCCTCTGGCACCCTGTAGTCCTGGAAGACGTGAGTAAATAGGGCCTCCGCAGTCTGCAAGGCAGTGGGGAGACCGGGCAGAGGAATGAGGCGGCAGGCTTTTGAAATGTGGTACACAACGACCAGGATGGTGGTGTTACCCTGAGAGAGGGGAAGATCAGTGAGAAAGTCAATACACAGGTGGAACCATGGCCGTTGTGGAACTGGTAGGGGCTGTAACTTACCCGCTGGGAGGTGCCTAGGTGCCTTACTCTGGGCGCACACCAATCAGGAGGAGACATACACCCTCATGTCCTTTGCCAAGGTAGGCCACCAGTAATTTCTTGTCAGGCAGCGCACTGTACGACCGATACCTGTGTGACCGGAGGAGGGGGACGTGTGTGCTCAATAGATCAGACGGTCACGGACAAGAGATGGCACGTACTGCAGCCCAGCGGGACACTGAGGTGGAGATGGCTCTGTGCATAATGCCCACTCTATGTCCGCGTCCATCGCCCATACTACCGGCGCCACAATACAGAAGGCTGGGAGTATGGGGGTGTTGTCTTTGGGCCTCTCCTCTGTCGTACAGCCGTGACAGTGTGTCTGCCTTCACATTCTTTGTACCTGGGATGTATGATAGTGTCAAATCAAACCGGGTGAAGAATAGGGCCCACCTGGCCTGGCGAGGGTTCAGCCTCCTCGCTGCCCGGATGTACTCCAGGTTACGGTGGTCCGTCCAGATGAGGAAAGGGTGTTTCGCCTCCTCGAGCCAGTGCTTCCACACGGTCAGGGCTCGGACAACAGCCAACAGCTCCCGATCACCAACGTCGTAGTTCTGCTCCGCCGGGCTGAGCTTCTTGGAGAAGAAGGCAAAGGGGTGGAGCTTGGGTGGCATGCCCAAGTGTTGAGACAGGACAGCGCCTATCCCTACCTCGGACGCATCCACCTCCACTACGAACGGTAGTGATGGATCGGGATGGGACAGTACCGGGGCTGAGGTGAACAGAACCCTCAGGTTACTGAAGGCCCTGTCAGCCTCAGCAGACCAGCGGAGCTGGGACGGCCCACCCTTCAACAGAGATGTGATGGGAGCTGCGACCTTGCTGAAGCCCTGGATAAACCTCAGAAAGTAGTTGGCAAAGCCAATAAAGCGCTGCACCTCCTTAACCGTGGTTGGAGTCGGCCAATTACGCACGGCTGAAATGCAATCTCCCTCCATCTCCACACCTGAGGGGGTAATGCGGTATCCAAGAAAGGAGACGGACTGTTGGAAAAACAGACACTTTTCTGCCTTGGCATAAAGGTCAAGTTCCAACAGTCGGGCCAGCACTTTGCGAACCAGGGACACATGCTCGGCGTACGTAGCGGAGTACACCAGAATGTCATCGATGTAAACCACTACACCACGACCAAGCATGTCCCGAAACACCTCGTTCACAAAGAACTGGAAGACTGATGGAGCATTCATCAAACCATACGGCATCACCAGGTATTCGTAATGCCCCGTGGTTGTGCTGAATGCTATCTTCCACTCGTCTCCCTCTCGGACACGCACCAGGTTGTATGCACTACGGAGATCAAATGTTGTGAAGAAGCGCGCCCCATGCATTTACTCGATCACAGATGGAATGAGGGGTAGAGGATAACTATAACGTATTGTCCCCTTGTTCAGTGCTCGGTAATCAATGCAAGGGCGCAGACCTCCATCTTCTTCACAAAAAATAAACTAGAGGAGGAGAGCGAAGTGGAGGGACGTATGATCCCCTGACGCAGGGACTCGGAGCCGTATGTCTCCATCGCCTCCGTTTCAGCCTGCGACAGGGGATACACGTGACTCCTGGGAGGCACAGCGTCTACCCGGAGGTTTATCGCGCAATCCCCCGCCCGATGAAGTGGTAATTTGGTAGCCTGAGTTTTGGAAAACGTGTGTCGCCAAATCGAGGTATTCCTGGGGAATGTGCATGGTGGAGGTAGTGTCTGGCCTTTCCACTGTGGTTGCACCAACGGAAACACCTAGACACCTACCCTGACACTCTCGCGACCACCCCGTGAGAACCCTCTGCGGCCATGAGAAAGTGGGGTTGTTTAGTGCTAACCAGGGAAGACCTAACTCAACAGGGAAATCAGGAGACTCAATAATAAAAAAGGTGACTTGCACTCTATGGTTCTCGTGTGTAACCACAGTGACTGGTGCTGTAACTTCCCTAACGAACCCGGACCCTAGTGGTCGACTGTCAAGTGCTCTGATGGGGAGTGGAATGGATAGGGGAACCAATGTAATGCCTAGACTATGTGCAAATGACCTGTCCATAAAGTTCCCAGCTGCGCCTGAATCAACCAGCGCCTTACACTGGGGAACTACTGTGTTATCGGGAAAGTGGATGTGTAGGGTATAGTGCGCAGCAGAGGGCTCTGAATGAGTGTGGGTGTTCGATACCTGAGGTGACGCGAGAATGACCTGCCTGCCGCCTCCAGACCCAAAAGAATGCCGACAACAGCGTGCAGGAGAATGTCCTCTCGTGCCACTAGAGTGCCACTGGCGCTGTCGTCCTCCGCTCTCCCGGATCGCCGCTCCACCCAGCTCCATCAGCTCGTGATCCAGGTTGGGGGCCAGCAGGTTGTCCAACCGGATGGCCATGTCCACCAGTAGATTGAAGGACAACATGGTGTCCCGGCAGGCTAGCTCCCTTCAGATGTCCTCTCGTAGATGGCACCGGAAGTGGTCGATGAGGGCCCGCTCGTTTTACCCGGACCCAGCCGCTAGAGTCCGAAACTCCAGGGCGAAGTCCTGCGCGGTCCTCGTCCCCTGCCTCAGGTGGACCAGCCGCTCGCCCACCTCTCTACCGTCGGGCGGGTGATCGAAGACGGCCCAAAAGAGGCGAGCAAACTCCCCGTAGTTATCCAACGCGGCTCCTCCTTCACTCCAGACCACGTTGGCCCACTCCAGGGCTTTCCCCATGAGGCAGCAGACGAGGGTGGACACCTTCTCCCACTCCGATGGAGCTGGGCTGATGTTCGAATAGTATAACTCCAGTGTTAGGAGGAATCCCTGGCAGAGAGCAGCTGTCCCGTCGAAATCCTGTGGTCGGGATATACAGTATGGATCCCTCTGGGTGCTGGGGTGTGGGTGGCTGAATCCGGTCGCTCAGCTGGTCCCGAAAGATCGGGGTCCTTTCCTCTCCAGGCATTGGATCCATCGCTTCTCCCAAACTGGCTAGCATCGTCGAATGCTCCCGGACGCGTGCCACGACTCCAGGCATGTGCTCCTCTCCTGCTGACTCAATGGTGGGTGTGTGATTCTGTGATGAGGTGATGTCGAAGGAGTCAGGCGCAGGAGGGTAAATCACAGAATAACAGGCTTTATTCCGCAAATACAGAGTTACGCAGAAATGCGGCAAAACACTCTAGTGCGCAAAACAGGCGCACTGGAAAATACAAGGCACAAAGGGAAATATCCCGGCGATACAAAATACGGAGCTCCACCGAGCTTTACTAACCTCCAAAATAAACAATCACACACAAAGACAAGGGGGCAGAGGGAACACTAATACAGGTACTGATGAGGGGATATAAACCAGGTGTGTGTAATAAACAAGACAAAACAAATGGAATGATGAGATGAGGAGCGGCAGTGGCTAGAAGGCTGGTGATTACGAACGCCGAAGCCTGCACGAACAAGGAGAGGTGGCAGCTTCGGAGGAAGTCGTGACAAGAGGTGACAGACGGACTAAATAGAACAACCATCATTACTTAAAACGTCCCCAAAAAATGAGAAACGTGTCTGTATGCTGGTATTCAACTCTGACTTTAAAAAACGAGGTCAAAAATAAATTACGACGTTTGGCATTTGCTTTCACCTGCTACTTGTTTCTCTTTTGATATATGGCAGACAATTGATTGTTTTGTTTTGTCTGAGTGAGCAAGTACTTTGAAATTGCAAAGGGCTCAAAGGCTAACATATTTGTAGTATGTCTCTGTCCTTCACGTGGTTCATTTCCCCTCTAACTAATTGGAGTATTTTCTAATCTGAATTCTCTTAGCCAGCATCAGTTTTAATGCCTTTCTCTGCCTTATGAAGACAGTCCTTATCTCTGCCTATTTATTAATGTGTGCTAAACTTCTCTATATGAAGACAGATAGAGGCAGTGTATCAGCCTACGACGACGCATCTAATGACTATGCAGAAGGTGACTTCATATGGCTGTAATCCCCAGTGGTTGGTTGCACCACACTTACTGTACATAGCAGCTCGTGTTATTATTGAGCATGTTCTAGTCCCAAGAGGAAGCAGCCACGCAAATATTTCCCTTGTTGTCTTCGGGGCCCACTTCTCTCTCTCTCTCTCTCTCTCTCTCTCTCTCTCTCTCTCTCTCTCTCTCTCTTGCTCTCTCTCTTTCTCTGTAGTCTGTTTCTCACCCTCTCTCTTTCTCTCTCTCTCTGTATCTCTCTGTGTCTTTCTGTATCTCTCTCACTGTCTCTCTTTTTCTCTACCTATGTGTAGCACAATACATGGCTGTTTGCAAAAAACATAACAATACATAAAGCTTAAATATTGTGGTATCTACCAGTTGTGACACACTTATTTAGCGCTGATGAATGTATTGTAAATGCTTTATGAGAGAGTTCATGCAAAGTGTACGTCCATGACATATGGGCAGGCCAATAACATTTCCTGACAGTGTAGCTATTTGCAGCAGATAGACAGACGGAGTGCTGGACTGAAGATGTAGAGACGAGTCCTTTCAGAGGACTGCATTATTTTATGTCACATCGTAGCAACTGCCTATATAAGACACACTAGAGTCCCTACAGTCCCTTGTGACTAGACAGGCAGGCTTTGAGCCAAAAGACATAGTGAGTATCATTGCATCAGAATTGCCTGGAGTTAGACTTTGTAGCTGTGTCCGTTATTAAATAAGGAGATTAATGTCAGTCAGGCTGGCAGATTGAACTGTTCAATAGAAAAATAGAGTGAGAAATAATGAAGATCTTTACATTATATTCCAAAAATCTCACATTTGGACTCATCAGACCAAAGGACAGATTTCCACCGGGCTAATGTCCATTGCTCGTGTTTCTTGGCCCAAGCAAGTCTCTTCTTCTTATTGGTGTCCTTTAGCAGTGGTTTCTTTGCAGCAATTTGACCATGAAGGCCTGATTTACGCAGTCTCCTCTGAACAGTTGATGTTGAGATGTGTCTGTTACTTGAACTCTGTGAAGCATTTATTTGGGCTGGAATTTCTGAGGCTGGTAACTCTAATGAACTTATCCTCTGCAGCAGCAGAGGTAACTTTGGGTCTTCCTTTTGTGTGGCGGTCCTCATCAGAACCAGTTTCATCATAGTGCTAAATTGTTTTTGCTACTGCACTTGAAGAAACTTAAAGTAATGATGGACTGTCATTTTTCTTTGCTTATTTGAGCAGTTCTTGCCATAATATGGACTTGGTTTTTTACCAAATAGGGCTATCTTCTGTATACCACCCCTACCTTGTCACAACACAACTGATTGGCTCAAACGCACAAATGTACTTTTAACAAGACACACCTGCTAACTGAAATGCATTCCAGTTGACTACCTCATGAAGCTGGTTGAGAGAATGCCAAGTGTTTGCAAAGCTGTCATCAAGGCAAAGGGTGGCTACTTTGAAGAATATAAAATGTATTTTGATTTGTTTAACACTTTGTTGGTTACTACATTATTCCATATGTGTTATTTCATAGTTTTGATGTCTTCACTATTATTGTACAAAGTAGAAAATAGTAAAAATAAAGAAAAACCCTGGAATGAGTAGATGTGTCCAAACTTTTGACTGGTACTGTATATAAACAAATACAATTCAAAAAAAATATATAAATAAATAAGGAGCTGATGCTTGAAATTAGAAGTTGCCTTGATAATTTTTTTGCATTCTACAGTTGTCATCTCATCAGCCCAAGTTAATAGAGGTTGTTGGTGGCAGTACCTAGCTTTAATGGCAGCCCGGTGGCGCTGTGCCCGGGTGTGAGCTGTTAGTGCCCATGGCCAGGGATGTAACTGGAGAAGACAGGCAGATTGATAGGAACACTGTTCTTCTCATGACAAGGACATTAAAACCCATGAGGTGTTTCTGATCATGGGTGCATTCTCTATATAGTACACTACTTAAGTTCTGACAAGAGCCCTATGGGACCTGGTCAAAAGTAGTGCATTACATAAGGAACAGGGTGCTATTAGGGGTGCAGCCCATCTTTGTCCTCTCTGTCCTTTACACCCCCTGGGAGATGGATGGATGTCATACTCCTGAGTGGCGCAGTGGTCTAAGGCACTGCATCGCAGTGCTAACTGTGCCACTAGAGATCCTGGTTCGAATCCAGGCTCTGTCGCCGCCGGCCGCGACCGGGAGACTCATGGGCGGCGCACAATTGGCCCAGGGTATGGGAGGGAATGGCCGGCAGGGATGTAGCTCAGTTGATAGAGCATGGCGTTTGCAACGCCAGGGTTGTGGGTTTGATTCCCACGGGGGGCAAGTATAACAAATGTATTCACTAACTGTAAGTCGCTCTGGATAAGAGCGTCTGCTAAAATGTAAATGTAAAAATATAGGCAATGGTTTCTTTCTCTCTTTTTTCCTTTATATTCTATTGGCTGATTGTGATTGATTTGACACAATCTGTAGGATCATGTGCTTGTTCTGTCATGAACGTTTAATATGTGATTGTTCTATAGTGGGCTTGCAGTGCTGCGTACATAACGGTCCTGACGGCATCATGTCATCTATATAAAGAATGGCACATATTATCTCAACTACCTCCTTGGTAATATGTTTGCCTATTTGATTTCAGTTCAGTGTTTGCAAGTATTTGGGCTGCTTGATGTACTGTCATCAGTATAGTATCTGATGTGATGTCTGCAAAGCACAGGTACTGCAACAGTGGAGGAGCACATTTCTCGCACTGGGAGGAAAACATTGCAAATTCATCAAACTTACTATACTCCTGAGTGGCGCAGTGGTCTAAGGCACTGCATGTCAGCACTTGAGGCGTTACTACAGACCCCCTGGTTTGATTCCAGGCTGTATCACAACCGGCTGTGATTGGGAGTCTCATAGGGTGGCGCACAATTGGCCCAGCGTCTTCCGGGTTTGGCCGGTGTAGGCCGTCATTGTAAATAAGAATTTGTTCTTAACTGACTTGCCTAGTTTAAAAAAAATACTGTTTAATGAAGTGAAGACTCACACCAAAATTAATTATACTGTACGTTTTCTAATATTATATGCCAGTCATTGTATTTGTAGGCAAAGGCTACATGTAGGTGTTAACTTCAAATGAAATCCCAAGTTCAAGAAACATTAGGAAACTACAAAACGTTTCTTAAAAAAAGGACAAAAAGACTTCACTTCATTTCACCGTTTTATTTTTGTCAGGACAGCCTAACGCGTTTCGGCAGCTATGCCTTCATCAGAGCATCAAGATGTGAAAAAGCCATTGTTTTTTTATATGCAGGTGCATTGGTGATAATTACAATTGCCCACACCTGTGGGAGGGCGGTACATAGTGGTAATAAAAACATTAGTGAACCAACAATTATAACAATTTACATACAGATACACATACAAATACACAGATCAGCAGAATAAACTTGATAAATAGCATTTAGGTATCATGATGAAGTGTAGGAAATTTGAGACATTTTTGGGTGCATTTAGTTACTTCCTATTGCACAGTAAGCCTACAAAAATAGATGCTTGGGGGTATAAAAAAGACATCTGGATAGAAAGATTGTAATTGAATGCATGAAAATATACATATACATAAGCATTCAAAATACAGAGCATCCATATAATCTACATGTAGGCATCTCTGTAATCCTATGGGATGGTAAAAGGCCTTTTACAGTAAGAGTGACATGGTAGAAAGCAATTGAAATCTTTAGAAAAACACTTTATTCTATTCTCTAGAGAATACTTCCAGTTGCCTTACTAGTGTGTGTGTGTGTGTGTGTGTGTGTGTGTGTGTGTGTGTGTGTGTGTGTGTGTGTGTGTGTGTGTGTGTGTGTGTGTGTGTGTGTGTGTGCGCGCGTAAGTACATGTGTTTGTTAGCATGCTTAAGTATGTGTGTGTGTTTTTCGTTTTAGATGTGTGGGAAAAGTACAGCTGACTGGAGCATGGTTCTCTAAAGAGGTTTTAGGCACACACTGAACTTTTCAACTTTGTGGAAACACTCACCTGTACCCTTTTTTGAATGTAATGTGTTAATTCCTGGCATAGTTTGGTAAATAGGGCACTTTTATTTTCACATGAAATATGAATGCTGACCTTGTGATCCAAGACACCCACTACCTGTAAATGTTGGCATTGTCTCTCAATTCAGGTTTGAACAGATCATTGGTCATGTTAAACTTGTTTCACAACCTTTACTTGAACAACTTAAATTGCTGAACTTATTAATAAAGATAAACAACTTGCAGGCATCTCTATCATTGTCTAACATAATGCTATTTGGGACTCCTTAACATATATTTAAAGATGCAATAAGTCAGTGTCTTCAAAATATTTACACAAAATGTGTGTGATATCCATAGTTTGATCAATTAAAGGTAATGATATTTTTGCCTAGTTTTGGATAGCCTATACATCTCCTTAAAATATTTTATATCGAATTTTCCCCACCAATAGTCGGGCGACAATTCCACTGTCATTCAGATTCAAATAAGTCAGATATGTCTGCCAGAATATATAAACTCAAGATAACTGTGTCATTTTAGGACATAAATGCAGTTATGCTTTTTTTCAAAGGTTTAAGAACTAGCCCCGCCTTAATTTCCCCAGTCTGTATTTCTGCTCCTTATAGTTGGAGCGACTGTTCCACGGTCAGTGTTGAAGGTTACCTCGGGCGTAGTGCGTAAACTGTGCGGGGAGGAGACCGATATTCCGCTGCTCTCACACATATGCTACACTCCATCAACGGCGCTGAATGAAGATAGCCTGAATCTTACCTAAGGTCTAAAAAATATAAATAAATAAATGAACATGAGTAGGACATTGTAAAACAATGTTTTTGTGAAGAGCGTTCATAAGACCATATGGCAGTGCCTTTGGTGGAGCAACTTATCCTTTGCTTCTGAACAAACAGACTCGATGAACAATTTGAGAACTGTGAGCAAAATGTTCAAGTCAAACAGAGGACATCAAAAGCGGTGAATTGGGATATCTTTGGATTTAAAAGACGGAACCCTGCAAGAGCAGTGATTCAATCAAACTTATGGCGTGAAGGTAAGAGCATATCTTGCTCTGACATCTAAACACATGTCTAATGGTCTAGAGGTGAAATTGACTCTGTGTCCACATTGAAGAGTAGACTACCCGATAACTGCACTATGAAGGAAAGTGTAGGTCCAGTTGCTTAAAGTGATATTTCAAGATCATAATATAGTTATTCGTTTTTTTTTCATGTAATTAATGATTCTCCCATTTTAGCTTTCAATTGGTAACAATTTGCGCACGCCTGAATTTGATAAATTGATGAGTTATTGAGTCATTAATTAAATTAGAGCATGTGCTGTAGGGCAGTGATGATTTCATGATAAACTAAATTATGTGCTCTAGGCTATGACATTTCACTTGTGTGTGTTTGCGTGCCTGCGTGCGTGCATGCGTTATTATGTGTGTGTTTTGGCCTGCGTGCATGCATACATGTGTATGTATCTGTGGGTGCATGCGTGCCTGCGCGCGCTTGTTTGCATCCATGCTCTCAGCATCAACGTGGATTTTTGTGGATTTAGAGATAATTTCTGTGTAATATGTCACAGTGATACAACATGAAAAGGTTGCATATTGGTCTTCTTCAAAGGCCTTGATGATAGGGCAAAGCAAACAGATGATTATGTACAAACACTCACCACTAGTAAGTAAAGACTTATTGAATGTTTATGGTCTGCTCTGCTCCAGTGATGCTGTATGTGATGGTGTATGTGTGTTTGTGATCCTATGAGGGAATTGCCTGTTCTTCTCATGCAGCTTCTTGTTCCTATCAACAGCCTCCGAGAATAGCAGCACCATCTTTAATATGTCTTAAATGTGTTGCCTTAGCATATAAACTACTAGTACATACATTATACAGTAGGCTATACCCAAATCAATGAGGGTTATACATATCCGTTTCATTTTTGTATTTGTATTTGTATTTATTATGGATCCCCATTAGCAGATACTCTTTCTGGGGTCCAGCAAAATTAAGGCAATTATACAATAATAAATAGAAAAATACAATATAAATTACAACATACATTTCACAACAGATATCACAAACCATTAAGTGTGTGCCCTCAGGCCACTACTCTACTACCACATATCTACAACACAAAATCTATGTGTATGTGTGTATAGTGCGTGTGTTATCGTGTCTGTGTGTGTCTGTGCCTGTGTGTGTCTCTTCACAGTCCCCGCTGTTCCATAAGGTGTATTTTAACTGTTTTTTTTTTAAGCTAAAACAGTGCTAAAACAGTGTTTGTTCCCTCACAAGTAAATTATTATATGAGCAATGATGAAAATAACAAGGTGGGATCCACAGCCGGCAGTCGTACTCATGACCAAAGATGATGATAATGATAATGATAATGATGATAATAATTGTAATTATCATCATTGCTCATATAATAATTTACTTGTGAGGGACCAAACACTGTTTTAGCAAAAAATGCCAGCAGGCTTTTGGTACATATTTAAAACAATTACACAATTACTGAGAAATACCAATTAGCCTGAATGGTGACAAAACTTTAAATGACTCAATACTCTCCAACTGCAGAGAAACAAACTTAAATGCAAACTGCCAAATAGGCCACACCGTGTGCTATAATTATTTAAGCCACAGAAAATAACAACTGTTATTGCAACTGAATTGCAGTGATTTGTGGTCTGATCAAGCTATGTTATGCTACTTTTACGATTATTTCTGTTTGTGCTGTCCATTGCCTTGCTTACTGGCAGGTCGGGAGCCTATAGCCCCATACCATCTCAATACGATCCTCTCAGCTCTCTGGTTACTCTGTACTGTATCTCAGTCTTGTGCTGCTGATGGCAATCCAAGCTGCTGGAATTACCCTATAGATCAGGGTATCCAAAATGCATGAAGGTACCACATTCATCTGTACAAACAATAGTATGCAAGTATAAACACCATGGGACCACGCAGCCGTCATACCACTCAGGAAGGAGACGCATTCTGTCTCCTAGAGATGAACGTACTTTGGTGCGAAAAGTGCAAATCAATCCCAGAACAACAGCAAAGGACCTTGTGAAGATGCTGGAGGAAACAGGTACAAAAGTATCTATATCCACAGTAAAACGAGTCCTATATCGACATAACCTGAAAGTCCGCTCAGCAAGGAGAAGCCATTGCTCCAAACCACCATAAAAAAGCCAGCCTACGGTTTGCAACTGCACATGGGGACAAAGATCGTACTTTTTGGAGAAATGTCCTCTGGTCTGATGAAACAAAAATAGAACTGTTTGGCCATAATGACCATCGTTATGTTTGGAGGAAAAAGGGGAATACTTGCAAGCCGAAGAACACCATCCCAACTGTGAAGCACGGGGGTGGCAGCATCATGCTGTAGGGGTGCTTTGCTGCAGGAGAGACTGGTGCATTTCACAAAATATATGGCATCATGAGGAAGGAAAATTATGTGGATATATTGAAGCAACATCTCAAGACATCAGTCAGGAAGTTAAAGCTTGGTCGCAAATGGGTCTTACAAATGGACAATGATCCCAAGCATACATCCAAAGTTGTGGCAAAATGGCATAAGGACAACAAAGTCAAGGTATTGGAGTGGCCATCACATTGCCCTGACCTCAATCCTATAGAACATTTGTGGGCAGAACTGAAAAAGCGTGTGCGAGCAAGGAGGCCTACAAACCTGATTCAGTTACACCAGCTCTGTCAGGAGGAATGGGCCAAAATTCACCCAACTAATTGTGGGAAGCTTGTGGAAGGCCACCCAAAACGTTTGACCCAAGTTAAACAATTTAAAGGCAATGCTACCAAATACTAATTGAGTGTATGTAAACTTCTGACCCACTGGGAATGTGATGAAATAAATACAAGCTGAAATAAATCATTCTCTCTACTATTATTCTGACATTTCACATTCTTAAAATAAAGTGGTGATCCTAACTGACCTAAGACAGTGAATTTTTACTAGGATTAAATGTCAGGAATTGTGAAAAACTGAGTTTAAATGTATTTGGCTAAGGTGTATGTAAACTTCCGACTTCAACTGTAGATGTAGGCTTCAGCAGATGACCCCTTGCAGATAGCTAGCTGTCTCCCATTATTTATGAAGACCTCCATTGAATAGTTTAGACACCATCACACTTGTACTGTAGTCTGCCAATACATCATGGCTTATGTTTACATACCTTCAGTTTCGATAACAACAACCTTAAAATAATAACACATTAAAGGCATAGTTTTCTGGTGTGGGTAGTCGTTATGTGACATTGAGAGTTCATTACATTGGGGTTTTTCACATATCAATCATTTAATTGTATTGGTCTTTTGGAATTTGTAACCAACAACTGGACTGATATTCCCACTTCGAGTCCCTTTTTCAGAGTGTGTCATCTGCTGGACATCTCTTGCGAGCAATGCTCACTGAAAGGAGAGGAGATGGAGGAGGCAATTAAGTCCAAAAACCAATAAAGGATATGGTCTACTTATGATGGTGCAGGTTACAGTCATACACTGACACAGTGCATCTGTCTGGTCATCAAGGGGCTTTCGGGGTCAACATAATGGAGGGGTGTAAAGTGTCTGACCAGGAATGAGCATGTTATGTATTTTCGATGGTATTTTACGGCATGTGTGATATGTTCAGGCAAATCTGGGTTCAAATAGCATTTGTTTTCTTCCAAATTCAAATGCTGAGTGTTTGATGGTCTGGAGTGCCAGTTGGGCGGTTTTGCACTTTTAGGACTTATTCCATTGGTTCCATTGTGCCAGGCAAGCTCATTCAAGCACAGCTCAATTATGTTTTATAGAAAATGTATACTATTTGAACCCAGGTCTAATATACAGTATCCCTAGTATTTGTTGCATCTAAAATACCATCTACTGTATACTGTCTGGATAACACCTCTTCTTATTGAAACACAGATTAATACATGTTTCCATAATAATATAGGGAAGATCTCAATTGCATACTCCTCACGTCCTCTCTCCTCATCTCCTTCTCAAAACCCATTGGAGGAGAAGGTCAGAGGGGAGGGACCTTTGGCTTTCTCGTACAATGGGTTTTGAGAAGGAGACGAGGAGAGAAGAGAGAGGACGCGAGGAGTATGCAATTGAGATCTTCCCATGATAACCTTCTCTACTGAGCAAATGCCCGTATAAACCTTCAGTTGGCCCTTAGACCCTTTGAACTCTTATCCTAAGCTGATCAAAACATCATACATCTGGCGTCACACTTGATTTAAATGTTTCCTGACAAACCTTATGTAAACAAATGGTCTATGGTGAAATCCTCACCTTATCGTAAGTAAGCAGTCTTGGTTATTTTGGGTGCTTAGAAGCGGAGATCCTTTCTCCCCCTCTATCTCTCTCTCATCCACTGCAGGATTATAACGAGACAATGCTCCCCTGGAAGACATTTAACTCCTTTAGTCGCAGTCAGGCTAAATTGTCAAAGCTCTCTCCACAGTCATACACACACACATGCGCACGCGCACACGCGTGCGCACACGCGTGCGCACACGCGTGCGCACAACCATGCACACAGGCATACACACACACACACACATTCATATGGGTGTCCTCTATGGTTACTTCTGCATGGCATGATAAAGTATCACAGGTACAGTAGCGGTGCGTGGGTAAAATCACTGTGGAAGCCAAGCCAGGAAAAAAAGCCATATTACAACCTATGTGCTGTGATAATTGCATTGTTTGCTCTAAAACCTGTTAGTTCATATGCCGTGCAGGGACGGCTTGTTCAATAGGGCGATATGGGCGACGCACTGCCAAACGGGAAAAGGAAGGGATTTTTTTTCTAATCAATTATATCACGGCAACAGCAGTTATTTGTGTTCACGTCTGATCTGCCAGCCACTAAATGTCAAATCAGGCTAAAGTCGTGCTTCAAATGGCCCCGCCCGTTTTTTGGGCGATTTCAGTCAGGTTGAAAATCGCCCAGAAGTCTCTCATAGCCTGTCATGTAAAATCTATTTTTTTCAAATTTCAAAGCTTTCAATACATTCTCTATGGGTGTCTGTGGGCATGCACTTACGCGCTTTCGTCATACGTGACGTAACGTTGAACGTAACTAAGACAATGGCGGCTAACAGCGTCTATGTTGCGACCTGCAGTGTGGCGTTATTTTATGTTTTTAATTTGTAGACTTAGTTTACAAACATTCTGCAAACATTCTGCTTTGGACTGATCTTCGGTTTTGGACTGATCTTGTTGATCGTGTACATACCCGCTACGAACGGACTAAATAATGAAAACGCTGCTGGCAGCGGAATCCCAATACAGCTGGGAGACTTGGCTGGATGACAGAGTCCCGGACAGAGAGGTGGAGCCGGCCGGCTTCACCCTGGTCAGAGCGGACCGCGATCCTGGTAAGAGAGCGACTCTGTACCCCGACATTGAACTGCTTTCTGTGTCATTGAACCTTACTATTGTTGATAAAACAAGTTTACTGGAGAACGGAGACCAAGTAGAGACTTTTGGACAAGGTGGATAATTGTATAATATAAGGCAGTTTATTCAGAGGTAAAGATATCTGGAATCGCGTGCACGGACCCGTTCGTCAAACTCGTAGGGAGTTTATCAGAAGAGCCCCTAAACATTGTGTGCTGACATTTTATACAATAAAATGAAGTAGGTTGAATCTAGTAGTTCTGATCTTCTGATTGGTCCTGATGAGTTGGGCGAGGTCACCTCCAGGCTAGTGTCACTGTTGCATTGGCTCTGAGTCGGGTTCTCTGTCTTCAGATGTTCAGCCTAAGAGAAGAGGATTTGTGTGTGTGTGTGTGTGTTTGTTATCAGTGTGTGTGTGTGTGTGTGTGTGTGTGTGTGTGTTTGTTATCAGTGATGATGTGTGTGTGTGTGTGTGTGTGTGTGTGTGTGTGTGTGTGTGTGTGTGTTTATCAGTGATGATGTGTGTGTGTGTGTGTGTGTGTGTGTGTGTGTGTGTGTGTGGGTGTGTGTGTGTGTGTCCTCAGGGCAAGAACTCGTGAGTTGGAAGAACTGAGAGACCTATGGCGTGGGTGTTATCCTTAGCCACCTGCTGACAAGGCTGACAAGATAGGACTCTTGTTCATTGTATTGAATACAAAGGCCCAACACAAAATGGGTCATGCACAAGATTTTAGTCAGACCAAGCTATAACATTATATATTTACTACGACAGTACATTCAACCAAAAGCTAATATAACAAAGGCATCAGAGATTATTTATTATCTGTCACAGAAACTGGAATCCATCTCCCCAGATCAGTCAATAAATGCTTCTGGTATTGACTTATATGCTGCCCCTGTCTTCATGTTGTTGCTGGACATATCTTTTTTAAAATGTGTGTAGGTCACCTAAATCATCAGAAAAATTGCCCCTCCTGAGAATTTTTTCAGGAGCCGCCACTGATGCCGTGACACCGTGATATATAGGCCTAAGGCCGAGACAATAAGAAGACAGTGGCAGAATAAATTCAACCACACCTTTGTTTCATCACAAAACTGGAGAGCAACATCTGTCCAGTGAAGTCCACAAAACACATTGCATGTAACAAACAGTTACATGACCTACAGTATGGTCAAGCAAGGTCATGTTTCCGACATTTTCGGACTACTAAACAACAATTTGATTTAGAACCAAGGAGAGTTAACGCAAGTTGCAAAGAAAACACTATTGCAGCCCCATTTAAACTTCAACATTTCAGTGACAACTAAAAGATACCAAAAATGATTTAGTCCAATCAACGTAAGCTAAATATGATGTGGCTGTCCATGGGACTGATTTCTGTGTGTGTGTGTGTCCGTGCGTGCAAGTAGAAAAAACATGTTGACACCCTACTTGTAGAGAAATGCCAATGCCATCCTCTTCTCTTTCATGTTGCCTAAATGGTCTATGACTCTGTCATACAGTACATACTTTTAGTTTTTGTTTGCTTGCTCGGTAAGCCTAACGTCCTTTCATGGGCAGTGATGCGCTAGGTCAGCTAGTTAACATTAGCCTACTACATCTAGCTACATGTTGAACTTCCAACCTCTCAGGCCGTTATAATCATTGGCCAGTATGGAGAATTAAGTGAAACCACAAGTCCAAATCCTTATCTCCATCCATGGCCAATTTAGGAAAGGGCCGATTTTAGCTAGCTAGCTAGCCACCGGAGGACTACGACACAACGAGATTCAAGATGCAAGTGTTTTCTGTCAATGACATTTAGCTTCTGATGTGATGTGATTGGTGTGAAGCAAAATCCCAACGGACACTTTTTTTGGTGCGCCAGGACCATTCAAAGCTGAGCTCACTCAGTTTAGCTCGCTGGCTTCATTTGCATTCAAAGCTATGAACGGCAACAATGTCATACTCTTTTTGACCAAACAGCATCAGGTAGATGGGCTAAACATACTGAGACAGAGGGACGCGGTTTCGTTCACTTGGATGATTTCTCCGGTGAGATACATTCCGCCTCTTGCGAATTGAAAGAAATGTATGAAACAGAGATTATTCGTAAATTATTCGGGGAAGCCTGGCTTCTCATGGCATCTATGAATACACACCACTGCACAGGTAAAATAGAGATACAATTTAGGCTCCACAAGGAACTCCCTACTGGTTCGAGACAACAATTGCCCAAATGACTGACTATTGTGCACAGATTGACAAAGAGAGGGGGAAGAAAGGAAGAGAGAAAGAAAGGAGAAAAGTGCTTGAGAGACATGAAATCTCTCAACAATTATCATTCAAAGGACTATTAACTAGATCTCGGCTAGTCCCCTTAGACATTTAGTCAGAATGACTAGCTTTAGATGAAGCCTAGGTGCAAACAGATGGTTGGTGACATTGGCAGACCCCGAGGTGTGTAGGGAACAGGATTTACCCAGCTTTGAAGTAGCATGTACCCATTTAGACCATGGCCCTTAACCGCAACATCACAGGCATTCATTAACATCTTAAGGATCGGACCCTTTTTTTTAAATTTTCGCCTAAAATGACATACCCAAATCTAACTGCCTGTAGCTCAGGACCTGAAGCAAGGATATGCATATTCTTGATACCATTTGAAAGGAAACACTTTGAAGTTTGTGGAAATGTGAAATTAATGTAGGAGAATATAACACATTAGATTTGGTAAAAGATAATAAAGAATAAAAAAAGGAAGTTCTTTTTTTTTTTTTTTTTTTTAATCTTTGAAATGCAAGAGAAATGCCACAATATAATATTGCAGTTTAGGCGCAATTTAGATTTTGACCACTAGAAAGCATCAGTGTGTGCAGAGTTTCAGATTGATCCAGTGAAGCTTTGCAATACTGGACTATTTTGTATCAAGTCTGCCCAAATATGCCGAATTGGTCAATTGATACATTTTCAAGTACACAACTATAGAGAACATACAAAATTGATATGGTAATACAAAATGTAAGTTTACACCTGTGTAGCTCAGTTGGTAGAGCATGGCGCTTGCAACGCCAGGGTTGTGGGTTCGATTCCCACAGGGGGCCAGAATGAAAAATGTATGCACTCACTAACTGTAAGTCGCTCTGGATAAGAGCGTCTGCTAAATGACTAAAATATAAATGTACACACTCCCGGGAATGTCATACATAATGGATCATTAGCTTATATACTAACTTTCACACATCTAGATGGCTTGCCGGGGTGGGTGTGGAGCCAGAGACAGCAGGGGTTCAAACTGTAGAACCCAGTTCCTACATTTGAATATACAAATTGATTTTATCAAACAAAACTATATAACATTTTATCTCTGGGACCCTTAGGATGACAAATCATAGCAAGATTACTGAATGTAAGTACATTATTTACCTTCAGAGGTGAATGTATCAAACCAGTTGCCGTGATGTTTTTTGTTGTTGTGCACTCCTCAGACAATAGCATGGTATTCTTTCACTGTAATAGCTACTGTAAATTTGACAGTGCAGTTAGATTAACAAGAATTTAAGCTTTCTGCCCATATAAGACATGTCTATGTCCTGGAAAGTTTGCTGTTACTTACAACAGTCATGCTAATCACATTAGCGCACGTTAGCTCAACCGTCCCGTATATGGAACACTGATCCCGTAGAGGTTAAAAGGTTTAGTGTCGATGGGCGGGCTTCGAAGCACGCTGTCAGTCATGCAGGGATGCTAGCTAGTAGCTACACCATGGAAGCCCTGTTCATGTGGAGAGTGGAGGTGGTTTGTGAATAAGAATGGTTTAATCAGGCTCTTGTGAATGAAGTAGAAGCATAGGCTACTCGTTATACGTAAAAAAATATCTCTCTCTCTCATGACCAAAAATATGTGGACACCTGCTCATCGAACATCTCATTCCAAAATCATGGGCATTAATATGGAGTTGGTCCCCCCTTTGCTGCTATAATAGCCTTCCACTAGATGTTGGGACATTGCTGTGGGGACTTGCTTCCATTCAGCCACAAGAGCATTAGAGAGGTCGGGCGCTGATGTTGGGCCATTAGCCCTGGTTCGCAGTCGGCGTTCCAATTAATCCCAAAGGTGTTTGATGGAGTTGAGGTCAGGGCTCTTTGCAGGCCAGTCAAGTTCTTCCACACCTATCTCGACAAACCATTTCTGTATGGACCTCACTTTGTGTACGGGGGCATTGTCATGCTGAAACAGGAAAGGGCCTTCCCCAAACTGTTGCCACAAAGTTTTCTATAATGTCATTGTATGCACAAGCACAGTGAAATGCCTTCCTTGCAAACTCAAAACCCAACAATGCAATAATCAATAACAATGTAATACTAGAAAAAAACACACACGAGAAATAAGAAATATGAAGATCACAATAAGTAAGTTAGTGCACAAGACACCCGTCTGATTCAACCTGTCCCTGACTGAGTCTGTAATACCAACATGTTTCAAGCAGACCACCATAGTCCCTGTGCCCAAGAACACTAAGGTAACCTGCCTAAATGACTACAGACCCGTAGCACTCATGTCTGTAGCCATGAAGTGCTTTGAAAGGCTGGTCATGGCTCACATCAACACCATTATCCCAGGCCCACTTCAATTTGCATACCGCCCGAACAGATCCACAGATGATGCAATCTCTATTGCACTCCACACTGCCCTTTCCCACCTGGACAAAAGGAACACCTACGTGAGAATGCTATTCATTGACTACAGCTCAGCATTCAACACCAAAGTGCCCTCAAAGCTCATCACTAAGCTAAGGACCCTGGGACTAAACATCTCCCTCTGCAACTGGATCCTGGACTTCCTGATGGGCCGCCTCCAGGTGGTAAGGGTAGGTAACAACACATCGCTGATCCTCAACACGGGGGCGTGCTCAGTCCCTTCCTGTACTCCCTGTTCACCCATGACTGCATGGCCAGGCACGACTCCAACACCATCCTTAAGTTTGCCGACGACACAACAGTGGTAGGCCTGATCACCGACAACGATGAGAGAGTCAATAGGGAGGAGGTCAGAGACCTGCCGTGTTGTGCCAGGATAACAACCTCTCCCTCAATGAGATCAAGACAAAGGAGATGATTGTGGACTACAGGAAAAGGAGGACCGAGCACGCCCACATTCTCATCGACGGGGCTGTAGTAGAGCAGGTTGAGAGCTTCAAGTTCCTTGGTGTCTACACACCAAGACAGTCGTGAAGAGGGCACGACAAAGCCTATTCCCCCTCAGGAATTTGGCATGGGTCCTCAGATCCTCAAAAAGTTATACAGCTGCACCATCGAGAGCATCCTGACTGGTTGCATCACTGCCTGGTATGGCAACTGCTCAGCCTCTGACCGCAAGGCACTACAGAGGGTGGTGCGTACGGCCCAGTACATCACTGGGGCCAAGCTTCCTGCCATCCAGGACCTCTATACCAGGCGGTGTCAGAGGAAGGCCCTACAACTTGTCAAAGATTCCAGCCACCTGTATTGGTACATCCTGTATGTAGCCTCGCTACTGTTATTTTACTGCTGCTCTTTAATTATTAGTTATTTATTTGTAATATTTTAATATTTTTACTGATTGATTTTTTACATAACACTTATTTCTCTTAAAACTGCATTGTTGGTTAAGGGCTTGTAAGTAAGCATTTCACAGGAAGGTCTACACCTGTTGTATTCGGCGCATGTGACAAATACAATTTGATTTGATTTGATTCACGCTTGTCTCAGTGGACTAATCCATTGCAGAGGCCACGGGGATGGCACAGTCCATTTCTCTAAGACAGGTCATACTGAAATTATGTATCCTTATATTATGTAAAAATAATGGTGCACCACTAATAAATCAAATATTATTTATGAACAAATGCGTTTTCTCCCACGTTGAATATGGTCGCTATCCGCAGTTCTAAAACATAATCTTCAGTGCGCTGTAGAATTGGAGTCCCTATGTTGCTATGTGTATAATAGCAAAGTTAACCAGCATATTGGGATTGAGAACAATGTGGCGGAGGCAGCAGCAGCAGAGATGAGGAAACAGCCCTTGCTTTAGCCTAATTGTCTAAGAAGATTGAGGAGAGATGAAACCCCAATTTAATTAGGTCTATAATCAATAGCCGAACTGTTAAATGTGCCTGGCTTTATAAATCATCCATATATACAGTGAGGGAAAAAAGTATTTGATCCCCTGCTGATTTTGTACGTTTGCCCACTGACAAAGAAATGATCAGTCTATAATTTTAATGGTAGGTTTATTTGAACAGTGAGAGACAGAATAACAACAACAAATTACGGAAAAACGCATGTCAAAAATGTTATAAATTGATTTGCATTTTAATGAGGGAAATAAGTATTTGACCCCTCTCAATCAGAAAGATTTCTGGCTCCCAGGTGTCTTTTATACAGGTAACGACCTGAGATTAGGAGCACACTCTTAAAGGGAGTGCTCTTAATCTCAGCTTGTTACCTGTATAAAAGACACCTGTCCACAGAAGCAATCAATCAATCAGATTCCAAACTCTCCACCATGGCCAAGACCAAAGAGCTCTCCAAGGATGTCAGGGACAAGATTGTAGACCTACACAAGGCTGGAATTGGCTACAAGACCATTGCCAAGCAGCTTGGTGAGAAGGTGACAACAGTTGGTGCGATTATTTGCAAATGGAAGAAACAGAAAAGAACTGTCAATCTCCCTCGGCTTGGGGCTCCATGCAAGATCTCACCCCGTGGAGTTACAATGATCATGAGAACGGTGTGGAATCAGCCCAGAACTACACGGGAGGATCTTGTCAATGATCTCAAGGCAGCTAGGACCATAGTCACCAAGAAAACTATTGGTAACACACTACGCCGTGAAGGACTGAAATCCTGCAGCGCCCGCAAGGTCCCCCTGCTCAAGAAACCACATATACAGGCCCGTCTGAAGTTTGCCAATGAAGATCTGAATGATTCAGAGGAGAACTGGGTGAAAGTGTTGTGGTCAAATGAAACCAAAATCGAGCTCTTTGGCATCAACTCAACTCGCCGTGTTTGGAGGAGGAGGAATGCTGCCTATGACCCCAAGAACACCATCTCCACCATCAAACATGGAGGTGGAAACATTATGCTTTAGGGGTGTTTTTCTGCTAAGGGGACAGGACAACTTCACCGCATCAAAAGGACGATGGACGGGGCCATGTACCATCAAATCTTGGGTGAGAACTTCCTTCCCTCAGCCAGGGCATTGAAAATGGGTCGTGGATGGGTATTCCAGCATGACAATGACCCAAAACACACGGCCAAGGCAACAAAGGAGTGGCTCAAGAAGAAGCACATTAAGGTCCTGGAGTGGCCTAGCCAGTCTCCAGACCTTAATCCCATAGAAAAATCTGTGGAGGGAGCTGAAAGTTTGAGTTGCCGAACGTCAGCCTTGAAACCTTAATGACTTGGAGAAGATCTGCAAAGAGGAGTGGGACAAAATCCCTCCTGAGATGTGTGCAAACCTGGTGGCCAACTACAAGAAACGTCTGACCTCTGTAGGATTGCCAACAAGGGTTTTGCCACCAAGTACTAAGTCATGTTTTGCAGAGGGGTCAAATACTTATTTCCCTCATTAAAATGCAAATCAATTTATAACATTTTTGACATGCGTTTTTCTGGATTCTTTTGTTGTTATTCTGTATCTCACTGTTCAAATAAACCTACCATTAAAATTATAGACTGATCATGTCTTAATTAAGCAAATGTACAAAATCACCAGGGGATCAAATACTTTTTTCCCTCACTGTATATATACAGAAATAAGAGCACGTCCTGTTTAGTCTTAATGTTGTAACTTACATAGGCCTATATTTCAATAAATAGGCTACTGAATCAATCAATCAATCATTCATTCGTTCATGCCATCACACAGCATACGAGACATTCATGCTTTGAAATGCAATCAAGCATTTTAGTTTTCAAATTAAATAACAAAGGGAGCTTTGTATAATTACCCTAAACAATAAATAAACCGCAATTCACAAATGCATGCAACTTATTTAGTCTGCTGTAATAAAGGCTTTATATATTATTTTATTCTCGTTAGAACAGACTCTCTGGTACACTTATATATTTGTTTACACAGTTTTTACACTGTTCCAAATGGTTAGAAAAAGTAATCCAATTGTAATATAACAGCACCTGTTTGGCACATATAATACTCACGCAACGCTTGCTCCTATACCCTCCTTTTTCTTGATCTCCAGTAGTTTCCACAACTAAGTAAAATGTCTTCCACAGATCTGACTTCCACTTTCCTTCCTGAGCAACCAGTAAACATTTGCCCGTTTCTTTTTCATGTCCTCTGCATCCATTTTGCTGTCACGCGTTATGGTGTTTGGAGTTTGTTATTACCAATGTATTGATGTGATTATGATAGGCTATAGGTCAGGCCCTATTGGTCACATGCATGCAATGCTTACGTGTTTCACATAAAGAGAGCCCTGGGTTGAGGGAATAGGGAATGTTTTTCCTAAACAATTTAGGGATTTTGGTAACAGAACTTTTCAGTCAGAAACAAGTACGAAACTAAATGGCTGAAATTATGTTGCAGCTTCAGCACAGACAGCGCAATAAACACTTGATGTGCTGTGGTGCCTTTTCACTGCAGTAGGGAGGAGAGTGAGACAATGTGCGGTAGTCTTTTTTTTAAACACTGTGTGACCATCGGGCTCTTTCTTGAGTCATTTGTGTGTCTCAATTATTTAATCAAACAGTGTGCTTAAAACATCAGACAAGCTCAGTGGATATGTAGTTGATTTTATTCAAAAACATAGGGTGTGTTTGTCTACAGTATATATGGAAAAATACGTTTAAACATTTTGACCAATCAATTGGTCGAAAGAACAGGACGACTCTCGGTCGACCAAGATTTATTTTAGTCGGGGACAGCCCTAATACAGGGTCAGTTCCAATACCATATTTACAATGTGCATGGATACTGGAGTGATGGGAGTAGATATGTATAGGGGTAAGGTGACTCGGCAACAGGATATAAGATAAACAGAGTAGCAGCAGCTTCTATGTGAGTTGGTGTGCGTGTCAGTATAAATGTACAGTGGCTTGCGAAAGTATTCACCCCCCTTGGCATTTTTCATATTTTGTGTTGCCTTACAACATGGAATTAAAATGGATTTTTTGTGGGTTTGTATCATTTTATTTACACAACATGCCTACCACTTTGTAGATGCAAAATATTTTTTATAGTGAAACAAACAAGAAATAAGACAAAAAAACTGAAAAATTGAGCATGCATAAATATTCACCTTTTGCAGCAATTACAGCTGCAAGTCTCTTGGGGTATGTCTCTATAAGCTTGACACATCTAGCCACTGGGATTTTTGCCCATTCTTCAAGGCAAAACTGCTCCAGCTCCTTCAAGTTGGATGGGTTCCTCTGGTGTACAGCAATGTTTAAGTCATACCACAGATTCTCAATTGGATTGAGGTCTGGGCTTTGACTAGGCCATTCCAAGACATTTAAATGTTTCCCCTTAAACCACTCAAGTGTTGCTTTAGCAGTATGCTTAGGGTCATTGTCCTGCTGGAAGGTGAACCTCTGTCCCAGTCTCAAATATCTGGAAGACTGAAACAGGTTTCCCTCAAGAATTTCCCTGTATTTAGCGCCATCCATCATTCCTTCAATTCTGACCAGTTTACCAGTCCCTGCCGATGAAAAACATGGTGGTGTTCTCAGGGTGATAAGAGGTGTTGGGTTTGCGCCAGACATAGTGTTTTCCTTGATGGCCAAAAAGCTCAATTTTAGTCTCATCTGACCAGAGTACCTTCTTCCATCTGTTTGGGGAGTCTCCCACATGCTTTTTGGCGAAGACCAAAAGGCATGTTTGCTTATTTTTTTCATTAAGGAATTTCTTTTTTTCTGGCCACTCTTCCGTAAAGCCCAGCTCTGTGGAGTGTACGGCTTAAAGTGGTCCTATGGACAGATACTCCAATCTCCGCTGTGGAGCTTTGCAGCTCCTTCAGGGTTATCTTTGGTCTCTTTGTTGCCCCTCTGATTAATGCCCTCCTTGCCTGGTCCGTGAGTTTTGGTGGGCGGCCCTCTCTTGGCAGGTTGGTTGTGGTGCCATATTCTTAATGGTGCTCCGTGGGATGTTCAAAGTTTCGGATATTTTTTAATAACCCAACCCTGATCTGTACTTCTCCACAACTTTGTCCCTGACCTGTTTGGAGAGCTCCTTGGTCTTCATGGTGCCGCTTGCTTGGTGGTGCCCCTTGCTTAGTGGTGTTGCAGACTCTGGGGCCTTTCAGAACAGGTGTATACATACTGAGATCATGTGACACTTAGATTGCACACAGGTGGACTTTATTTAACTAATTATGTGACTTCTGAAGGTAATTGGTTGCACCAGATCTTATTTAGGGGCTTCATAACAAAGGGGGTGAATACATATGCACGCACCACTTTTCCGTTATTTTTTTTTTGTTGCATTTTTTAAAACAAATAATTATTTTCATTTCACTTCACCAATTTGGACTATTTTGTGTATGTCCATTACATGAAATCCAAATAAAAATCAATTTTAAATTACAGGTTGTAATGCAACAAAATAGGAAAAATGCCAAGGGGGTTGAATACTTTTGCAAGGCACTGTATGTTATTCACAAACCCATGGCAAACATCTAAACATCTCAAACAGGTTCAAGGCAGAATTCAATGGATTTTTCTGTCATTCTCTGTTGCTTGCTGCTTTCAGGTAGGGCTTTACCTACGAGCTTCACCTGGGTCTCCTATGCAGACAGCTGTGTAGGAAAGTAGGCAGAGAAGCTCACCAGAGACGTGGCTGGGTGTGAGGAAAGAGGTTCCCCACAACCTAATGAGGCCATTAGAGCCTTGTTAATGTCCCCCTTCTCTGCTTCCTCCAACAGGCAGATGCTACACAGCTTCCCACATGACTTTATTTGAGAAGCTAGTAGCTAAAATCAGCAGAACTAGTACCTGGTTTCTGTTATATTCTGATAGCATATCTGGGCATGTCTAAAGTTAGGAGGGTTTTTAGAAGGCTATTGGTTCCCAATGCTTACATTGCAGTTTATGGAATCCATGAGTCAGTTCAACTGGTGTGAACTTTGATCGTTGTCTTCTTGAACCCATCTGGAGGTTCGTAAATATTTCATTAGTAGGATTCTATCAAAGGTGCAAGCCTTTTCTTCCTATGTTGTCCTCTCACGATATGGCCACAATTAAATGTTAGCTCTCAGTGTATTGGAATGAACAGGCCTTCACTGAACACATTTTGAATCAATCGTAAGAAGTGTAAATCATATAATTTTTCTTCATCAATGTTTGCAGTATTCACCAAAGTGTAAACAAACAATTTCCCGAGCTGTAAAATATGTGACCTGCAAATCTCCTCCGTAAACATTCATAGAGTGATGAAGTGCTACTCATGTTCCGCAGCAGGTCTCCAAGGTGAACAGCCTCTGGCATGTTAGAACAAGGTAGGTAAGGGAAGTCGGCAAGTCAGATCCGTAACTTCGGGATAAGGATTGGCTCTAAGGGCTGGGTCGGTCGGGCTGGGGTGCGAAGCGGGGCTCAAGCCCAGAATCAGTGGAAAAGCGCAAATTAAAGAAAGGAAAAGATGGGAACACATACACAAAGAAATAGCCTCTTACACTGACAAGGCTAGTTGGCTAACAAGGGCTGTAAACCCAGCAAGGGGACCGTAAAGAGGAGGGGGCCCAATACCGGAAAGGAACCACACTTGAGAGCAGATTAAAAGGCAAAACAGCAAGCACACCTATAAAGGAGAACACATAGAACACTGTACAGGCATTAAGGGAAAGAACAGCAATAACAGGCAAAAGAGAGTAGAAAATAGATGGCACGGGGCCACAGAAGAAGAGAGAGACTAGTCCCCTGTAGCTCAGTTGGTAGAGCATGGTGCTTCCAACGCCACGGTTGTGGGTTCGTTTCCCATGTGGGGCCAGTATGAAAATGTATGCACTCACTAACTGTAAAGTCGCTCTGGATAAGAGCCTCTGCTAAATGACTAAAATGTAAATGTTTAATGTTCAATGTATCAAACAGAGGTTTGTTGATGTTATGCAACTGTCATTTGAATCACCCCCTCAAACATCCCCTTGAAGGCTTCAAGAGTTACTCACCCATATCTGACCAGCTGTATTTGATTCACTAACCCCTCACAGGAATACCTATTGGATCCGAATCAATTTTACCTTGAAAGAGCCTCATTGCAGTTGCAGGTCGTACTTTAGTTGGAGCCTGAGAAATGTTGAATTAATATTACTGTGGAAACACTCCCCTGTCCTGGTGCAGATCGAGGCCCCACTGTTTTAGAAGATGATATAGTGAATTAATTTTGTTTCTGGAACAGAAACTTTTATTAGCGTAATCAATTCAATTTATTTCCAATTTTCTCGTTAAAATTTTTTTTTATCTGGGAAAACTTCCAAACAGAAATAGATCCACATTTAGAGGGCAAGGATGGTAATTATTCTTTGTGATATAACTATTGAAGGAAATAATTGCACTAAGAAGATAAAGAAGAAGATAAATTGAAGAGATTGTAATTGCTACTGTATGCAGGCCAGGGAGGGCTTTTTCTTCTATGCACAGTAGAGGTACAATGACCCTGCTTAGTAAATGGCTAAATGATGACTACCTACCCAAAGCATGTCAGTATGTAGCCAGACTGAGGCAAAATGGGTATATAATGACTATCTTGGACAAGGGCGGACTGGGACCAGAAATCAGCCCAGGCATTTCTAACACACCGGACCATTTTATTACTTGAGGCCCCCACACTGTCCCATTTTTTTACTCGAGGCCCCCATCACTGGCCAAATAATGATCATTCAGCGCAAAAAAACAACAACATATTTTGCAGGCCCACCGGGCTAAAGATCAGCCCATCTGACATTTGCCCGAACTGCCCTACAGCCAATCCGTTTCTGTGAAAAAGACTGTGTTCTATGTTTGTCTATGCTGTACTGTGAACTTCAAATGGGCATGGGTCAAAGTGTGCGGAGGCTTCCCTCTCCACATTACCTACAATACTTATGTGTCAGTAGGTAGTTGGACTGTGACAACAGATGCCAACCGAGGATTCACAGCCTGTAGTTGGCTAGTTTCCATCAATGATTTCAACCAGGCATCTAAAAGGCCTACGGCAGATAGAAAACAAATTAAAATAGCTGCTATCACCGATTAAGAGCAAATACTTTTACTCCTTATTGACAGAGGTGGTATCTTCTGGTTTCTCCCAGTCTCAGACACTTGTATTCCATATAGACACACATATACACACACACACACACACACACACACACACACACACACACACACACACACACACATTTCAATCATCATCTTCCATCTAGGCTTCAGTCAGCTGTGCTGCAATGGGAGTATGATGCTTGTGGCTAGATGGGGGTCGGTGAGTGTTCATCCAGGTCTACACTTCAGGGCAGGTCACCTGCTCATGGATGATGGAAGTCAGGGTTATGCGGTCAGCTTATGATTGGATATGGAGTCATTTGATGTCATACGATGCTGGAGAGAAGACACTAATAGCCTCTCAGTGAGCTGACAGACAGGGAGAAAATAGACTAATGTGTGTTTCTTGTAAAGGTTATCAGCAATAGAATTCAATAGAATGTATGATATTGTATCTCTATGGTTTTCAGCCTGTGTTTTTTAATAATTCTGTAAATTCATGGATTGTCAATCAATGGCCATATCTGGCTTGGCTTATTCATTTGAGCTCCTAGTGGACCATAGGGCCTCAATATCTGGTTATATGTTGACACAATCCACTAGTTTCATCTGTATGACCTGCAGGAGTAGTCCTCTGACTTCAACTTCTTAGCACACCCCGAGCTCCAAGTGTATCTGAAACTGTGTATGCGATTGGGAGATAGCCAGCCGTTGCTACTATCTCTCATCTTGGAATAAGCATACATGATGCACTGCAGGTATAAGGATAAGGCTGAATGCTGGTATTGTCCCAGTGAGCACTGCAAGAACAACCATTTCAAACACAAGCTTTCAGGACAGCAGTGAGAACAATCTCACATAAATAAAGAATTGGAGCGGGCAAATAAATGAGATCAGACAACACAGGGCATCTGCAGGTTAAAGGCACAGGCCTGGGTCCCCGGGGCAATGCTTTCAGGTAGGCAGAAGGCAGGAGCACGTGAGAAAGGAAAAGCGAGAGGGATACAGAATCCCTGAGCCCACCTCCCGGCTGCTGAGTCTAAAGAAAGTTCCTCATGTACGGTGCACACCGTCGTACACACAGATGTGTGCATTCACACAGACACGAATGCATGCACACGCACGCATACTCACAAAAAAAATGCACACACGTAGAGAGAGAGATAAAGACAATCATGTAAATGCACAATCATCAACACACACAGAGCTCTTGTAATTAAAGCTGGATATGTAAATGATCTCTCTTTTTCTTTGTGTCTATTTCAGGGCCCATTCTCGGCCTTCGTCACTCACAGCTAATGGATGTCCTCACACAGTATGCCTACAATGAGAGTTTCTGGGACAATGGGAATGGGAGCTTCAATGACACGGAGAGTGGGCAGAAGCACCCGTACAATTACTACGCCATGCTCCTTACACTGCTCATCCTCGTCATTGTCTTTGGCAATGTGTTGGTGTGCATGGCCGTGTCCAGGGAGAAGGCCCTCCAGTCCACCACCAATTACCTGATCGTCAGTCTGGCTGTGGCTGACCTGCTGGTGGCCACCTTGGTTATGCCCTGGGTGGTCTATCTGGAGGTAGGTTACCTACACACCCACGCATGCTCTTTCATTGGCAGAAAGGCTTGAAGCTAAAGATACAGTGTAGTTTTTTACCCTGTGGTTGCTGGAGGTAGGCTACCTGTACAGTCATGCACCTTTGTCATTGGCTAAAAGGCTTAAAGGTGCAGTGTAGTTTTCTTTCCCATGAGGTTGCACAGCAAATTCCGTACATAATCATAGCTGAAGCAAAACAAACGGACACAAACAAGAGGTTGTTTGATTACACTTATGCCAATCAGGGTACCTCTTTGATTTTGCACTTGCATTGACTCTCCTACTCAGTCCTCCAAATTGAAAACAAACCATTAGGGCCACATTGTTGATCTGAAAAAGAATACATTCAAAGTGCTCCTTTATTAATGGTCTGGTTATGCAACAACTTTCCCAAGGTGTCTGTCATTGCAATTAGCATTATGCAAACAGAAGCCTGATTGTTCTGACAAGAAATTGCACATGAAAGAATAAAGGCAACAGCTACCATTGATGGAGTAATGTGAATGCAATGTGTGTCTGTTTTCATGGTGTATCTTCTCCACTGGTTAAAGATATTCATTTTAACTAAATGAATAATAAATACTTTTAAATATTCAAAATAAAATGTACTGCATGGCTTAAAAGTGGATGAGAAATAATAGCTCTGCTGTTTAAAAAAAAAATACATAAACGTTATCGCGTTTCATGATGCCAATTTACCACACAATCAAATATTAAAGTTTAAATCCACCCAAAAAATGTCCCTGTCAACAAGAAAATATGTAAGTAATTATGGTTCCATGCAATGCAATCATGGAATTTAATAGATAAGAATTAAGATGGCATCAGCATTAAATTGTGGGAAATAGCATTGCATATTAGAACTGACAGTTTAATGAAAGTCACTCAATAAAAAAGTTCTCACTCTAGCAAATAGGCTGTAATGTTGATAAAATGTCTACTGTAGACAGGAGGTCAGATGATTAAGTTTGAGCAAAGTGAGGAAATTAATAAATTCAGATCATGAAAATAAATGGCACTGTACCTACAAAGCTAGCTTAGTATGTGGAGCATCAGCACTGCCAATGTCAAAATGTCAAACATATGTACTCATTCCCCAGCTATAGCTACAGTGGGGGAAAAAAGTATTTAGTCAGCCACCAATTGTGCAAGTTCTCCCACTTAAAAAGATGAGAGAGGCCTGTAATTTTCATCATAGGTACACGTCAACTATGACAGACAAATTGAGAAAAAAAATCCAGAAAATCACATTGTAGGATTTTTTATACATTTATTTGCAAATTATGGTGGAAAATAAGTATTTGGTCACCTACAAACAAGCAAGATTTCTGGCTCTCACAGACCTGTAACTTCTTCTTTAAGAGGCTCCTCTGTCCTCCACTCGTTACCTGTATTAATTGGCACCTGTTTGAACTTGTTATCAGTATAAAATACACCTGTCCACAACCTCAAACAGTCACACTCCAAACTCCACTATGGCCAAGACCAAAGAGCTGTCAAAGGACACCAGAAACAATATTGTAGACCTGCACCAGGCTGGGAAGACTGAATCTGCAATAGGTAAGCAGCTTGGTTTGAAGAAATCAACTGTGGGAGCAATTATTAGGAAATGGAAGACATACAAGACCACTGATAATCTCCCTCGATCTGGGGCTCTACGCAAGATCTCACCCCGTGGGGTCAAAATGATCACAAGAACGGTGAGCAAAAATCCCAGAACCACACGGGGGGACCTAGTGAATGACCTGCAGAGAGCTGGGACCAAAGTAACAAAGCCTACCATCAGTAACACACTACGCCGCCAGGGACTCAAATCCTGCAGTGCCAGACGTGTCCCCCTGCTTAATCCAGTACATGTCCAGGCCCATCTGAAGTTTGCTAGAGTGCATTTAGATGATCCAGAAGAGGATTGGGAGAATGTCATATGGTCAGATGAAACCAAAATAGAACTTTTTGGTAAAAACTCAACTCGTCGTGTTTGGAGGACAAAGAATGCTGAGTTGCATCCAAAGAACACCATACCTACTGTGAAGCATGGGGGTGGAAATATCATGCTTTGGGGCTGTTTTTCTGCAAAGGGACCAGGACGACTGATCCGTATAAAGGAAAGAATTAATGGGGCCATGTATCGTGAGATTTTGAGTGAAAACCTCCTTCCATCAGCAAGGGCATTGAAGATGAAACGTGGCTGGGTCTTTCAGCATGACAATGATCCCAAACACACCGCCCGGGCAACGAAGGAGTGGCTTCGTAAGAAGCATTTCAAGGTCCTGGAGTGGCCTAGCCAGTCTCCAGATCTCAACCCCATAGAAAATCTTTGGAGGGAGTTGAAAGTCTGTGTTGCCAAGCGACAGCCCCAAAACATCACTGCTCTAGAGGAGATCTGCATGGAGGAATGGGCCAAAATACCAGCAACAGTGTGTGAAAACCTTGTGAAGACTTACAGAAAACGTTTGACCTGTGTCATTGCCAACAAAGGGTATATAACAAAGTATTGAGAAACTTTTGTTATTGACCAAATACTTATTTTCCACCATAATTAGCAAATAAATTCATAAAAAATCCTACAATGTGATTTTCTGGATTTTTTTTCCTCATTTTGTCTGTCATAGTTGACGTGTACCTATGATGAAAATTACAGGCCTCTCTCATCTTTTTAAGTGGGAGAACTTGCACAATTGGTGGCTGACTAAATACTTTTTTTCCTCACTGTAGGTTAGACAACATCTGTGAATTATTATGTATTATTTTGTGATGTGACTTTTAAAACTGTCTTGTGTGATCTAGGTGTGTGCTGTGTAAACCATGTAAGGTTGAATCAATGCCCAGTGACATTTGCGACGTAAAGCAGCGGAACGGTAGCCTTGGGCAACAACACAATCAAGCTCATTTCAGCAAATCAACTGAGAGTAGGAAGTAGAACAGGTTTCGGAGAAAAAACCCCTCGCCTTACCTCGCTGTGCTAGGATGTTATTTTTCACTGTGGTCTTTGGCCAATGACGTGAGAGGCCATCCAAGACTGCAGCGAAATAATCCTCCTGTGTGTGTATCAATGAGACCGCCTGCTGATTACCAGGGCTATCAAATTACACTCTAAAATCTATAGTCTGTCGTGTGCTCTGGAGAAAAACTGTGACTTGATCTCTTGCTCTAGCATCCAAGAAAACCTCAATGATTCGCCTGTGTTTATATGGTCTACTTCCGTTTGAAAAATGGATCATTTAGCAGATGCTCTTATCCAGAGCGGTTTCCAGGAGCAATTAGGGTTAAGTTCCTTGCTCAAGGGCACATTGACAGATTTTTCACCTAGTCGGCTTGGGGATTCAAACCAGTGACCTTTTGGTTACTGGCCCAATGCTCTAAACTGCTAGACTACATCTGACTAAAGGTTGAGAAAAGCCACATACAGTAGGCTAACTCGTTACACAACCTTTCCACAGTGACCCTCAGCTCCCTTCAAACGGGCCTCTCAATTGTATTACAAAGGATACCAAGTTTAAGGTCGTGTGGATTAGTACACGCTTAACAAGAAGTTAAGGATATACCGAATGAGCTTTGATGGTTTGTTTTTCACAAATCCCATTCAGTTTGTCTTACCGACTAATAGTAGAATAACCAGCCTTTACAATGCTTTGGAAATGGCACAAATTAAAATCAGTCTCTCTTACACAGTAGGCTGTAGCTTGGCAACATTACAAGGGCTTATTGTTAGCATGAGAATAAGCACTGCCTTCAAGTGAAACGGGTGGTTTTTTTTGGGGCAACGTCTTTGCGTTTGTTCGCATGATTCACACTCTTGAAACATTAGATTTCTAGCGGAGAAAAGAGATGTCATGTAGGATTATGCTTCAACACAACGAAAATAAGCACATTGATCTTTTGTTATTACAATGTCTGTCTGGATTATCGTCCCTCTCCCGGGAAAACATTGTACTTTGCTGCGAGACCATTGCCTATTTGTTTTCATTTTGTTCAGGTTCAGGTTAATTTATCTTCCTAGTCTAACAACAAGCTGTGGTAATGTGTTGGTCACAGTCTGCTGCAGGAGCACTGTTGCCCTTTCTTGCTAAATGCTACATTTGCATTAAACATGAATACGTTTCACCTTCATTCGACCATGCCAAATCTGGTATATTGAGAGCCTTTTCTTGACACATGCTAGATTACCTTAGGTCTTCAGATGTTTATTGGCTTTGATGAGCAGCTGGGAAAGATGCTTAACCTCTTTCCTCCCAGCCAGCCTCACAGTATTTTAAACAAAGTGTCTGTGCAGATAGCAAATGAAATGTTGACATTTCTGAGAAAGTGCAATATCTAATGTACAATCCCAACGCAAAATGAGAAAAACAAAATATCAGGACCAAATGAGAAAATATGTATCGGGCTGCAGTCGACATTAACATAGCAATTGGATTTCTCGCTGCATTTCATTTACAATGTCACCGATGTCAGGGCAGTCCTCGACCAAATCAATTTTCAATAAGCCCTTACCATGATGTCTATGGGTGTTAATAATAGTGTTAAATAATCTCCATTCCCACCAGTTAGGGAGGAGTGTTAGTAGGCTGATGTGTGGAGCCTGGTATAAAGAGTCTTTTATTAGTTTTGTCAGATCATTCTTTAATCACTGGCAGGGCTGCAATCAGACAACTAGGAGCAAAGACATAACCCTCTTCAAGCCTGAGCTTGGCATAATTAATAACACATTGCCTCAGGACAGAGATTAATCAGACAGGTCTCCGTGAGCCCTGCTTTGCAGCTCTGGCTGTTTAAAAAAAAAAAAAAGGTGAGATGCAGATATCTCTGGGCTTGACGACTCCAATACGATTGAGTGAGAAACTGAGTGAGAAGCAAAGCACCACTCTCAGTAGTGATGTAGGGGAAAGGCTTAGGATCTGCCACGATGGGCGGGCTTCGAAGCGCACTGTCATGCAGGGATGTTAGCTAGTAGCTACACCATGGGATCCCTGTTCATGTGGAGAGTGGAGGTGGTTTGTGAATAAGAATGGGTTAATCAGGCTCTTGGGAAGGAAGTGGAAGCATAAACTACTCATTATACATTAAAATCTCTCTCTCTCTCTCTCTCTCTCTGTCATGACCAAAAGTATGTGGACACCTGCTCGTCGAACATCTCATTCCATAATCATGGGTATTAATATGGAGTTGGTCTCCCCTTTGCTGCTATAACAGCCTCCACTCTTTGGGGAAGGCTTTCCACTAGATGTTGGAACATTGCTGCGGGGACATGCTTCCATTCAGCCAGAAGAGCATTAGTGAGGTCGGGCACTGATGTTGGGCGAGTAGGCCTGGCTTGCAGTCGTCGTTCCAATTCATCCCAAAGGTGTTCGATGGGGTTGAGGTCAGGGCTCTGTGCAGGCCAGTCAAGTTCTTCCACACCAACCATTTCTGTATGGACCTCACTTTGTGCACGGGGGCATTGTCATGCTGAAACAGGAAAGGGCCTTTCCCAAACTGTTGCCACAAAGTTGAAAGCACCGAATCGTCTACAATGTCATTGTACGCTGTAGCATTAAGATTTCCCTTCACTGGAACTAAGGGGCCTAGCCCGAACCATGAAAAACAGCCCCAGACCATTATTCCTGCTCCACCAAACTTTACAGTTGGCATTATGCATTCGGGCAGGTAGCGTTCTCATGTCTTCCGCCAAACCCAGATTTGTCCGTTGGACTGCCAGATGGTGAAGCTTGATTAATCACTCCAGAGAACGCGTTTCCACTGCTCCAGAGTCCACTGCCGGCGAGTTTTACACCACTCCAGCTGACGCTTGGCATTGCGCATGGTGATCTTAGGCTTGTGTGTGGCTATTTGGCCATGAAAACCCATGTCATGAAACTCCTGACGAGCAGTTCTTGTGCTGATATTGCTTGGAACTCGGTAGTGAGTGTTGCAACCGAGGACAGACAATCTTTACGCACTACGTGCTTCAGTACTCGGCAGTCCTGTTCTGTGAGCTTGTGTGGCCTACCACTTCGCAGCTGAGCCATTGTTACTCCTAGACGTTTCTACTTCACAATAACATCACATACAGTTGACCGGGCAGCTCAAGCAGGGCAGAAATTTGACGAACTGACTTGTTGGAAAGGTGGCATCCTATGACGGTGGCACATTGAAAGTCACTAAGCTCTTCAGTAAGGCCGTTCTACAGCCAATGTTTGTCTATGGAGATTGCATGGCTGTGTGCTCCTTTTTATACACCGTCAGCAACGGGTGTGGCTGAAATAGCCGAATCCACTAATTTGAAGGGGTGTCCACCTACTTTGGGCCATGTAGTATGTATGTGTGTATATATATATATATATATATATATATATATATATATATATATATATATATATATATATATATATATATATATATACACTCAGTGGCCAGTTTATTAGCTACACCACCCCGTTCACAAAAATGGTTAGCTCCTATAGACAGTGAGTCACGTGGCTTGCTATATAAAGCAAGCAGACGCGCATCGAGGCATTCAGTTACTGTTCGATTGAACGTTAGAATGGGCAAAATTAGTGACCTAAGTGACATTGAGCATGGTATGATTGTCTGTGCCAGCTGTGCCGGTTCCAGTATCTCAGAAACGGCCTAACTTCTGGGCTTTTCACGCACAACAATGTCTAGGGTTTACCAACAATGGTGCAAAAAACTGATAACATCCAGTCAGTGGCAGTCCTATGGGCCGAAAACAGCTCAGGTTGATGGAGAATGGCAAGAATTGTGCAGGCTAACAGGCTGGCCACAGACAGGCAAATAATGGCGCAGTACAACAGTGGTGTGCAGAACGGCATCTCGGAACGCACAACTCGTCGGTCCTTGTCATAGATGGGCTATTGTAGCAGACGACCACACCGGGTTCCACTGCTCCAGTGGGCATGAGATCACCAACACTGGATAATTGAGGAGTGGAAAAACATTGCCTGGTCTGACAAATCCCGGTTCCTGTGCGTCATGCTGATTGCAGAGTCAGGATTTTATGTAAGCAGCATGAATCCAAGGCCCCATCCTGCCTGATATCAACGGTACATGCTGTTGGCAGTGGTATAATGGTGTGGGGAATGTTTTCCTGGCACACGTTAGGTTCCTTGATACCAAACGCCACAGCGTATCTGAAAATCCATGCTCCGAAGAATTAAGGCTGTTCAAATCATATCAAAATGTATTTGTCACGTGCTTCGTAAACAACAGGTGTAGACTAACAGTGAAATGCTTACTTACGGGCCCTTCCCAACAATAATATATATGTTTTTCTTAAATAGAAATAGTAGCAAAAAATAAAAAGACATAAATAAATAAAAAATAACATAAGGAATAAATAGAACAATTTACCAAACATTAGGAACACCTTCCTAATATTGAGTTGCACCCCCTTTTGCCCTCAGAACAGACTCAATTCGTCGGGGAATGAACTCTACAAGGTGTCAAAAGCATTCCACAGGGATGCTGGCCCATGTTGACTCCAATGCTTCCCACAGTTGTGTCAAGTTGGCTGGTAGTGGATAGCTCGTTCCATCTCATCCCACAGATGCTATTGAATTGAGATCTGGTGACTGGGCAGGCCACTGCAATAAGATAAATTCACTGTCATGTTCGTGGAACCATTCCTGGATAATCCTAGCCTTGTGGCATGGGGCATTATCCTGCTGCAATTTTTTTTATTTGCAGATGGAAACATCTGCTGCCATGAAGGGATGCACCTGATTGGCAGTGTTGTTCAGATATCCTGTGGCATTCAAACATTGCTCCACTTTTATCAAGGGGCCCAATGTGTGCCATAAAAAAACACCCCACACCATCACACCACCACCACCAGCCAAGACTCTTACTAGAGCTGGCCACCCGGCCAAACTGAGCAATCGGGGTAGAAGGGCGTTGGTCAGGGAGGTGACCAAGAACCCGATGGTGCCTCTGACAGAGCTCCAGAGTTCCTCTGTGGAGATGGGAGAACCTTCCAGAAGGACAACCATCTCTGCAGCACTCCACCAATCAGGCCTTTATGGTAGAGTGGCCAGATGGAAGCCACACCTCAGTAAAAGGCACATGACAGCCCACTTGGAGTTTGCCAAAAGGCACCTAAAGGACTCTCAGACCATGAGAAACAAGATTATCTGGTCTATAATCGCTGACAAAGGTGCTTCAACAAAGTACTGAGTAAAGTCTGAATACTTATGTAAATGTAATGTTTATTTATTTATTTGTAATACATTTGCAAAAAATTCTAAAAACCTGTTTTTGCTTTGTCATTATGGGATATTGTGTGTAGATTGATGAAGGGGAAAACCATTTAATCCATTTTAGAATAAGGCTGTAACGTAACAACATTTGGAAAAGGTAAAAGGGTCTGAATACTTTCCGAGTGCGCTGTATATAGTGTTGTCGTGGAAATTACACACAGGGACACTCAAAGTCAATCTTAAATGAATAATTATTTATTATCAGCGCGCTGGAGAGGTTCCAACCAACTCAATGCACCAAGGACACATGTCGATCAGGAGCTCCACCCGGGGCAGTCCCGTTAGTTCTCTTACATACATACAAGTTATATTTGCATGATTTAGCTTATTCATCACTCATAATTAATTCATCATTAATGTTTGCTTCATGTGACCGACCAATACTGGGTCATACATGTGACAGACCAATACCTCACAAGGCTTTTCACTAAGCTGCAACCTTGAAACTAAGATATCCCTTTCTCAAAACAAGGTTCTGGGCGTCCTGCCAAATTGCAGATACTGATAGTGAGGATTCGTTCAATCAGTCACTTGCAAGAACACAGAAATTGGTTATTAGAAAAGCACATGAATAGAGCACAGAAATTGGTTATTAGAAAAGCACAAACAATACAATTTTCCATCACAGTGTCTTTTGATTGATTCCGATATAAGTGACAGGGAACTTATGGTGAATGGAGCAGGCATTGGAAGATTCATGAGAACAGCTGAAAAGATAAGAATATCTATTGAGGAACATGTAGGGTGTGCTTTTTAATGTCTGACTGAACTGCAACTGAAAAACAGTCTGTGCTTGAGTCAGTGCTTGAGGGGGATAAAACAAATTGTTCTGTTGTCTCTAAATGTTGGAACATCTTTCTTTCAGGTGGTGGGAGAGTGGAGGTTTAGTAAAATCCACTGTGACATCTTTGTCACCCTTGATGTCATGATGTGCACTGCTAGCATCCTCAATCTCTGTGCCATCAGCATTGATCGGTAAGTGTGCTCTTGAAATTGTTGAATCTTGGCTGGAGGCAGGTGCCATTATGGATTTGCAGTGAAAAGCTTTAAGCAAATTCATTGGAGTCTGGACCTAAAAGGCATAACCCAGCTGGTAGTTTCTATTGAATACCAATACAATTATTTATGGACTATGCAGGACGCCACTTTTCATTTTGAATGATTTTCCACTTCACTGATTTTCGTGTCACTCAAATGCATGTACAGAACACCTTGGTTATGTGAATACTAAACTCAGAGGTCATTTAAATATATATTGAAGTAATTTGTATTTTAATACAAAATGTCTGCACATTCAGCATGTGTGGAGAAAATCTTTGAGTTGTTTATACTGCTGATGCTTATTTTAGAGTAAGAGAAACATAGAGTCATTGGTTATATAGTCCTGTGATTAACAATTAGTCCTGGGATAGTCCTGTGATTAACAATTATTCCTGGGATAGTCCTGTGATCTGTGCTATTGAATAAAGAGTACCTTTAAAGCTAGAGTCCTTAATTGAAACAATAACCACTCTCAAATTCATAGACAGAGATATGGATGCAAGGACTGTCCATCCATGATATCAATTGTATAGATTAACCATGATTTGAAGCTATGTAGTGTTTGTTTATATTTACATTGTTTACAAACATTGGAGTAAACAAGCTTCTATTTTGGGTTCTGATGGGGTACAGCAGTTGAACTAAGCTCATGAAGCATTTATAAGTTATATTCTTCAAGAATTAATAGGTATACACTACCGGTTAAATGTTTAAGAACACCTACTCATTCAAGGGTTCTTCTTTATTTTTACTATTTTCTACATTGTAGAATAATAGTGAAGACATCAAAACTATGAAATAACACATATGGAATAATGTAGTAATTCAAAAAGTGTTAAACAAATCAAAATATATTTTATATTTGAGATTCTTCAAATAGCCACCCTTTGCTTTGATGACAGCTTTGCACACTCTTGGCATTCTCTCAACCAGCTTCATGAGGTAGTTACCTGGAATGCATTTCAATTAACAGGTGTGCCTTGTTAAAAGTTAATTTGTGGAATTTCTTTCCTTCTTAATGTGTTTGAGCCAATTAGTTGTGTTGTGACAAGGTAGGGGGGTATACAGAAGATAGCCCTATTTGGTAAAAGACCAAGTCCAAATTATGGCAAGAACAGCTCAAATAAGCAAAGAGAAATGACAGTCCATCATTACTTTAAGACATGAAGGTCAGTCAATCCGGAAAATTTCAAGAACTTTGAAAGTTTCTTCAAGTGCAGTCGCAAAACCCATCAAGCGCTATGATGAAACTGGCTCTCATGAGGACCGCCACAGGAATGGAAGACCCAGAGTTACCTCTGCTGCAGAGGATAAGTTCATTAGAGTTACCTCAGAAATTGCAGCCCAAATAAATGCTTCACAGAGTTCAAGTAACAGACACATCTCAACATCAACTGTTCAGAGGAGACTGCGTGAATCAGGCCTTCATGGTCGAATGCTGCAAAGAAATCACTGCTAAAGGACACCAATAATAAGAAGAGACTTGCTTGGGCCAAGAAACACGAGCAATGGACATTAGACCGGTGGAAATTTGTCCTTTGGTCTGATGAGTCCAAATTGGAGATTTTTGGTTCCAACCGCCGTGTCTTTGTGAGATGCAATGTGGGTGAACGGATGATCTCCGCATGTATATTTCCTACCGTAAAGCATGGAGGAGGACGTGTTATGGTGTGTGTTTTTTTTGCTGGTGACACTGTCTGTGATTAATTTAGAATTCAAGGCACTCTTAACCAGCATGGCTACCACAGCATTCTGCAGCGATACACCATCCCATCTGGTTTGGGCTTAAAAGGACTATAATTTGTTTTTCAACAGGACAATGACCCAAAACACACCTCCAGGCTGTGTAAGGGCTATTTGACCAAGAAGGAGAGTGATGGAGTGCTGCATCAGATGACCTGGCCTCCACAATCCCCCGACCTCAACCAAATTGAGATGGTTTGGGAAAAGCAGCCAAGAAGTGCTCAGCATATGTGGGAACTCCTTCAAGACTGTTGGAAAAGCATTCCAGGTGAAGCTGGTTGAGAGAATACCAAGAGTGTGCAAAGCTATCATCAAGGCAAAGGGTGGCTATTTAAGAATATAGTTTGATTTGTTTAACACTTTTTGGGTTACAACATGATTCCATATGTGTTATTTCATAGTTTTGATGTCTTCACTATTATTCTACAATGTAGAAAATAGTAAAAATAAAGAAAAACCCTTGAATGAGTAGGTGTTCTAAAACCTTTGACCGGTAGTGTATATATTTATATCATTAATTTCTAAGTCCCAAAATGTATGTAGCAACTAAGGATTCTAGCTTTAAGTGCTTAAGTGCTTGGTTCCCAACCAAATTGCAATGAAATCAATAAAGGAAGTCTTTAAAAGGATTTCTACTTCCTAAGATGTCAACTAACTCACTAATAAGGTCACACAGCAGGCTAGAGGTTAATTGATAAGGACCCCTACCAGAGATGTAGTGGAGGGTTACTGCATATAAACACATTTAATGCACATTAAGGGTTAATGCACCTTTTTATTTCCTGAATAGCATTTACCTGTTACGCTAAATTAGCATTTTTTAGCGTTTTCTGTACGTTAGTCCTCCCATCATCTCAGAGTTTACCCACCTTTGTTTCTACCCCTACAGTCGTGGTCAATGGTTTTGAGAATGACACAAGTATTGGTTTTCACAAAGTTAGCTGCTTCAGTGTTTTTAGATATTTTTGTCAGATGTTACTATGTTATACTGAAGTATAATTACAAGCATTCCACAAGTGTCAAAGGCTTGTATTGACAATTACAAAGAGTCAATTTTTGCAGTGTTGACCCTTCTTTTTCAAGACCTCTGCAATCCGCCCTGGCATGCTGTCAATTAACTTCTGGGTCACATCCTGACTGATGGCAGCCCATTCTTGCATAATCAATGCTTGGAGTTTGTCAGAATTTATGGGTTTTTGTTTGTCCACCTGCCTGTTGAGGATTGACCACAAGTTCTCAATGGGATCAAGGTCTGGGGAGTTTCCTGGCCATGGACCCAACATTTCGATGTTTTGTTCCCTGAGCCACTTAGTTATCACTTTTGCCTTATGGCAAGGTGCTCCATCATGCTGGAAAAGGCATTGTTCGTCATCAAACTGTTCTTGGATGGTTGGGAGAAGTTGCTCTCGGAGGATGTGTTTGTACCATTCTTTATTCATGCTGTGTTCTTAGGCAAAATTGTGAGTGAGCCCACTCCCTTGGCTGAGAAGCAACCACACACATGAATGGTCTCAGGATGCTTTACTGTTGGCATGACACAGGACTGATGATAGCGCTCACCTTGTCTTCTCTGGACAAGCTTTTTTCCGGATGCCCCAAACAATCGGAAAGGGGATTCATCAGAGAAAATGACTTTACCCCAGTCCTCAGCAGTCCAATCCCTGTACCTTTTGCAGAATATCAGTCTGTCCCTGATGTTTTTCCTGGAGAGAAGTGGCTTCCTCGCTGCCCTTCTTGACACCAGGCCATCCTCCAAAAGTATTTGCCTCACTGTGCATGCAGATGCACTTAAACCTGCCTGCTGCCATTCCTGAGCAAGCTCTGCACTGGTGGTGCCCCGATCCCGCAGCTGAATCTACTTTAGGAGACAGTCCTGGCGCTTGATGGACTTTCTTGGGTGCCCTGAAGCCTTCTTCACAACAATTGAACCTCTCTCCTTGAAGTTCTTGATGATCTGATAAATGGTTGATTTAGGTGCAATCTTACCAGCAGCAATATCCTTGCCTGTGAAGCCCTTTTTGTGCAAAGCAATGATGACGGCACGTGTTTCCTTGCAGGTAACCATGGTTAACAGAGGAAGAACAATGATTTCAAGCACCACCCTCCTTTTAAAGCTTCCAGTCTGTTATTCTAACTCAATCAGCATGACAGAGTGATCTCCAGCCTTGTCCTCGTCAACACTCTCACCTGTGTTAACGAGACAATCGCTGACATGTCAGCTGGTCCTTTTGTGGCAGGGCTGAAATGCAGTGGAAATGTTTTTGCGGGATTAAGTTCATTTTCATGGCAAAGAGGGACTTTGCAATTAATTGCAATTCATCTGATCACTCTTCATAACATTCTGGAGTATATGCAAATTGCCATCATAAAAACTGAGGCAGCAGACTTTGTGAAAATTAATATTTGTGTCATTCTCAAAACCTTTGACCACGACTGTACAGCCCTGATGTCCCTACTAAGAGAAGATAGAGAAAGGTGTTTGCTGTCACTCCACCTGTAGTCTGCACAGTAGAAAAGCCATACTCAAACTTGGATCATGTCTGGCCCTACTGTGTTTTCCCCTTGTCTTTCCTTCCCTCTGCTTCCTTCCACAACAGATACACAGCAGTCGCCATGCCCATGCTGTACAACACACGCTACAGCTCCAGAAGACGAGTCACTGTTATGATCTCAGTGGTGTGGGTTCTGTCCTTTGCAATATCATGCCCCCTGTTGTTTGGCCTAAATAACACAGGTAATAGCAGGAACTCAGTATGACAATGATAGGTGATACTAAACTGTATGACTGCTGTGAATGGGGTAAACAGTGTGGTGGTTAGTTTGAATGCTCCTCTTTCATACACATAGTATATTCATCCAAAATGTTATGTATTTTGCACTGTATTGACCAACTCAGTTGCCTTGTGGTTAGAGTGTCCACCCTGAGATTGAAAGATTGCGAGACCGATCCTCGGCCGAGTCATACCAAAGCCTGTATAAATGGTACCCGATGCGTCTCAGCTTGGCACTCAGAATTAAGGAGATACATTGGGGATAAGGCTCTGCAATAGACTAGCGTCCTGTCCAGGGGTCGTACTTCTACATCATGCTACAAAGAATGGCTACTGCTCAAATGAGCTGTTCCTGCTCGCTCGTGCAAGGCTCCTTAATTACGTTTGACATGTATTGTTTTCTGACCGGCGTGTCATTTTGTTTTTCTCCCTAGCGACTCGCGACGAGTCCCTGTGCATCATCGCCAACCCGGCTTTTGTGGTGTACTCCTCCATTGTGTCCTTCTACATTCCCTTCATCATCACTCTGCTGGTCTACGTGCAGATTTATGTGGTGCTTCGCAAGCGGCGGAAACGGGTGAACACAAAGCGCTCGTGTCAAGGGACAGGCGACCACGACACAGTTGTCACGTTAAAGGTGACTAGGCTGCTAATCATGTTTTTCATAAATGAAGTGCTCAACACACTTAGTAGAGCCAATTCAATTAAATCCATTGTCAACAACGCGTCATGTGTTTTTGGAGAATGTAATCAAACATGAGGAAGCTAGATATTATAGTGTTTGCTATTCACAGACATGAGAGGACAAACACATAGATAATGATTTTGTTGGAGGGTCCAAGAAAAACACACGAGATCGCATTCTAGCCGGGATTGAAAAGGGCAAACGCAATTATCCTAAGGTGTTTTATTTTAGCGTATTGAGATTATTAGCAACATATTCTGATGTAATTGGTCATTTCACATGACAAATCCCACTTGGCCATGTTACATTGGCCTACTATATTGGAAGGAGAGCTGAAATGCAACAGTAATTATGCCTTTAAGTGACATTTTCCTTTTCTGGATATTGATTTGAATGACATTAAAGCGGATCAATACAGGAAAAGAAGCCGTGTTTCTCTCAGACCTCTGCATTACTCATGTACATGCATGCCTTTGTCTTGTTGTGGGGAAGGGAGAGAGAAGAGAAAATACATTCACAAAGTATACTGTGAGTCAATAAACCATTTCTGAAACAATATTGTCAGTTTAACTCCGTGAACTTTTTATTTCTGCCCTATTGAGTGTTATGGACATAATGATTCGAATGGGAATCAAATAACGGCGTACGCTCAATAGAATTACAGTTTGTTTGGTTTATTGTTAATTGTTCTTTAGAATTGTGCCATCTCAAAGAGCGACTCTGAGAACATTTGGTGCCTGTGCAGTGACTGTGTGCCGGCTTCTCTCCCCTGTTGTTGTTTCAGGAGAAGTGCAGTCACCCAGGAGATGTGAGCCTATGCACTGTGATTGTGAAACCTAATGGGAGCTTTCCTGTCAACAAGAAAAAAGTGGTGTGTCAAGTATTTGTTGTGCTATTTTTACAGAGCAACTCTCATAAGGCAGTCTTTACTTTTAAAGGCAGTTAACAAGGTGTCACCTCTATTGTTCCCATTTCTCCCCGTAAGCAAGATATAGAAGTTACTGCTGCATTTACTACTACTACTACTACTACTACTACTACTACTACTACTACTACTACTACTACTACTACTACTACTACTACTACTATAACATCGTTGTTGATCTCTGTCAGCAGATCTTCATCAAAGAGGTGGCCCACGATGGGGATGACATGGAGTTGGACGAGATGATCAACTGCAACCCTCAGAAACAGAAGAATGTGGACAATGCCACCACCACGTCTGTCAGCCACCAGCTCCTCCCGCCAACCAAGGCCAACGTCAGCCTCACCTCCGTGCCCCCCTCCCCGCCTGAGGGCTCCCTTAAAGTGGAGAAGAACGGCGACTCGAAGGACATACTGGCGGAAGTGCCCAAAGTCGCTAAAGCGTTTCAGACCGAGGCCTTACCCAACGGCAAAACACAGACGTCTATCAAGCAGCAACCCACTCTCATGAGTAAGAGGAAGATCTCCCAACAGAAGGAAAAGAAAGCCACTCAAATGTTAGCCATAGTCCTGGGTAAGTTGTTAATGTGAATAACACTTTGAATGGAATACAAAAATTGGGGTAAAGTCTATTTTACTTTCACACGTCATAAACAATAAGACAACTCAATAAAATGTAGTTGATATCTTTATTTTACTAGCTGTAGTTTTCTGACGGCCTGAATAGGTATATTATATTCCTTTAGTAATCCTTAACTTGAAAAGAGCTTACAGGCAACCAGGCAGAAAATGATGCATCAAAAGGAAACGGATTTCATTTTCATCGAGGAGAAGGACATTTGTATAAAGTTTCACTTCAGAACATGATTCAATGTCGACATTCATCCAGTATCACGGTACTAGCTGGTTTCTCCGATCTTTTCACATTTTGTCTTCTCTCTCTCTCTTTAGGTGTATTTATCATATGCTGGCTACCTTTTTTCATCACTCATATATTGAACACCCACTGCACCACATGCAAGGTTCCTGCAGAGATGTATAACGCTTTCACGTGGCTGGGGTATGTGAACAGTGCTGTGAACCCCATCATATACACCACTTTCAATATAGAGTTCAGAAAAGCTTTCATCAAGATCCTGCATTGCTAAGGTTGGCATTTGAGGAGGGAGCTGGAATGGAGAAAAGCATCACTTATAGCCTACTAAAATATACCTCATCCACGTGAGGACAGTGCACATGACCATACGTTTCAGTGATGATCTTTGAGAAATGGAGAGACTGAGTAAATGCCACACATGAAGACTTGGGGTCTTTTGTGGATTATTTTGTGGACTCATGTTCTCTCACCTGAATGTATATTGAGGAATCATGTCTTTATCAATTAACTGTTTCTTGGAAATGTCATATTGGTCTTAACCATCGTGCTTGTCACTAAAGAAAACACAAGAAGATGTGTTTAAAAACACTAAAGCAAGCAACCTATTTAATCTGTGTATATGATGTCTTTTTGATAATGGCTGAATCCCGCAAAGACCAACTAGATATCAACAAATCAGTGTTCATCTCAGTATTAAACCTGATAATATTAAACTGGTCATCTATGAGCTCTGCAGCTTTAAACCACCCACAGAATGGAATGTGTGTTACATAGAGATTAAACATTTTGACTCATGGTTTTCTCACTGGTCCACTTGGCAAGAGAGGCAGCCACATACACTGCCTTGCAAAAGTATTCATCCCCCTTGACTTTTTTCCTATTTTGTTGCATTACAACCTGTAATTTCAATTGATTTTTATTTGGATTTCATGTAATGGACATACCCAAAATAGTCCAAATTGGTGAAGTGAAATTCAAAAAATAACTTGTTTCAAATAATTCAAAAAAATAAATACCGGAAAAGTGGTGCGTGCATATGTATTCACCCCCTTTGCTATGAAGTCCCTAAATAAGATCTGGTGCAACCAATTACCTTCAGAAGTCACATAATTAGTTAAATAAAGTCCACCTGTGTGCAATCTAAGTGTCACATGATCTGTCACATGATCTCAGTATATATACACCTGTTCTGAAAGGCCCCAGAGTCTGCAACACCACTAAGCAAGGGGCACCACCAAGCAAGCGGCACCATGAAGACCAAGGAGCTCTCCAAACAGGTCAGGGACAAAGTTGTGGAGAAGTATAGATCAGGGTTGGGTTACAAAAAGATATCCGGAACTTTGAACATCCCACGGAGCACCATTAAATCCATTATTAAAAAATTGAAAGAATATGGCACCACAACAAACCTGCCAAGAGGGGGCTGCCCACCAAAACTCATGGACAAGGCAAGGAGGGCATTAATCAGAGAGGCAACAAAGAGACCGAGGATAACCCTGAAGGAGCTGCAAAGCTCCACAGCGGAGATTGGAGTATCTGTCCATAGGACCACTTTAAGCCGTACACTCCACAGAGCTGGGCTTTACAGAAGAGTGGCCAGAAAAAAGCCATTGCTTAAAGAAAAGAAAAAAAGCAAACACGTTTGGTCTTCGCCAAAAGCCATGTGGGAGACTCCCCAAACATATGGAAGAAGGTACTCTGGTCAGCTGAGACTAAAATTGAGCTTTTGGGCCATTAAGGAAAACGCTATATCTGGCGCAAACCCAACACCTCTCATCACCCCGAGAACACCATCCCCACAGTGAAGCATGGTGGTGGCAGCATCATGCTGTGGGGATGTTTTTCATCGGCAGGAACTGGGAAACTGGTCAGAATTGAAGGAATGATGGATGGCGCTAAATACAGGGAAATTCTTGAGGGAAACCTGTTTCAGTCTTCCAGAGATTTGAGACTGGGACGGAGGTTCACCTTCCAGCAGGACAATGACCCTAAGCATACTGCTAAAGCAACACTTGAGTGGTTTAAGGGGAAACATTTAAATCTTTTGGAATAGTCAAAGCCCAGGATGACTTAAACATTGCTGTACACCAGAGGAACCCATCCAACTTGAAGGAGCTGGAGCAGTTTTGCCTTGAAGAATGGGAAAAAATCCCAGTGGCTAGATGTGCCAAGCTTATAGAGACATACCCCAAGAGACTTGCAGCTGTAATTGCTGCAGAAGGTGGCTCTACAAAGTATTGACTTTGGGGGGGTAAATAGTTATGCATGCTCAAGTTTTCCGTTTTTTTTGTCTTATTTCTTGTTTGTTTCACAAAAAAAAATATTTTGCATCTTCAAAGTGGTAGGCATGTTGTGTAAATCAAATGAAACAAACCCCCGAAAAATCGATTTTAATTCCTGGTTGTAAGGCAACAAAATAGGAAAAATGCCAAGGGGGGTGAATACTTTCGCAAGCCACTGTATTTGTGATAAATTGAATTATTATTATTATTATTATTAATAATATGAATCTTATACTTATGCTTATTATTGTTATTATTATACAAAAACCCTCTACAGCCACCACTGGTCCATTGTTCCTATCTGGCTCGGAAGGACCATGAATAAGGTTTTTGTGCAGTTATTATTTAAATTAGCTGTACATGCTTTCTATAAACACATTATATGTGATTGTATGCCTGCAATGAAAATGTGATGCATGTTACATTGCTCCTTTACATCGATTCTCATGAAATGTAAGTTTGACCAAAAAAACTGAATATGTCCAATAAATGAAGTTATGAGACGTGCTGTGCCATGTAAATGTCTTATTCTTTGATACTCTACATACTCTGTATAAATAACTAATACAATAGTACAATGCAAAACGTTATACCACTACTAGGCTGAATACTCTATTATAATTGGTTGAGAGGGTGTTGATTATTTTCATGTTAATACACTGCAAAAACTAATATGGTAATGAAGTGAAAAAAAAGTGGGAAAAAAAGTGGCTCACACTATTCCATATCAATGTTTTCTGCAGATTATGCTAATGTTCTCTGTGCAGGAAACCACAGTGGGGCACACAAAACATGTTTGAAATATCTATCCATTTCAAAAAGACAAATCAACAAGTCTTTAGTGTGATGCCCCCTAGGCCCTGTCTATGTTTTATGTGGCATGACACAGCTTGATGTACAGGCCCCATCTCGTAGGATATTATAATGTCATTAGCCCCATGGTAACCATTATCAGAGGCTGTGGTTAGTCTCTCTACAGATAATCCAAGCCACAGGTACTGATGACAGAGCAGAAATATTTGTATTCAGTGTAAAAGGGATGCCACATACCCTATTCATATATAATCTTGAACACTCTCCATTGATTTTCTTCCCACTAGCTACCTGTCTTGACATATCTAGTCCCTCATCTCTATCCCATGAGATGGCTCCCCACTGCACTGAAAGTACAGTGCATTCGGACAGTGTTTGACATCAGAGTATCAATCAATCACGATAGAGACATCCATAATGATATGTCCCCATAAATGGATAATCATAGCCATTTTCTCAGTTCTTGGAGGGTATCCAAAGCAATCCATCCAAACATATATTACTGTGTGATAAATGTATTGTACAGTACTGTAGGTTTGGGGACTGCAATCAGGCCGGATGAATAAAAAAAAACTGTCTGAATTAAAACCCATAAGAGTCTAAACTCTGTCTAAGCCAGGGGAGGGGGGGAATACTACTAAGCTACAGTGCATTCGGAAAGTATTCAGACCCCTTGACTTTTTCAACATTTTGTTACGTTACAGCCTTATTCTAAAATTGATTGAATGATTTTTTTTCTCATCAATCTACACACAATACCTCATAATGACAAAGCAAAAACAGGGTTTTAGAAAATTTTGCAAATGTATTACAAAAAAAAAAATGATATCACTTTTACATAAGTATTCAGACCCTTTACTCAGTACTTTGTTGAAACACCTTTGGCAGCGATTACAGCCTTGAGTATTCTTGAGTATGAAGCTACAAGCTTGGCACACCTGTATTTGGGGAGTTTCTACCATTCTTCTCTGCAGATACTCTCAAGCTCTGTAAGGTTGGATGGGGAGCGTCGCTGCACAGCTATTTTCAGGTCGCTCCAGAGATGTTAGATCGGGTTCAAGTCCGGGCTCTGGCTGGGCCACTCAAGAACATTCAGAGACTTGTCCAGAAGCCACTTCTGCGTTGTCTTGGCTGTGTGCTTAGGGTCATTGTCCTGTTGGAAGGTGAACCTTTGCCCCAGTCTGAGGTCCTGAGCGCTCTGGAGCAGGTTTTCATCAAGGATCTCTCTGTACTTTGCTCTGTTCATCTTTCCCTCAATCCTGACTAGTTTCCCAGTCCCTGCTGCTGAAGAACATCCACACAGCATGATGCTGCCACTACCATGCTTCACTGTAGGGATGGTGCCAGGTTTCCTCCAGATGTGACGCTTGGCATTCAGGCCAAAGAGTTCAATCTTGGTTTCATCAGACCAGAGAATCTTGTTTCTCATGGTCTGAGAGTCCTTTAGGTGCCTTATGGCAAACTCCAAGCAGGCTGTCATGTGCCTTTTACTGAGGAGTGGCTTCCGTCTGGCCACTCTACCATAAAGACCTGATTGGTGGAGTGCTGCAGAGATGTTTGTCCTTCTGGAAGGTTCTCCCATCTCCACAGAGGAACTCTGGAGCTTTGTCAGAGTGACTATCAGGTTCTTGGTCACCTCCCTGACCAAGGCCCTTCTCCCCCGATTGTTCAGTTTGGCCAGGCGGCCAGCTCTAGGAAGAGTCTTGGTGGTTCCAAACTTCTTCCATTTAAGAATGATGGAGGCCAGTGTGTTCTTGGGGACCTTTAATGCTACAGACATTTTTTGGTACCCTTCCCCAAATCTGTGCCTTGACACAATCCTGTCTTGGGGCTCTACAGACAATTCCTTTGACCTCATGACTTGGTATTTGCTCTGACATGCACTGTCAACTGTGGGACCTTATGTAAACAGGTGTGTGCCTTTCCAAATCATGTCCAATCAATTGAATTTACCACAGGTGGACTCCAATCTTGTTGTAGAAACATCTCAAGGATGATCAATGGAAACAAGATGCACCTGAGCTCAATTTCGAGTCTCATAGCAAATGGTCTGAATAATTATGTAAATAAGTTTTTTCTGTTTTTTAGTTGTAATAAATTTGAAAAAATGTCTAAAAATCTGTTTTTGCTTTGTCATTATGGGCTATGGTGTGTAGATTGATGAGGAAATGTTTTTATTTCATCTATTTTCGAATAAGGCTGTAATGTAACCAAATGTGGAAAAGGGGAAGGGGTCTGAATACTTTCTGAATGCACTGTATACCCTGGCTGTCTGGCCTAATATCGCCAACAATAGCAAATAATACAGCTATAGTAGCTTTCAGACACAGAACCGCAATTTGTGCTGGTAAGATAGCATGGCACTTACAAGAGGCTTTTTAAAAATCCAAATTGATTTACAGTACTATGAGTGCATACACTTTTAGAACGTCTATGTCATCCCTGTGGGACTTAAACCCACAACCTTGTCGTTGTTTATTTCTGACCAAGTGATGTGCTTTTGTATACCTTGTCTAAATATTAAAAAAAAAAAAAAATAGTTTCCTACAACCAGCATCCAGCCCCTGGCCCTGTGTCACAATTTAAGGAGGTCCCCAGGGCCCTAATTCAAACAGCACCCTGAGTCTTCAAAATCCTGTTCTTCAGATGCTATATCACCTTCAATGACCCCAATACCAACCATACGTGTACTATCTCCAGTCACTGTCAATCTGAATGTCCTCCCCTCCATCCGTGATGATGACACAGTCAGGCCCCCACAGTGTTGTCTATGCTTTACGCAACTGTCTGTGACAGTGATTCTCCTCAAGTTTCATTCATATCAACGGCAACTTTTGACAAGCACTTACCTCGAGGGAGAACTGGAAACACTGTATAATCTCTGCACCGCCCTAATACAAACCATCAGGGGAGGACAAGGATAGGCCTCCCTTAGCCTCGCAAGTGTCTGCCTCCTTCCAGTGTATATCCCTCTTCCTCTGAAGCGAGTTGTCTCCTTTTCCTCGCCGCTATCACCCTAAGGCTTGCCTGAACTCCGGTGATTGGCATGTTCGAATAAAGTAGTAGTGGTGGTGTGTGTTCCAACACTGGGCCCTTTAATGAACTGAGTCAAGATGGCTTGCCAGGCAGTGCATTATTGAAAGGTTTCCACACCCGAGCTGTGATCAGGCGGCCTGAAAGCCTCTTAATGGACTTTGTGTCAGAGCTTTCCATGTGATTGCCAGATCATCAGCCATTGCCATTTACATCCAGCGTGAGCTGTGAAGTCGTGCCGCTCCAATGAGTGATTGCTGTGCTGCAGGGAGCATGCTGGATGGAGGATTGCCTCTCAGAGACGAAGCATCCTGGGTACTGCCTTGTGGAAATCAAACCAAACAGGATGTTTTGAACTGCAACTGATTTCACCTCTCTGTCTCTTCTCTCCTCATTAACTGAAGAGCACATATCTACATCTATGCAGTTAGATCGAGTTTAGACCAGTTCATCAGTAATGATGGACTAGACATGACTTTGCAATGACAGGGCTAGACAGGGTTAACTGAAATATTACAGTAAATATAGAGACACACTACCATTCAAAAGTTTGGGGTCACTTTGAAATGTCCTTGTTTTTGAAAGAAAATCAATTTTTTTGTCCATTAAAATAACATCAAAATGATCAGAATTACAGAATACAGTGTAGACATTGTTAATGTTGTAAATGGCTATTGTAGCTGGAAACTGCTGATTTTTTATGGAATATCTACATAGGCGTACAGAGGCCCATTATCAGCAACCATCAGTCCTGTGTTCCAATTGCACGTTGTGTTTGCTAATCCAAGTTTATCATTTTAAAAGCCTAATTGATCATTAGAAAACCCTTTTGCAATTATGTTACTTTTTCTTTGCAACTCTGCCTAGAAGGTCAGCATCCCGGAGTCGCCTCTTCACTGTTAACGTTGAGACTGGTGTTTTGCGGGTACTATTTAATGAAGCTGCCAGTTGAGGACTTGTGAGGCGTCTGTTTCTCAAACTAGACACGCTAATGTGTTTGTCCTCTTGCTTAGTTGTGCACCGGGGCCTCCCACTCTTTCTTTTCTGGTTAGAGCCAGTTTGCGCTGTTCTGTGAAGGGAGTAGTACACAGCATTGTACGAGATCTTCAGTTTCTTGGCAATTTCTCGCATTGAATAGCCTTCATTTCTCAGAACAAGAATAGACTGACGAGTTTCAGAAGAAGGTTCTTTGTTTCTGGCCATTTTTATCCTGTAATCGAACCCACAATTGCCGATGCTCCAGATACTCAACTAGTCTCAAGAAGGCCAGTTTTATTGCTTCTTTAATCAGCACAACCGTTTTCAGCTGTGCTAACATAATTGCAAAAGGGTTTTCTAATGATCAATTAGCCTTTTTAAATGATAAACTTGGATTAGCAAACACAACGTACCATTGGAACACTGGACTGATGGTTGCTGATAATGGGCCTCTGTATGCCTATATAGATGTTCCATAAAAAATCAGCCGTTTCCAGCTACAATAGCCATTTACAACATTAACAATGTCTACACTGTATTTCTGATCAATTTGATGTTATTTTAATGGACAACAAAATTGCTTTTCTTTCGAAAACAAGGACATTTCTAAGTAACCCCAAACTTTTGAACGGTAAAGGATATCAAAGGTATAGGCCCAGCTTACTCTTCAGAAAAACGCTAAAGATTACTAAAGGCTACTGTGCATTGCAAGTGACAAAAATTGAGTAGATATATTTCTCATCACACTGTACATATCAATCACAGTCGGCCAGGATCCCAGAACATCCTCTTGGGAATGTTTTTATCTCTGTTTTCTATCAGTAATAATAAATGTTGTTTACTACCTGGACTTAAAGGATTGTTTTTGTACTATCTTCTTGACAAAGATGGCACAGACTAAAACTAAATAAAAATAACAGAGATATTAGAGACAGAAAATACTGCATTATATAAATACAGAAATTCTGAGGCTTTGTTTTTCTTTTCCCAAAACCCTTCCCTCTGCTGCTGTATGCATTCACATTATACTGAGTCATGGCATAAGCCGCATTGAATATTTATTTAAAAGACAATATTTTACTACAAATTGCATGGTGGAGACAAAAGAAAACGAGAGGTGATATATAAAGTTGCTGATGCAACAGAACTGTAATGATATAGCCCTGCACATTTTGGCTCTTTGAGAGTTTTCAGAGTCTGAGGGGGTTGGACCAAGGTGGTTGAAATGCCATTAGGAGGAATACTGTAGCAGTTCATCCAGAAATCCAGAAATCATTTTACTGGATACAGACATCCTGAGAGAGGTGAAATCAACATCGTGTTCGTGAGAATCTCCCTTTTCCACAGTGGGGGTCACATTAGTTCGTAGCCCAAACGGTTTGGACGCTACAAACAGACGTTGGCACATCGACGGTACCGTCTTCAGACGAGTCCCCTGACCCTTGTGACTGATTTTCGAAATGTCTCATGGTCTGACAAACACTACTCTAGCTCTGCTACCTTTCACCGCAGATGCGGAAGTGCGACACTGGCGGATGTGGTGGATTGAGACGCAACTGATATCTCTAGGTGCGTCAATCGACTCTAAGGGGTTATTAGATAAGCATACTATTGTCCTAAAAATCTGCATATGTAAGGCGTTGGTAGATAAGCATGGAGGACAGATTTTGTGGCTGATAGACAATACTGGCAACTTGTCCCTAAGCCTTCGAAGCTCGACCTTACAGTGGGGAAAAAAAGTATTTAGTCAGCCACCAATTGTGCAAGTTCTCCCACTTAAAAAGATGAGAGAGGCCTGTAATTTTCATCATAGGTACACGTCAACTATGACAGACAAATTGAGAAAAAGAAATCCAGAAAATCACATTGTAGAATTTTTTATGAATTTATTTGCAAATTATGGTGGAAAATAAGTATTTGGTCACCTACAAACAATCAAGATTTCTGGCTCTCACAGACCTGTAACTTCTTCTTTAAGAGGCTTCCTCTGTCCTCCACTCGTTACCTGTATTAATGGCACCTGTTTGAACTTGTTATCAGTATAAAAGTATAAAAGACACCTGTCCACAACCTCAAACAGTCACACTCCAAACACCACTATGGCCAAGACCAAAGAGCTGTCAAAGGACACCAGAAACAAAATTGTAGACCTGCACCAGGCTGGGAAGACTGAATCTGCAATAGGTAAGCAGCTTGGTTTGAAGAAATCAACTGTGGGAGCAATTATTAGGAAATGGAAGACATACAAGACCACTGATAATCTCCCTCGATCTGGGGCTCCACGCAAGATCTCACCCTGTGGGGTCAAAATGATCACAAGAACAAAAATCCCAGAACCACACGGGGGGACCTAGTGAATGACCTGCAGAGAGCTGGGACCAAAGTAACAAAGCCTACCATCAGTAACACACTACGCCGCCAGGGACTCAAATCCTGCAGTGCCAGACGTGTCCCCCTGCTTAAGCCAGTACATGTCCAGGCCCGTCTGAAGTTTGCTAGAGTGCATTTGGATGATCCAGAAGAGGATTGGGAGAATGTCATATGGTCAGATGAAACCAAAATAGAACTTTTTTGGTAAAAACTCAACTCGTCGTGTTTGGAGGACAAAGAATGCTGAGTTGCATCCAAAGAACACCATACCTACTGTGAAGCATGGGGGTGGAAACATCATGCTTTGGGGCTGTTTTTCTGCAAAGGGACCAGGACGACTGATCCGTGTAAAGGAAAGAATGAATGGGGCCATGTATTGTGAGATTTTGAGTGAAAACCTCCTTCCATCAGCAAGGGCATTGAAGATGAAACGTGGCTGGGTCTTTCAGCATGACAATGATCCCAAACACACCGCCCGGGCAACGAAGGAGTGGCTTCGTAAGAAGCATTTCAAGGTCCTGGAGTGGCCTAGCCAGTCTCCAGATCTCAACCCCATAGAAAATCTTTGGAGGGAGTTGAAAGTCTGTGTTGCCCAGCGACAGCCCCAAAACATCACTGCTCTAGAGGAGATCTGCATGGAGGAATGGGCCAAAATACCAGCAACAGTGTGTGAAAACCTTGTGAAGACTTATAGAAAACTTTTGACCTGTGTCATTGCCAACAAAGGGTATATAACAAAGTATTGAGAAACTTTTGTTATTGACCAAATACTTATTTTCCACCATAATTTGCAAATAAATTCATTAAAAATCCTACAATGTGATTTTCTGGATTTCTTTCCCTCATTTTGTCTGTCATAGTTGACATGTACCTATGATGAAAATTACAGGCCTCTCTCATCTTTTTAAGTGGGAAAACTTGCACAATTGGTGGCTGACTAAATACTTTTTTTCCCCACTGTACTTAAAAGGAAACATTTTCTTCAATCCACACAATTATTTTCACCTGGCACTTCTCGCTCTTTCCATTTCACTAATGGCTGTGGAGTCAGGACGGAGTCGTTTGTAATCAGTTATCCCTACCAGGCACTGTATCAATCTAAAGCTTGGTACAATTTATCGCATTTGAGGCTGGGGATTGCAAGAGGAGCTGTGGAGCCTGTTGTCAATTGTGTTTGGAGTGTGGTGGAAGATTGGAGAGCTCTGAGAGCTCCCACGGCGTCGCGGCCATAATCACATGCTTGAAACAAGCCGAAAACCATCTCCTCCCTCCTCCGGGGTTAGGGTGATGGCGAGAATAAGGCTGCCACAGCTGAGCCACTGGCAGATGTTGTGTTTGTTTTTCTAATGTGTTAATAAGACTTCTAGCCGGGCCCCAGCCAGACACTATGCCCTCTGCCTATTCACTAGAGCCGGCTGGTTGATTCCCTTTATGCATTCATTTTTCACACATATAAATCAATACTGTCAAGTACCTGGTCTGGGCTGTGTACGAGGTGCAGCCTCTGTTGTTTACTGAGGCTGGGGATAAAAGCTCTGCCACAGTCTGCCATCCCCTGGAAATAGCTATATTTAAGTGGCACCAGCTGCGACAAGTGTGTCATCTCCATCCCAGATTTTCGCTCTTATTCCAATAATTTCCCTAGAGATCTGATCATGTTTGCGGAATCTTATTACAATTCTACATCATCAGTGACTGTGAGATAAATAAAAAGGTGGAAACATTCCAAATATCTGATGAATATTTCAAATTTTAATCCACTTCAGACATTCAATTATTCACTGCAACGGGAATTGTCTTTTGGACTGATCACAATTGATTAATTAACATATAGTTCATTATCATGTCTTGCTCAGTCACAATCACAAATGTGTTTCTGAGAAAGAATTGATGGTTTCACTTTCACATGAGGAAATCTTTTGAAGTCACTTTTTTGTTCCTTGAAAGGCCTCAAAACCGCTATTCCATCTTCCACATCAATCAAAACAATTTTGAGGACAATCAATGGTAGCTAACTAATATTGAGGACGATCAATCATATCTAAGGGGATGTCTGAGTATGTCTGAAAGTTTCAGGCTGCTCCAGCATCCAAAAGCCTTCCATAACCCATAATTTGCACTTATAGGCCTATAGCTATCTAGTTATCTATGTATTGATTCATTTTACAGTTACATTACACTATAGGCCTACAGTAAAATAGCTGGGCAAAGCAATCCGGCAAGTTCATCGGATCTTATCGTAAAAATTTTCCATTCCTCCTGCAAAATACTATTTTGTAACTTGCTGAATGATTTCTGGGAATTACATGACAATTTCTAAAAAAAAGCTATTGTTGGAGAAGTAGAATGGAAGGTCTTTGGGGTTAATATGAAGTGAGGGAAAAAAGTATTTGATCTCCTGCTGATTTTGTACGTTTGCCCACTGACAAAGAAATGATCAGTCTATAATTTTAATGGTAGGTTTATTTGAACAGTGAGAGACAGAATAACAACAAAAAAATCCAGAAAAACGCATGTTAAAAATGTATAAATGTATTTGCATTTTAATGAGGGAAATAAGTATTTGACCCCCTCTCAATCAGAAAGATTTCTGGCTCCCAGGTGTCTTTTATAGAAGTAACGAGCTGAGATTAGGAGCACACTCTTAAAGGGAGTGCTCCTAATCTCAGCTTGTTACCTGTATAACAGACACCTGTCCACAGAAGCAATCAATCAATCAGATTCCAAACTCTCCACCATGGCCAAGAACAAAGAGCTCTCCAAGGATGTCAGGGACAAGATTGTAGACCTACACAAGGCTGGAATGGGCTACAAGACCATCGCCAAGCAGCTTGGTGAGAATGTGACAACAGTTGGTGCGATTATTCGCAAATGGAAGAAACACAAAATAACTGTCAATCTCCCTCGGCCTGGGGCTCCATGCAAGATCTCACCTCGTGGAGTTGCAATGATAATGAGAACGGTGAGGAATCAGCCAAGAACTACACGGGAGGATCTTGTCAATGATTTCAAGGCAGCTGGGACCATAGTCACCAAGAAAACAATTGGTAACACACTACGTCGCGAAGGACTGAAATGGACGCAATGCAATGGACGCAATGCAATACAACATTAATCTTAGTTCAGTTGTAATTTAGTCCCCCAACAAACAGACCTACATACTTACAGTGAGGGGAAAAAGTATTTGATCCCCTGCTGATTTTGTACGTTTGCCCACTGACAAATAAATGATCAGTCTATAATTTTAATGGTAGGTTTATTTGAACAGTGAGAGACAGAATATCAACAAAAAAATCCAGAAAAACGCACGTCAAAAATGTTATAAATTGATTTGCATTTTAATGAGGGAAATAAGTATTTGACCCCTCTGCAAAACATGACTTAGTACTTGGTGGCAAAACCCTTGTTAGCAATCACAGAGGTCAGACGTTTCTTGTAGTTGGCCACCAGGTTTGCACACATCTCAGGAGGGATTTTGTCCCACTCCTCTTTGCAGATCTTCTCAAAGTCATTAAGGTTTCGAGGCTGACGTTTGGCAACTCGAACCTTCAGCTCCCTCCACAGATTTTCTATGGGATTAAGGTCTGGAGACTGGCTAGGCCACTCCAGGACCTTAATGTGCTTCTTCTTGAGCCACTCCTTTGTTGCCTTGGCCGTGTGTTTTGGGTCATTGTCATGCTGGAATACCCATCCATGACCCATTTTCAATGCCCTGGCTGAGGGAAGGAGGTTCTCACCCAAGATTTGACGGTACATGGCCCCGTCCATCGTCCCTTTGATGCGGTGAAGTTGTCCTGTCCCCTTAGCAGAAAAACACCCCCAAAGCATAATGTTTCCACCTCCATGTTTGACGGTGGGGATGGTGTTCTTGGGGTCATAGGCAGCATTCCTCCTCCTCCAAACACGGCGAGTTGAGTTGATGCCAAAGAGCTCGATTTTGGTCTCATCTGACCACAACACTTTCACCCAGTTCTCCTCTGAATCATTCAGATGTTCATTGGCAAACATCAGACGGGCCTGTATATGTGCTTTCTTTAGCAGGGGGACCATGTGGGCACTGCAGGATTTCAGTCCTTCACGGCATAGTGTGTTACCAATAGTTTTCTTGGTGACTATGGTCCCAGCTGCCTTGAGATCATTGACAAGATCCTCCCGTGTAGTTCTGGGCTGATTCACCGTTCTCATGATCATTGCAACTCCACGAGGTGAGATCTTGCATGGAGCCCCAGGCCGAGGAAGATTGACAGTTATTTTGTGTTTCTTCCATTTACGAATAATCGCACCAACTGTTGTCACCTTCTCACCAAGCTGCTTGGTGATGGTCTTATAGCCCATTCCAGCCTTGTGTAGTTCTACAATCTTGTCCCTGACATCCTTGGAGAGCTCTTTGGTCTTGGCCATGGTGGAGAGTTTGGAATCTGATTGATTGATTGCTTCTGTGGACATGTGTCTTTTATACAGGTAATAAACTGAGATTAGGAGCACTCCCTTTAAGAGTGTGCTCCTAATCTCAGCTCGTTACCTGTATAAAAGACACCTGGGAACCAGAAATCTTTCTGTTTGAGAGGGGGTCAAATACTTATTTCCCTCATTAAAATGCAAATCAATTTATAACATTGCTGACATTTTGACATTTTCGTCTGTGGATCTATAGGGGCGATAACCAAATTGAAGTGGGTCTAGGGTGACAGATAAAGTAGAGGTGATATGATCCTTGACTAGTCTCTCAAAGCACTTCATGATGACAGAGGTGAGTGCTACGGGGCGATAGTCATTTAGTTCAGTTACCTTTGCTTTCTTGGGTACAGGAACAATGGTAGACATCTTGAACCATGTGGGGACAGCAGACTGGGATAGGGAGAGATTGAATATGTCCGTAAACACACCAGCCAGCTGGTCTGCGCATGCTCTGAGGACGCGGCTAGGGTTGCCGTCTGGGCCGGCAGCCTTGTGGGGGTTAACATGCTTAAATGTCTTACACACGTCAGCCACGGAGAAGGAGAGCCCACAGTCCTTGGTAGTGGGCCGCGTTGGTGGCACTGTTTTATTCTCAAAGCGGGCAAAGAAGGTGTTTAGCTTGTCCGGAAGCAATACGTCGGTGTCGGCGACGTGGCTGGTTTTCCTTTCGTAGTCCGTGATTGTCTGTAAACCCTGCCACATACGTCTCATGTCTGAGCCGTTGAATTGCGACTCCACTTTGTCTCTATACTGATGTTTTGCCTGTTTAATTGCCTTGCGGAGTGAGTAGCTACACTGTTTGTATTCTGCCATATTCCCAGTCACCTTGCCATGGTTAAATGCGGTGGATCGCGCTTTCAGTTTTGCGTGAATGCTGCCATCTTTCCACGGTTTCTGGATAGGGTAGGTTTTAATAGTCACAACATCTCCTATACACTTCCTGATAAAATCACAGTTTCAGTGTATTCATCTAAATTATTTTCGCAAGCTACCCGGAACAAATCCCAGTCCGCGTGATCAAAACAATTGAAGCATGGATTCCGATTGGTCAGACCAGTGTTGAATAGTCCTTAGCACGGGTACTTCCTGTTTGAGTTTCTGCCTATAGGAAGGGAGGATCAAAATGGAGTCGTGGTCAGATTAACCGAAAGGAGGGCGGGGGAGGGCCTTATAACCATCCCGGAAGTTTGAATAGCAATGGCCGAGAATTTTAGCAGCCCGTGTACAACAGTTGATATGTTGATAGAACTTAGGCAGCCTAGTCCTCAATTTTGCTTTGTTAAAATCCCCGGCTACAATAAATGCAGCCTCAGGATATGTGGTTTCGAGTTTGCATAAAGTCCAGTGAAGTTCTTTGAGGGCCATCGTGGTATCGGCTTGAGGGGGGATATACACGGCCGTGACTATAACCAAAGAAAATTATCTTGGGAGATAATACGGTCAGCATTTGATTGTGAGATATTCTAGGTCGGGTGAACAAAAGGACTTGAGTTCCTGTATGTTATTACAATTACACCATGAGTTGTTAATCATGAAACACACACCTCCACCCTTCTGCTTCCCGGAGAGATTTATTTCTGTCTGCGCGATGAACTGAGTACCCATCTGGCTGGACCGATTTCGACAGAATATCCCAAGAGAGCCATGTTTCCATGAAACAAACGATGTTACAGGCCCTGATGTCTCTCTGGAAAGAAATCCTTGCCCTGAGCTCTTCGACCTTGTTATCCAAAGACCTTGTTATCCATACTTGGAAGTGGTGGGTGGTGTGTCCAAAGTCGAACCAGCAGGCCGCTCCGAGTGCCTCTCCTCCACCGGCGGGTCAGCTGCTGGAATCAGTTCAATTGCCCTGGGGTGAGCAAACACTGTATATACTGAGGCTATATACAGGGGGTACTGGTACCGAGGTTAGTCGAGGTAATTTGTACATGTAGGTAGGGGTAAAGTGACTATCGCGCCTTCTTCATGGCTGTGCGCTTGTGTGTGGGTATTATATGTACTCTGTGGTGTATTTGTGGGATTAGAAGGTTCAGGTTGTCATAACAGGTAAAGTACACATTAATTATGTTATTTTCTTTATTATAATCTGGGATGGCACCCCTATGGTAAACCCCAGTCAGTGAGCTTGACCTACACTGAGTGTACAAAACATCAGGAACACCTGCTCTTTCCATGACATAGACAGACCAGGTGAATACAGGTGAACGCTATGATCCCTTATTGATGTCACCTGTTAAATCCACTTCAACCAGTGTAGATGAAGGGAAGGAGACAGGTTACATTTTTAAGCCTTGAGACAATTGAGACATGGATTGTGTATGTGTGCCATTCAGAGGGTGAATGGGAAAGACAAAATATTTAAGTCCCTTTGAACAGGGTATGGTAGTAGGTGCCAGGAGCACCGGTTTGAGTGTGTCAAGAACTGCAACGCTGCTGGGTTTTTCACACTCAACAGTTTCCCGTGTGTATCAAGAATGGTTAACCACCCAAAGGATATCCAACCAACTTGACACAACTGTGGGAAACATTGGAGTCAACATGGGCCAGCATCCTTTCGACACCTTGTAGACCATGCCCCAACATATTGAGGCTGTTTTGAGGGCAAAAGGGAGTGAAACTCAATATTAGGAAGGAGTTCCTAATGTTTTGTACACTCAGTGTATAGCTGATCTGTTTTTGTAAACTCAACCAAGTTAACCCAGATGGTACACTTTTTGGCGGAAAGTGCCAGCAGCAACACTGAATGGAGAATTATTTGTAACACGCATTTGTTGTTACATCTCTGTAATGACAGACTGCAATTACTACCAGTTACGTGTTGTTATTACAGTGTAACTATGAGTTATTACAATTAACTACAATACTAATTACACATGTAATTACACTGTAATAAGGAGACCTTAAAATTAAGTGTTACCGGATTTTTCTATTCCGTTTAGATTTTCTAGTTGAAATGAACTAGCCCAAATCTTTGCTGCTGCAAACCTCACAACTGTAATGATATTACCTACTGCTGACAATTAGGTTTACAATTGACAACTGATTGTTAAAAGGCAGCCCAACCTAATTTTTTCCCATCCTAATTGATTTGCCATTGATTTCTGGAGCCTCTAATCTTCAGCTTCCTATTCTCCATTCCTAATGCTTCTCACATGTGCAAGTAAGAATTAAAACACATTCATATTTGAGTTGGTTACAAACATTTCCACATGACAGTCAGCAGAAAAACTCCCCTTCAACTAGTTACCAGGATGTATTGCCTCTACTATAAACATGTCTTAAGTTGTCATGCCATCTTCCCATATAGTACTCTAGTGTGACATCAAAGAGCTCCAAGTTCTATACAGTCCTGTGAAATCCACAAGCCTTCCAGATCCAGACTACAAGGAATGTCTGATTGCCATCGCGCGAGGACCCACTCAATGTGTGTGAATTGTGACGGGACTGTGAGAGGAAGATTTGTAGAAGGGTTGTGGATGTGATTTTTAAAGGGAATTGGCCGGCCGTGAGGACAACCATCCCATTCATCTCCCATTATGGTGCTATCTGCGCTGAAGCCTGAAGGACAAAGAGGAGAGACAGAGGAAATGAAACAGATACACATCTGTGTGTTGTTTAAATGTTCAGAAGAGACTTGACAGAGACAGAGAAAGGAGTTTCACTTCAATATAGCCTATGTACTTCACTGTACAACAAACATGTAATTATAGGCCATTTGCTGGATAAAATGTTGACCAATGTCAGTGGGAAAACATAAAGAGTCACGCGTTGCCTTGTACAGTATGTGCATGTGTGCATGCGTTACGTCCATATGTGTGCACACGTGTGAGTGTGCGTGCATGTCTGACATGTTACGTTCCCCAATAAGAAACCAAAAATCATCACTCAACAGAAAAAGGGAACTAACAAATGAGCCACTGACAACCAGAACGAAACAGGTGATGTTTTCAAATGGGTTCTGAAAGGCATCCATGGGGGACCTACTGAGTGCTGGCCAAGCAACTCCAGCTGGGTCTTAAAATATCTTCTTCCAATTGAAGCACTGGGCCAGCAGCCCTTAAATATCAGCTGTGTTAGCACAGGGGAAACACCTTCTGACTAAAGAGGACAACAGGTGTAACACATCCTGGTCAATGAGGATGATTCCAACAGGTGGCAGTGTTTCCGTTTTTTTTGGGGGGGGCTTACCAAGCGAGGAGTTTTTGTATAGAGGTCAATGAGAGAGTGTCGAATTTGGTTAACAAAAAATGTAATGGCTTTTTTGCTACGTCTGACTTATTCAATCGAATAGAAGTTTCGTAATGATTAGGTTTTAAAGAGTGTACTGATATAAGTTGGACACGTGACATCTTTGAGAAAAAAAACACTAGTTACCACAGTCACAAAGGTAGAAACCCAGTCTATTTCTATAATGTATCTTCTTAAAATGTGATTTTAAACATAATCTTAACCTTAACCACACTTCTAACCCCTAACCTTAAATTAAAACCAAAAAGCTCATGTTTGTTTTCATGAATTTTTTATAGACAACTTTGTGGCTGTGGCAACTAGTGGAAACAGTTGACTGTCACACGTGTATCTGCCCTCTCATTGGTTAGAATGGTCCCACCTGCTCTTGCCTCCTCCCCACTGCCTTCCATTTTTTAAGACATTTATTTTCATTGTTAGAGCGGCCACGAGGGTATCTGGTCAATATAATGGCTAATCTGTGGCCACACCCAAAGAGAACCGACCTCGAAATTGAGAGAAAAACCCAAGTCTGTAATACACTTATCAGAGGAGATGATGGTAAACCCATGTGTTGGCTCTACTTTTACTGTACAGTAAGATGTCAAACGTATGCCAGAATGGACAGTAAAACAAACAACAGAAGAAAATAGAAACCGGAATGATAATGGAAACGTTGCCAATAGGCCTATTGTTTAGTAAGTTTCTATATGTTGGATCCATTTAAATGGCTTTCATATAATACATCCTAATGTCATGTTATGACTTGTATTATCTCTATCATAAATAGACATGGAAATAAAACTTCGGAATATAAGAGTGCAACATTTTTTTAAAAGAGTTTTTTTAACCTTTATTTTACCAGGTAAATTGACTGAGAACACGTTGTCATTTACAGCAACGACCTGGGGTATAGTTACAGGGGAGAGGAGGGGGGATGAATGAGCCAATTGGAAGCTATCCATGCGTGCACTTGTAAATACACCATTTAGCAATCAACTTACTGAAATGTAACAGTGCATAATAGCCTAATTGTCTTGGGCTGTAAAGCAATTCTATGTGAGGTATAAAAAAATAATTAAAAAATAAGCTTAATATAATATGAGAAAATAATGTTTGTTTCCCAGTGTTGAAAATTCAACTAGCATAGTTGCTAACTAAAATGCTATTTGATACCTAAAATTCGATTTGAATGTTTGTGGCTATTGAGCCTATGCTGAGAGAGCCAGTGAACCAAAGTGTCCCCTCCATCCACCTGCAAGTGGAAAGCAAATTCATATTTTATTAAGGTCCAAATTTTCACTTGTGTAGAAAGTCAGGGTAGGGATTCGTCAAAGGATCCAATTCTGGGGAGCTCTCCCCGCTATCACCACTGAATTTGAGTTTAATTGTTGCTATTCCACTAACATATCGTATAAGAGGAAATGGTCCTCAGTGCATGGTAGCCACTGCAGCTTTAGCTCATACAGTACATACACGTCTCTCGTCGCACAAAACAGGCCGACCTACTCAGAAAATGCCAGGAAATAGTAAATATCATGACTTTAGATTGATAAGGGGTATAATTGGATGGGTAAAACCATCACAAATATATAGTAGAGAGAGAGAGGAAGAGAAAGAGAGAGAAAGTAGGGGGCTGTGCACTGTGTTGAGGAGATAGCAGTAAGCTGAAATGTTAATCATCTTAAAGGGACATTTATGATGACAAGAAGACTAAGGGAAAGAAGAAGGCAATACGATACTGTATATGGAAAAGTAGCTTTGAGTAATGTGAGAATTAGGGGCTTGCTTGGTAGAATAATGAAGTTATGCAGTATCTATGCAAGTGGATGTCTTGTGAAAGTATTTCAAACTCAACAGCCTATAACATAGTTGTGGCTTTAACATGTGTCTATACTGACTGGTTTGAAGTCTGCTAGAAGACAGACTGAATGATAATTGCCCAAATAGTAACGTTAGCGGCAAAGGGATTAAACTCAGGGGTGTTTTTTTAGTACAGGTATACTGAGAGGCCGAGTGGTGGCTAACATGGCATGGAAAGACGTTTTCCATATCATCACCCTGGAGACTTGAGAGATCACTCACCGTCAATTACCTGGGCAAGACCAGAAGTGCCCTGGCAGAGGAGACTTTCTTGGGGGGCTGCTGAGGCGGCACACCTGGGTCAGGAGCTGGATCGGGGCTGCATTAGTCATGTTTGCAGTTGCTAAGCACCACAGGCCTCTGTGGATCATTTAACCTTAAGACAGGCTGTCTAAACTCAAAGATATCCCTCTAGCCCGCTGGGGAGTTAAATACACCACCGCTTAGATCTTTAGCTCTCGCAGCGTATGTTAATGTCTATGGTTTATTTATGTAAAAAAATAAATAAACATGCTCCTTTTTTTAGCATTTTGTTTTAGAGAATGGTTCATCATTTTGGTATCACAGAATTGTGCATGCATTCTCCACCATAGGTGACGATTCGTTAGCATAATGCCATTGTAATTGCAGTTTGGTCTACAATTAATATCCATAGACTGTGTAAACATATTGTATTCATAAATAATGCAATATTTTGTCTGAAAGTAGTAGACCTACAAGGAATGTCCCATGGAAATAGGATGACAGCAAGCATTCCTTCTTCTATCTAAACTCCTGTTGTTGACTAGCATCCCTTGCTGTGACGCAATGCCCTTAGCGGCTTGCACAATCGAACTGGCATTAGCTGCTGTTCCACGTCATCTCCTGACCTTCCTCAGAAATTGCGTTAGGCATTTGCAAACTGAATTATAGCATGATGGAAACCGTCAAATGTGTCACTGTGGGTGTAAAAGGTTGTGCCGGAGCCATTGATTCAGGCTAACTTTGATTAGATGGTTAAGATGAGTTCACATTTTCAGGGGGTCTGCTGTCAACATATGTAGATGGGAGTAGCACGCACTCTTTTATGAATGAGGAGTGTTTATCAAATCCTGCAGATCAGGGAGAATTGCACTGGTGTCAGAAAGAGATCATCATGCTGTTTGGGGAGAGAGAAATGCTGTCAAACCAGTTATCTTCTCAGGAAGAGGGTGGTAGTGAGAGTGATTAGAATGCTTCACATTGATGTCATTCCTCTCTGGTGAGATAAACATTGTGGGAAGGTTTAATAACATAGCACACAGGTTTCGCTTCACTTCCAGCTGTCAGTGAAGCATTAAGTACAGTACCAGTCAAAGGTTTGGACACACCTACTCATTCAAGGGTTTTTCTTTATTTTTACTATTTTCTACATTGTAGAATAATAGTGAAGACATCAAAACCATGAACTAACAGGTGTGCCTTCTTAAAAGTTCATTTGTGGAATTATTTTCCTTCTTAATGCGTTTGAGCCAATCAGTTGTGTTGTGACAAGGTAGAAGATTGCCCTATTTGGTAAAAGTCCATATTATGGCAAGAAAGCTCAAATAAGCAAAGAGAAACGACAGTACCTTCATTACTTTAAGACATGAAGGTCAGTCAATCTGGATTTTTTGGGGGGTTACTACATGATTCCATATGTGTTATTTCATGGTTTTGATGTCTTCACTATTATTCTACAATGTAGAAAATAGTAAAAATAAAGAAAAACCCTTGAATGAGTAGGTGTGTCCAAACTTTTGACAGGTACTGTAGGTCAAACAGATCTGAAATGGTATGAGTACTAGCTGACTGCGTTTGTTTTTCTGTGATAACGACTCATGGGTTATGTCACAGTACAGCCATGGCTACTATGCTAGAGTATTTCTAAAGGGAGTTAGTTTAGTCACCTGTGCCATGGCCATGAGAACAGAAGTATGTGTACATATAGTCCTCTTGGTTGGTCACCACAGTGCGGAGAATGATAAACCACTTTTTGCCAGCTAATGAAAAATGATTTCATAATCCACTCATGGTCAGAGTCATAATTACATATTTATAGATGTCGACAACATACAGTAAGGTCATCCTTGAGCACTGGAACAATAACTGAACCATTTAAATTAACATAACAATATAACTTTGAGCATTCAGAATAACATTCCGAACTACAGCATTGACACCGTAGAGACATAAATCAGTAGAGAGAATCAATCCACTCTTCCCAACAGTGATTGACTGTACTTCTTAGTCACTACGCCTGACATCAGTGTTACCCTGTCCAGAGTTATATTTCAACATAGCTTTCTAGTACCCTTTTTACACTATCTTGCCAACCCGAACAAAATTGTACTGACTCGGATAGTTTCTTCTCACATCATTATTTTTAGCACGGTTCCAGCAACAATGGTGGATATGTAACCAGGCCAGCTCAGTACATCTTTGTTTGACTCGGTTAAGATCAGTACAACTTGGTAGGGCTCGGCTCGGTTTGGCTCAGTAGTGTGAAAGGCTCACTAACTGTCCTCCAGTAGCTGCACTACCTCCTCTTTCTGACACTTCCTGGCCAGGGATTGGGCTGTGCAACCTGTCGAATCCTTCCTACTACTCTCTGCCCCATTCAATAACAGGGCATTGATAATGGGAATGCTGCCATTCTGGGCAGCCAGGTGTAACGGGGTGGCCTGGCTCTTGTTCTGAGCATTGACGTTGGCCCGATGCGAGATGAGCTGGAGCACACTGACGAAAAACCCGCCGTTACACGCCAAGTGGAGCGCCGTCCAGCCGCTATCCTCTGCCACGTTGGGATCGGCCTTGGCCTCCAGTAGCTTGGACACCACTTCCTCCTGCCCGTGGTGGCAGGCCAAGTGGAGGGGCGTCCAGCCGCCCTTCCCTGGCGGGTCCACAGAGCCCTGGTGGGCTTCCAGTTCCAGCAGGGTGGCCACGTGGCCCTTCAGCGCAGCCAAGTGCATGGGCGTCCAACCCTGGAGGGTCGTGGGGTCAGGATTCGCCCCGTTGCCCAACAGCAGCCTGCAGATGCCCGTATGTCCCTTGAGGGCGGCGAAGTGTAAAGGGGTGTAGTGCCGGCTGTCCAGGGAGTTGACATCAGCGCCAGCTGTTACCAGCTGCCTGGCCACCCTGTTGTGGCCCTCCTCGGCTGCCAGGTGTAGAGCGGTGGTCAGGGAGTGGTCCGTCCCGTTGGGGTCAACTCCCTTACTTAGCAGGAGCTTGGCGATGGCGAGGTGGCCGTATGCACTTGCCACGTGGAGCGCCGTCCTCCCAAGGAGCTCCTCGCGCTCGTCGGCGCTCCCCAGCCGCGTCAGGAAGAGACGCACAACGTCCTCGTGGCCGTTCTGAGCAGCCAGGTGAAGCGGCGTCCACCCGGCTTTCTCCTTAGCGCTAGGCTGGGCGCCACTGTCCAGTAGCAGACGGACCAATCTGTTGTCGCCGCTTTGAGCAGCGAAGTGCAGAGGAGTCCACTGGTCCCCATCTCCGAGTTTAACATCCGCCTCGTGCTCCATCAGTAAGGAGCATATCTCGTGGAACTTGTGGAGCGCAGCCACGATGAGAGGGGTGTATCCTCTGACGCTCTGTGAGTTTACCTCCGCACCAAGGCTCAAGACATGCTTCACACTCTCCGTGTCACCACTAACCACTGTGTAGTGGAGGAGAGTGTTGTTGTCTTTGAAGAGCATAGACACATGCTCCTTCCTAAGCGCCTGTCTGAAATTTTCAAAGTCTTTCCTTGATAGAAGATTGAGAATGTCATCGCTGGTGTTGCTCATGTCTGTGAATGTAGAAATGCAACATAAACCAGATAAGACACAGAGGCAGAGGTACTGACATTGCAAAAAAGTTGCAAATCATCTGATACAGTATAGCAATATGTCTGCTGCCACATTTGAGTATGGCGGTAGCCATGGTTTATTGAAGTGTGCATGAATTTGCATACAAGTACTTTATCTAAAGAGACAAGGCTTTCCTCCTATGCATTATTCATTTTGTACAGTTGTTGTTTCGTCCCACGTCTAAGAGCCAGAGCTAAATAAGCATTTTGTCACATGATCCATAGGGACAGCTTTTTGTCCATTTCTCTAATTAGTACCGCATTTCCTTCTCCAGTTCCATATGTGAAAAACACTTGGTAGAATTGCATTTTAAATGTCAGCCCTAGTGGCACTGCGACACATTGAACATGAGTTAACATGTTTTCCCTATGTACTCACCTGGAGGGTTGGCGAGTGAGCACGTGGATTTCTTAATGGAGATATAATGAAAATGAAGTGTTAATAGTAGTCATCATAAGAGCAGCACATCAACAAGTTAATGTTGTTATTAATGGAGTTGTTATTTATCACCTTGATATGTAACAGTTAGCTATTGATATTCAGCAAAATATTTACTGTCCCATATATTGGAGATGCATCAGATGAACATGTAATCGGCGCTAAGGAGAACTGTTTATAAGATGCATACATTATACAACCATACAGTTGGCATTATCAAGGTTTTCTTTTACATTCACATGGGAGAGCAAACCATGAGAGACAGGGAGAGAGAGAGAGAGAGAGAGAGAGAGAGAGAGAGAGAGAGAGAGAGAGAGAGAGAGAGAGAGAGAGAGAGAGAGAGAGAGAGAGAGAGAGAGAGAGAGAGAGAGAGAGAGAGAGAGAGAGAGAGAGAGAGAGAGAGAGAGAGAGAGAGAGAGAGAGAGAGAGAGAGAGAGAGAGAGAGAGAGAGAGCTTTGAATCTGTTATCTCAACATTGATGGTGGATTCTGGATCTGTTATCTCAACATTGATGGAGGATGCAGCACTGAGCACTTACTCTTCTGCAGCTGGGCGACAGCATGGTATAATCAGGTTTGTGTGTATTAACCCCGTTGCTACATCCACCTATTCCCAGGATGTCGCTCAGAGCTTCTGTTTTTCGAACAGTGTCTGGAAGTAAACAAACAGACAAAGAGGTTTGGTCATTGATAACATCATCTCAAATTCAGAGGGATTTGATTTATGCACTACATGCATCCGTCATACTCAAAATGTTAACTAGATGTGTACAAGTGTGAAGTTATTCATTTAGAATTCTGTTCAAACATTAGTGTTTTTGATCTTGGGAAAAACAGATTGTAAAAACCATGAGGACTAGTTTTATGAAAACTTTTCATAATGTACAATAACTGCTGTAGCCAACACAATATTCAAGGGAACTGAAGATGAAGAAAAATCCAACTGAAACAAACGCACCCTTTTGTTCATACAGATTTAAGGTGTCCATTTTATGACGTGAAGTAGAAGGCAAATAACCTATTCTTATGCTTAATAATGCTGTAATATGGAAAATATAGGCCTACTGGCTCAATAGAGGAGGGGATGATAATGCAGCTAATCAAATTGTGGTTGAAACAAAGTTTGATGCATAAATCAAATCCCACCGATATGCTTACACGACTGGACAATTGCTTAGTGATGTTGCTAATTTCGATGTGGTAGTGTATGCATACATATGGTGTTTATTAGTGTTCATTAACATGGCACTTTAATCCTTTGCCTTAATTGCTTGCCTAACTAAGTGACCTGCAGCTCCTGTAAATGATCCAATTGTATCCGAGTTTATTTTAGAATATTACAATAAGGCATCTCACATCAGTAAGCATTACACTGAGCAGAGCATGTGTTCTCTGAGTCTCTCTGAGTCTCCTCAAAGTCTAAGATCAGAAAGCTGACAGTCTACAAGCCCTGGACGGGATAATTATGATCTTTAACACAGATGCAGAGGTACTGATTGCTGTGCAATTCAGGTCAAAGTGATGTCTGAGTACTTGGTAAATAAACTACCGGTAATTTACCAAAGTTACCATATTTTTCTGTAATTTTGGTAATTAACAGGTAATCTATGGCAATCTATGGTAATTTTGGTCATTTATACTTGATTAACTTTTTAAAAAACGTATTCATATAAAGTATTCATTTTTCTAATATCTGTGTCCATATTGTCCATGAGTTTTTAGGGAATAGACCATATGGTTAAAGAGAAAATAGCCTAATTAATGAAAAAAGCATCTAATCAACAATGGCATTATTTTCAATTAACTCTGCAACTCTTCCAACTATTGACTTTTTTCACAACAACCAGTTTGGCCCCAAAACATTTACAACAAAGACATATTGACATAGTCAAATAAATAAAAGTGTGTAAAAATATAAAGGATATTTAATACTGAAACACACCAATGGTATTTACTAAGTTGATGGGTTAAATTTAGGCTAATGTTTTACAGCTTTGTCGTTCCATTTTCTACCTTAAAATCATCTTATTTAATTTTGTTTTATATTTCATATATATGAAAATGTAGATAAATAGGCAGAATCTACCGCACACCCAAAACCGAATAGTGAAGGTGCTGGAGGCAAAATACATAACTGAAGAAACAGGAAAAAGTATCCGCAAACTTCCAGTCACAAATTCATTTTAATAGAGACTAAGCTTTCGGTCAATCGACCTTCATCAGAGCATATCTCCACAAACAATGGTGGGACAGGTAAGGCCACACAGTGGGCCAGAGATAATTACAGACACCTGTGATAATCTGAAGTACCCAAAAAGCCTGATCCCAGATCTTTGCGTATGTCTGGCATTGATGACAATGACAATAGGAGTTGGTTGGAGGTAGGTAGCCCAGAAGCCGGGCGATGGAAAAGTGTGGACTGAATTGGCTACTGGAGGGCTGCTGGTGTCAGATTATTACCATTGTGCCATTGAGTAAACCCCCAAAATATCTCTCCATCTTGCACTGCACCGTGGCTGACCCTGTGCCTCTCAACGTGTGGGTGTGTCTGGGGTTGGGAAAAAGGCAGAAGACTAATTTCCTTTCTAACCAAATGAACAATAACCTATCTATTCTATTCTACAGTATTTTACAGCACAAACAGATCTGGAATCAGGTGAAGTGTTACCTGAGAAGTCCGGCCTCTCTCTGGGATCCTGATCCCAGCACTGTTGCATTATTGTGATCATCTGCTCACATTCGTGTGGCTTGTCATCAGGGATCTTTTCCACGCCTGGCCTTCTACCTGATGACACCTTCATCAGCACTGTTGTTGTACTGCTTCCTGTGTCACAGGAAGTTATATGTTCATTCAGATGAGAAATTATTTAAAAAATGAACTCAATGTAAAAGGTGATTATTAGCTTGTATAGTTTAACTACCTGAACTTTGTCAAACACTACTGTGTCTGTGATTCATTTAAAAATAAATCAGATTCACGAATCAGATTGCATTACCGCTACTCACGTTTCCCACCTTGATAAGGTTTCTTCTGGGTCAGGATTTCCCACATCACAATAGAGAAGCTATATTAAAACAAGGAACACGTAAGACCACTAATCGGACAGGATAATTTTTATGTGGTTCATTCCCCATGTGTCTAATGACACTGAAGAAAAATATAAACGCAACATGCAACAATTTCAAAGATTTTACTCAGTTACAGTTCACATAAGGAAATCAGTCAATTGAAATACATTCATTAGGCCCTAATCTACGGATTTCACATGACTGGGAATACAGATATGCATCTGTTGATCACAGATAACATTTTTTTGAAGGTATTGGCGTGGATCTGAAAACCAGTCAGTATCAGGTGTGACCACCATTTGCCTAATGCAGCGAAACACATCTCCTTTGCATAGTTGATCAGGATGTTGATTGTAGCCTGTGGAATGTTGTCCCACTCCTCTTCGATGGCTGTGCGAAGTTGCTGGATATTGGTGGAACTGGAACACGCTGTCGTACACGTCGATCAAGAGTATCCCAAACATGCTCAATGGGTGGCATGTCTGGTGAGCATGCAGGCCATGGAAGAACTGGGACATTTTCAGCTTCCAGGAATTGTGTACAGGTCTTTGCGACATGGGTGATGGCGGCGGATGAATGACATGACAATGGGCCTCAGGATCTAGTCACGGTATCTCTGTGCATTCAAATTCCCATCGATAAAATGCAACTGTGTTTGTTGTCCGTAGCTTATGCCTGCCCATACCATAACTTCACCGCCATCAGCAAACCACTCACCACACGACGCCATACACACTGTCTACCATCTGCCCGGTACAGTTGAAATCAAGATTAATCTGTGAAAAGCCCACTTCTCCAGCGTGCCAGTGGCCATCAAAGGTGAGCATTTGCCCATAGTTTCATCAGATGTCCGGGTGGCTCAGACGATCCTGCAGGTGAAGAAGCCGGATGTGGAGGTCCTGGACTGGCGTGGTTACACGGGGTCTGTGGTTGTGATGTCAGTTGGACGTACTGCCAATTTCTCTAAAATGATGTTGGAGGTGGCTTATGGTAGAGAAATAAACATTCAATTATCTGGCAACAGCTCTGGTGGACATTCCTGCAGTCAATATGCAAATTGCACGATCCCTCAACACTTGAGACATATGTGGCATTGTGTTGTGTGACAAAACTGCACATTTTAGAGTGGCCTTTTATTGTCCCCAGCACAAGGTGCACCTGTGTAATGATCATGCAGTTTAATCAGCTTCTTGATATGCCACACCTGCAGGTGGATGGATTATCTTGGCAAAGAAGAAATGCTCACTAACAGGGATGTAAACAAATTTGTGCACAAAATTTGAGAGAAATAAGCTTTTTGTGCGTATGGACATTTTCTGGGATCTTTTATTTCAGCGCATGAAACATGGGACCAACACTTTACATGTTGTGTTTATATTTTTGTTCAGTGTACATTAAATCTAAATTATATGATCAAAGATTATACCTCAATAGAAACGATATTGAAAAAATCTATGACTTTAGGAACGAAGACTGAATAAATTATTGATATATCTAGTTAGTAACTCATAATGTTTGTATTACTTCATACACTATGGAATCTGTCTGCAGAGAGAGGGAAAACTAGCCTATTGACACAGTTCTATAGTGGGCCTATGTATGAGTTTGTAGGAATTTGCCCTTGGCAACTACCTCACCTGTAAACATCGAACTTGGTTCCCGGATGCTCAGGGCACAGGGTGAAAGTCTCTGGAGGTATGTAGCAAATGTTTCCTCTCGCCGTCAAATTCTCAATGAATTCCTTCTTGCTCCCAGCCTCCTCCCACTTAATTAAGCCAAAATCTGAAATCTTTGGAGGGACATTTTCTTCAGACAGATAATCATTAGCATGTACCACTGAAATCTTATTGAAATATAACCCTACACTTTTTAATGTTTGCATGCCTAATTAAAAAGAATCAAGAGATCATTAAATGTTTTAAACAGTAATAGCTGCTTTAACAGCATATCAGTGTCTCTGAGGAGCTATCCTCACCTTGATGTGGAGGTGATCGTCTAGAAGGATGTTTGAAGGCTTGAGGTTCAGGTGGAGAAGAGGAGGGTTCATGCTGTGAAGGAAGTTCATGCCCATGGTGGCCTCGTGAATCATCTGGAACTTCTTGGGCCACATCAACACGTGGCTGGTGAGGAGACGATCCAGGGAGCCATTACTCATGTACTCCATCACCACAGCGGGAGGGTCATTACACACCCCGTAGATGGATACAATGTACTTGAATTGAACTTTCTCCATCTTGGATGCCTCCTCTATCATTCTCCTACAAAGAAAGAAAATACAAGTGTAAGGGGGAGTTGACAAATTTTTTCCACACCTGAGCAGCCTCAGCAAAAAGGTTTCTGTTGTCAGTTTCAACCTTTCTAATCGAACACATTTATTTCCCCAGTATTTCGACCACTACTGCAAACTGCTACTTATCCAAACACCCAAATGTGCTCTCTTTTAGTAATTGTTATTCTATTCAAAACGGACAATTAAATTATGTTCTAGAGTATATCTTCTAGGCCTGTAAAAAAGCCACATTAACCATACCTGTAGAAACTGGTGGCAGTGAGGGTGGTATCGAAGCTTTTTAGGGCACACTTTTCCCTCCAAAGCTTGAGTTTCACTCTGTAGACCTGGCCAAAGCTGCGTTCCGTCAACTTAATCCAGTCAGCCTCAAAGTCATCCTTCTTGAAGATCCTGAACTTCTCCAGGCCCTCGTCAACACGATCCATGGGGGCAGATCACCTCCTGTGTGTCTCTAATCTCACACAAACCCAGATGAATTTCTCCGTGGGGTCTCCTTTGTTCATGAAGTGTGTAGACAACTACTGAGGAGGCGAGGCAGCAAACAAGTGTCTAAGACTCCAATGTGGTGAACTGTGGGTCGTAGGAGGAGCCATTTCACTACTTGTTTGCATAGCAATGTAACATGACCGGTTTCCACTGCACTGCCTGCCAAGAAAATTGCGTAGGTTCCCATCAGAGAGCAGGAAGGAAACCTGAAAAACCAGGTAGCTCTGATACCTGGAATGCTGTAGTGTTTATACTCACTCAAGTGCTATGATGAGCTTTTGTGCATGAGTGTTTGACATCAGAGTATCAATCAATCACGATAGAGACATCCATAATGATATGTACCCATAAATGGATAATCATAGCCATTTCTTGGAGGGTATCCAAAGCAATCCATCCAAACAGATATTACTGTGTGATAAATGTATTGTCCAGTACTGTAGGTTTGGGGACTACAATCAGGCCGGATGACAAAAAATAAACTGTCTGAATTAAAACCCATAAGAGTCTAAGCTTTGTCTAAGCCAGGGGAGGGGGGGGGATACTACTAAGCTACAGTACATTCGGAAAGTATTAAGACCCCTTGACTTTTTCAACATTTTGTTACGTTACAGTCTTATTCTTAAATGGATTCAATAGTTATTTTCCCCTCATCAATCTACACACAATACCCCATAATGACAAAGCAAAAACTGTTTTTTGAATTGTTTGCAAATGTATTAAAAATTTAAAACGGAATACACATTTACATAAATATTCAGACCCTGTACTCAGTACATTGTTGAAGCACCTTTGGCAGCGATTACAGCCTCAAGTCTTCTTGGGTATGACGCTACAAGCTTGGTACACCTGTATTTGGGGAGTTTCACCCATTCTTCTCTGCAGATCCACTGAAGCTCTGTCAGGTTGGATGGGGAGCGTCGCTGCACAGCTATTTTCAGGTCTCTCCAGAGATGTTCGATCAGGTTCAAGTCCAGGCTCTGGCTGGGCCACTCAAGGACATTCAGAAACTTGTCCCGAAGCCACTCCTGCGTTGTCTTGGCTGTGTGCTTAGGGTCGTTGTCCTGTTGGACTGTGAACCTTTGCCCCAGTCTGAGGTCCTGAGTGCTCTGGATCAGGTTTTCATCAAGGATATCTCTGTACTTTGCTCCGTTCATCTTTCTCTCGATCCTGACTAGTCTCCCAGCCCCTGCCACTGAAAAACATCCCCACAGCATGATGCTGCCACCACCATGCTTCACCGTAAGGATGGTGCCAGGTTTCCTCCAGACGTGACGCTTGTCATTCAGGGCAAAGAGTTCAATCTTGGTTTCATCATTTACTGAGGAGGTGCTTCCGTCTGACCACTCTACCATAAAGGCCTGATAGGTGGAGTGCTCCAGAGATGGTTGTCCTTCTGAAAGGTTCTCCCATATCCACAGAGGAACTGGAGTTCTGTCAGAGTGACCATCAGGTTTTTGGTCACCTCCCTGACCAAGGCCCTTCTCCTCCGATTGCTCAGTTTGGCTGGGCGGCCAGCTCTAGGAAGAGTCTTGGTGGTTCCAAAATTCTTCCATTTAAGAATGATGGAGGCCACTGTGTTCTTGGGGAACTTCAATGCTGCAGAAATTTGTTGGTACCCTTCCCCAGATCTGTGCCTTGACACAATCGTGTCTCGGAGCTCTACGGACAATTCCTTCGACCTCATGGCTTGGTTTTTGCTCTGACATGCACTGTAAACTGTGTTTCAAAAAATAATAATCAAAACACTTGTTTTGTCATTATGGGGTATTGTGTGTACATTGAAGATACTTTTTTATTTATTTATTTAAGGCTGTAACGTAACAAAATGTGGAACAAGGGAAGGGGTCTGAATACTTTCCGAATGCACTGTATTTAACCCCTTATTTTTGTCACTAAACAGTCTCCATAAATACTTCCATAAAATGTTTTGACTGGTACCGGTGGGGACCTTCAGACGAGTCTTGTGAGACCTGTGGGCGTGCTAGAGCAAAACCGACATGTACGTGTTTGTGAGAGTCTCATCTTTCCATAGATGGGTCATAATAGTTTGTAGGCCAAACAATTCGGACAGAAGATTTTGTGAGAAGACAGATTTTCGGGATGTCTAATGGTCTGACAAACATCGCTCTAGCTCTGTCACCTTTCACTGCAGATGTGGAAGTGTTACTACATAGGCAGATGCGGTGGATTGAAAAAAAAATACAGATATAGTATCTCTATCTTAAATTGACAGATTTTTATGGGGATTTTTTTATTATGATAAAACATTTCCACGGGGGCGCGGACATCGACCTTAGGGAGATTATTAAGGGAAATTGAGTGCACAGATGAAAAAATGTACCTGACTTGACACTTGATTGCCAGCAATACTCTACTTTATGATTATGGAAATTGAATAATTTTTAATGTTCTGCATGTTGACACAGCATTAAAGGGACATTACACTCCAAAATCATCTGTTTCACCTGAAAAGTGGTCCAATGTTAAGATTAATTCACATCATCCTCCATTAGTTGTGTAGATCCAGCAATGGAAAAGATCTGGAAATTATATGGCGATTATCTTTTCCACCAATTTTGGATTGTGTTATATAGCTGGATCTACAAAACAGATAGCCTCAGACGTAATTTCATCAGAAGAACAGGTTTGAAGTCTGAAAACATTTGATCAAACTTTGATTTTTTATTGTAATGTCACATTAACTACTTCCTGAAGAGTCAGCTTCTTGGATAAACTGAAAACAACTTTCAAAAACCTGCTCATTATAATTTTTTTAGACCCTGCGGGACACCGAAACATTATCTCATATTATCCTCTAATTTCTCTTCAGACTTAACATGCATAGTCATCCTTGATAGCAGGGGCCTCTTCTGCACAATGTAAAAAACAATGTCTCATTGTGTAACTTCTCCCGTCTGGAATCCTCCTAGAGAGAAGCATTTCATTTGTATGACACTTGTCTTCTCTGTGCTCAGAGGAACTGCACTCAGAGTCAAAAGAAAAGTCCCCACGCAAGCTGTATGCACACGCCTTGTAAATAATTAGACGACAGCAGACACAGTGCTGGGCAAATCGATTAGCTTTGTGCTTTGCAGATTCAGACTCTTGGGTGATGCAGCAGTGGCTGTCACAGGAGGATTGCACCGGCGCCAGTCTCCTATCATATCAATGCCTCCTTGGCTGATACTAATTATAAATATCTGTGTGCGTCCCAAATGGCACCCTATTCCCTAGATAGAGCACAACTTTTGACCAGGGCTCAAAAGTATTGCACTAAATAGGGAATAGAGTGACATTTGGCACAAACCACCTGTCTTCACTTTTCTGCTCCATTAGTGTAGTGGTAGACTATCTTTCAGGAAAGGTGTGAAGCAATTTCCTTTATGAGCGGCCTTGCGGCATGTGAAGTCAATTCAGGAAGATTAGAAAAAAAGATATCCTCCTCGAGCTATCCTTTTATCACCCCTGTTGTTCTGCTTATGGCTTGCGGATTTATATCATACTTACACTCTTGTAACCTTTAACAACCTATATTTGTCTGAGACAGAGTGGGCCTAGGTGAACAATTTAGAAATGTAACATTGATAGGCCTATCTTATGAATCTTTTATGTGTATGGGGGAGAGGTTTGCTTAGAGGCCTTTACATTGTGGTACTGTACACCATGACCTCCTGTGCTTTTTATTCACACGTTGTTAACAAAAAATATATATAATTAGTTAAGCTTCAGGATATTTCAGAACTACTGAAAGAGCATTCCAAATCTCTGCCACTCAAATTCTTCTCAGCTTCCCTTCCGTCTCTCTTTGGCATCTGTCTCCTTCCCTGCAGTGCAGTTTTGAGGAGCTTTCGTATTAACGGCTCACTGATTAATTTGGACTCGGGCCCATGAGTCTCATAATGCCTGGAGGTTGGGATTCTGAGACTATTCTCCTTTTATGCTTCCAGCTGCGCACGCTTTGTTCACACTTTCAACTACACAGATTTTTTTTATTAACAAATCCTCTTCAACACAATTTCCCCTTGCCTCATAAATCTGCTCAGTCTCTTCTCCCTCTGGGATGTCTGCGCTGGTCTCCCTGCATGTGCGTGTGTGCGTGCATGCGCTGTGTGTGATCTGTGATTTACATATGGAGTTATCTTAAAGGCGACGTTTGCCTGTTGGCTGATTTTCATTTATACATTTGCCTGTGTCCAGGGAGGGAGTAAACACATCATAGTGGTGCTTTACGTAATTCTGGCTCAATACTTTATCTCACAACGGGACGCTATAGATCATGGCAGACAGGCTGAGCTGTTCATTTGAAAGGGGTGTATGCATGAGAGACAGATACAATGTGATCCATCTTTATTAATAGACAAAATAATGAAGAGTGATAGGCCTATCATTAAACAACTCAATGAGAAAACGCATAGCTTTTCTGTGGGATATGTACTGCTACTTCCGGGCCTTTTTGTCTATTGGTAGGTAATACAAGTCCAAACTCAAAACTCCTATATATCTTTTATTACATTTTGCCAATACTCCACAAATGAACTCTCCAGCCTTATATCTATTCCCAAGGTTAATCGAGACACACATTTAGCTCAAATTGGCAACTACAGTAAGCAACATTTCCTTTCATAGGATAGCCTGAGGCAAAGTTGTTATTATCCTTCAGGTGATTGGTTGAGCCCTCTTGGGTGCGTGACATCACTACGATCCCTTACCAAACAATGGTGGACAATTTCTCTCCCCTCGGATCTAGAATCAGTAGTGAACACGAACTTCAAGAACAGTTATCTTAAATTTAAAAGACATATCTAATATTCCAGTAACCCAATAACATTGTCGTAGAGGAGGGCTTGTTAGCTAGCTAAATGGTTTGAGTCACCTCAGCCGTTTTCTTATAAAACAACTCAGTTAGCAACGCTAGCTAGTTAACGTTAGCTAGACTGCGTCTAGACCCGGGAGCTCATGGGCACATAGACATGTCACATAGGCTTCAGGAGCCAGCTGGTTAGATACAGTAGTTCGTTTTCACCAAAATATGTTCAACTCATAGCTATTTTATCTAGTGAACACCGCATGTAGAAAGATAGATATGGACTGAAATGTCCTGTTCCTCTAATAAAGTAAAATAGAGCACTAGAAACCACTTCCCTCCCATTTTCTCCCCACACTACACCACCCAAACCCCAACCCCGTCAAGCCTTTCACACAATCTCTCCTTATCTACATCATACAGTTCACAAAATATCAACACATTCTCCACCGTTTCCTCCACTAAACACTCATCACATAGACCTGTAGTCATAGTCTACTCCACACAACTTCTTCTCTCCTACATCCCATAGTCCCCACCTCTTCCTTAACTGACCAGTCGGTGCATGCGATAAAATTGCCTCCCCTTAATATACTAGCATCCCACTCCCTTTGCGAAAGATTGAGCCCTTTTTCCAGGATCAAGAACTTAACCTTCCTGCAGCCCAATGGGACCTGAATATCTACCCCCTCTCTCCTCACCGCACTCTTAACCACCACATCAGCCTTCTCATTACCCTCCACACCCATATGGGCTGGAACCCAGCAAAAGCTTACCACCACTCCCATCCTCTCCAATCCCATTAACAGCACCATCGTCTCCACAAACAAGTCTCCCCTATCCGACCTGGCAGTCTTCACACTACTCAACACTGCAGCCGAATCAGAGTAGTTCACCACTCAGAGTGGTTTCACCTCATCCACCCATCTCAAACCTATAATCATGGCCATCAACTCGGCCGCATACACTGACACATAATCAGTTAACCGCTTACATACTCTAACATTAAAATCTGGGAAATACACCCCTGCCCCCTCCCTACAACTGACTGGATCCTTTGAACCATCTGTATATATCCTTAAAAACTAATAAAACCGATTATATCTCTCCGCACACCGTCTCACCCCATTCTCTCCTACCCTCAATCATATCCACATCTACACTTGGTTTCGGAAACAGCCACAGAGGAACATTCCTCAATGCAATTGCCGTTCCTATCTCTCTCTTCCCCAGCCCATATTACATTTACATTTACATCATTTAGCAGACGCTCTTATCCAGAGCGACTTACAAATTGGTGCATTCAACTTATGATAGACAGTGGGACAACCACTTTTTTTTAATTCATGTATTTATGGGGGGTGGGGGAAGAAGGATTAGTTTTATACTATTCCAGGTATTCCTTAAAGAGGTAGGGTTTCAAGTGTCTCCGGAAGGGGGTCAGTGACTCCGCTGTCCTGGCGTCGTGGGGGAGCTTGTTCCACCATTGGGGTGCCAGAGCAGCTTTGACTGGGCTGAGCGGGAACTGTGCATCCGTAGAGGTAGGGGAGCTAGCAGGCCAGAGGTGGATGAACGTAGTGCCCTCGTTTGGGTGTAGGGTCTGATCAGAGCCTGAAGGTAAGGAGGTGCCATTCCCCTCACAGCTCCGTAGGCAAGCACTATGGTCTTGTAGTAGATGCAAGCCTCAACTGGAAGCCAGTGGAGTGTGCGGAGGAGCAGAGTGACATGAGAGAACTTGGGAAGGTTGAACACTAGACGGGCTGCAGCGTTCTGGATAAGTTGTAGGGGTTTAATGGCACAGGCAGGGAGCCCAGCCAACAGCGAGTTGCAGTAATCCAGATGGGAGATGACAAGTGCCTGGATTAGGACCTGTGAAGCTTTCTGTGTAAGGCAGGATCGGGTCACCGCTTTGATGTTAGCGGAGAACGACAGGGTGTTGTCCAGGGTCACGCCAAGGTTCTTTGCACTCTGGGAGGAGGACACAATGGAGTTGTCAACCATGATGGCGAGATCATGGAGCGGGCAGTCCTTCCCCGGGAGGAAGAGCAGCTCCGTCTGGCCGAGGTTCAGCTTGAGGTGGTGATCCGACATCCACGCTGATATCTCTGCCAGACATGCAGAGATGCGATTCACCACCTGGTTATCAGAAGGGGGAAAGGAGAAAATGAATTGTGTGTCATCTGCGTGTATAGAGAGAATAGGAGAGGGCCTAGAACTGAGCCCTGGGGGACACCAGTGGTGAGAGCACGTGGTGCGGAGACAGATTCTCGCCACGCCACCTGGTAGGAGCGACCTGTCAGGTAGGACGCAATACAAGAGTGAGCAGCGCCGGAGATGCCCAACTCGGAGAGTTTGGAGAGGAGGATCTGATGGTTCACAGTATCAAAGGCAGCAGATAGGTCTAGAAGGATAAGAGCAGAGGAGAGAGAGTTAGCTTTAGCAGTGCGGAGAGCCTCCGTGACACAGAGAAGAGCAGTCTCAGGTTGTTGGGCGGCCGGCCGTCACAAGTCGCAAGATTTCATCTGGAGAAAGAGGGGAGAAAGAAGTCAAAGCATAGGTTAGGGCAGTGTGAGCAGGACCAGCGGTGTCATTTGACTTAATAAATGAGGATCGGATGTGGTCAACCTTCTTTTCAAAATGGTTGACGAAGTCATCCACAGAGAGGGAGGGAGGGGGAGGAGGACGAGGATTCAGCAGGGAGGAGAAGGTGGCAAAGAGCTTCCTAGGGTTAGGAAGTGGTAGAGTGGTATAAAGTGGCTTTATCAGCAGAAACAGAGGAAGATAATGTAGAGAGGAGAGAGTGAAAAGATGACAGGTCTGCAGGGAGTCTAGTTTTCCTCCATTTCCGCTCGGCTGCCTCTTCTGTGAGCTCGCAATGAGTCGTTAAGCCACGGAGCAGGAGGGGAGGACCGAGCCGGCCCGGAGGATTGGGGACATAGAGAGTCAAAAGATGCAGAAAGGGAGGAGAGGAGGGTTGAGGAGGCAGAATCAGGTGATCGGAGGGAGAAGGATTTAGCAGAGGGAAGAGATGATAGGATGGAAGAGGAAAGAGTAGCGGGAGAGAGAGAGCGAAGGTTGCAATGGCACATTACCATCTGAGTAGGGGCAGAGTGAGTAGTGTTGGAGGAGAGCGCAAGAGAAAAGGATACAAAGTAGTGGTCGGAGACTTGGAGGGGAGTTGCAGTGAGATTAGTAGAAGAACAGCATCTAGTAAAAATGAGGTCAAGCGTATTGCCTGCCTTGTGAGTAGTGGGGGACGGTGAGAGGGCGAGGTCAAAAGAGGAAAGGAGTGGAAAGAAGGAGGCAGAGAGAAATGAGTCAAAGGCAGACGTAGGGAGGTTAAAGTCACCCAGAACTGTGAGGGGTGAGCCATCCTCAGGAAAGGAACTTATCAAGGCGTCAAGCTCATTGATGAACTCTCCAAGGGAACCTGGAGGGCGATAAATGACAAGGATGATAAGCTTGAATGGGCTAGTGACTGTGACAGCATGGAATTCAAATGAGGAGATAGACTGATAAGGGGAAAAAGAGAGAATGTCCACTTGGGAGAGATGAGGATTCCTGTGCCACCGCCGCGCTGACCAGATGCTCTTGGGGTATGCGAGAACACATGGTCAGATGAGGAAAGAGCAGTAGGAGTAGCAGTGTTTTCTGTGGTAATCCATGTTTCCGTCAGCGCCAAGAAGTCGAGGGACTGGAGGGTAGCATAGGCTGAGATTAACTCTGCCTTGTTGGCCGCAGAATGGCAGTTCCAGGGGCTGCCGGAGACCTGGAACTCCACGTGGGTCGTGCGCGCAAGGACCACCAGATTAGAGTGGCAGCAGCCATGCGGTGTGAAGCGTTTGTATGGCCTGTGCAGAGAGGAGAGAACAGGGATAGACAGACACACAATTGACAGGCTATCGAAAAAGGCTACAATAATGCAAAGGAGATCGGAATGAAATGAACTAAACATCTGGGAAAGCGAGAGAGCGTGGCCTCCCTCACGTTTCACTGAAACACTCAAATATAACTCTCTCAACTTACACTTTAGAAATTATAATTGTTGTAAACTACAGCGGATCAATGTTTTCTAGGAATAGACTCTAACTTAGTTTATTCAGCTAGCTAACTTGGTACAGTATTCTTCCGTGAAAACCGCCCAGGGCACCGTATCCTATGACGCCATAGCTAACTAGCATGCTAGCTTCCAATAACATGGTTTAGTACCAATACTCGGTTACAACAAACTACCAATAGTGTGTTAACACGCTAAACAGATCATTTGTGTCTAACGTTGTGTAAAGTTTTGGGATTAGTTTTGACAGTTTGAGTGAGTACGTCGTCAACTTATTCAGCCAGTTAGTTAGCTAGCTAGAATAGTTCGCATATTAGCTAGCCATTGCTCTCTGTCAACGAACCAACCCCTCCTCCCACGGTATGAAACACACAGAGAGAGCCAAGCTAACGTTAACTAGTCACCCATGTCTTGAATTCCTTTTGAATGACTCTGGTTACCAGTATGTAAAAATAAAATAAATGTAGGTTATAACTTACCCTTAGTAGCTACTGTTAGCTAGTTAAGTGTAAAGCTAGCTACTGAATCGATTTAACCAGTTCACATCTGTCCCAACGGAGAGAAAGCGTCTCCAAACATTACAGCTAGGTCGTTCCAGCTATTGTTTATTCTACCACTTTCTGCCCAACTGTCGGCCCGTACGCCCTCTGCTTACCCACTCCTCGCTCCCAGCATTCCCCAGTTGCCGTGACTGCAGGATGTCCTTCTGAACTCCCTTTTAACCTTGTTCAGTACGCTAATGCAAGTTTGTCCCGCCTTACCCTCAGTGGCAGTTCCCCACTATCCACCTGCAATGCCTCAACAGGTGTCGTCCTGAAGGCACCCACACACAATCTCAGGGCCCTTGACTGTATCCTATCCAGGTGCTGTACTACCGTTTTGGCTGCCGATCCATATACAAAGCACCCATAATCAAAAAATGACCTGATCAATGCCTGATGCATACACAACAGTGTTTGTCTATCCGACCCCAATCATATCCTGCCACTGTCCTCATGAGGTTCAGCACCTTCCTACACTTATTTTCATTATACTCAACATGTCTCTTCCATGTAAGCCTCTCATCAAACCACATACCTAAATACTTAAACTCAGACACCCTACCTATATCCTGACCGTATATTTGCAGCCTAACATCTTTAACCTTCCTCCTAGAAAACACCATAAAGCCGGACTTGGCCACAGACATCCTAAATCCCCATGTTAGAGACCAATCTTCCACAACTCTCACAGCTTCTTGAATTCTCCTCATCACATATTTCACATTCCAACCTCTCTTCCATACAGACCCATCATCAGCATACAAGGCCACACCCACTCCCTGTCCCACATCCTTAAATATGTAATCTATCATCAGGGTGAACAACCTTTCCTGAGGAGTACCATTGTCCACTTCAAACCACATTGACAATTCTGACCCCACCATCACCCGTATGACACGATCGAACAAGACATCCATGATCTAGTTATACAGTCGTCCCCCAATGCCCAATTCACTCAACTTGATCAACAACCCTTCCCTCCAACTGGTTTCGTAAGCTTTCTCAATGTCAAAATACACAACACTCATCACCTATTTTATTGTCAGGGCCTTGGCTATCTCTATACTAACTGTCACCAGGGCATCCATGGCAGACCTCCCTCTGACCACCAACTTTGCCTCCGGCTATCCTACAAAAGGTCATTTCGGCTACAGTACAGCTTGCTAACACACTATTGGGATATACTTCTGAATAGATCCACCAATGGGATCTGCCAATGATGATTCCAATCTCTGCAGAAAGCAGAGTCGTAAGAGGCATACCTGAGGGGTGTATCCATAGATACAAACCTCAGTCAATCACTAAAACAAGCTCTTTCATGCAGGTAGATTTGATTGGGTAAGGCCTCTGGCTTCTATTACTCCTTTGCACTGTTTTATTTTATTTTTTTTGTCATTTAGCAGCACTCTAATTTGTTTGTTGAGAGTTGGGTACCTGTATCTCATCTACATGGTGTGCACAGGGACAACTCCGTTTACATTCCCAAACACAATTAAGGAGTGATGAATTATGTACCAACACGTTTTATATTCTGTTGGCAATGCTACAGTAAACACTGTATATGAGCTTTACATACAAGGACATTCATTAGCATTCATTAATTCATGTGTATGAAAGGACCAGTCATCCATACATCTATCTGAGCATTGTGGAAGTTGTTTAATCAGTTATTTTTGTTGCAAATCAGGAACAAATTATTGTAGCATTTTAGGTAAAATGGTGCATGATGAAGTAATGCAGACAGAGATGTTAATGAAACGTCAGTGTCATTTGTGTCTTAGTTAGAGTAGCCAGTGATCTGTATTGTTGTTAAGAGCAATTTGTCAGAATTGGTCTGATGATATGGGTCATGCTTGAGATGATGATTGAGAATCATTGAGAGGAGAAGAAACTTTTTAACAAACAATTATTTCCAGATTTGCTATTATACAAACGTGTACAGTAAAAGGTTTAGAGGACTTAGTAAAAGAGACTAGCAATACTAATATGGTGTTTACACAATACGCACATCATGTTTAAATTCACATGATCATAAAACATCCTTTATCATCAATTCATCTTAAATCATTGTGCACAGTGGTTTGGTGTATTAAGTATTGTTGCCATGCAAAAAAAAAAGAATCAACCATCAGGTAATCTATTCTGTACACATGTTTCTGTGTCATATTACTTCAGTGTAAAGGTAAAACATTCACTGCATCAGTGAAGGGAGTGATAAATTGGACTCCAGAAGCTGTGACCGGGTGTCACGTATGAGAGGAGTGAATTGGATTGATTCTGGTCAGGGTCTGGTCTGCTGGCTGACGTTATTGACCATTGTCTCCTACTTGTTCATGGTAGGATCAGGTCTCCTCTACGCAGGCAGCCGCAACACGCTCTGGACTCTGGGTAAACCATCCAAATCGGCCCTACGCCGTCTATAGGCCATCCAGAGAAGCAGCAGCGTCCCCGACTGCTCTTCTCTGTGTCAAGGAGGCTCTCCGCATGGCTAAAGCTAACTCTCTCTCCTCAGCTCTTGTCCTTCTAGACCTGTCTGCTGCCTTTGATACTGTGAACCATCAGATCCTCCTCTCCAACCTCTCCGAGTTGGGCATCTCCGGCGCGGCTCACTCTTGGATTGCGTCCTACCTGACCGGTCGCTCCAACCAAGTGGCGTGGCGAGAATCTGTCTCCGCACCATGTGCTCTCACCACTGGTGTCCCCCAGGGCTCAGTTCTAGGCCCTCTCCTATTCTCGCTATACACCAAGTCACTTGGCTCTGTCATATCCTCACATGGCCTCTCCTATCATTGCTACGCAGACGACACACAACTCATCTTCTCCTTTCTCCCTTCTGATAACCAGGTGGCAAATCGCATCTCTGCATGTCTGGCAGACATATCAGTGTGGATGACGGATCACCACCTCAAGCTGAACCTCGGCAAGACGGAGCTGCTCTTCCTCCCGGGGAAGGACTGCCCGTTCCATGATCTCGCCATCACGGTTGACAACTCCGTTGTGTCCTCCTGCCAGAGTGTGAAGAGCCTTGGCGTGACTCTGGACAACACCCTGTCGTTCTCCGCTAACATCAAGGCGGTGACCCGATCCTGTAGGTTCATGCTCTACAACATTCGGAGAGTACGACCCTGCCTTACACAGGAAGCGGCACAGGTCCTAATCCAGGCACTTGTCATCTCTCGTCTGGATTACTGCAACTCGCTGTTGGCTGGGCTCCCTGCCTGTGCCATTAAACCCCTACAACTCATCCAGAATGCCGCAGCCCGTCTGGTGTTCAACCTTCCCAAGTTCTCTCACGTCCCCCCGCTCCTCCGAACACTCCACTGGCTTCCAGTTGAAGCTCGCATCTGCTACAAGACCATGGTGCTTGCCTACGGAGCTGTGAGGGGAACGGCACCTCCGTACCTTCAGGCTCTGATCAGTCCCTACACCCAAACGAGGGCATTGCGTTCATCCACCTCTGGCCTGCTGGCCCCCCTACCTCTGCGGAAGCACAGTTCCCGCTCAGCCCAGTCAAAACTGTTCGCTGCTCTGGCACCCCAATGGTGGAACAAGCTCCCTCACGACACCAGGACAGCGGAGTCACTCACCACCTTCCGGAGACACTTGAAACCCCACCTCTTTAAGGAATACCTGGGATATGATAAAGTAATCCTTCTACCCCCCCTTACCCCACCCCAAAGAAAAAAAAAAAAACATATTGTAAAGTGGTTATCCCACTGGCTATAAGGTGAATGCACCAATTTGTAAGTCGCTCTGGATAAGAGCGTCTGCTAAATGACGTAAATGTAATGTAATTGTCATCAGCGAACGCCCCACCACCATGCCCAGTATGACAAGCATCATCTCCATCTCAGCTGCTGTATCTGAAATTCATAGAGTAAGACAAGGTGCGTCCCAAATGACACCCTATTCCCTATATAGTGCACTACTTTTGACCAGGGCCCATAGGGAATAGGGTGCCATTTGGGATGCAACCCACAGTCTACAAACATCAGGCACTAATTTCCTCTCAGATAAGGATCTTTTGAGCGTATTATCAAAGACTGATCACATTTTGTTATTTAGTCACGCTAATAATTACCCATCTCCCCTGGGAGAGAAGAATTCTCTGCTCCTTTCAACATGGGACCAAAGGATATGTGGTTCCTCAGATTGGTGGAGATAGCCTCTTGACCCTCCTCGGAGAAGATATCTCTGTGCTGAAGACACTGCTGCAGTTAGAAAAGAGAAAAACATGGCTTGTGTGTACCGGAGATAACCGTTACAGTGTGTATTGTACATCATCCCTCTGTTATTAATACGCGTCAAACATGTTGCCTCAGTTGTTGTTGTTTGATATCAAAGTCACTGGAAGGAAATAATTTTATACAACACATACAGTGCATTCAGAAAGTATTCAGACCCCTTGACTTTTTCCACATTCTGTTACATTACAGCCTTATTCTAAAATTGATTCTAAAAAAATTACAAAATCCCTCATCAATCTACAGACAATACACCATAATGACAAAGCAAAAACAGGTTTTTAGAATTTATTGCTAAAAGAAATAAAAAATAAACTGAAATATCACATTTACATAAATATTCAGACCCTTAGCATTCAGACTCAGTACTTTGTTGAAGCACCTTTGGCAGCGATTATAGCCTTGAGTCTTCTTGGGTATGACGCTACAAGCTTGGCACACCTGTATTAGGGGAGTTTCTCCCATTCTTCTCTGCAGATCCTCTCAAGCTCTGTCAGGTTGGATGGGGAGCGTCGCTGCACAGCTATTTTCAGGTCTCTCTCCAGAGATGTTTGATCAGGTTCAAGTCCGGGCTCTGGTTGGGCCACTCAAGGACATTCAGAGACTTGTCCCGAAGCTACTCCTGCGTTGTCTTGGCTGTGTGCTTAGGGTCATTGTCCTGTTGGAAGGTGAACCTTCGCCCCAGTCTGAGGTCCTGAGCGCTCTGGAGCAGGTTTTCATTAAGGATCTCTCTGTACTTTGCTCCGTTCATCTTTCCCTCTGCCCTGACTAGTTTCCCAGTAACTGCCGCTGAAAACAAATCCCACAGCATAATGCTGCCACCACCATGCCTCACCGTAGGGATGGTGCCAGGTTTCTACCAGATGTGACGCTTGGCATTGAGGCCAAAGAGTTCAATATTGGTTTCATCAGACCAGAGAATTTCGTTTCTCATGGTCTGAGACTCTTTAGGTGCCTTTTGGCAAACTCCAAGCGGCCTGTCATTTGCCTTTTACTGAGGAGTGGCTTCCGGCTGGCCAATTTACCACAAAGGCCTGATTGGTGGAGTGCTGCAGAGATGGTTGTCCTTCTGGAAGGTTCTCCCATCTCCACAGAGGAACTCTGGAGCTCTGTCAGAGTGACCATCGGGTTCTTGGTGACCTCCCTGACCAAGGCCCTTCTCCCCCGATTGCTCAGTTTGGCCGGGCGGCCAGCTCTAGGAAGAGTCTTGGTGGTTCCAAACTTCTTCCATTTAAGAGTGATGGAGGCCACTGTGTTCTTGGGGACATTCAATGCTGCAGAAATGTTTTGGTGCCCTTGCCCAGATCTGTGCCTCGACACAATCCTGTCTCGGAGCTCTACGGACAATTCCTTTGACCTCATGGCTTGGTTTATGCTGACATGCACTGTCAACTGTGAGACCTTATATAGGCAGGTATGTGCCTTTCCAAAATCATGTCCAATCAATTGAATTTACCACAGGTGGACTCCAAGTTGTAGAAACATTGAGGATGATCAATGGAAACAGGATGCACCTGAGCTCAATTTCGAGTCTCATAGCAAAGGGTCTGAATACTTATGTAAATAAGGTATTTCTGTTTTTTGTTTTTAATACTTTTGCAAACATTTCTAAAAACCTGTTTTCGCTTTGTCATTATGGGGTATTGATGAGGATACATTTTTATTTAATACATTTTAGAATAAGGCTGTAATGTAGGAAAATGTGGAAAAGTCAAGGGGTCTGAATGCTTTCCGAATGCACTGTAATTCATCTTCTAACAATAGTGAGATTTCAGCTTGAAGGCTACATGCAAGGATATATACCCTAAACAAAACATAGCCCTATTTTCAGCTTGAAGGCAGCACGCTAGGCTTAAAATCAAATCAAATTTTATTTTCCACATGCGCTGAATACAACAGGTGTAGACATTACTGTGAAATGCTTACTTACAGCCCTTAACCAACAATGCATTTATTTTTTTTATAAAAAAGTAAAATAAAACAACATCAACAGAAGTGTTGAGAAAAAAGAGCAGAAGTAAAATAAAATAACAGTAGGGAGTCTATATACAGGGGGGTACCGGTGCAGAGTCAATGTGCGGGGGCACCGGCTAGTTGAGGTAGTTGAGGTAATATGTACATGTGGGTAGAGTTAAAGTGACTATGCATAAATAATTAACAGAGTAGCAGCAGCGTAAAAAGATGGGGTGGGGGTGGGGGGCAGTGCAAATAGTCTGGGTAGCCATGATTAGCTGTTCAGGAGTCTTATGGCTTGGGGGTAGAAGCTGTTGAGAAGCCTTTTGGACCTAGACTTGGCGCTCCGGTACCGCTTGCCGTGCGGTAGCAAAGAGAACAGTCTATGATTAGGGGGGTTGCTGGAGTCTTTGACAATTTTGAGGGCCTTTCTCTGACACCGCCTGGTATAGAGGTCCTGGATGGTAGGAAGCTTGGCCCCAGTGATGTACTGGGCCGTACGCACTACACTCTGTAGTGCCTTGCGGTCGGAGGCCGAGCAGTTGCCATACCAGGCGGTGATGCAACCAGTCAGGATGCTCTCGATGGTGCAGCTGTAGAACCTTTTGAGGATCTGAGGACCCATGCCAAATCTTTTCAGTCTCCTGAGGGGGAATAGGCTTTGTCGTGCCCTCTTCACACTGTCTTGGGGTGTTTGGACCATGATAGTTCGTTGGTGATGTGGACACCAAGGAACTTGAAGCTCTCAACCTGTTCCACTACAGCTCCGTCAATGAGAATGGGGGCGTGCTCAGTCCTATTTTTTTTCCTGTAGTCCACAATCATCTCCATTGTCTTGGTCACGCTGAGGGAGAGGTTGTTATCCTGACACCACACGGCCAGGTCTCTGACCTCCTCCCTATAGGCTGTCTCATCGTTGTCGGTGATCAGGCCTACCACTGTTGTGTCGTCGGCAAACTTAATGATGGTGTTGGAGTCGTGCCTGGCCATGCAGTCATGGGTGAACAGGGACTACAGGAGGGGACTGAGCACGCACCCCTGAGGGACCCCCGTGTTGAGGATCAGCGTGGCAGATGTGTTGTTACCTACCCTTACCACCTGGGGGCGGCCCGTCAGGAAGTCCAGGATCCAGTTGCAGAGGGAGGTGTTTAGTCCCAGGATCCTTAGCTTAGTGATGAGCTTTGAGGGCACTATGGTGTTGAACGCTGAGCTGTAGTCAATGAATAGCATTCTCACGTAGGTGTTCCTCTTGTCCAGGTGGGAAAGGACAGTGTGGAGTGCAATAGAGATTGCATCATCTGTGGATCTGTTGGGGTGGTATGCAAATTGGAGTGGGTCTAGGGTTTCTGGGATAATGGTGTTGATGTGAGAAATGACCAGCCTTTCAAAGCACTTCATGGCTACAGACGTCAGTGCTACGGGTCGGTAGTCATTTAGGCAGGTTATCTTAGTGTCCTTGGGCACGGGGACTATGGTGGTCTGCTTGAAACATGTTGGTATTACAGACTCAGTCAGGGACATGTTGAAAATGTCAGTGAAGACACTTGCCAGCTGGTCAGCACATGCTCGGAGTACATGTCCTGGTAATCCGTCTGGCCCTGCGGCCTTGTGAATGTTGACCTGCTTAAAAGTCTTACTCACATCGGCTACGCAGAGCGTGATCACATAGTCATCCGGAACAGCTGGTGCTCTCATGCATGCTTCAGTGTTGCTTGCCTTGAAGCGAGCATAGAAGTGGTTTAGCTCGTCTGGTAGGCTTGTGTCACTGGGCTGCTCGCGGCTGTGCTTCCCTTTGTAGTCTGTAATAGATTTCAAGCCCTGCCACATCCGACGAGCGCCAGAGCCGGTGTAGTACGATTCAATCTTAGTCCTGGCTACATGCTAGGCTACATGCTAAACAACACATATTTAAAGGCCTGTTTTCAGCTTGAAGGCAGCACACTAGGCCACATGCTAGGCTACATGCTAAACAACACATAAAGGCCTATTTTCAGCTTGAAGGCGGCACGCTAGGCTAGGCTGCACGCTAAACAACAGAAATTGAGAGAAATGTAGCATCATGAGCTTGTTCCATCTCCAGCTATTCCACTGGCTGGGATGTCTCCATCTCAGTATCTCAGTAAGAGTTTCCTTGTGTCCCTCAATGGCTCAGTCCCAGTCGCACCCTCTCACACTCGATATGGTTCCTGAGGCAGATGCTCAGATCGCAGTGAAGGTAAGCCATGGAGTAATTCATCATCTGGAAGAGACTGATGGTGAAGCTGACACGTTTTGACAGGATGCTGGGTAACAGCCTAATTCCTTGTGGGTTCAGCGGTAACCTGGAAGTTACCACAACTAATCACAACAACTGTGGGACTGAGAGGGGGGTTGAGGATCGGTTGGCAGCAGCAGCAGCAAAAACATTCACAGGACATGTGATAGGAACAACACAACTTTGTTTTGAAGTAAATTTGATAGTTAGATCATTCAAATAGCAGGGGTCACAAATGTTTCCATTTAAAGAAGACATGACATGTCAACACTTTTCCCTGTAAATAGAACTTCCCTGTTCAGATATAGGCAGAAGTGGTAGTCGACAGCTAAAGAGCTTATTCACTGTTGGCAGATATTAGGGTTTGTGCTTTTTCTCTTTTTTTTTTTTTTACTATGTGCTGTCTAAGTGTTTAAGTGTTGCCTGATAACCTGGATCAAGTGGGATTGATTTGATTCCAGGACAGAGAGAAGCACATTATTTACTTGATTGGCACATGTGCCAACATTGACGGTTTAGTCCCATTCTGAAGCTGTAGGTAGTAGGGCTGTTGGAGATATTTCATGTATGAAACAAAAACAATTTGAACACTTACCTGAAAAACACACAACAGGTTGTGTTGAATTCATCAACCTGAACAGTTGGCGAGAGACAGCAGGACTTTATCTCCAGGTTCACCTGACTGTTGTTGGTTTTCAGGTTCATGACCACATGGAGGATCCCCAGAGACCGGACAAAGTCTCCGGGCAGAACGTTCATCTCGGCCGTGTAATTGCAAGTGCCACAAATATCATTGGAAAATAGTGCTAATCTGAAAAGAGATCAGAACAAACATGAAACCTATAATTACAAAGCAGTTGTAATGTGTCATGACTGGCCACGAGAATCCAAATAGGTCAGATAAGGTTTGCGATTAATAACTTCAATCAGACCCCCTTTCACCCGTAGAGGGGGGTTAACAGCTCACACCTTGTTGTAAATCAACAAAGAACCATATTACGCTACCCTCATCACCCCACTGGGGACCCATCGATACGGCTGGCTAGCCTCTCTTCAAAGAAGCATCTTCAAGAGCGAATGGAATGAAAATCAACTCTGTAGTTTTGTTCAGGACTACACGACAAGTCATCGGAGACCGGACAACTACGAAGAAGAGAACAATAGTAGAAGAGTTGTTGGAACCTTTTTAGACAATCAGAGCCTTTCAAGCGTACCGCGAGAAGACCCAACTCCGAGAAGGCCCAACACCGAGAGAGATGCACGGCGAACCAGGCATTTCACGTAAATACATTCATGATTTCTTACTCAAAGCAGGCGGTGGTTCGTGTGCCAAGTATGTAATTACTGTAGGTGAGAGTAGTTTCTGAATGTGTCAAGGTTAAGTGTCTCTGTCCCTCTCTTTCTTCCTCTCCATCTCTTCTTTTAAAAAATCAGCCATGTTGTTGTCATTCCGCTAGGGACCTGTTTTCTCTAATCAATAACCGGTGTATAGTGTGTATGTTTATACTGTTTTCCCATTTAATTAGCTAGTAAATAAATCATTAAACCAATTTCTGTAGTATTGAATCATAAGTAAGGCTCGGGTTTTTGCAGATTAAGGAGGTTACGACTGTTCAGAATGATGATATGATATGAGGTTATGATTAATAAGTTGATTGTTTATAGATGTGATAGGTAAAGACCTTTTAGAGTTTAATTCAGGAGATGGTGACTCTTTAAAGAACTGCTCTCGTGGTGCCCCAGATCCTAATGAGTTAAGTGTTACATTATTAATTTAATCGGGTAACAATTAAACATAGTTAGTTAATTAGATAATAACAGTCTTCAGATTAATGTTAGTCACGTCACGACAAATGCAACTACATGTTAATAAAATATTGTTAGTACAGTTATTACTGTGTAGTTACATAGGTATAGGGGCAACTTAAGGTAAAGTGTTACCACCTTCCAATTCAATTAACTTGATTTTAACTAAATGTTGAATGTTAATATTAGAATGCACTTTTTAATTTCCCTATCATAATACATTATTTTGTTAATTAGACCAAATATCCTATGATAATTACCTAGTGAGGAGATCAGGCGATGATAACCCCATCCTCTGGTGCAAGGCCAATGGCTCTGAGTCACTCCCAGACCCCAGCAGCTTTCTACCAGACTCCTGCGCTGGACTTACTCCAGACAAAGCATGGTCATTCTCAACCCCATTAGTGGTCTGCTGTAGTAATGCATTTGGCAGGGGTGTTTCCCTGGTCCTCAATCCCATGGTCTCATCAGGTCGTGATTGAGTTAAGTTAATGTGGCTGGTGCCAGCTGAGCTATCGGCTGCGAATGGCGCCGGCCGTGTGCTAAGCCCAGATTGCTCACTTTTCACTTCACTCACTACTGGAGCATCTGAAGGGCTTATTTGCTCATAATTGCCAGAAGCATGTGAGGCATTTGAATGCTGTTCCTCTTTCTCCTCTGAGTCTGTAAACGAGTCCCATTGGCCTCGAGACAGAGCGTCGAAAGGCATTATCTCATGAAGATTGCCCTTGGCGATGATGCGAAGCCAGGTTGGCGGTAAGAGGCCCTGTGGGCGAGTAATCGTCGGTGGGTGGGCTAGTCGATGTGTCATCATACAGACGCGGCGGTAGAAGGGGAATGAGGTGACTCCCCTTCAATGCCTCAGTGATGTCAGAGGTCATGATGTCCTCTGCAGCAATGTCAAAGAGAGGTGGTCGTACACACTGCACGTTTCCAACAGTCATGGACTGAGAGACTGAGTTTCCTGATGTTGTTGATGTCGAAGTGCTTATGTGATGCTTTTGATCTGAAACATGTTGAATTATTGATGTGTGGGAAGTAGATGTCCTTATTGCAAAATTAGGCTGAACAGTTGACTGCCCAAATGTGATTACTGATTTTGCAGCGGTAAGCGAAAACAGATTTATAACACTGTTAGGTGCAGAAAATGTTGATTTCACAATCTCTGGAGAGACGTGAAATGTTATATTCACATTTCTGATTTGATTTGGATGGCCTGGGACTGTGCTTCGCGAGAAAGTTGTCATAAAAACTTGTTTTCTACCTTTTGTTGGGTGTCTTTGCTGATTGCTTTGCTTTTGTGTTGTTGATGCATTGGCATATTTTGTGTTTTCTTGTTAAAATATACAATTCGTGATAGTGTCTGGCTTGGAGTTATCATAGTCTGCACTGGCATTTTATGACTTAGCGGTTGGCTGGAGAATGACCTATTTTCTTCTTCCAGAGATTCAGAGAGCTTTTCAGCCCGATGAATGTCTCTGTGTGCTGTTTAATTAAAAGATGGGAGAAAGACATGTTTGCAGAAGTGCATTTTTCCTCTCTAGCCAGTCTTTCTGTGGTTTTCATTATTCCATGGTGAACAGTACTGCTCTCTTCCATTGTCATTTCTGTCACCTCCTCAAGAGAACCTTGAGGCTGAGAGAACTCCTGTCCTTTGTTGTTTTTCAGCTACAGGATGTTCACATTTTTCGATTCATCCACATTCTGATTTATGTGAGGTGGAGATGGTGTTTCAAGTTTCCCAGCACTGTCTGCAAAGATTCGAGAGGTGTCACCACTCGACTTGATGTCAACCCGACCTACTGCAAGTCTTTTTTTTTTGTTGGGGGGGGGGGGGGGGGGGTAGATCAGCTTTAATATTGCAGATAGATTGTAACTTCCATCAATGTAATTGTCTGCATCACTTCCAATCCCCCATTTGGGTTTTTTTCTCACAAATATATATATATATATATATACACACACTCTACCGTTCAAAAGTTTGGGGTCACTTAGAAATGTCCTTGTTTTCTAAAGAAAAGCCATTTCTGTCCTTTAAAATAACATCAAATTGATCAGAAATACAGTGTAGACATTGTAAATGGCTATTGTAGCTGGAAACGGCTGATTTTTTATGGAATATCTACATAGGCGTACAGAGGCCCATTATCAGCAACCATCAGTCCTGTGTTCCAACGGCACGTTGTGTTTGCTAATCCAAGTTTATCATTTTAAAAGGCTAATTGATCATTAGAAAACCCTTTTGTAATTAGGTTAGCACAGCTGAAAACTGTTGGCGGACACATGAATGTTTAACTTGCTTGTGGTTTCTGAAATAAGTGTAGTGGAAAACGTAACTCCTTTCTCTGTTATTGTTGGCAACTGAGCATTTACTTTAGCACTTGGCTTCACTGTCTATGACAAAACAACAGGAGGCGCAGTCCGTTTATCGATACTGTTTACATTGTCGGCAATCTTAGAATCTTGCTTTTTTTGACAGTGTTGTCATCGTAGTTACAGATGCATGCTGTGTGTGAGAAACTTCTGGCAGGGGGCTCATAGGCTGCTGCTCTTTGGACAGAACACCGGGCTGTGCTGGCCGGTGGCCAGTGGTACTCAACACAGACATCAAAGATGTCACACTCTCTGTCAGAGCCTGAGAGGCAGGAGGAACTTTGACAGCAGGTGTGGTCCTCCTCGTGGAGCAGAAGGATGTTGTTGCACTTTGGCTTTGGATTGATGGCATTCTCATAGGCAAGGGTGATTCGTCAACGTGGTCAGTGACGTGGCTTTTTGATGTGATTGTTTCATGAACTTGGTTAAAGAGAAAATTAAATCTTGCATACCACTTATTATTGATCCATTGTCGGGGTCATCAACCCCACTGTTGGGGTCATTAACCCCACTGCTTTCAATGTTCTGTTCAGAGAGACCATGGGCAGAAGCAAATGGAGCATTGGTGAGAGGAATTGCCATAACTTGCCCAACAGCATGCTCCCGCTCTTCCCCTCCCCCATCTTCAAAACAAAACTCTATGTCCTTTTTTGTCATTTCAACACCCGCCAATGTGTGACTGTTAAGAAAACTATAGGGTAAGCTGGATGATATGCTTTGGAGTTTTACAGATGAATTTTCTTGGATTTTTGTATCATTTGTCTTGCCCTCGGTGAGAAATACCAATTCTAACTGGTTTCTGAGATTCACAGTCTTCCCAGATATATTTTCTTCTTTATCTCTCAATGGTAATAATAAATTCATTGGTTCAAATCCGGCTTCAGTGAAAGAGGAAAATGGCCTCTTCATAATTAGAGATCAATGTGAGATTTGTCTCAGTGGGAGACCTCATGCTTGATGTATTGTCCATAGGCATGGGTCAAATCGGATCCATCTTTCCAAACAAAGCAGCAATTGCATCTTCAGCAGTTGAGGCGTTCGTGAAATTGCGCCTTTCATGTGTCTTATGGAACAAATCTGTCCCCGGGGATGCACTTACAGCCACAGAGATGGCTATTCTCTGTGGGCATTGTTACTGCTCCACCATGACCTTTGTCGTTTTGTTCTTTAGACACTGACTCTATTCTGCTGCTGCTGGCGGTGACGGATAGGGATAATCTTGCAGGTCTCCATTTTCAGCTTGCACTACACAGAGATAAATCTGAGTAAATCGTATTTTCGCTGTCATGACTTGGAAATCATTTACTATGAAAATGGTTAATATCAATTAACATAATGCAGAACACAAAAAGCAAATACGTACCTGTGAGATTGAAAACAAATAGCATTAAATAGAAATGACTGCTCATCCTGTTTATACCAAAACAGGTGAATATTCTTCCCAATAAAGTGTTGCTTGCAAACCCTGCTTGCTATTAATCCAACACAGGTGGGAGCTGGAATTTATGTAGATATACAGCCAGTGTGTTCACATAATGAGAGCTTTGTCCTCAAAGATTTCGGTAACTGTACTGTAACAAGCTCCAGGTCTCCTCTCTCTTCAGTCATCGTGGGGCTGATATGTTAATACTGTAGGTATCCCTTTTCCTACTGTTGCTCCATTTCTAAGATGGCATTATTAAAGAGAGAGAGTGAGACACAACCAACCAGACACGCACGCATACACACATTGCCCTTCTAATTAAACTCATGCTTGTAATCTTTACATGATTGGCAGTGATGCAGAGCTGTTAACAAGTATGCAGCATAATGATCCATTTAGAGCAGGGGGTCTTCCATGCCATAGATAGATGATATATCCTCAAGCTGTGTACCCAGTGCCAGGGCTTATACTCACACAAACAGCCCTAAACCACAGGAATATAGACTATCATCCTAATCCATTTTCCCCAAACACATCCTGTATGTTAACGCTCTTTCAAATCAATGTCAAGCTTGAGCATTTCAGCCATTTCCCCACATACACTATATATACACACAAAAGTATGTGGACAACCCTTCATATTAGTGATTCTGCTATTTCAGCAACACCTGTTGCTGACAGGTGCATAAAATCGAGCACACAGCCATATAATCTCCATAGACAAACATTGACAGTAGAATGGCCTTACTAAAGAGCTAAATTAATTTAAACGTGGCACCGTCATAGGATGCCACCTTTCCAACAAGTCAGTTCGTCAAATTTGAGTGTAAAAATCGTCTGTCCTCGGTTGCGACACTCACTACCGAGTTCCAAACTGCCTCTGGAAGCAACGTCAGCACAATAAATGTTAGTCGGGAGCTTCATGGAATGGGTTTCCATTGTCGAGCAGCTGCACACAAGCCTAAGATCACCATGCGCAATGCCAAGCGTCGGCTGGAGTGGTGTAAAGCTCGTCGCCATTGAACTCTGGAGCAGTGGAAACGCGTTCTCTGGAGTAATGAATCACGCTTCACCATCGGGCAGTCTGACGGATTAATCTGTGTTTGGCAGATGCCAGGAGAACGCTACCTTCCCCAATGCATGGTGCTAACTGTAAAGTTTGGTGGAGGAGGAATAATGGTCTGGGGCTGTTTTTCATGGTTCAGGCTCCTAAGTTCCAGTGAAGGGAAATCTTAACGCTACAGCATACAATGACATTGTAGATGATTCTGTGCTTCTGACTTTGTGGCAACAGTTTGGGGAAGGCCCTTTCCTGTTTCAGCATGACAATGCCCCCGTGAACAAAGCGAGGTCCATACAGAAATGGTTTGTCGAGATCGTGTGTGGAAGAACTTGACTGGCCTGCAGAGTGGCCTGAACTTAACCCCATCGAACAACTTTGGGATGAATTGCCAGGCCTAATCGCCCAACATCAGTGCCCGACCTCACTAATGCTTGTGGCTGAATGGAAGCAAGTCCCCACAGCAATGTTCCAACATCTAGTGGAAAGCCTTCCCAGAAGAGTGGAGGCTGTTATAGCAGCAAAGAGGGGACCAACTCCATATTAATGCCCATGATTTTGGAATGAGATGTTCAACGAGCAGGTGTCCACATACTTTTGGTCATGTAGTGTACGATTCATATACAGTCGCCTTTCAAATTATTGGTACCCTTGACAAATGATGAGCAAAAAAGACTAAAATAAATAATACAAATACTGAACTATATTGTATGCAAAAAAAAAAAAGACCAATTCTATTATTTTACACTAATACAATTGCTCAGAGAAATAGATATTTTTTTTATCAAAAGGATAGGGGTCAAAATAATTGACACCCCTGTTGTCCAAGTAGTCAAAAGTTTAGTATTTGGTCCAATATTTCTAGCAAGCAATGACTACATCAAGCTTGAGACTCTATAAACTTGTTGGATGCATTTGCAAATTATTTTGTGCACAATAGAAATGAATGGTAAATAATGTATTGTGTCATTGCTGAGTGAGAAAGTTAGAGGCACAAAGATCATACCCCCAAGACATGCTAACCTCCCGGTAATGGTGAGAGGTTAGCATCTCTTGGGCAATGTTCCCTCTAAACGCGGGCGCGCAGTATCCCGAGACTGCCTCACAGCTCTCCCAGACCGCTGCGCAGAAGAAATACAGTATCAGCCCAGGGAGAGAAGCATGAAATTGAACTTCACTCAACTTTCTAGAGTTTTCCTTGTCAGTTAAAACTATCAACGTTTCCCTTTACCGTGCCAATTGTGATCGAATCAACACATTATTAGCCACTTTCAATGCAACATACCAAAACAAAATGAACTATGCAAGACATAGTATGCAAAACTAACTATGCATGAGATTTTGTTGTAGGCACAACACATCGGAGTAGGATTCTATCACATTAACACGCAAGACTCAGCCCCATTTCTATACAGACCGGTGCGGCATAACCAATCAGAGCTGCAGTAAGCCTATATGCAAATAGACCATTGTCATTTATGGTTCTGTGCCATTTACTTTGAACTGGAATGTTTACAGCAGGTCGTGAGCAGATGTGCTTGTTTTGAGATTAAAGCGAGATGCATGCAGCCACATGTGCACATTTTGTCAAAATATTTTGCTAGTTAGTGAGTTATTAGTCCAGTTATAGATCATTTGTAGTCAGCAATAGGGGAGTGATTGCTTCATACAAGAGCACAAAATGTGTACATTTCAGGTAAAGAGCTTTTTTGTGTCTTAAAGAGGCAGTGTTGTATTTGAGGCTTGAATAATCTAAGTAGCCAATAGGCAGACGGTAGCATAATTTGTCTGATTCTCTGTAATAATGGTATGGGAATAATAATGCATAAAAAAAAAAAAAGTTTACAGAATTAGAGTTGCGGACATTATATCTTTGATTTATTCTGGGGTTGTTCTGTCCAGCATCTGATTATTGGATGTATTTATCCTTTTTCCTCTGAAAACCTACACAACCGGTCAAAAGTTTTAGAACACCTACTCATTCAAGGGTTTTTCTTTATTTGTACTATTTTCTACATTGTAGAATAATATTGAAGACATCAGAACTATGAAATAACACATATGGAATCATGTAAACTCAGCAAAAAAAATTACGTCCTATCACTGTCAACTGTGTTTATTTTCAGCAAACTTAAAATAAAATATTTGTATGAACAGAACAAGATTCAACAACTGAGACATAAACTGAACAAGTTCCACAGACATGTGACTAACAGAAATCGAATAATGTGTCCCTGAACAAAGGGGGGGGGGGGGGGGGGGTCAAAATCAAAAGTAACAGTCAGTATCTGGTGTGGCCACCAGCTGCATTATGTACTGCAGTGCATCTCCTCCTCGTGGACTGCACCAGATTTGCCAGTTCTTGCTGTGAGATGTTACCCCGCTCTTCCACCAAGGCACCTGCACGGTCCCGGATATTTCTGAGGGGAATGGCCCTAGCCCTCACCCTCCGATCCAACAGGTCCCAGACGTGCTCAATGGGATTGAGATCCAGGCTCTTCGCTGGCCATGGCAGAACACTGACATTCCTGTCTTGCAGGAAATCACGCACAGAACGAGCAGTATGGCTGGTGGCATTGTCATGCTGGAGGGTCATGTCAGGATGAGCCTGCAGGAAGGGTACCACATGAGGGAGGAGGATGTCTTCCCAGTCCTGTCTGGTCCAGCGACGGTGTGTTTGTGCCCATAGGCGACGTTGATGCCGGTGATGTCTGGTAAGCCCTCAGTCCAGCCTCTCTCAGCCTATTGCGGACAGTCTGAGCACTGATGGAGGGATTGTGCATTCCTGGTGTAACTCGGGCAGTTGTTGTTGCCATCCTGTACCTGTCCCACAGGTGTGATGTTTGGATGTACCGATCCTGTGCAGGTGTTGTTACATGTAGTCTGTCACTGCGAGGACGATCAGCTGTCCGTCCTGTCTCCCTGTAGCGCTGTCGTAGGCGTCTCACAGTACAGACATTGCAATTTATTTCCCTGGCCACATCTGCAGTCCTCATGCCTCCTTGCAGCATGCCTAAGGCACGTTCACGCAGATGAGCAGGGACCCTGGGCATCTTTCTTTTGGTGTTTTTAAGAGTCAGTAGAAAGGTCTCTTTAGTGTCCTAAGTTTTCATAACTGTGACCTTAATTGCCTACCGTCTGTAAGCTGTTAGTGTCTTAAAGACCGTTCCACAGGTGCATGTTCATTAATTGTTTATGGTTCATTGAACAAGCATGGGAAACAGGGTTTAAACCCTTTACAATGAAGATCTATGAAGTTATTTGGATTTTTACAAATTATCTTTGAAAGACAGGGTCCTGAAAAAGGGACGTTTCATTTTTGGTTGAGTTTAGTAACCAAAAAAGTGTTAAACAAATCAAAATATATTTTATATTTGAGATTCTTCAAATAGCCACCCTTTGCCTTGATGACAGCTTTGCACACTCTTGCCAGCTTTGCACACCCGGATTGTACAATATTTGCACATTATTCTTGAAAAAATTCTTCATGCTCTGTCAAGTTGGTTGTTGATCATTGCTAGACAGCCATTTTCAAGTCTTGCCATAGATTTTCAAGCCGATTTAAGTAAAAAAAAATGTACGCTTTGTATTCAGTACATAAAGTTAATTTCTTTGCAATTCTTTTTGCAGTTTTAGTTTAGTGCCTTATTGCAAACAGGATGCATGTTTTGGAATATTTTTATTCTGTACAGGCTTCCTTCTTTTCACTCTGTCATTTAGGTTAGTATTGTAGAGTAACTACAATGTTGTTGATCCATCCTCACTTTTCTCCTATCACAGTCATTGAACTCTGTAACTGTTTTAAAGGCACCATTGGCCTCATGGTGAAATTCCTGAGCGGTTTCCTTTCTCTGGCAACTGAGTTAGGAAGGACGCCTGTATCTTTGTAGTGACTGGGTGTATTGATACACCATCCAAAGTGTAATTGATAACTTCACCATGCTCAAAGAGATATTCAATGTCTGCTTTTTTTTTTACCCATCTACCAATAGGTGCCCTTCGGGGCGGCAGGTAGCTTAGTGGTTAAGAGTGTTGTACCAGTAACCGAAAGGTCGCTGGTTCTAATCCCCAAGCCGACTAGGTGAAAAATCTGTCGATGTGCCCTTGAGCACTTAACCCTAGTCGCTCTGGATAAGAGCGTCTGCTAAATGACCTATTTATTATTTGCGAGGCATTGGAAAACCTCCCTGGTCTTTTGGTTGAATCTGTGTTTGAAGTTCACCGCTCGACTGAGGGACCTTACTGATAATTGTATGTGTGGGGTACAGAGAGGAGGTAGTCATTAAAAAGTAATGTTAAACACTATTATTGCATACAGTGTGAGTCCGTGCAACTTATTATGTGACTTGTTAAGCACATTTCTGCTCCTGAACTTATTTAAGCTTGCCTTAACAAATACTTATTGACTCAAGACATTTCAGCTTTGCATTTTTAATGAATGTTGTAAAAATGTCTAAAAACATCATTAATTCCACTTTGACATTATGAAGTATTGTGTGTAGGCCAGTGACACAAAATCTCAATTTAATCAAATTTAGAAAAAGTCAAGGGGTGTGAATACTTTCTGAATTCACTGTAGTTATTCAGCCCTTTGGCAAGATAATGTATTTATCTGTGTTAAGTTCTGTTGTTTAAATTGTGTATAAAAGAGTTTTGTATAAAATGTTATCCTGAATAACTTGCATTTATTACAAATAACTTTTAAGGGATACTTACTCGCTTATTTCCACTCAGTATCTGCTATGGCAAACGAGAACAGAACAGCATAAAGAATGAGCCAGAGGTGGACATTACCTGTACGAAGAGTATTAGGGCAAAGTGAAGAGTACACGGATAGTACTTTAAAAACTTGAAATGCTTTGAGAATAAAGTCAATATAAAACTTTGTGAATAAAGTAGCAATATTTCGAGAATAAACCCAACATTTTATTTAGTAGGGGATTTGTTTAACTGCATGTCTTACTGGCTCCCTGTTGCTGTGTGCGCCACTGTTGAAATGCCTGAATTAAATGACCTGGTGAAACTATACCTTAGAATTGGCTTTAGTAACAATCAAATCCTTGCTATTTTAGCACATAATAACCATATTATAGTAAGTATTAGGACCTGCAAGAGGTTGTGTAACAGATTGGGTTCTTTCAGAAGGAGGAACAACACAGACTTGGATTAGGTATTTCATCCAAGTCCGTGTGGGTACATACATAGGTAGAGAAGGGTGGGCTGTGTGTGTATGCAGGTGTGTGTGTGTGTGTGTGGGGGGGGGTCGTCTACACGTTCAAACAGGCGTCACTGTGCTGCGCTGCGCAGCCCTTCGAATTCGCTACAATGTTATTCTTAATCCCATACGTATGCCAACACCTTGCATATCTTAGAGAGCAACAGTTAGGCCAGTAGCCTATATGTCGAAACGAAGGTTAATTTACAAATTTGTGCGTAATGGCATGGTGTTTTATGTACACTTCCAATGAAGTAGCCTCATAGGCCTAGGCTTCTCCGCAGAAGCGACAGTTACTGGGATGGTAAAAACAGCTTGATTGCCATAGCAACATCAGGGAAACTGGGCAGAAGGGAATGGTGCTTCAAATACAGCAGTTATGCAACATCTTTAATTGAGCCTCTCATAATTGCCGGCCTCAACGCATTACAGAAAGAGATTAACTGTATAGGATGCTCTGGGGACAAGTCGTCTGGATACTTGACAGCCAATAAATTGGCAGATGCAAACAGATGATCATCTTTAGCTAACTCTTCTTGAGGGCTTGAACAAAAAAAGCAGTTTGCGATTTCGTTCATTCTGTGAACTGGCATTTGAGTTGTGTGATTACAATATCAACAGTCCATTATCTCTGGTGTATCTTGGCATGCATCATTCAAGACTTAAGTTTAAAATGTGTGCAGCGCAATAGACATATAATGCACAATGTCGCAGTAAAGACTGTCTTGGATGGCAATACTCAGTATAGAAAACAGTCGGGCCCGCAACCTGGACCTACAGGTCGTGGTGAAAACATTTGCACACAAAAATGCAAGGCGACGCAGTTGCATTCTGTAGGTCCTATAGGCCTCTACACAGAAAAAAAATAGAGAGACCAGCACAGACACAGAAAGAGAAAACGAAACAGACACAGAGAAAAGCAGCAAGGATGACTTCAGGAGACCAGGGGAGTCTCTCAAGTTGGATTTAATTTACCTTGAATATTGCAGCCCATTTGTGTAAGCTATTAGCCAGACAAAACCTGTTGAGTTCAACAATAAATAGTGGTTTAATTTATCCTCAAGCCGGCTACTCATTGTTAGGCTATTTGATGTGTAATGTTAATAAAGGTTTATAAATAGCAGCCAATTAGGTGCTACATACAGTATATAGCCTAGCTGTAGATAGTAAGATAAACTGCATAATGAAACAATCCCTAGTAAGCTAGTGTTTTAAGGGTGAACTGACTGTATAATTTGGCATTAATAGACTGGTTTTACGCACAACAACTTTCTATCCTAGCTGGGAGAGAGCGTGAGGATGGCTCATGTCATACAGGGTCAGGTAGGCTATACAGGACAGTTGAAATTCAAAAAAATCTATTGGTAGCTGATTAGTATGCTGTTGCATCAAACATTTATTTTATAACTGGCAATGTTTGAATTTCCAACTTTAATTACAAGTAATGACATTATTGTTGCCAGGCAGCGCTCTAAATGGCAGCATTGCGACACTGTGTATAGCTTTGTGAAATGTTAGGCTTAACAAGAGAAAATGATGACCAAATAGGCCTCCCAATTAACATTTATCCATTAGCTAAAGCAAAGCTATAGGCTACATGCCCTGGCACCACAGAAAGCCGCTCATCGATTTTTATAGGCAGCCGCATAGACGTCGCAATTTCAGCACCATGGATTAATAAAGGAAATCTGAGGAAAATCTTACCGAAATTCTATCAACACATCTACTGTGCTACACACGCATCGGGGAATCTGGATCATTGCTACTCTCCCTTCCGGGACAACTACAAGGCCCTCCCCTGCCCTCCCTTCGGCAAATCAGATCACACCTCCTTTCTGCTCTTCCCCAACTATAGTTAGAAACTTAAGCAGGAAACACCAATGGTAAGGATTGTTCAACGTTGGTCTGACCAATCGGAATATATGCTTCAAGATTGTTTTGATTACACGGACTGGGAAATGTTCCGGGTCGCCTCTGAGAATAGTATCGACATACACACGGACTCTGTGACTGGGTTCGATTAGAACTTATCCAAACCAAAATCCGTGGAGAGAAGGCAACATTCGTGCAAAACTGAAAGTGCAAACCACCGCATTTAACCACGGCAAGGCGACTAAGAACATGGACGTGTACAAACAGACCAGCTATGACCTCCGTAAGGCAATCAAAGAGGCAAAACTACAGTACAGGGACAAAGTGGAGCGGCAATTCAATGGCTCAGACACGAGACATTTGAAGCTGGGAAGGACTCCAGAATAGGGCTGACCCCATTTAGTCGACTGGTCGATTGTTTGGTCAATAGGCTGTTGGTCAACAGATAATGTTTTAGTCGAGCAGTTGCAAAAAAATATAAATATTTATGGCACGTCTTGATTGACGCCTGTCTCAGTGGACTAATCCATTGCGGAGGCCGTGGGAATGGCACACCAGTATCACCAGTAGTACATTTACCGTTAATTCCCAAAATGTCTAATATACAATGTTTGTTTGGTTACCGTAATTTCTGTTAATGCATTCAATATATTATTATTACAGCCTTTTACATTTCTCATTGTCGGAGCGGACACGTTGTTTGCACAACCTAGGCTACACTTGTGAGAAACAAGTTTTGGTTTATTTCATTCCATTTACAAGTTGTCACTCTTCATTGTGTTTTGTTTGGAGTGCTCCTGTCAATGTTGAGTAAGGACGCGCACCTGATTACGCATAGAAGTAGGCCTAGGCTACCTGGCCTGCGTGCAAATGTAGGCTTATAAATGTGCCCATTTGGGGATCTGATGGTATTTCTGATTGTCTTAACTCACCACCACTAATGAGCTGTGGAGCATCTCAAAGTAATTTTTATTTACCTCAAACAGCAAGTAAACATCCATTGAGAATTACAATAGTTCCTCAATGTAGCCTATTTGAAAAATCTTTCAATGATAACCACTATGTTAAAAGGGAAAAAAATGTCATGCTCTGATCCGGTAATAACTGGCACGCAGATCGTTCTAAATTGTAAGATAAATTGGCACTCCAAATGGAAAGGTTTGCCAACCCCTGGTGTAGCCTATTATCGGCAACTTAACGGCAGAATCTTCTAAGGCCAGCAGCAGCGGGAGGTGGTGGTTCGGGAATAGTATTTTTTTCTTCTGGTTAGGCTATCTTGATCTTTGGCTCCCTCGAGTCATTTGTGTGTCTTAATTATTTAATCACAGTGTGCTTAAAGCATCAGACAAACTCAGTAGCCTACATATAGTTGATTTTATTAAAACACATAGGGTGTGTCTATATATGAAAAAAATACACATTTTAAAATTTCAGAAGAACAGACGACTCTTGGTCGACCAAGATTTTTTTTAGTCGGGGAGAGCCCTACTGCAGACAATCACAGATTATAAAGGGAAAGCCAGCCACGTCGCGGACACTGACGCCTCGCTCCCAGACAAGCGAAACACCTTCTTTGCCCGCTTAGAGGAAAATGTCGAACCGCAGAGGCTGGCCCCCACCACCCACGTGAACTGTGTGCTTTCATTCTCCGTGGCCGACGTAAGTCATTTAAGCGTGTTAACCCTCTCAAGGCTGCCGGCCCAGATGGCATCCCAACCCGTGTCCTCTGAGTATGTGCAGACCAGCTGGCTGGAGTGTTCACGGACATATTCAACCTCTCCATATCCCAGTCTGTTGTCCCCACTTGCTTCAGGATGTCCACCCTTGTTCCTGTACCCAAGAAAGCAAAAGGTAACTGAACTAACTGACTATCGCCCCATAGCACTTACTTCTGTCATCGTGAAGTCCTTTGAGAGGCTAGTTAAGGATCATATCACCTCCACTTTACCCGGCATCCTAGACCAACTTCAATTCGCATACCGCCCCAACAGACCCACGGATGACGCAATCGCCATTCCACTGCACACTGACCTATCCCACCTGGACAAGAAAAATACCTATGTAAGAATGCTGTTCATCGACTACAGCTCAGCATTCAACACCATAAGTGCCCTCCAAAGCGCATCAGTAAGCTCAGGACATTGGGTCTGAATCCTGCCCTGTGCAACTGGGTCCTAGACTTCCTTACGGGCCAACCCCAGGTGGTGAAGGTAGGCAACAGCACCTCCGCCACGCTGATCCTCAACACGGGGGCCCCACAGCGGTACGTGCTCAGCCCCCTCCTGTACTCCCTGTTCACCCATGACTGCGTGGCCATGCATGTCTCCAACTAAATCATAAAGTTGGCTGACGACACAAAAGTTGTAGGCCTGATTACCAACAATGACTAGACAGCCTACAGGGAGGAGGTGAGAGCCCTGGCGGAGTGATGCCAGGAAAATAACCTCTCCCTCAACAAAACGAAGGAGCTGATCGTGGACTACAGGAGACAGCAGAGAGAGCACACCCCCAGTGGAGAGGGTAAAAACCTTCAAGTTCCTCGGCGTTCACATCACTGAGGATCTGAAATGGTCCCTCCACACCGACAGCATGGTGAAGAAGGCGCAATAGCGCCTCTTCAACCTCAGGAGGCTGAAGAAATTCAGCTGGGCTCCTAAGACCCTCACAAACTTCTAGATCCATTATAGAGAGCATTCTGTCGGGCTGTATCACCGCCTGGTACGGCAACTGCACCGCCCTCAACCGCAATGCTCTTCAGAGGGTGCTACGGTCAGCCCAATGCATCACCGGCGGCACACTGCCTGACCTTCAAGAGATCTACAGCTCCCGGTGTCACAGGAAGGCCAAGAAGATCATCAGACCTCAGCCACCCGAGACACGGCCTGTTCACCCCGCTACCATCTAGAAGGCGGAGACAGTACAGGTGCATCAAATCTGGGAAAGAGAGACACTGATAAACAGCTTCTATCTCCAAGCCATCAGACTGTTCAACAGTCACCACTAGCTGGCCTCCCCCCAATACCCTGCCCTGAACCTTAGAGACAGCTGCCCTATGTACATAGAGTCATTGAACACTGGTCACTTTAATATTTACATACTGTTTTACCAACCTCATATGTACACGGAGTCAGAGTGTAAAATAAATTAGGAACACCTTCCTAATATTGAGTTGCACCCCCTTCTGCCCTCAGAACAGCCTCAATTTGTCGGGGCATGGACTCTACAAGCTGTCAAAAGAGTTCCACAGGGATGCTGGCTCATGTTGACTCCAATGCTTCCCACAGTTGTGTCAAGTTGGCTGGATGTCCTTGGGTGGTGGACCATTCTTGATACACACAGGAAACTGTTGAGCGTGAAAAACCCCGCAGCGTTACAGTTCTTGACACACTTAAACTGGTGTGCCTGGCACCTATTACCATACCCCGTTGAAAGGCACTTAAATGTTTTGTCTTGCCCATGTTTTTTTAGAAACTTTTACAAAATAATAAAAAATGCAAAGAAATTGTTTCAAGTATTCAACCTCTTTGTTATGGCAAGCCTAAATAAATTCAGGAGTAAAACATGTGCATACAAACTCACATAATAAGTTGCATGGACTCACTTTGTGATCAATAATAGATTTAACATGATTTTTTTATGACTACCTCATCTCTCTACCCCACACATACAATTATCTGTAAGGTCCCTCAGTCGAGCAGTGCATTTCAAACATGGATTCAACCACAAAGACCAGGGAGTTTTTCCAATGCCTTGCAATGAAGGGCACCTATTGGTAGACATTGAATATATCCCCTTGAGCAAGTTAATAATTACACTTTGGATGGTGTATAAACACACCCAGTCACTACAAAGATACAGACATCCTTCCTAACTCAGTTGCCGGAGAGGAAGGAAACCACTCAGGGATTTTACCATGAGACCAATGGTGACTTTAAAAACAGTTTTAATGGCTGTGATAGGAGAAAACTGTGGATGGATCAACAACATTGTAGTTACTCCACAATACTAACCTAAATGAAAGAGTGAAAAGAAGGAAGTCTGTACAGAATAAAAATAAAACAGCATGCTTCCTGTTTGCAATAAGGCACTAAAGTAAAACTGCACAGAATGTGGCTAAGAAATTAACTTTATGTCCTGAATACAAAGCGTTATGTTTGGGGCAAATCCAACAACACATCACTGAGTGCCACTCTTCATATTTTCAAGCATGGTGGTGGCTGAATCATGTTATGGGTATGCTTGTCATCGACAAGGACTAGGGAGTTTTTTAGGATGAAAAGAAACGGAATAGAGATAAGCACAGGCAAAATCCTAGAGGAAAACCTGGTTCAGTCTTTTTTCCCAACAGACAGTGGGAGACAAATTCACCTTTCAGCAGGACAATAACCTAAAAACACAAGGCCAAATATACACTGGAGTTGTTTACCAAGACGACATTGAATGTTCCTGACTGGCCTAGTTACAGTTTGACTTAAATCAGCTTGAAAATCTATGGCAAGACTTGAAATTGTCTGTCTAGCAATGATCAACAACCAACTTGACAGAGCTTGCAGAATTTAACAAAGAATAATGGGCAAATATTGCACAATCCAGGTGTGCAAACCTCTTAGAGACTTACCCAAAAAAACACACAGCTGTAATCGCCACCAAAGGTGCTTCTACAACAAAGGATTGACTCAGGAGTGTGAATACTTATGTAAATTAGATATTTCTGTATTTCATTTTCAATACAACGCAAACATTTCTAAAAACACGTTTTCACTGTCATTACGGGGTAACTGTGTGTAAATGAGTGAGAAATTAATTCAGGCTGTAACACAACTTCAGCCGTGTAATTTTACATACAGTGCCTTCGGAAAGTATTCAGACCCCTTGACTTTTTCCACATATTGTTACGTTACAGCCTTATTCTAAAAATTGTTTAAATAGTAATTTTTCCTCATCAATCTATACACAATATTCCATAATGACAAAGCAAAACAGGTTTTTAGAAATGTTTGCAAATATATGAAAAAAAAGAAGGAAATATCACATTTACATAAGTATTCAGACCCTTTATTCAGTACTTGTTGAAGCACCTTTAGCTGTAATTACAGCCTAGCGTCTTCTTGGATATGACGCTACAAGCATGGCACACCTGTATTTGGGGAGATTCTCCCATACTACTCCGCAGATCCTCTCAAGCTCTGTCAGGTTGGATGGGGAGTGTCGCTGCACAGCTATTTTCAGGTCTCTCCAGAGATGGTCTATCGGGTTCAAATCCGGACTCTGGCTGGGCCACTCAAGGATATTCAGAGACTTGTCCCGAAGCCACTCCTGCGTTGTCTTGGCTGTGTGCTTAGGGTTGTTGTCCGGTTGGAAGGTGAACCTTCGCCCCAGTCTGAGGTCCTGAGCGCTCGGGGGAAGGTTTTCATCAAGGATCTCTCTGTACTTTGCTCCGTTCATCTTTCCCTCGATCCTGACTAGTCTCCCAGTCCCTGCCGCTGAAAAACAACCCCACAGCATGATGATGCCACCACCATGATTCACCGTAGGGATGGTGCCAGGTTTCCACCAGATGTGACGCTTGGCATTCAGGCCAAAGAGTTCAATCTTGGTTTCATCAGACCAGAGAATCTCGTTTCTCATGGTCTGAGAGTCTTTAGGTGCCTTTTGGCAAACTCCAAGCGGGCTGTCATGTGCCTTTTACTGAGGAGTGGCTTCCGGCTGGCCACTTTACCACAAAGGCCTGATTGGTGGAGTGCTGCAGAGATGGTTGTCCTTCTGGAAGGTTCTCTCATCTCCACAGAGGAACTCTGGAGCTCTGTCAGAGTGACCATCGGGTCCTTGGTCACCTCCCTGAACAGGGCCCGTCTCCCCCGATTGGTCAGTTTGGCCAGGCTGCCAGCTCTAGGAAGAGTCTTGGTGGTTCCAAACTTCTTCCGTTTAAGAATGATAGAGGCCACTGTTTTCTTGGGGAACTTCAATGCTGCAGAATATTTTGGGTACCCTTCCCCATATCTGTGCCTCGACAAAATCCTGTCTCGGAGGTCTACGGACAATTCCTTCAACCCAAATTGAATTTACCTCAGGTGGAATCCATTCAAGGTGTAGAAACATCTCAAGGATGATCAATGGAAACAGGATGCACCTGAGCTCAAATTCAAGTCTCATTGCAAAGGGTCTGAACACTTTTGTAAATAAGGTATTTCTGTTTTTAATTTTTAATAAATGCTTTGTGATTATGGGGTATTATGTGTAGATTGCTGAGGAAAAAATTTATGTAATACATTTTAGAATAAGGCTGTAACGTAACAAAATGTGGAAAAAGGGGGAGGGGCTGAATACTTTCCAAATGCACTGTATATACAGTTGAAGTCGGAAGTCTACATACACCTTAGCCAAATACATTTAAACTCAGTTTTTCACAATTCCTGACATTTAATCCTAGTAAAAATTCCCTGTCTTAGGTCAGTTAGGATCACCACTTTATTTTAAGAATGTGAAATGTCAGAATAATAGTAGAGAGAATGATTTATTTCAGCTTTTATTTCTTTCATCACATTCCCAGTGGGTCAGAAGTTTACATACACTCAATTAGTATTTGGTAGCATTGCCTTTAAATTGTTTAACTTGGGTCAAACGTTTCGGGTAGCCTTCGACAAGCTTCCCACAATAAGTTGGGTGAATTTTGGCCCATTCCTCCTGACAGAGCTGGTGTAACTGAGTCAGGTTTGTAGGCCTCCTTGCTCGCACACGCATTTTAAGTTCTGCCCACAACTTTTCTATAGGATTGAGGTCAGGGCTTTGTGATGGCCACTCCAATACCTTGACTTTGTTGTCCTTACGCCATTTTGCCACAACTGTGGAAGTATGCTTGGGGTCATTGTCAATTTGGAAGACCCATTTGCGACCAAGCTTTTAACTTCCTGACTGATGTCTTGAGATGTTGCTTCAATATATCCACATAATTTTCCTTCCTCATGATGCCATCTATTTTGTGAAGTGCACCAGCCCCTCCTGCAGCAAAGCACCCCCACAGCATGAGGCTGCCACCCCTGTGATTCACGGTTGGGATGGTGTTCTTCAGCTTGCAAGCTGCCCCCTTTTTCCTCCAAACATAACGATGGTCATTATGGCCAAACAGTTCTATTTTTGTTTCATCAGACCAGAGGACATTTCTCCAAAAAGTAAGATCTTTGTCCCCATGTGCAGTTGCAAACCGTAGTCTGGCTTTTTTATGGCAGTTTTGGAGCAGTGGCTTCTTCCTTGCTGAGCGGCCTTTCAGGTTATGTCGATATAGGACTTGTTTTACTGTGGATATAGATACTTTTGTACCTGTTTCCTCCAGCATCTTCACAAGGTCCTTTGCTGTTGTTCTGGGATTGATTTGCACTTTTCGCACCAAAGTTTGTTCATCTCTAGGAGACAGAACGCGTCTCCTTCCTGAGCCGTATGATGGCTGCGTGGTTCCATGGTGTTTATACTTGCGTACTATTGTTTGTACAGATGAACGTGGTACCTTCAGGCGTTTGGAAATTGCTCCCAAGGATGAACCAGACTTGTGGAGGTCTAAAAAAAAAATTCTGAGGTCTTGGCTGATTTATTTTTATTTTCCCATGATGTCAAGCAAAGAGGCACTGAGTTTGAAGGTAGGCCTTGAAATACATCCACAGGTACACCTCCAATTGACTCAAATGATGTCAATTAGCCTATCAGAAGCTTCTAAAGCCATGACATCATTTTCTGGAATTTTCCAAACTGTTTAAAGGCACAGTCAACTTAGTGTATGTAAACTTCTGACCCACTGGAATTGTGATACAGTGAATTATAAGTGAAATAATCTGTCTGTAAACAATTGTTGGAAAAATGACTTGTGTCATGCACAAAGTAGATGTCCTAACCGACTTGCCAAAACTATAGTTTGATAACAAGAAATTTGTGGAGTGGTTGAAAAATGAGTTTTAATGACTCCAACCTAAGTGTATGTAAACTTCCGACTTCAACTGTATATATATTTATATTCCGGACTCTGACATTGCTCGTTCTGATATTTCTTAATTTCTTTATTTTTCACTTTTTGGATTATGTGTGTATTATTTTGTATTGCTAGGTATTACTGCAATCAGAGAAACAGCGTTATGCCAGTGTAAGGGCTGAGAGGTTGAGGAGGGTGTGTGAGTGCGTGTGCCTGCATACGTGTATCTTACTTTTATCACATTTCAATGACTCCTCCTGAGCCGTTTGACTGATAGCCTTTCACACTGTGAGGGTCTTCATCAAATATTTAGTGGTGGTCATCCCTGATCCCTGCATGGCAAGATAAAAATATTTCTCTCACATCATATACAGTATACTTTATATCAGTCCATACAACACATTATTATTATTTTATCAAGAAGCTGTGGGTTGCCGTAGACAGGGAAGAAGGCCTTGTGAATCGGGCAGTGATCATCCAAAAGAAAGAAAGATAAAGAAAAAGAAAGACAATAAATGATGCTTGGCATTACTTTCAGTAGCCTCTGCATTGTCCCCACGACTCCTCTCTGCACGGTGTCTTCAGTAGCAGCGGGGGACCGTGGGAGCACTGTACTCAGCAAACCTGTGGCTCTCTGAGGCCAAGAGAAATAACAATATGCAGTCAGTGGGAAAATAAACAAAGTGAGTGGGGAAAGAAACAGAGCAGTCATCTGCTAAATGGCATATTATTATTATTATTATTATTATTATTATTATCAACACCCGCTGTTGATATTCTGTCACATTTAATGACCCAGAGAGTGAGATCCTTATTGTCACACTGAATTTCAGAGAGAGAGAGAGAGCATCTCGTGAATGTATGTCGAGAGAAGTTTTGAATAGTTTTTAGCCCCTTGAGAGAGACTGCTCAGACCAAAATGTGGTGTTCTTTTACGTGTTCTAATCATAACTTTTCAATGCCTCAGAAAACATGCTGACGACGAAGCAGGAATTGGGTATATCTCTAAAACTAGTAGCTACACATAAAAAAGGTATTGTTTCGTTTTGTTTCTCTCCAAATACCCATCTCTTCCATCTTAGTTTGCATATGAAAAATGCTTGCGATATGGATAGAGCATGGTAGGCCAGAAGGACAATAGAGAAGTGTCAGTGAGAGATGCAGTGGTATTGGTCTCATCAGTAGAACTGCGTCGGGGCCCTGTGGTGCTAGGTGGTGAGATTCATACCACTCACTGTGATGATGCCCCCGTCGGGATCACTCAGGAAGCCCAAGCATACGCCACTGATGGAAACAGCATGCTCCTGCAAGATAAGCGAGAAAGGTTACTCAAATTTTCACTCTACATTTCACTTTTTCATAGGGGTGCTTATGATTATACCAAAGGGGCTGAAACAAAAGCTCTCAGTGCTCTCTTTGTTCTTGTTCTTCCACTCACCTCCCTCCCTCACTCTTCCCATCGAATTGATGTGTTACCCTTATATGTGGGCCAAGGACTAGTTAATCACAGCCCAACTCCAAATGGCACCCCTGGTCAAAAGCAGTGCACTATTTAGGAAATATGGTGCTATTTGGGAAACGCACAGCCTAACAGCCTATCGTACCTGGATGGCTGTGGAGGAATTACCGGAGAGGTTGATCATCAGTCCCAGGAGGGGATAAAGGATCTCTCTGTCTTCACAGTGAGTTTACCACTCCTGTAATAGAGAACCACAATAGAGAAGATATGCTACAAATCACTTGCCTATGCTGTATGTGATGTAGCCAACTCTGTACAATAAGCTCCTACATGACAAGGAACAATGGGCTACACAGTGTATATAGTATGGGACACGGCCAATAAATCACAGGAGGCTACAAACACAAATCAGTATTATATAATTTTGCATGAGTCATGACATGCGGTACCATATACGTCCCGTATTATCGGCATACGATCCCCAGTTATTGGCCACCTTACTATTTTGTTCAATTACAAGTTTAATTTAGTTCAAAAAAGAGACACCAACCACGTACCCGAAGTGTTTACTAGATAGTTGACTAGTTGGCTAGCCTTCCGGTAAAAAAAACGTAACTTACAAAAATTGCAATGAAAATCGGTGGTCAGCTAGCTAGAACGGTGTCTTTAGTCACAAAACTTTCCGTTATTTTCCAGTCCATTTAAATGTTGACCTCGAGGTGACTTAGTCCACCAACCGCTAGAGAGTGTCCGAAGTTAGGGGAAAATTAGCAACATTCTTATGAAGTCCAAGATTAACTCCTTTCTCTCAGCTGTGGAGGGGGTATTTGCCAGACAGGCCTGGGTCTGTGTTCTTGTTTGGACTGAAAAAAATGTAGAAAATAAAGAACAATGGTTACATTTTGTAAATTAAGATTACTCAGGTTGAGCGCAATAGCAGGCCTATAGTGGATCGCAAGCTTTGAAGCTAAGCACACTCTCTCCTGAAGCGACACATACACAGACACACACAGTTCATAAACCTGACAGCAGTATGTCTCACACACAACGACATTTTCAAACAATGATAGTTAACAAAAAATAGTGGGAAAAAAGTCACAAAAAATATGTCTGTGACTTGCTGCTTTTGTAATTCCTAACTTGTCACTTGTTGTGATAGCTCCATCACGTCACTTTGGCTAACTTGTTAACGTTAGCTAGCTAACATTACCTCAACTAAGTTAGCTAAATGACGTGATGGAGCTGGAGTGACAACATGGGAAGCTTGCCAGTACAGTCCTCGTACAGTTCAGCTGGAAACTCCCTGGCCTGTTCCTGGCTGTTATTCTGGTCGCCAAGTGTTTACTCCTCAGCTCCTCTGCTGTAAATCTGGGCATTTTTTTTGTTAGATACTTCTCTCCTCGGACATCTGTCATTACTTCACGGCGCTGTCTGCACCCTGCACCTCTCACTCACACAGGGGAAGGGCTACAATGGGTAGAGTGGGCTAGGCCTCTGGCTTTTTCTTCTTCTGTGGGTTTTATGGTGGACTACATCCAAAAGTTGCATTGCCGCCACCAACTGGACGGTCTGAAACCACAAACTATATAAAATAAAAAATTAAACCATACTTCATAGTGATACTAACTTACTCCACCGTAATAAAAATAGTACATTGCCAAAACAAACAAAACTATTTTAGTTCTCTATATCTACCTTCTCAGGCTATAGGACCTGATAGACTGGTACGGCTTTTGACAATATTCCATGTAACTCTTTTGCTGAGAAATCTTTCAGCCCCAGGAACCGTTCCGCTGCAACCACAATGATTTCTATCTTCCTAGATCTTTTCTCCACCTTGGCAGTGCCATTAATCACCATTGCTATAAAGGCCACAAAGTCCACCTTTTTAACCTTTAAAATGTCAGGATCATCTTGGTGAAAGGCAACCCCTGCAGCTTGCATTGAAGGCCTATCCACCACCATGGACTCTTCAGGAGCACCATTCAAACTCTCAACCCTTTTAACCACTGCTGCATAGGAAATGCTCTGTACAACCCTAACTTTGGCCAATTCATTTTATTTCACCCTTGTTGGGCATTCAAAAGACGTGGCTTCATGGTTCCCACCACAATTGCAACATTTTACTTTTTCATCACTTTTATAACACATTAAATGATATTTTCCACAACTTGGACATCTCGGTTTCTCCCTTCTGCAAACCCTTGACACATGACCAAAAGCTTTACAGTGATCACACTGCATTGGTCTTGGGATAAATGCTCTGACTTTATAGTTTATATACCCCAACTGCACTTGACTAGGGAGAGACTCCATATCAAAAAACAAAAGAACAGATAAACTCGTCACTTTTTCATCATTCAATTTTTTTTAGATTTGCTATCAGCTGGCAGCTTATTCTTAGCTTTAGAATCCTATTCATTAGATTTGAAATTCATCGGATTTTCATCGGAATTGTAGCGGGTGATTTGGACGGAGTCAGGCGCAGGAGGTGTAAATCACAGAATAATAGTTTATTCGGCCAATACATCGGATCGCAGCAATGCGTAAAACAACTACAGTGCGACTTAACGGGGCACTGGGAAAAACAAAACACACGGGTGAATATCCCGGCGATAAAGTACATAATGCTCCACCGAGCTATCGACACCTCCACATGGAAACAATCACACACAGACATGGGGTGCAGAGGGAATACTTATACAGGGACTGATGAGGAGATATGAACCATGTGTGTGTAAAAAGCAAGACAAAACAAATGGAATGATGAGAAGAGGAGCGGCAGTGGTTAGAAATAAATAAATAAATAAATTCATTAAAAATCCTACAGTGTGATTTTCTGGATTTTTTTTTCTCATTTTGTCTGTCATAGTTGACGTGTACCTATGATGAAAATTACAGGCCTCTCATCTTTTTAAGTGGGAGAACTTGCACAATTGGTGGCTGACTAAATACTTTTTTCCCCACTGTATAATAATAATTATGTCCCTCCCAACTTCTAAAACCAAAGTTGCGCCACTGAGAATTTGTATGGATTTTTTCCTTTGAAGTGATAGCATTGTGATAGCATTGTTCTCCAAACACTGTCGAAGGCTGCCGCCGAAACATATCCATTTGTTCTGACATCTGCTCCTAAAAAAATACATTAAAACATAAAGAATATTTCAGTGAGTGCGGGTTTTTCCCTCCAAATAATAACATCCACCATTTTGTTACGAAAAGCTATTTATTGCATTAGCTACAGTGTACATATTTGTTTTCTGTGGCAAAGTTCTCCAAAATAGCTAACGCTGTGGTTTCCAGCTGGCTCTGTGTGGATATGCACACCATCAAGTTTCCCACCAACCTGCAGAGTGGTGTGAGAAAGACGAACATTTTCATTAGCACTTTTCTTTAAGCCAAGACAATTATCCAACTTGCTATGTCATTGTTTTAATGATTACATATGATGGATGACACAATATTCTGAATAGCAGGCACCGGTAAGTGCAAATGCAGCAAGAGAGCTGATGTGAGACTAAATACCTTCAGCAACAGGGACAGTTCCAGTGACAGTTGTAGCAAAGATTGACTGTAATCATATGTTGCATGCAGTTTGAATCGATTTGAATGCTATTTGTCAGGGGATGATAGTAGGCCTACCTTAAATGCAATAGCAACAATATAATTGCACTTGCCTCCTTAATTGAGAGATTTTCTACATCAAATGCATTTCCCCTATTTTGACATTGGCACAACAGGTTTTGGATAGCTGTATAATTGAATGGATAGCTGTATCATATTTTATCTTGGTAACAAGTTTTCATGAATTTTGGTGTGGTAAAAGGGGCAGTCTGGGATTCAAACAACAAAGAAGTGGTCACCCCAAATGGTAGTTTTAATCATGTTTTGAAGCTACAAAGTGTGAGTTTACAATTACATTGTTTACAAACAATGGAGTAAAACAAGCTTATATTTTGTGGGTTCTGCAAAACATGAGGTATGTATAAATTATATTCTTCAAGAATCAATGTCTATATCATTCATAAAAAATGGATGTACCAATCCCAGATTGCCCCTTAAGCACATATTGCTTGTGTAACTACAGAACAAGTGGGCACTTAATAAGGAGTTGGCAAAAACAGATGACAGGCAGAATAACGACAAAACAATGGGATACTGGAAGTCATTTGGCATTTGATGAATTTTTTTCTCACCATTTCTCTTGACAAAAAAATCTATGTGCAAAAAAGACGAGAAAATATCACTCTAATGTCTGTCTACAAACCATTTCCATCGCAAATCACCCTCCACAATTTCAGTATGGACTTGCATAGCTCCTCTGCGCATGGCGCTGTCGATTTCTGCAACAAGCAACTGAAAATAAAGAAACCCAATTGCATATTTTTCTCATTACTTTGTGCTGAAAACTTGAACCACTTTCCTGACAATCTGTGCTGGTCTGAAATATGACCACAAGTCCACAATGCTACACAAGAACAATTGTGGTCGACTTTAGGTTAATAATAACCTATCTAATTTGACATGAGGGAGTCGTGATTAGTGTCTCACCCCACATAACACCTACTATATATAGTACATTGCGTGGGGCACAGCACATTACAGGTTCATCCAAATCTCTAAAGGAGCTCATTCTATTGTGGCTATATTTAACTAGCAACTAACAGAAAGAGAGTGACTTTGAAAGACAGCATCTCTTTGGTTTGAAAAACTTTTTGGGTCCATGGTTTGCTCTGACTGTCCCTAACTCCAGTCAGTCAGTCAGGGGCATCTCTCGAGTCTCTTTACCCTCTTACGGTGTCATTGGTTTGGATGATACTGAAGCCATTGTTTAATCGGAACAGCGTCTGGCCAGTGCCTGGTAGGAAGAGCAGATAACATCAGGACTGGGAGGCCTTTCCCTACCTCAGTGAGCCCAATACATCATCACAGTGTGCCCGTGGCCAGGCTTCAGAAACACATTGCCTGGCGGTCAAGGGCAGGAGAGAGTGGAAAAAATTAAACTAATCCAGAGCCAAAGGTCCTCCTCTATTTCCCTCATAAAGACGATGAGACCGGGCCTGTGTGCAGAGAACATGTAGGAGAAGAGGGAAAAAAAGATCTGCCAAGGTGATTTGGTGGCGAGAGAGCTGGTAATGCTAAGCAGGTCGTTTCTACACTCTCCTTGGAGATGTTCAACTGTGAATTATGTAACGTTTGCCCTTTCATTGAATGACATTGTAAGACAGTCAGTATTACAATCAGTAGATCATCTGACGGGTTGTATCCATCCATATGAAGAGGGAAGTGAAAACCCAGACTGGAAATGTTAGGTAGTAGTCTACCATTGACATCATTGATTATTGTCACTGATGGTCAAGTAGTTTGTTCTAATTGATACTGGTAGTTCACACATATTATGTAAATGTAACATTATAGTGGGAACATGTGTGCATCTTAAAGGCTCAGTGCAGTCAAAATTCAGTTTTTCCTGTGTTTTGTATCATATTGTATAACAGCTGATGAAACTAACACTGTAAAAGTGTGAAAAAATGTGATCAGTGTTATTTCCTGTTGGTTGAAAATACAATTTACACAGGACCTTTAAGTTTTGGCTTGCCTGGAGACATCACCAAGTGGTAAATTGGTTATAGACCAATTACAAAGAGAGTTCCATACCTCTCTGCCACTCCCAGACAGTCCTAGCAAAATTTTTGCTTGAGAAATAGTTTTTTGCTAAAATATTTTAATGGAAAACATTTACAGTAAGGTACTTAATTGTTACCCAGAAATTATTTGATATTGATATAAAAACAGCTGCATTGGGCCTTTAAATTATGTCAAATGTGATAAATCTGTGACACCTAAAATGTCAAATGATTCAACATAAAGGCTTGTATACACTAGCTACTGTGCAGCACTACACCATTTTTGCACAAGTCATCCAGTACTGTACCTCTGCATTCTACACAATCTGAGATGTTGGTAATAGAACAGCTCCCAAATGGATGCTTGGATTGTAAACACATATTTATTATTCCACTTCCGTGTGTCCTTTCCTTACCTAGTGCCTCGGCAGGGCAATATTGGGGAGTTTGCTGAACTGTGACAAACAAAATTAACCATGAAGAGAAATCAATACTGCAGAGGGGTCAGGTCAGGTCTTCCCTTCTGGATTTTATTTTCAGAGGATTACAAATTGACCATAACCAACACAACAAACATTAGGTCTGTGCAGTGATTTGAGCTCCACACAGTTTCACATTTCTTCAGTAACTGTAGATTAACTGCATTTTTCAGAGTCGACTACAAGAACCATGAATAAGAGAAACCCACCTGTCAACGCTGTCCTCCCTTGACCTGAAGGAGCATCCATTGACATCCATTTGGCCTACAAGATAGGATGAGGGTTGGGGAAGCGAAGCGAGAAATAACATTCACCTACACTCACACAGGATTTGGAGGGAGGGTGAAGCTCCCAACAGAGTACTCACAGTCTGTAATGGCGTGTGACAGAAGATTGAGCCCTCCGCAGTAGTATAACGGGAACTGATCGGGTCTGTCCAGCTTTTTCAACAGTTGGAGCACTGTCGTGGCCTTTTCTTCTCCCTTATCAAACTCCTCCCAAGCTTTGCTTTCCTGGCATTCTCTTTCTTCCTCCAAATCCACTTGGGTCAGATACTCTTGAAGAAGAAAGGAGAGAACATGGGCTCAGAGACAGATGGCTTCTGAGGAGCCTAGCATGGGGTAACCTCATTGCGGTGGATCAAAGGAGTGTAGGACAGTATGACAACCGTTTCATAATATGCATTCCTATGTTGTAAATAGCATCATATATTGTAAACAGCTAGTAGGGCCACAGATTAGAAAGGATACAACTTTCAAGGAGGCAACACAAATGTTCCCTAACCCTACTGAATTAAAGGTACAGTGAGGGAAAAAAGTATTTGATCCCCTGCTGATTTTGTATGTTTGCCCAGTGACAAAGACATGATCAGTCTATAATTTTAATGGTAGGTTTATTTGAACATTGAGAGACAGAATAACAACAAAAAAATCCAGAAAAACGCATGTCAAAAATTTTATAAATTGATTTGCATTTTAATGAGGGAAATAAGTATTTGACCCCTCTGCAAAAAATGACTTAGTACTTGGTGGCAAAATCCTTGTTGGCAATCACAGAGGTCAGACGTTTCTTGTAGTTGGCCACCAGGTTTGCACACATCTCAGGAGGGATTTTGTTCCACTCATCTTTGCAGATCTTCTCCAAGTCATTAAGGTTTCGAGGCTGACGTTTGGCAACTCGAACCTTCAGCTCCCTCCACAGATTTTCTATGGGATTAAGGTCTGGAGACTGGCTAGGCCACTCCAGGACCTTAATGAGCTTCTTCTTGAGCCACTCCTTTGTTGCCTTGGCCGTGTGTTTTGGGTCATTGTCATGCTGGAATACCCATCCACGACCCATTTTCAATGCCCTGGCTGAGGGAAGGAGTTTCTCACCCAGGATTTGACAGTACATGGCCCCGTCCATCGTCCCTTTGATGCGGTGAAGTTGTCCTGTCCCCTTAGCAGAAAAACACCCCAAAAGCATAATGTTTCCACCTCCATGTTTGACGGTGGGGATGGTGTTCTTGGGGTCATAGGCAGCATTCCTCCTCCTCCAAACACGGCGAGTTGAGTTGATGCCAAAGAGCTCGATTTTGGTCTCACCTGACCACAACACTTTCACCCAGTTCTCCTCTGAAACATTCAGATGTTCATTGGCAAACTTCAGACGGCCCTGTATATGTGCTTTCTTGAGCAGGGGGACCTTGCGGGCGCTGCAGGATTTCAGTCCTTCACGGCGTAGTGTGTTACCAATTGTTTTCTTGGTGACTATGGTCCCAGCTGCCTTGAGACCATTGACAAGATCCTCCCGTGTAGTTCTGGGCTTATTCCTCACCGTTCTCATGATCATTGCAACTCCACGAGGTGAGATATTGCATGGAGCCCCAGGCCGAGGGAGATTGACAGTTCTTTTGTGTTTCTTCCATTTGCGAATAATCGCACCAACTGTTGTCACCTTCTCAACAAGCTGCTTGGCGATGGTCTTGTAGCCCATTCCAGCCTTGTGTAGGTCTACAATCTTGTCCCTGACATCCTTGGAGAGCTCTTTGGTCTTGGCCATGGTGGAGAGTTTGGAATCTGATTGATTGATTGCTTCTGTGGACAGGTGTCTTTTATACAGGTAACAAACTGAGATTAGGAGCACTCCCTTTAAGAGTGTGCTCCTAATCTCAGCTCGTTAACTGTATAAAAGACACCTGGGAGCCAGAAATCTTTCTGATTGAGAGGGGGTCAAATACTTATTTCCCTCATTAAAATGCAAATCAATTTATAACATTTTTGACATGCGTTTTCTGAATTTTGTTTGTTGTTATTCTGTCTCTCACTGTTCAAATAAACCTACCATTAAAATTATAGACTGATCATTTCGTTGTCAGTGGGCAAACGTACAAAATCAGCAGGGGATCAAATACTTTCTTCCCTCACTGTATATGAATAGAGGGTACATACATTTCTGATTAATCAGGAATAATCACATCCCTGAAGATGGTGGGTTAGCCTAGGCCCTAGGGTTCCCCTACTGGCGGTGATTTTATTTGGCCCTCCAAGTTTTATGAGCCCCAAAAAATAATATATATATATTTATTTATTTATTTAGGAACATAAAAAACACCAGCAAATCAGCTCCAATTGATTTTAATTTAGAAAATCTGTTCCAAAGTATTTCCACGCATAATAGAGATATTTGTGATCGTATACAAATGTAAGCAAGGTTTGAAATTATTATGTTTTAGTCAAATGTTATATCTGTTTGAGCTTCTTGCAGTCAATTTGCAGCCTACAAATGATTTGTAATTATGTTCCGGCCCTCTGAGCATCCGCTCAACAAAAAATAATCTAGTTGATGATCCTTGCCCTATGGTTACATGGGTCATATATAACCCCTTACATAGGATGACTTTGCTGAGTTTGCTCATAAATTATTTGTGAGGCATCTATGTAGTGTTTATGGAGATGTTATGAATGCTCAATAAAGCCTTTATAAATTGTAGTTTGTTTAAGTGGGACCATGAGCGAATCTGATTAATAGACTTCAGTAGCCAACAAAACCTTTCAGCGTGTTATCTGCCTTACCTTTGACAATCTTTTCCCATCCTGGCTCAATTTCCAGTATCTTTTGATAGCACATTTGCGACTGTAAAAGAGAGATATGTAAATTACGTTTCCTACACCTCCCTTTGGTCATGTGATCAGCTGATGCACTCTACCCAGAGCCATAGATCAATATATGTGACTCTGGTCTCACTAATACACACAGACAGAGAGTAAGCAGAAATGTCGAGACCATTAAATAAATAAATGCATTTTAAATATTGTATTAAGCAGAATGCTTGCAGAAATATATTTGCTGAAGGAAGGATAAGCTTAAAAGGTTTCAAAATATGCATTTTAGGAGATCAATATAAAGTTTGAAGAGGCAGATAGGCATCCAGAATGACTGAATACAGTTGTAGGCTGTTTTCTCTGCAATGCAGTTAGATATGATTCAAATGAAATGTAATGATGCCCACCTCATTATAATTCTTGAGTGCCAGGTGTGCTTTAACACACTTCTCATTACACTGTAAATAAATAATATGAGCAAGAGAATCATACGTCACATGTCAACTGAACATATAATCTGCAATATGGACATCATTACAAAGAAAATGTGCCAAAACATTTTCAATTGCAAATGTACTAAAGCATCAATGTGTCCAAATATGGTATTCACTTGAATTAGGCCAAACCCATTGTCCAGTTAGTTTGTATGTTTTTCTAAATAGATTGTCCTCAAAGGTGAGCACTGACTGTTTTTGTACTGCTTTTATTACCGACTCTAAGGGGATATGCAGGACTCCAACCCACATTCCTCCCCTCTCCACACCACTTGTACAGTTCATTGCTGGCTGATCACTGTACTGCATGGTCTGTTCTGTGCTCCCAGGACAGTACAGGATCACAAGTGCACTGCCTGGAATGAAGTTATGAAGAATGAGGGAGCAAGTGATTGACCCAAAGTTCCTAGTCAACCTTACCTTTAGAGCCAACTCACAGTCACGTATAGCCTCTTCATAATTATCCAGTTTGATATTCGACTGCAGACGAAAAAGTGGGGGAAAAGTGGACAGATGGTATTCAACATACTGTTTTTAAAAGGGCAAAGTTAAGTAAAGTGAGGCGAATCTGAAATTAAGTACTTGTGCTCTGTTGGTATACAGCGGTTGCATGTCTCGTTGCTTGTCTAAACTGTCGCTATGAAGCTTCACAGCTCCCTAGTGTTCTCCCTGGGCGTATGCTTCGTTCCCCTTTTCTTTGAGGGCTGAGGGAATAAAGACATAAACAAATACAGTGTCAGGTTAAAATGAGCTGACTTAAGAGAGACCCTAATTAGGAAATTGCAATGAAGAGCTAATCCATGCTAGAGAAATGTCTTCATACACACCATTTGCCTTTTCCTGTCTCATTTGTCTCCTTTTATGTCTGTCCTCTGCATCTGTTTCCATGACTTTCATGAAATTATCTTGAGAATTAAGGAGAATATAAAACAATATTCTTAAACAAGTGTTTTACATGGAATGTAAACTCTAAATTTATAAACATTCGTGGGTCATTAGTGGTCAGCTGGTCATGTAGTAGTTCATTCATGGAGTTGAATTTTGCCCTCCCTAAATGATGTGAAATGTGACGGGAATCCAATGGGGTTTACTCTATTCCACTCTTTGTAACAAAGTACCTGTACAGAGATTCAATTTTACACTAGACACAGAAGAGGACCATGTCAGAACCAATTAAAATGAATTGCAATTGAAATGGGACTACATTACATACTTTTCAGGGGGGGATTTAAAGAGCACTAATTGGATTGTGAAAGATAAATTATTTGGAAACATAAAAACAGGCACAGAATAAGTTAGTGGAAAAACAAAAAGAACTGGTGAAATGTATTCAAGAAAGATCAAGTGTAATATATTATAATAATAAAGCAAACTGGATGGAATATGGGGCAAATTATTTTGTAATCCTCAGCATACTACCAAAACAATTTACAGAAACTTGTTACAAATTACGAAGTCATCCATGATTCACCAAACAATATTCTGAACGAGGAATCAAAGTACTTTAAGCATATGTTTTCGTTTCAGTCTCCTCCATCTCCACTAACTGAAGTTAATTGTAAGGATTATTTTCTATTAATAGTGTAAAATTAACAGCTGTACAGAAAGACTCATGTGAAGGCCAAATTACAGAGGAGGAACTTCTTGATGCAATTAAAGCCGTTATGTCCGGGAAAACTCCAGGGCTGGATGTACTCAGAGGTCCGTTATTAACATGTTTTAACCACTCCTATAAAAATGGTAGACTATCAGATACTCAGCAAGAAGGTCTGATTTCACTATTACTGAAACATGACCCAGATGGTAAATATAAAGATTCAGTCCACCTAAAAAACTGGAGGCCCCTTACACTTCAGTGTTGTGATGCAAAGGTATTGTCTGATATTATTCATCCTAATCAGGATGGACGATACATTGGAGATAATATAAGACAAGTACTGGAAACAATAGAACACTATGAAAAATCTGGGAAACCGGGCCTGGTATTCATAGCTGATTTTGAAAAGGCCTTTGATAAAGTACAACTAGAATTTATATATAAATGCCTGGACTATTTTAATTTAGGAGAATCTCTTATACAATGGGTTAAAGTTATGTATAGTAACTCAAGGTGTAAAATAGTAAATAATGGCTACTTCTCAGAAAGTATTAAACTGTCAAGAGGAGTGAAACAAGGTTGTCCACTATTATGGCCATCGAAATGTTAGCTATTAAAATTAGATCCAACAATAATATCAAGGGGCTAGAAATCCAGGGCTTAAAAACAAAGGAGCCATTTACTTATTGCCCTGCCTACACCAAACGACTTGTTTTTAAAATGATATGAGCAAAAGATATTCCACTTTATTTGGAATGGCAAGCCAGACAAAATTTTATTGGGCCTATTTATATAATGAATATGAATTCGTAGAGCTGAAATTATTAAATATTAAAGAATTAAACCTCTCACTAAAGGCTTCAGTCATACAAAAATTGTATTTAAATCCGAACTGGTTTTCCAGCAGATTAGTAAGAATGGCTCACCTCGTGCCTTTTTCCTTTTATTCAGATTACAACCTCTCACTTTCGGTTATTTGAAAATGAAATAATCTGCAGAATATCACTATTTTTAAAACAAGCCACAGAAAGCTGGTTGCAATTTTAGTTTAATCCACCAAATAAGACAGAACAAATATTACAACAAATATTATGGTTAAACTCAAATATACTAATTAAAAATATATATATATATATACACTACCGTTCAAAAGTTTGGGGTGACTTAGAAATGTCCTTGTTTCCGAAAGAAAAGCTATTTTTCTGTCCATTCAAATAACATCAAATTGATCAAAAATACAGTGTAGACATTGTTAATGTTATAAATGGCTATTGCAGCTGGAAACGGCAAATTTTAATGGAATATCTACATAGGCGTACAGAGGCCCATTATCAGCAACCATCAGTCCTGTGTTCCAACGGCACGTTGTGTTTGCTAATCCAAGTTTATCATTTTAAAAGGCTAATTGATCATTAAAAAACTATTATGTTAACTATTATGTTAGCACAGCTGAAAACTGTTGTGCTGATTAAAGAAGCAATAAAACTGGCCTTCTTGAGACTAGTTGAGTATCTGGAGCATCAGCAATTGTGGGTTCAATTACAGGCTCAAAATGGCCAGAAACAAATAACTTTCTTCTGAAAGTCGGTAGTCTATTCTTGTTCTGAGAAATGAAGGCTATTCCATGCGAGAAATTGCCAAGAAACTGAAGATCTCGTACAACGCTGTGTACTACTCCCTTCACAGAACAGCGCAAACTGGCTCTAACCAGAATAAAACAGTCAGTGTTGATTTCGGGATGTAAGACGGGGATGTAGTAGTTTGCGGGGTTCGAATTGAACGACTCACTTATTCAACAAGAATAGTGGGGGGAGTAAAATAATTACTTTTGTGTTGCCGAATGAGTTGATAGTTTAAGAACTACTGAGAATAGAGCTGTAATGTGGACTATTGAATTGAAATACATGGAGTCTAAGGATAACCTCCATTATGGAACTTGGTGGAGGGAGAGGTATGGGTTTGAGGGGCGTCTAGACGCAGACAAACTTGAATCCATAATAAAACAGATGCACAAGGTGTGTAGAGATAGAGTAGAGAGACAGCGAGTAGAGGGGCTAGACACTGCTAGGGTGTGGCTCTCTGAAGCTCGGAAGAGAGAGGTAGGTCAGAGAAGGAAAAAGGAGGTTATGCAAAAGGAGGAAGAAAGAGAAGTAAAGGAGAGTGCCTCCCCCAAAGCAGAGGGCAGAAAGGTTAGATCCAGTCCTGACAGAACAGGCTTGGAAAGAGAACCCAGATGATGAGGTTGTTGTGTGTAGAAAAGATTAGGACAGGTCCCCTCACCTCCCCCGCCATATGACGGCCAAGCCGGAATGTTGGAGGAGGAAGGAGCAGTGGGGGGAGGGGTGAGACCAGTAAAGTGTGTGTAGAGGGGAAGAGGGGGAGAGCAAGATAGAGAGAGAAAGCGAGAGACAGAGAGAGAGAGAGAAAGGAGCTGGAATGTGGTAGGAAAGGATTGGGCAGCTGAGGAAGGAGACTGGACCTCAGGAAGGGAGGACAGGGTTATTTTACAGTGGGATCAGACGATAGAAAGTGTTTTAATTGTGACAAAACAGGACACATGGCAAGGGAGTGTAAAGCTCCTTCCAGGAATGACAGACAAAGACATTACCGCGACAGACAGAAAAGACAGAACAAAAATAGAAAGAGAGTGGAAGGTAACAGGAATAGAGGGGAAGTAAGTGAAGGGAACTGAATATTTGATGGCCACATTGGGAAAGTTTGAACCTCAGGAAGGAAGCCACATTTGTATTTATGTAGATGATATTCTATTAACTAATCCCACTCAAGAGGGATGTAAGAAAGATACACTCCAATTGTTATCCTTTATGGCAGAACAAGGACACTAAGTTAGCAAAAGGAAACTTCAACTCTGGCAGAGCGAGGTGATTTACGTAGGACATACCATAACTCAGGAGGGGCGAACATTAAACTCATCCAGGAAAACTGCTATACTTGAAGCACCAAAACCGTTAAACAAGAAAAATAATGATGAGCTTTTTGGGAATGATAAACTACTGTAGAGCTTGGGTACCCCATTATGCACTGCATACTGGTAAATAAAGTTATCTTATCTATGGGAAAGTAATGCAGGCCATGATAAAATCATTTGGAACTCAGAGGCGGAGGAACAATTTATAGAGATAAAAAGGTTGCTCACTTCCCAAACAGTCTTAGCTTTTCCTAGATATGACAGGCCTTTCACCCAAACGGTAGACTGTAGGGAGGGATATATGACATTGGTCTTGACTTAGAAACATGGTGATGAGGGAGATTTTTTAGTGGACTATGGAATAAAACTGGGTTAATCACGAACATAGAGTTAGAATTCTTTGTTGCTAGGCAAATAACTTAATTGGGTAATTTCACTGTGTGTGTGTGTGTGTGTGTGTGTGTGTGGGTGAAGTGGGAATCTGACCTAGGGTCAAATTGCTTGCTCTTACTTAAAATCCATGGCTGTCCTACCTTATCAGAGACTGAAACCAGACTGTGGCCTTTTGCCTCTCTCCTCAAACAAAGTGGAAAGAGCGGCCAGGGTTGAGCAGAGTTCAGGCTAAACCTTTGTCTCTCCATGGCTATCTTCTTGATTGATTACAGCAGGATGGGGTGGGGTTTTTGTATGTTTGAAAGATTTAAGTATGGACCTGTCATGTCCAACATATTATAACATAGTGGTCAGAGAGGGGCAGGATGTGGGTTTCAAAATAACTATTGCCAAACTCTCCAGTGGTTGGGGAGCATGCAATCGAAGGAAAGGTGTTCAGACTTATGCGCTGTACCTCTGTACGGGACCCACCTCTAGTTGCCCTTGGGCTAAAGTGTTTAAACATATTTGGGGAAAACATTATGAAAATGGACAGGACAGGTCATCTCGATGGGGCCTGAAACTAAATCTAGAAATACCAAAGTGTGTGGTAGAAATGGTAATAACGATAAAAACAGTAAACAAAGAGGACATTGCAAAAATGTATTGGGCCTGTGTAGGTGACTATGGTGCAGACCCCTGTATACAGTTTCAATTACAAACCGGGAATAACACCAAATTGGTAGGTCCTGTTGTGGACCCTTTGTTGGCACCAGAAAAAGTTGATTATACAAGAGATCCAACCGTTAATACTACCTCACCTCCCACAATTAAAGATTTTCTCTTACAGGAAATGAACCAAGGGGAGGTGGGGGGGAATCTCCAATGAAAATGTCTGGGTAAAATGGATGAATTATACAGCCAGGGCTTTGGGACAAACTAATTGTTATGCATGTTCCACTGGGCGACCAACCATGTTGACTGCTCCAATGCCATAGGCAATGTTTTCTTGTGTGTTGGATTTGGGATCTAACCAAAAAGAGGTTAACTGTACAGGGACAGGGTTGGCGAGATTGAAAAATGCTGCTAACCCACCTCAATTCACTCTAACTCCTGGGGAGTACCAGTGTTATAGACACAAGAATGGCACCAGGAATTTGGGTGATTTTAATGGAGGTAAGTCAGAAGTGAATGTTACTGATCTAAGTTCAGTGGCACAGGAGAAACTACTAAACCTCACAGCCCCTGTAACTGATGTATGGTGGGCGTGTTCCAGTAAATGCCGTATAAGGCAGACAATGCCAAAAGGGTGGGTAGGTACGTGCGCCCCGGTTCTACTGGTTCAGCCAGTTAGAATTAGTCACCAGAAACCAAGGAAAGGGTAGGAGGAGTTTTGACCAGAAGGAGAATAGCCCTATTTGGATGGATGCGATTGGGATACCAAGGGGGGTACCAGATGAATACAAAGCTATGAATCAAGTAGGGGAAGGATTTACTACCACGCTCTTTTGGTGGGTAACAATCGATACAAATGTGGATTGGATGAATTATATATATTACAACCAACAACGATTCGTGAACCACACTAGAGATGCAGTAATGGGGAACTCAGATCAATTATCCGCCACCTCACTCATGACTTGGCAAAATAGGTTGGCTCTCGATATGTTGCTGGCAGAGAAGGGCGGTGTCTGTAGAATGGTGGGGGGCCATTGTTGCACATTTATCCCCAATAACACAGCACCAGACGGTACTGTGGCAAGAGCTCTGATGGGGTTAACAGCTTAAAGCGAAGAGTGGGCTGAGAATTCTGGAATCAATACCTCTGTGAACAGATGGTTTGATGAAATGTTTGGGAAATGGAAAAGCATAGTAGCCTCAATTTTTGGGGCAGTTATTGCCTGTATGGGTATGCTTGTATTATGTGGTTGTTGTCTTGTTCCCTGTGTCCGAGGGTTGGTGAATAAGGCGTTGGAGAATGCAGTGGCCCAGCAGATGGTGAGATATGGGCCGATTGCAGATTCTGATCAGTGGAATGACGAATGCGATCCTCCAGGACTGGAGGACCCTGATAACCTGCAATTGATTTGCACCAAAGTACGTTCATCTCTAGGAGACAGAACGCATCTCCTTCCTGAGCGGTATGACGGCTGCGTGGTCCCATGGTGTTAATACTTGCGTACTATTGTTTGTAGAGATGCACGTGGTACCTTCAGGCATTTGGAAATTGCTCCCGTGGATGAACCAGACTTGTGGAGGTCTACAATTTTTTTGCTGAGGTCTTGGCTGATTTCTTTTGATTTTACCATGATGTCAAGCAAAGAGGCACTGAGTTTGAAGGTAGGCCTTGAAATACATCCACAGTTACACCTCCAATTGACTCAAATGATGTCAATTAGCCTATCAGAAGCTTCTAGCCATGACATCATTTTCTGGAATTTCCCAAGCTGTTTAAAGGCACAGTCAACTTAGTATGTAAACTTCTGACCCACTGGAATTGTGATACAGTGAATTATAAGTGAAATAATCTGTCTGTAAACAATTGTTGGAAAAATTGCTTGTGTCATGCACAAAGTAGATGTCCTAACCGACTTGCCAAAACTATAGTTTGTTAACAGGAAATTTGTGGAGTGGTTGAAAAACAAGTTTTAATGACTCCAACCTAAGTGTATGTAAACTTCCGACTTCAACTGTAAATAGTAAACAACATATGGGGGATTGGAAATGCTGCAGACAATTACATTGATAGAACCCACAATGTATCTGCAATATTTAAGCTGATCTACCTCCTAAGAAAAAATGAAATACAATTAAAAAAATAAAAACACAGGGATAGACTGTTAACGGAGCTTGATAGGCCGATCTTGGTAATCCAGTTAAGGGTATTGACATTCATAGACTATTGAATTGGGATCAAATTAGTGGAATTTACTGTGTGGTTGTCACTAAACCGATGTGGATGTGGTGGAGGAGTCAAGCGCAGGAAACAGAGGTTTAGTCCAACAATACTTTAATAGTCTAAGTAACACGAGTGAAAACCCCGACCTCGAAAATACACGAAGTGGCGAGGGAAAATACGCACACGCGTAAAACACTAAACATGAAAACAAAACGGAATACAAACACGTAGGATAGGCAAAGTGGCAACAAAATAACAACACACGATTACCCTAGAGCAAAACAAGGAACTTATAAGACACGTAATCAACACCCAAACAGACACAGGTGTGACAGACAGACAAAAGCAATCAAATACAGAAACATAGAGCGGTGGCAGCTAGTACTCCGGGGACGGCGAACGCCGAAGCCTGCCCGAACCAGGAGGAGGAGCAGCCTCGGCCGAAACCGTGACAGTACCCCCCCCCTTGACGCGCGGCCCCAGCCGCGCGCCGACCCCGGCCTCGGGGACGGCCAGGAGGACGCGGACCCGGGCGCGTGGGATGCCCACGGTGAAACTCAGTCAGGAGGGATGGATCGAGTATGTCCCTCCTGGGCACCCAGCACCGTTCCTCCGGGCCGTACCCCTCCCACTCCACGAGATACTGGAGACCACTCCTCCGGCGCCTCGAGTCCAAGATGGTCCGGACCCTGTACGCCGGGGCCCCCTCGATGTCCAAAGGGGGCGGAGGGGTCTCTCCTATCTCATCTTCTTGGAGTGGGCCAGCTACCACCGGCCTGAGAAGAGACACATGGAACGAGGGGTTAATATTTTTATACTCAATTGGCAGTTGTAACCTGTAACACACCTCGTTCAATCTTCTCAGGACTTTGAAGGGCCCCACAAACCGCCGACCCAGCTTCCGGCAGGGCAGGCGGAGGGGCAGGTTTCGAGTCGAGAGCCAGACTCGATCTCCCGGTGCGTACACCGGTCCCTCACTGCGGTGGCGATCGGCGCTCGCCTTTTGTTGACGGATGGCACGCTGCAGATGGACATGGGCAGCGTCCCACGTCTCCTCCGAGCGCCGAATCCACTCGTCCACCACAGGGGCCTCGATCTGGCTCTCGTGCCACGGTGCCAGGACCGGCTGATAACCTAAAACACACTGGAAAGGTGTTAAGTTGGTGGAGGAGTGGCGGAGAGAGTTCTGGGCCATCTCTGCCCAGGGGATGAACCTCGACCACTCCTCCGGCCGGTCCCGGCAATAGGACCTCAAAAACCTACCCACATCCTGGTTGACACGTTCCACCTGCCCATTACTCTCTGGGTGGTACCCAGAGGTAAGGCTTACCGAGACCCCCAACCGTTCCATGAACGCTCCCCAAACTCTGGAAGTGAACTGGGGACCTCGGTCAGACACAATATCCTCGGGGACCCCATAGTGCCGGAACACATGGGTAAATAGGGCCTCAGCGGTTTGTAGGGCAGTAGGGAGACCCGGCATGGGAAGGAGACGACAGGCCTTGGAAAACCGATCCACAACGACCAATATGGTGGTATTCCCCTGGGAGGGGGGTAGGTCTGTTACGAAATCCACCGATAGGTGGGACCATGGTCGTTGTGGAACGGGCAGGGGATGTAGCTTACCCCTGGGCAAATGTCTAGGCGCCTTACACTGGGCACACACCGAGCAGGAGGAGACATAAACCCTCACATCCCTAGCTAACGTTGGCCACCAGTATTTCATGCTAAGACAGTGCACGGTCCGGCCAATACCTGGATGTCCAGAGGAGGGTGATGTATGAGCCCAATAAATAAGACGATCACGGACCTCGAGCGGAACGTACGTCCGCCCCACAGGACACTCGGGGGGAGTAGGGTCGGTACGCAGTGCCCGCTCGATTTCCGCATCGACCTCCCATACCACTGGAGCCACCAAACAAGACTCCGGCAATATGGAAGTAGGCTCGTTGGACCTCTCCTCCGTGTCATACCGCCGGGACAGGGCGTCTGCCTTACCATTCTGGGACCCTGGGATGTATGTGATCTTAAAAACAAACCGGGTTAGGAACATATTCCACCTAGCCTGACGAGGGTTCAATCTCCTAGCTGCCCGGATGTACTCCAGGTTACGGTGATCAGTCAGAATGAGGAAAGGGTGTTGAGCCCCCTCAAGCCAATGCCTCCACACCTTTAGGGCTTGGACTACGGCTAACAGCTCCCTGTCCCTAACATCATAGTTGCGCTCCGCCGATCTGAGCTTCTTAGAGTACAAAGCACAGGGGCGGAGTTTAGGTGGCGCGCCGGACCGTTGTGACAGGACTGCCCCAATACCGGTCTCGGACGCATCTACCTCAACCTGGAATGGTAAAGAGGGATCCGGATGCGCCAGCACCGGAGCCGAGGTGAACAGGTTCTTCAGTTTGACAAATGCCCTGTCCGCCTCAGCCGACCACTGCAAACGAACCGGACCCCCCTTTAGCAGGGACGTAATGGGAGCTGCAACCTGTCCAAAACCCCGAATAAACCTCCGGTAGTAATTAGCAAAACCCAAGAACTGCTGCACCTCTTTTACAGTGGTAGGAGTTTGCCAATTACGCACGGCCGATACCCGGTCTACCTCTATCTCCACACCAGACGCGGACAACCGATAACCCAAAAAGGAGACGGACTCCTGGAAGAACAGGCATTTCTCTGCCTTGACATACAAGTCATGCTCCAACAGTCTTCTCAACACTCGGCGCACCTGGGCTACATGCTCGGCTCGAGTAGCAGAGTACACTAGGATGTCGTCGATGTAAACTACTACCCCCTGCCCATGCATGTCCCGGAAAATCTCGTCAACAAAGGATTGGAAGACTGAAGGAGCATTCATTAATAAATAAAATAATATAATTGGTTATTTAGCAGACGCTCTTATCCAGAGCGACTTACAGGAGCAATTAGGGTTAAGTGCCTTGCTCAAGGGCACATCGACAGATTTTTCACCTAGTCGGCTTGGGGATTAGAACCAGCGACCTTTCGGTTACTGGCACAACGCTCTTAACCACTAAGCTACCTGCCGCCCTATGGCATGACGAGATACTCGTAATGACCCGAGGTGGTGCTAAATGCTGTCTTCCATTCATCCCCCTCCCTAATGCGCACCAGATTGTACGTGCTCCTAAGATCCAACTTTGTGAAGAACCGCGCTCCGCGTAATGATTCCGTCATCGTTGCAATCAGTGGAAGTGGGTAGCTGTATTTAACTGTGATCTGATTGAGACTACGATAATCAATACACGGGCGCAATCCCCCGTCCTTCTTCTTCACAAAGAAGAAACTTGAGGAGACTGGGGAAGTAGAGGACCGTATGTATCCCTGTGCCAAGGACTCGGTTATGTATGTCTCCATAGCCGCTGTTTCCTCTTGAGACAGGGGATACACACGACTCCGTGGAAGAGCCGCTCCTATTTGGAGATTTATCGCACAGTCCCCCTGTCTATGAGGAGGTAGCCGTGTTGCCCTTGATTTGCTAAACACGAGTGCTAAATCCTCATACTCAGGGGGAATGCGCAGTGCGGGCACTTGGTTCGGACTCTCTACCGAGGTCGCCCCTACGGAAACACCTAGACATCTCCCTACACACTGTGCAGACCACTCCATAAGAGCCCTCTGTTGCCACGCTATGGTAGGATCATGGGTGCTTAACCAGGGAAGGCCCAACACCACGGGGTACGCAGGAGAGTCAATCAGATAAAACTGAATGCTCTCCTCATGACCCCCCTGCGTCGTCATCGTCAGTGGTGCTGTGACCTCCCTGATCAGGCCCGACCCCAACGGCCGGCTGTCTAAGGCGTGGACAGGAAATGGAGCTTCTACCGGCCGAAGGGGAATTCCTAACCTACTACAAAATGCCCGATCAATAAAGTTCCCAGCTGCGCCTGAATCTACTAGCGCCTTATGCTGGGAATGAGGTGCCACCTGTGGAAACCTTACAGGAATACTCATGTGACCAACAGAGAGCTCTTGGTAAGTGGGGCGCCTACTCACCTGAAATGACTCCCCAGTGCGTGGCCTGTTGTCACCTCTCCCAGGAGACCCTCCCCAGCACCTGGCCGCAGTGTGTCCTCCACGACCGCAGGTGGTGCAGGAGATGGCCCCCCTCGGGTTCCCTCTCCTCCTCTCTCTAGCGCCAGCACCCCCGAGCTCCATGGGAATCGGCTCGGGGGTGCTGGAGGGTGGACTGGACGACCCCCACTCGGGACGTCCGCGGGTAGCCAGCAGGGTGTCCAGACGGATGGAAATGTCCACCAACTGGTCAAACGACAAGTTGGTGTCCCTGCAGGCCAGCTCCCGACGAACGTCCTCTCGTAGACTACACCGGTACTGGTCGATGAGGGCCCTCTCATTCCACCCCGCATCCGCCGCTAGTGTCCGGAACTCCAGTGCGAACTCCTGTGCGCTCCTCTTCCCCTGTCGGAGGTGGAATAGACGCTCTCCCGCCGCTTTCCCCTCAGGTGGATGATCGAAGACAGCCCTGAAGCGGCGGGAGAACTCCGCGTAGGTGATGGTTGCGGCGTCTATTCCCCTCCATTCGGCGTTGGCCCACTCCAACGCCTTGCCGGAGAGACAGGAGATGAGTGCGGAGACGCTCTCGTATCCCGAGGGCGCCGGGTGTATGGTGGCAAGGTAAAGTTCCACCTGCAGGAGGAATCCCTGACACCCGGCTGCAGAACCGCCATATGCCCTCGGGAGCGAGAGCCGAATGCCACTGGGTTCCGGTGCTGAGAGAGGAGGACTGGCCGTTGGTGATGAGTTGTTGTAAGGGTCCTTGGCCACCTCTTGATTCACCAATCGGCACAGAGTGTTGGACACCTCGTCCATGGCGGTCCCGAGTTGCCGGATCATGGCGTCCTGGAAGTTGATCCGGTCCAGCAGGGATTCGGGTGCCGCCGCTGTTCCTGCTGACTCCATGATGGTGTGTTGTTCTGTCACTAAACCGATGTGGATGTGGTGGAGGAGTCAAGCGCAGGAAACAGAGGTTTAGTCCAACAAGATTTTAATAGTCTAAGTAACACGAGTGAAAACCCCGACCTCGAAAATACACGAAGTGGCGAGGGAAAATACGCACACGCGTAAAACACTAAACATGAAAACAAAACGGAATACAAACACGTAGCATAGGCAAAGTGGCAACAAAATAACAACACACAATTACCCTAGAGCAAAACAAGGAACTTATAAGACACGTAATCAACACCCAAACAGACACAGGTGTGACAGACAGACAAAAGCAATCAAATACAGAAACATAGAGCGGTGGCAGCTAGTACTCCGGGGACGGCGAACGCCGAAGCCTGCCCGAACCAGGAGGAGGAGCAGCCTCGGCCGAAACCGTGACAGTGGTTCAATTTACTACAGTGCCTTGCAAAAGTATTCATCCCCCTTGGCGTTTTTCCTATTTTGTTGCATTACAACCTGTAATTTAAATTGATTTTTATTTGGATTTCATGTAATGGACAGACACAAAATAGTCCATATTGGTGAAGTGAAATGAAAAAAATTACTTGTTTCAAAAAATTCTAATAAATAAATAACGGAAAAGTGGTGCGTGGCCTTTGCTATGAAGCCCCTAAATAAGATCTGGTGCAACCAATTACTTTCAGAAGTCACATAATTAGTTAAATAAAGTCCACCTGTGTGCAATCTAAGTGTCACATGATCTCAGTATATATATACACCTGTTCTGAAAGGCCCCAGAGTCTGAAACACCACTAAGCAAGGGGCACCACCAAGCAAGCGGCACCATGAAGACCAAGCAGCTCTCCAAACAAGTCAGGGACAAAGTTGTGGAGAAGTACAGATCAATGTTGGGTTATAAAAAAATATCACAAACTTTGAACATCCCATGGAGCACCATTAAATCCATTATTAAAAAATTGAAAGAAATGGCACCACAACAAACCTGCCAAGAGAGGGCCACCCACCAAAATTCACGGACCAGGCAAAGAGGGCATTAATCAGAGAGGCAACAAAGAGAACAAAGATAACCCTGAAGGAGTTGCAAAGCTCCACAGCGGAGATTGGAGTATTTGTCCATAGGACCACTTTAAGCCGTACACGCCACAGAGCTGGGCTTTACGGAAGAGTGGCCAGAAAAAAGCCATTGCTTAAAGAAAAAAACAAGCAAACACGTTTGGTCTTCGCCAAAAAGGCATGTGGTAGACTCCCCAAACATATGGAAGAAGGTACTCTGGTCAGATGAGACTAAAATTGAGCTTTTTGGCCATCAAGGAAAACGCTATGTCTGGCGCAAACCCAACACCTCTCATCACCCCGAGAACACCGTCCCCACAGTGAAGCATGGTGGTGGCAGCATCATGCTGTGGGGATGTTTTCATCGGCAGGGTCTGGGAAACTGTTCAGAATTGAAGGAATGATGGATGGCGCTAAATACAGGGAAATTCTTGAGGGAAACCTGTTTCAGTCTTCCAGAGATTTGAGACTGGGACGGAGGTTCACCTTCCAGCAGGACAATGACGATAAGCATACTGCTAAAGCAACACTTGAGTGGTTTAAGGGGAAACATTTAAATGTCTTGGAATGGCCTAGTCAAAGCCCAGACCTCAGTCCAATTGAGAATCTGTGGTATGACTTAAAGATTGCTGTACACCAGCGGAACCCATACAACTTGAAGGAGCTGAAGCAGTTTTGCCTTGAAGAATGGGCAAAAATCACAGTTGCTAGATGGGGGGGGGGGTGAATAGATATGCACGCTCAAGTTTTCTGTTTTTTTGTCTTATTTCTTGTTTGTTTCACAATCCATTTTAATTCCAGGTTGTAAGGCAACAAAATAGGAAAAATGCCAAGGGGGGTGAATACTTTCGCAAGCCACTGTATATTTGAATCCTATTTATTCTGAGTGAAGCTGATTGATGTTTAGGGATAGTGCAATTAAAGGTGGAGTTGTAGATTAAATAGACCCAGTGCTCTGGGCAGTATGAAGTAGTACCATGTAAGCACAACAAAGCGGTCATCCCGCCAGTGTTTTGGTAAATAGATGAGGGATGGGGCTGGAGAAATGTAAACACTCTCAAATTCATTGACAGAGCTACGAATTCAAGGACTGACCATCCATGAGATCAAAATGATAGTTTTAACCATGTTTTGAGGCTATACAGTGTTTGTTTACAATTACATTGTTTATAAAATGCAGATGGCCCCTTTAAAGGGACGATTCCTAACTTGAGATACATGTACTGTATACAGAGGCAGACGCTACCCAAACTTTTTTGCGTCACGCTGCTTACTTAGCGAGTACCGCTTCCTCCTGATTCGGCTCATACAAAGGCTCGGACCCATGACCTCTGACTCGCAAACACGCGCCACCGCCCTCCTGAAGCGTCTTACCCAGTCGCGCTACCGAAAAGCTAGCTATTCGTCATCGAACTGGAGACACTTCAGGCTGATAAGTGAGTTTCACAGATCCCGATCTGCTACACATCTTGAGTACCTTGCTCAAATGAAGGAGTTGTTCCTAAATTATTACTTATATGGTTGTCCCAAACCAGTGGCGGCTCCTGAAAAAATTCTCAGGAGGGGCAATTTTTCTGATGATTTAGGTGACCTACACACATTTTTAAAAAGATATGTCCAGCAACAACATGAAGACAGGGGCAGCATATAAGTCAATACCAGAAGCATTTATTGACTGATCTCAAAAGTGTTGGCTTACAAAAGCAAAATAAGTTATCACAGTAAAAATAATCAAGGGTGTTCTTTCACATTCCTCAACACTGCATAAACAATATGTATGGCTTTGTAAAAATGAACAACCATATTCTGGCCAATTGTATAGATTTGTAAATATGAACAACCATATTCTGGCCAATTGTATAGATTTGTAAAAATGAACATGAACAGATTTTTTTATTTTTTTGAATGGCAGTACCTTTCAAACATGTCTGCTTGCAGTAAGGTAGCACTCACAAGGTGGCCAGAGAAAGAGAACCTTTCTTTGGTGTGATCCAGGATGGTGTTGCAGAGCTCTTCAGACAGCCTCTGCTTCTCCTCTTCTCTCAAAGCTGTTCTGGGTCTTTTGGCTCCTGTTGCTTCTTGCAGCTGCTGTTGAGAGGAGTCCCTGAAGGCAAACAGACCAATGTGTTTGTTGGCTTTGTACAGTATTGTTGTCTATGTGATGCACAGGTATATGCAATGTATCCATGTATAGTACAAATACTTCAGTTCCACTTAAAATGGGCAGGGATGCATAAAGTCTTTAGTGTTTAAGTTAGCCTTTGTGTCTCACATAGCCTGGATGTTCAGCACAGTATACAGTGGTGCTCATAAGCTTATGATCCCATGCTAAAGTTGACTAAAAAGAGGAATAAAAAAGAAAAGAAAATTGGTGTCCTTAAAGGTTGGATTTTCCAACTTTTTTAATTAAGTCATTAAGATCAATTTCCAAAAGATGATTTTTTTATTTTTTTATTCCTCTTTTTAGTCAGCTTTAGAATGTGTTCATACACTTATGAGCACCACTGTACAGTACACATAGTATATAAAATAAGATAGATTACACCACTGGCCATATATAATGACAATAATGTAATTTCAAACACAAATGCAGTCTCCTTTCATGCATACATTTTCAAATAAAGCTCTGCTTTGAGAAAGATCGAATGATATTGTTTAATCTTTATCTTACCTTATGGCCTGCACACTGCTTGCGAAGATGTCGAGGGCACGTTTGATAAAGACAGCATCGATGTCCTTATTCTGTAGCTTCTGGTACGGTGGGCTGGTCAAATGAACCCAATGAACCCGTCCGGATGGCTTCAAAACATTCTATGAGGTCGTCTCGATTCTCGTAGACAGTGTTCACGACTCTGCTGTTGCTAACCTCATCGTTGTGGCGGCGGACAGCTAGCCTGTATCCCTCATCCAGTTGAGTGGCAATATTCACTCTCACCAAAGCAGACAATCTCAAACAGCTATCAATGTGGGTCTTTGACAGCTCATTTTTCTTAATCTTTTCTGAAAGATGGTGCATGTCGGTTACACCAGTCGCTGTCCAAGCGTTGCTGTCTGCCGTTCATGGTTACGTTACGTTACGTATGACGAAAGCGCGTAAGTGCAAGCCCTCAGACACCCATAGAGAATGTATTGAAAGCTCAGAAATTTGAAAAAAAAATATTTTACATTAGAGGCTATGAGAGACTTCTGGGCGATTTTCAACCTGACTGAAATCGCCCCAAAACGGGCGGGGACATTTGAAGCACGACTTTAGCCTGATTGGACATTTAGTGGCTGGCAGATCAGACGTGAACACTGAACTACTGTTGCCATGATATAATTGATTAGAAAAAAAATCCCTTCCTTTTCCCGTTTGGCAGTGCGTCGCCCATATCGCCCTATTGAACACACCGCCCATGTCCCAAACCTTATAATCTCATCATAAAGCAAAAGAGAGACCCATTTCAGCGTCACGCACCTGCAATTGAACTGGGATAATTTTGTGAACCCTGAAAGAAAAGAATAGGAGAAAAATATTCAAAAACATTTTTTTCTGCAGCGTGACATCAAATTACTCAAAATTACAAAAACAGAATAAGCTAAATACTGTTTAAGGATGCATTGTTTAACCTGCCGTTATACAACGAACACATAACCAACCTATTACAGACCACAGGAAAGATTGGTAGTAGATTGGGATTCGATCTGAAAAATCAATATGTGCTTGCTTTGTGCAGAGAGAGACATGAGTATTGAGCTGTTACCGTCGGTGCAGGCGCCCGTTGTGAGGGATTGGTGTTTATCACTGTCCTGTTGAGGATTGTTTTGCATGGTTCCTCCTCCTCCTTCAAGGCAGCTATGTAGCAATCAGCCTTTTCTACAGTACTCTGCTGAGACGTTACATCAGAGGAGTTCAGTTCCTTGACCAGGACTATATAAGAACATCACAGATTACATAGAGTAATTAAAGAGATTAAATCAAATCACATTTTATTTGTCACATGCGCCAAATAAAACGGGTGTGAAATGCTTGCATACGAGCTCTTCCCAATGATGCAGAGTTTAAAAAATACATAATACAAATGAAAATGATAACACAAGAGGAATAAAATAAACAAGAATTAAGCTATATAGAGGGAGTACCGGTACCAGATCATTGTGCAGGGAGGGGTACGAAGTAATTGAGGTAGATATTTACATGAAGACAGGGTAAAGTGACTAGGCATCTGGATAGATAATAATAAGAGTAAAATAAAGAACAGAGTAGCAGCAACATATGAGTGTAAAGTGTGTGTGTGTCAGTATGCTTGTGTGTGTGTGTTTATGTTGTCGTTGTGCGTGTGTGTGTTATGTACATGTACTGTATGTGTGTGTGTGTACAGTGCATTCGTAAAGTATTCAGAATCCTTGACTTTTTCCACATTTTGTTACGTTACAGCCTTTTTCTAAAATGGATTTTCCTTATCAATCTACACACAATACCCCATAATGACAAAGCAAAAACAGGTTCTTAGAAAAATTTAAAATATAAATATCACACTTACAGTATTATTATTAAAATATTCAGACCCTTTACTCAGTACTTTGTTGAAGCACCTTTGGCAGTGATTACAGACTTGAGTCTTCTTGGGTATGACACTACAAGCTTGGCACACCTGTATTTAGGGAGTTTCTCCCATTCTTCTCTGCAGATCCTCTCAAGCTCTGTCAGGTTGGGTGGGGAGCGTCGCTGCACAGCTATTTTCACGTCTCTCCAGAGAGGTTCAATCGGGTTCAAGTCCGGGCTCTGGCTGGGCCCCACAAGGACATTCAGAAACTTGTCGCGAAGCCAATCCTGCGTTGTCTTGGCTGTGTGCCTAGGGTCATTGTCCTGTTGGAAGGTGAACCTTCGCCCCAGTCTGAGGTCCTGAGTGCTCTGAAGCAGGTTTTCATCAAGGATCTCTGTACTTTGATCCGTTCATCTTTCCCTCGATCCTGACTAGTCTCCCAGTCCCTGCTGCTGAAAAACATCCCCACAGCATTATGCTGCCACCAACATGCTTCACTGTAGGGATGGTGCCAGGTTTCCTCCAGACATGACACTTGGCATTCAGGCCAAAGAGTTCAATCTTGGTTTCATCAGACCAGAGAATCTTGTTTCTCATGGTCTGAGAGTCCTTTAGCTGCCTATTGGCAAACTCCAAGCGGGCTGTCATGTGCCTTTTACTGAGGAGTGGCTTCCGTCTGCCACTCTACCATAAAGGCCTGATTGGTGGAGTGCTGCAGAGATGGTTGAACTCTGGAGCTCTGTCAGAGTGACCATCGGGTTCTTGGTCACCTCCCTGACTAAGGCCCTTCTCCCCTGATTGCTCAGTTTGGGCGGGCGGCCAGCTCTAGGAAGAGTCTTGGTTCTTCCATTTAAGAATGATGGAGGCCACTGTGTTCTTGGGGACTTTCAATATGCAGACATTTTTTGGTACCCTTCCCCAGATCTGTGCCTCGACACAATCCTGTCTCGGAGCTCTATGGACAATTCCTTCGACCTCATGGCTTGTTTTTTGCTCTGACATGCACTGTCAACTGTGGGGCCTTATACAGACAGGTGTGTGCCTTTCCAAATCATGTCCAATCAATTGAATTTACCACAAGTGGACTCCCAATCAAGTTGTAGAAAAATCTCAAGGATTATCAATGTAAACAGGATGCACCTGAGCTCAATTTCAAGTCTCATAGCAAAGGGTCTGAATACTTATGTAAATACGTTTTATATATATATATACAGTACCTGTCAAACGTTTGGACGCAGCAACTCATTCAAGGGTTTTTCTTTATTTTTACTATTTTCTACATTGTAGAACAATAGTGAACACATCAAAACTATTAAATAACACATATGGAATCATGTAGTAAGCAAAAAAGTGTTAAACAAATGAAAATATATTTTAGATTTTAGATTCTTCAAATAGCCACCCTTTGCCTTGATGACAGCTTTGCACACTCTTGGCATTCTCTCAACCAGCTTCACCTGGAATACTTTTCCAACAGTCTTGAAGGAGTTCCCATATATGCTGATCACTTGTTGGCTTCTTTTCTTTCACTCTGCGGTCCAACTCATCCCAAACCATCTCAATTGGGTTGAGGTCAGGTGATTGTGGAGGTCAGGTCATTGATGCAGCACTCCATCACTCTCCTTCTTGGTCAAATAGCCCTTACACAGCCTGGAGGTGTGTTGGGTCATTGTCCTGTTGAAAAACAAATGATAGTCCCATTAAGCGCAAACCAGATGGCATGGCATATCACTGCAGAATTCTAAATAAATCACAGACAGTGTCACCAGCAAAGCGCTATCACACCTCCTCCTCCATGCTTCACGGTGGAAACTACACATGCAGAGATCAACCGTTCACCTACTTTGCGTCTCACAAAGACGGCCGTTGGAACCAAAAATCTCAAATTTGGGCTCATCAGACCAAAGGACAGATTTCCACCGGTCTAATGTCCATTGCTCATGTTTCTTGGCCCAAGCAAGTCTCTTCTTCTTATTGATGTCCTTTAGTAGTGGTTTATTTTCTTTGCAGCAATTCGACCATGAAGGCCTGATTCACGCAGTCTCCTCTGTTGATGTGTCTGTTACTTAAACTCTGTGAAGCATTTATTTGGGCTGCAATTTCTGAGGCTGGTAACTCTAATGAACTTATCCTCTGCAGCAGAGGTAACTCTGGGTCTTTCTTTCCTGTGGCGGTCCTTATGAAAGCCAGTTTCATCATAGCGCTTGATGGTTTTTGCGACTACACTTGAAGAAATTTTCAAAGTTCTTGACATTTTTTGGATTGACTGACCTTCATGTCTTAAAGTAATGATGGACTGTCGTTTCTCTTTGCTTATTTGAGCTGTTCTTGCCATAATATGGACTTGGTCTTTTACCAAATAGGGCTATCTTCTGTATACCACCCCTACCTTGTCACAACACAATTGATTGCCTCAAACACATTAAGAAGGAAAGAAATTCCACAAATTAACAAGGCACATCTGTTAATTGAAATGCATTCCAGGTGACTACCTCATGAAGCTGGTTGAGAAAACGCCAATAGTGTGCAAAGCTGTCATCGAGGCAAAGGGTGGCTACTTCGAAGAATCTCAAATATAAAATAAACGTTGATTTGTTTAACACTTTTTTGGTTACTACATGATTCCATATGTGTTAGTTCACAGTTTTGATGTCTTCACTATTATTCTACAATGTAGAAAATAGTAAAAATAAAGAAAACCCTGTGAAGTGAGTAGGTTTGTCCAAACTGTTGACTGTACTGTATGTGAATGTGTGTAGGTTTTCTGTGAGACTGTCAGTGTCATGTTGTTAGATTAATTTGTATTTTAAGAATAATGACTAAAGGATTTCACCCCAAATACAGTATAAATGTGCGAACAGTGTTAAGAGTTATAATGTAGTTTCAACCCACTAACAGAGGGGGAGGAGTTAGAAACTGCTGAGAAAGCATTCCAGGGTGAAGGGGACTGAGAAGCTGTGAAAAGGGATATAAAAGCTGTATGTATGTTTTTTGGCGCCAGAGCTCTCCATGAATAAAAATACAGATCATTCTTGCTGGTTGTGGACCTTGAATCATTTATGATTAAAACCAGAGCCTTACAACCCCTGGTAATGATTCAAGCTTAGGTTGATTTAGAGATAGAAATTCTCATGACACATGTGAGTGTGCAGTGTGTATGTTTAGTTTTGTGAGTGTGCATAGACTCAGTGCAAGATAGGGTCAGCGCAGATAGACCGGGTAACCATTTAATTAACTATTTAAGGAAATTATTATTATTATAAAGGAAGGAAGGGGGGTCCGAAATTGACACTAGGTGAATAGCTATTACCAAAATAATCTAGTTAATATTGAGATTGTACGAGATACAGTCTTTACAATATAAACAGGAAGGGGGATAATTATCGTCGTGTGAGATAGATATATTAAACAAGTCGAAAGTCGCATTAACAACTGGGGATTTGCTCTAACTCTGTCTATTTCATGAAACTGGAGCAGTTACGACCTCTAGGTTACGGATAGTGTTAGCAAAAAATCGTATAAGGTTGTTTACGTGTGAGACTTAATGATCCATCGAAATACGTGATAATTGTTTCAAGGAAGGAACTAAAATAGGTCGCGTGAGAAAAAATGGTTGTTCGATCCCTTTCATGAAACTGGGGTTTAAAAAAAAAAACTCTGGGTTACGGGTTGGATAATTTAAATGGTCCATTACAAAAGCAGATCATAAACATTGGCTCAAGAGTCGCACCTAATAATAAGTCCCAGGAAAATAATTCTGGATTGAATTATTACTAAATGAGGGGATTTCTTATTTTTCCACCATGGGAAATAAATATTCTAAAGAGGTCCGAGAATTAACGGGGGATGAAAGATATATGTTAGGAAGAGATCAAAGAAATATGTTTTATAGATCCATTTGGGAGAAGAGGTATGGATTTATTGGGCATCTCGATGTGGAGGTACCTATACATTTCTAACGATATATACGTATGAACTTTCTCACCCAAACGTAGACGTATGTCATGGGTGAGAAAGTAGAGAATATTTACATTTGCATTTTTGGTCATTTGGCAGACGCTCTGGTCCGGAGCGACTTGCAGGAGCAATTGGGGTTGGGTGCCTTGCTCGGGGGCACATCGGCAGATTTTTCGCCTGGTCGGCTCGGGGATTGGAACCGGTGACCTCTCGGTTGCTGACACGGTGCTCTTGGTTACTGGGCTACCAGCCGGCCGATATGAGTTTAAGGTTGTGCCGTTGTTTGATTATGTGATAAGGTTATGTGATAAGGTTTAATGGGTAATCGGACCATAACTAATGTGGTTATAGAAGTAATGTATAAATAGTAGAGAGCCAATAGAGGGTTCCATTGAACTATTATGTTTTATTGGGCATTTGAATGGCATAAGGTGAAATCTGTGTGTATGAGGGAATTCAACGGCTGGTATGAATGGTAACCGGATACTGAGGATTTGGTTTGTTGATGTTGAATGGAAGATTTGAAGCGTGGTTGGGGGGTGAGAGACAGTACATAGTTCAGATGATAGAAATATCATTAAATGTATGCTTATCAACGATATCAAGTATTTGTTTTATTAATTAGGGCCGAATCAGAGAGAACAGTTAAAGAAATTGAATAGCGAACTGAAATGGCGATAGAGCTGTGAAAATTGAGTTGAGGACAAAGGAGAATAATTTATGGCTCTGGTTAGCGGGAAAAAATAGACAGTCCAGCGAGTTAGATTGAGCTGGAAAATTTCAAGTAGAGGTCTAAAGACTTTACTGGAAGGAAGTGCTTTGATGAATTCAAATGGTTATTACTTTATTGTATAGGTTGGGTAACACCAGTGGTGTATGAAAATAAATGGTGGATTCTAAAAAAATAATTTCGTTTCGTTATGTGAACAATGGGATATCGTTTTTACTACTAGGATGATGGATTGAATAAACATTGGTTATAAGTATGAAGTTATTAAACAATAGGTTTACATTTTAAGAACATCAATGCAACAGGTTTTTAAGAATAATGACTAAAGGATTTCACCCCAAATACAGTATAAATGTGTGTTAAGAGTTATAATGTAGTGTCAACCCACTAACAGAGGGGGAGGAGTTAGAAACTGCTGAGAAAGCATTCCAGGGTGAAGGGGACTGAGAAGCTGTGAAAAGGTGGGCGGAGCAAAGAGCCTTTGTGTGTCAAGGGATATAAAAGCTGTATGTATGTTTTTTGGCGCCAGAGCTCTCCATGAATAAAAATACAGATCATTCTTGCTGGTTGTGGACCTTGAATCATTTATGATTAAAACCAGAGCCTTACAACCCCTGGTAATGATTCAAGCTTAGGTTGAATTAGAGATAGAAATTCTCATGACACATGTGAGTGTGCAGTGTGTATGTATAGTTTTGTGAGTGTTCATAGACTCAGTGCAAGATAGGGTCAGTGCAGATAGACCGGGTAACCATTTAATTAACTATTTAGCAGTCTTATGGCTATTTAGCAGTCTTATGGCTTGGGGGTGAAGCTGTCTCTAAGCCTGTTGGTCCGCGAGCCAATGCTGCGGTACCGTTTGCCAGACGGTAGCAGAGTGAACAGTTTATGGCTTGGGTGGCTGGAGTCTTTGGTAATTTTTCAGGTCTTCCTCTCTATTAGGACACCGCCTGATAGAGAGGTCCTGGATGGCAGGGAGCTCTGCCCCAGTGATGTACTGGGCTGTCCGCACCACCCTCTGTTGCGCTTTGTGGTCGAGGGAGATGCATTTGCCATACTAAGCGGTGATGCAGCCAGTCAAGATGCTCTCGACAGAGCAGCTGTAGAACTTCTTGAGGATCCGACGGCCCATGCCAAATCTTTTCAGCCTCCTGAGGGGGAAGAGGCACTGTCGTGCCATCTGGCAGCCTTGCGAGTGTTGGCTTGTTTAAAAATAAAAAAATCTGGTCTTCCTCTCTATCAGGACACCGCCTGATAGAGAGGTCCTGGATGGCAGGGAGATCTGCCCCAGTGATGTACTGGGCTGTCCGCACCACCCTCTGTTGCGCTTTGTGGTCGAGGGAGATGCATTTGCCATACTAAGCGGTGATGCAGCCAGTCAAGATGCTCTCAACAGAGCAGCTGTAGAACTTCTTGAGGATCCGATGGCCCATGCCAAATCTTTTCAGCCTCCTGAGGGGGAAGACATCTGGCAGCCTTGCGAGTGTTGGCTTGTTTTTTAAAAAATGGTTTCCTTACCCTGTAAGCAGTCAGACAAGGTAAGTTATACTGCATATACTGCTTACAGGGTAAGGAAACCAATTACATTTTGTAATTTGGGTGAACTATCCCTTTAAAGATGTATTGACTTTGTCACTCCTCTGGAAATGGTTGTGACCTGCTTCATTCAGTTAGTACTACTCCATAGTCACTGTTATTTTCTGGATTTATACAGGAACACCTTGGGTCTTTCTTGGGAATGTTCAAGGTTGGAGCCTGCCTTCAGCAGTAGACTATTCTCTATTGTTGCATTACCCTGAAATGACTGTGCACCTCACTCATCTAAAGTAGATACCTAGCTACTGTAGTCTAATCCTGATGTGGCAAATTTCGTCCTTATACTAATCAAAGAACCATGGGTCCCCTCTTTACCGCTCCGCCCATTTCCTTATTTTATAATGGCAGCACAATCTGACTTCCTTTCCTTCTACTCAATCTGTTTCCTGAAACAATGGTGGCGGGACCAAGCCATTTCCTGGCTCTGTTAACCCTTTAAGTGTTTTTTGCTCCATAGGCATATACTGAGCCATTTCCTGGATTTGTCCTTGTGTGAGACAGAATACTGAGCCATTTCCTTTTCTGGCTCTGTTCTACAGTTCTAACCCTTTAATTGATTCTTAAACATAACAGGTCAATTTTCTGAAATAACAATTAGTCCTCAAAAATCCCTGAGCCATTTCCTGGCTCTGTTTCACAATTCCCTGAGCCATTTCCTGGCTCTGTTTCACAATTCCCTGAGCCATTTCCTGGCTCTGTTTCACAATTCCCTGAACCATTTCCTGGCTCTGTTTCAGGCCTCTTATTGTCATGTTGTGATTAACTATTTAACCATAAAGTGTTAGCTTGTCATGGTGATTTAACCATACATTGTTAGCTTGTCATGATGTGATTTTTAATTTTTTTATTTAACCTTTATTTAACCAGGTAAGCCAGTTGAGAACAAGTTCTCATTTACAACTGCGACCTGGCCAAGATAAAGCAAAGCAGTGCGATAAAAACAACAACACAGAGTTACACATGGGATAAAACAAAACATACAGTCAATAGCACAATATAACATATATATACAGTGTGTGCAAATGTAGTAAGTTATGGAGGTAAGTCAATAAATAGGCCATAGTGCAAAATAATTACAATTTAGTTTCAACACTGGAGTGATAGATGTGCAGAAGATGTGCAAATAGAGTTACTGGGGTGCAAATGAGCAAAATAAATAACAATATGGGGATGAGGTAGTTGGGTGGGCTAATTACAGATGGGCTGTGTACAGGTGCAGTGATCGGTAAGCTGCTCTGACAACTGATGCTTAAAGTTAGTGAGGGAGATAAGAGTCTCCAGCTTCAGAGATTTTTGCAGTTCGTTCCAGTCATTAGCAGCAGAGAACTGGAAGGAATGGCGGCCAAAGGAGGTGTTGGCTTTGGGGATGACCAGTGAGATATACCTGCTGGAGCGCATACTACGGGTGGGTGTTGCTATGGTGACCAATGAGCTAAGATAAGGCGGGGATTTGCCTAGCAGTGATTTATAGATGACCTGGAGCCAGTGGGTTTGGCGACGAATATGTAGTGAAGGCCAGCCAACGAGTGCGTACAGGTCACAATGGTGGGTAGTATATGAGGCTTTGGTGACAAAATGGATGGCACTGTGATAGACTACATCCAATTTGCTGAGTAGAGTGTTGGAGGCTATTTTGTAAATGACATCGCCGAAGTCAAGGATCGGTAGGATAGTCAGTTTTACGAGGGCATGTTTAGCAGTATGAGTGAAGGAGGCTTTGTTGCGAAATAGGAAGCCAATTCTAGATTTAACTTTGGATTGGATATGCTTAATGTGAGTCTGGAAGGAGAGTTTACGGTCTAACCAGACACCTAGGTATTTGTAGTTGTCCACATATTCTAAGTCAGACCCGCCGAGAGTAGTGATTCTAGTCGGGCAGGCGGGTACAAGCAGCGTTCGATTGAAGAGCATGCATTTAGTTTTACTAGCGTTTAAGAGCAGTTGGAGGCTACGGAAGGAGTGTTGTATGGCATTGAAGCTCGTTTGGAGGTTTGTTAACACAGTGTCCAATGAAGGGCCAGATGTATACAAAATGGTGTCGTCTGCGTAGAGGTGGATCTGAGAGTCACCAGCAGCAAGAGCGACATCATTGATATACACAGAGATTAGAGTCGGCCCGAGAATTGAACCCTGTGGCACCCCCATAGAGACTGCCAGAGGTCCAGACAACAGGCCCTCCGATTTGACACATTGAACTCTATCTGAGAAGTAGTTGGTGAACCAGGCGAGGCAGTCATTTGAGAAACCAAGGCTATTTAGTCTGCCAATAAGAATGTGGTGATTGACAGAGTCGAAAGCCTTTGCCAGGTCGATGAAGACGGCTGCAAAGTACTGTATTTTATCGATCGCGGTTATAATATCGTTTAGGACCTTTAGCGTGGCTGAGGTGCACCCATGACCAGCTCGGAAACCAGATTGCATAGCGGAGAAGGTACGGTGGGATTCGAAATGGACGGTGATCTGTTTGTTAACTTGGCTTTCAAATACTTTCGAAAGGCAGGGCAGGATGGATATAGGTCTGTAACAGTTTGGATCTAGAGTGTCACCCCCTTTGAAGAGGGGGATGACCGCGGCAGCTTTCCAATCTCTGGGGATCTCAGATGATACGAAAGAGAGGTTGAACAGGCTAGTAATAGGGGTTGCTACAATTTCGGCGGCTAATTTTAGAAAGAAAGGGTCCAGATTGTCTAGCCCAGCTGATTTGTAGGGGTCCAGATTTTGCAGCTCTTTCAGAACATCAGCTAGCTGATTTTGGGTGAAGGAGAAGCGGGGGGGGGGGGGGGGGGGGGTGCCGAGCTTGTGGCCGGGGTAGGGATAGCCACAGGTGGAAAGCATGGCCAGCCGTAGCAAAATGCTTATTGAAATGTCCGATTATCGTAGATTTATCGGTAGTGACAGTGTTTCCTAGCCTCAGTGCAGTGGGCAGATGGGAGGAGGTGCTCTTATTCTACATGGACTTTACAGTGTCTGTTGGAGAAATTGTACATAAGTTATTCTACTCATTTACTATATTTCATTATGCCATTTCAGTACTGAATTGTTGTTTTCATAATGTGTGCTTGTGTGAGTATGATTACAGGACGAGTGAATGTGAGGAAGATTAGCAGTCAAGGTCGCGTCCAGCGAGGAGGAACCAGCTGCATGAGTTAGAAAAACAACTAATCTCAGAATGTGGGCACGCTCGGACAGTGTGCCAAGATAGAAGAAGTCACACTCAGATAATGGAATATGTGAACTGGTTTCAACTGGATCTGTTTATGCACCCTTCCCCATTAGCAGTTGAAACCTTCTGTAACTAGGGCGTTCCTAACTTAATAAAATGCAAGAGGAGCGGAGACTGATTCAGAGTGGTTTTGGAGGATTGTAACTGAGCAGTCTCCGAGCACTCTCCTTGCAAGTAAAATATACTAAATTCTCTGTGTCTTTTCTTGTGCAGGTTATTCTTATAAATGTTGGGGGTTTAAACCTAACAGTGTCCCAAAACATTTAGGAGTTAGTGCTACAGGATGCAAATTTCTGTTTTAAAAAGCTAGCCTTTGCTTTCCTAACTGATTGTGTATAATGGTTCCTGACTTCCCTGAAACTGAAGTTGCATATCGCGGGGGCTGTTCGATGCTAATGCAGTACGCCACAGGATGTTTTTGTGCTGGTCAAGGGCAGTCAAGTCTGGGGTGAACGAGGGGCTATATCTGTTCTTAGTTCTGAATTTTTTGAATGGGGCATGCTTATTTAAGATGGAGAGGAAAGCACTTTTAAAGAACAACCAGGCATCCTCTACTGACGGAATGAGGTCAATATCCATCCAGGATACCCGTGCCAGGTCAATTAGAAAGGCCTGCTCACTGAAGTGTTTTAGGGAGCATTTGACAGTGATGAGGGGTGGTCGTTTGACTGCGGACCCATTACGGACGCAGGCAATGAGGCGGTGATTGCTGAGCTCCTGGTTGAAGACAGCGGAGGTGTATTTAGAGGGTAAATTAGTCAGGATGATATCTATGAGGGTGCCCATGTTTACGGATTTAGGGTTGTACCTGGTAGGTTCCTTGATAATTTGTGTGAGATTGAGGGCATCTAGTTTAGATTGTAGGACGGCCGGGGTGTTAAGCATATCCCAGTTTAGGTCACCAAGCAGTACGAACTCTGAGGATAGATGGGGGGCAATCAATTCACATATGGTGTCCAGGGCACAGCTGGGGGCTGAGGGGGGTCTGTAGCAAGCGGCAACAGTGATAGACTTATTTCTGGAGAGGTGGATTTTTAGAAGTAGAAGCTCAAACTGTTTGGGCACAGACCTGGATAGTATGATAGAGATCTCTACAGTAGATTGCAACTCCGCCCCCTTTGGCAGTTCTATCTAGACGGAAAATGTTGTAGTTGGGGATGGAAATGTCAGAGTTTTTGGTAGTCTTCCTAAGCCAGGATTCAGACACTGCTAGAACATCAGGGTTGGCGGAGTGTGCTAACGCAGTGAGTAACTCAAACTTAGGTAGGAGGCTTCTGATGTTAACATGCAAAAAACCAAGGCTTTTACTGTTACAGAAGTCAACAAATGATAGCGCCTGGGGAGTAGGAGTGATACCGGGGGCTACAGGGCCTGGGTTAACCTCTACATCACCAGAGGAACAGAGGAGGAGTAGAATAAGGATACGGCTAAAGGCTTTAAGAACTGGTCTTCTAGTGCGTTGGGTACAGAGAATAAAAGGGGCAGATTTCTGGGCGTTGTACAATAGATTCAGGGCATTATGTACAGACAAGGATATGGAAGTACAGTGGAGGTATACCTAAGCGTTGGGTAACGATGAAAGAGATATCACTGGAGCACCGATTGAGCCAGTCTCCGCGTGTATGGGGGGTGGGACAAAGGAGCTCTCTGAGGCAGGTTGAGCGGGACTGGGGGCTCTACAGTGAAATTGTATAATAAGAACTAACCGGAACAGCAATAGGCAAGGCATTTTGACATGGGAGAGAGGCATAAAGCAATCACAGCTGATATTCGAGAGAGCTAATACAACAACTGGTAATGGCGACGAAAGTTTGGGCTGAGGCTAAACAGATAAACAGAACAGATAAACAGGATGGGGGTACCGTGTAAAGGAACAGTCCAGCAGGTATCAGCTGTGCAGCTGAGTGATCATAAGGTCCAGTGAACAGCAATAGGTGAGACCGGGAGCAGTTCGAATGGCTGCTACAGCACAGGCGAGCAGGAAGCACGGCTGTTGATTGCGTGTGCTAGCGGGCCGGGGCTAGCATATGGATCTTCGTGGTCGTCGCAACGGGAAGCCTGTTGAAACCACATCCGACGATTACGTCGGCAGACCAGTCGTGATGGATCGGCAGGGCTCCGTGTCGACACTAGGAGGTCCCGTCCGGTTGACAGAGAGGTATGGGGAGAGTGACGTGCGTAATGGTGCCTGATCCAAGGGGTTTATTGTCCAGTGAGGTGACGTGTAGCGGAGATGGCAGTGGCACGGTGGACAACCCCCATTCAGAGACCAGCTCCCTATCTATAAGGTTCCCCGCTGATCCGGAATCTATCATTGCGGTAGAAATGGGCGAGAAGGAATAACCAGTCACCGTTATGGGAACTAAAAACAATGGTTTTGTGATAGGAGCTGATGTAACACTCACGGAGCGGCGACGGGAGTCATACCGCCAAGATAGGGAGCCGCCACGAGATCTGTGGTCCGTGGTGGTGTAGGTGGTGCTGCCCACCTCCATGGGTGAGGACTCGGAAGCAGGGCGGCTTTCATAGCTCAGATGGGGTGAGCGTCGAGGCTCCGGTAGGTGTTGGGAACCCCGTCTCTCACTCAACATGTCGTCAAGATGGATGGATGTGGTGATGAGGGTATCAAGGTCCATCTCGACATCCCGACATTCGAGTTCCGTCTTGATGTCCTCCCGTAAGCCCCTCCTGAAGGCCGTGCGCAGAGCACGCTCATTCCAGCCGGAAGACGCCACCACCGTGCGGAAGCTCAGAGTGAACTCGGACGCGGGCCCCTCTCTCTGTTGTAGATGGAGGAGATGCTCACCCCCGTCATTTCTCTCCGTGGGATGATCAAACACCACCCTGAACCTAGCGAGGAAGGTGGGGTAGGGAAGTGCCACTGCCTCCTCTCCGTCCCAGACTGCCGTGGCCCAATCCAGCGCCTTTCCTTTAAGAAGTGAAATCACCAACGCTATCCTGGCTTGGTCAGATGGATATGCCCCAGGCTGACGCGCCAGATAAAGGGAAACCTGTAGCAGGAAGCCGCTACATTTAGTAGTTTTACCGTCATAGTGCTCCGGTAGGGTGCGGGTTCCCACAGGAGTGGATGATAGCACGGGAACAGGTGGATCGGGGGCACTCGCCGCTCCCTGAGGTGGAACTGGAGTGCTGGGCAGATTATGCAGAGTTTGGAGCACTTCCTGCATGGCGGCGTTCAACTGGGCAGGCTGCTGCTGGTGCTGGTCGATGCACTGGGAAACTCCTGCTGCATCCATTTTTGTTTGGTGTGTATTCTGTGACGCGTACTGAGTATACGAAGAGGAAGGACGCAGACGCAGGAATTAACAAGGTCAAGGTTTACTTACCAATGAGCAACAGAAATAACAAAGATAGAGTAAATGACATGAAGCTAAACAATCACACACAACATCATCCAGAACAGTCCATGGCTAAATAGGGGTGGTGATGAGATGATGAGGTGCAGGTGCGCTGGAGGTGATTAGGGTGCGTTGGGTTTCCATTCCGGTGTTGCCGAGGTGGTGCACTCAGACCGGTGGCTCAGTAGACCAGCGAATCAGAGCGCCAGAGGGGAGCAACGGGAGGAGACGTGACACTGTCTCAACCGATGGTGGGCACAACACATACACTTCAGATGATGTAAATTAGGGTCTAAACAACAATATATGCGAAAATTGAGAGAAGAAATCTGAGTTGACGTGGTTAAAAACAGACCATTTAAGCCCCCCCCAAAAAAAACATTTTACATTTCCTGAATAAATGGTGACATTTTACAATATCAGACACAGTATGTTTGACATGAATCTACAAGGACTAGTAGTGTGCCACAAACTTAATTGATATAGAAAAATGACACAATACATTCATTAAAATACCTGTGAATTGATTCCGGTGTGCCCAGGGCTGGGATATTGAGATAGAGAGCTGACTGCAAGGATCCAAGGCCTTGTGGTAATTGCAGGAATCTGTCTGGTATGGCTAAGCCTCTCTCTTTGAACCTCTCTAGATGGGGGTCCATTTACCAGAGTGCTTTTGATAATCGTGTAACAAATGTCCAGGCTATATGGACATGAAATATAGGATAATTATTACATTTCAGCCTGATTATCAGATTATTATTATTAATACACAAATTAACATGAATGAACATTATTCACATAGGATGTATAATAGAATGCAATATTCTATCATATTCAAAAATTATTGGGAAAAAAATAATGTATGACTGTATTATCAGTTCATTAATCTACTTAATTGTATAGCCTAACAAGGCTTTAACAAATTACGACAATACAAATATAAAGGCCTATCATAGACTACCCTTTCTAGGAAAAATATGATATTGTTAATAAACGGCAATCATTCGAATTAGGTCAAATGAATGTAACACTGGTAAAAGTGCAATCCAATTTCGTAATTGAATGTGATGTATAGGGTAATAGAGTAGACTATTTAACATTTTTTTCTAATTCAGGAATCATTGACAATAAATAATTGTAATCAAATTAAAATGTTGATGTATAATAATGAGTTAATTACCTGAATGCATCTCTATAGCCTATAGGCGTTAACAAAATATTAATACAATTATGATTAGGCCTCTCATAGACTAAGCCTTCAAATTAGGTCTGCCAAATTAATGTAGCATTGGAAAAAATACATGAATCCAGCCATAGGCTATACTCGATCATCATCAAAATAAAAAATGTCGAACATGCACAATTAGAAGCATCAATCTATATTGAGAAACTTGACTAAATTCGAGCCCAGTAACGTTGCTCACCTCATCCTCCTTCGATTGTCTCGTCTGGCTGCTACGAAAAGCCCCCACTTTGGAGACAGACAGTCGATCACATCATTGTGGAGCTGCTGATCTGCACGAAGTGGGTGTGTGCCACTGGCGATGTACTTTGCTGGACATGCTAGCTGTTTTCGACGGCGCATCATTACTTCAAACGCATTTCGTCTTGGTGTTATCCATTGGCGTAGTACCGGTAAAATGTAAGTTATGAATCGCAAATCACCATACAGCTAACACACTTCGATTTCATCAATCATTTTTACTTCAATTTGTTTGTCCAAAATACTATTAGCTTGCACTGCGTCTTTGCTGATGAATGCCCTGATCTCTGGCCAGTCAATTGGTTCAATGACATTGTTGTTTCGTCTATTAATCGCTTCTAATAGATCTGAAAATGATGCATTAATAATGATTTTAACCGACTGTTATTTATAATGAAGGACGTCCCACGTTTAACCTGGACACATAAATAGTAGTAATTTGCGCTGGCTCCAGCCATGACCGCATGACAGAGAAATTAAACATGTGCACGTCGCCTGCAGATGCGAGCGTGTGTGTTTCACTGTCCAATCCTAGGCTCGGACATGATCTAAGCGCGTGATCTGCGGCTGATTGGTCTCTTACCTATCAACTTGGGAAAGCCTCAAGGGAGAGCAGACAGTGCATTATAAATAAAGCGGCGCATATATTTGGCAAAAAATAACACATCTGATTTTTTTTGCGGGGTGTGGAGAAAAGTAAGGCGGGGCATCCGTTAAACAGTAATTCAACTTTGTCCAGCCTTAGGCCTAATTAAACTGATGCATTTGGGGATGAACAACTTCACTTCACTCACACTATGAATAATAGCTTTGCCATACTCATTGATAGTATAATGTATACTTTAATATACTTTTGGTGAATTTACAAGCCATTGCTAGATATAGATGACCAAACTGGTTGATACACTGAATCAGGTTAGTTACAACTGGGGTTGAAGCGAAAACCTACAGGAAGATAGCTCGAGCTCCAGGAACAGGGTTGGAGAGCCCTGACCTAGGACATCAACAGCTTGCCAGGGTTTCATTTAATAAGCTATAGGCAATACTTGTTATTGCACATAGCAACATCAGTTAAACAGTAATTCAACTTTGTCCAGCCTTAGGCCTAATTAAACGGATGCATTTGGCTATGCTCAACTTAATTTCACTGGCACTATGAAGACTAGCTTTGCCATACTCATTGATAGCCTAATATATACTTTAAAATACTTTTAGTGAATTTACAAGGCATTGCTAGATACAGATTACCAAGATACAGCCTATGCGCACGGTTCCTATGCACCCCTAATTTAGTGAACTTGACCGAGACATTGCAAGCCAATAATAAGTGGAATCGAAGCTTGACACCCAGAAATGGTAGTCGACACCGGGAGTTGACTGGCAAGAAGTCCCCACCACTAAGTCTGCTTACCTAACGTCAGCTAGCTACTGAGGATGAATGACTCATGGTGATGCTGGTACTTACTTACTTCATCAACATTCTTCAAGAAACGCTTTTGTTGTGATGTTGCTTTGTTTATCAGTAATCTGCTAAATGAAGATCATGCAATACCCATGAAATGAGCTGTTTATTTTTTTAGCTAGCTAGCCAGCCTAAACAAAAGGTGAGCCGTGCTCTTCAGCGGGGTGGAAGTGGCAAGCACTCTCTGCTATAAGACTGGAGCTGTTATCACAGGCCTAATATATCAAGCCTTTATCAATGTTTTGGTAGAAACTGTAGATAAGGTACTGCACAGGTAAAGGACGCACTATGGGTGTTGAATGCTTTGAAACCACATGCCCCTACTTAGAGCACGTGACATTTAGAAATCCAATCCCCACTTGGAGGAAAAAAAAGGTTGACCTTTACCATAGTTACGAGCACATTACACACTCAAGTCAAGAGGAAGAGGAGACTGTCTGTGTTCTAAGTAGGGGCATGTGGTTTCAAAGCATTCAACACCTGTAGTGCGTCCTTTACCTGTGCAGTACCTTATCTACATTTTCTACCAAAACATTGATAAAGGCCTGTGATAACAGCTCCAGTCTTATAGCAGAGAGTGCTTGCCACTTCCACCCCGCTGAAGAGCACGGCTCACCTTTTGTCAGTCCACTCTTCGGTTCATAATAGACAGTTTACAGCATTATCTGAACACAAAAATACTAAGAGTGCCGACATGAGATATTCAGGGGTATTGAAAATGTGCACAGTTTACAAAAACTTCCTCAAATAGAGTGATGTCCACCTATTGTACCCTGAATTGTACTATTGCAAGCATGCATTTTTTATCATTGTAGCATAAATGAACCATGGTTCTGGGTCATTTTATCATTTTAAATTAATAATAACTACTGGAACTGGATATTATGCATCACAGCAAAGGAATCACTATGTTTTAAAGACAGATTATCAGTTTACTGAATAGTCCCCCATTTTGAATCTGAGTTACAACCAAAGTAGCAGCAAATTACAACCAACTTGTCCATCATCAGTAAACATAGTTTCTATAAAGATGCATAGAGTAGCCTACTGTATAATTCAAATACTGAAACAATAGCACTGTATCATGATGTGGTCTTCTCATGTGTTCTTTCGGCAAATTCCTTTTCCCTTATTGGTCAGCTCCTGTTATCTTATCTTCTGTTGGTGGTTTACAGCTCCTGTATTAGAGGGTTGATTTCAGGTAAACAAATTTTCATTGGATATCCTGTGAGGATAAATATTTTGATTGGACTACTTTGATTGAATGTGTAATGCATTATGAATAGAGTATTCATGGGACGTGTTATGAAATTATTTGTTTATTTTTAGTCATAATTATAAGCAGTTTATAAGAACACCTTATACCTTGTTGCCAAACCAACACTACAAGCTAAATTCAAAGTTCTTATTAATAACCTTTATTTCATGGCTTAATTACTATTTTATTTTAGTACCAATCCCAAAAAAATATGTCTATTATTAAAAGTACCTCAAATGTTACTTGGAAACCACTTTCACTAGCTAGTATCTTGTAATTGGAGGCTGCCACTTGTTAGTCTGTCCTCCCACTCATAACTCCAGCAAGCTTCTGTCCAGCCCCTGGACACATGATGCCCACTAGTCCCAGGGTCGTCCCCTGTTGCAAGGAAATTAGCATAATTACATTCCCCAAAATGCCACATAATCTTTCTTAGTCCACACCACCGCTGAATAAAAGCCTATTGATCCCCAATGCCCACCACTTATTTGGGACATACACTGACCAGCTCCAACTTGGTTCCCTTTAGTACATCCAACTACAGAAAAACAAACAATGGATGGAACTCAAGCCAGCACCAATGTGCCATCCTACCTAACACTTTATGCTGCTGTCTCCCACTTCAAATCAATCAAATTTGATTTGTCACATGCTTTGTAAAAAACAGGTGTAGACTAACAGTGAAATGCTTACTTACGGGCCCTTCCCAACAATGCAGAGAATTTTTTTTAAAAATGATAGAAAATTTATAACAGGAGGAATATACACAATGAGTAACGATAACGTGGCTATATACATGGGGTACCATTTCCCGAGTCAATGTGCAGGGGTACAAGGTAATTGAGGTAGATATGTACATATAGGTAGGGGTAAAGTGACTAGGAAACAGGATACTGTAGATAATAAACACTAGCAGCAGCTTTTGTGATGAGTCAAAAGACTTAGTGCAAAAAGGGTCAATGCAGATAGTCCAAGTAGCTATTTGGTTAACAATTTAGCAGTCTTATGGCTTGGAGGTAGAAGCTGTTCAGGGTCCTGTTGGTTCCAGACTTGGTGCGTCGGTACCGCTTGCCGTGCGGTAGCAGAGAGAACAGTCTATGACTTGGGTGGCTGGAGTCTTTGACAATTTTTCTTACACCGCCTGGTATACAGGTCCTGGATGGCAGGGAGGTCCTGGATGGCAGTTGCCTAACCCTAACCCTAACCCCCGTGTTGAGGGTCAGCGTGGCGGATGTGTTAATAATAATAATAATATGCCATTTAGCAGACGCTTTTATCCAAAGCGACTTACAGTCATGCGTGCATACATTTTTTTTTGTGTATGGGTGGTCCCGGGGATCGAACCCACTACCTTGGCGTTACAAGCGCCGTGCTCTACCAGCTGAGCTACAGAGGACCACATGTGTTGTTGCCTACCCTCACCACCTGGGGGCAGACTGTCAGGAAGTCCAGGATCCAGTTGCAGAGGGAGATGTTCAGTCCCAGGGTCCTGAGCTTTAGTGATGAGCTTGGTGAGCTGTGGTCAATTAACAGCATTCTCACATAGGTGTCCCTCTTGCTCAGGTGGGAGAGAGCAGTGTGGAGTGCAATAGAGATCCAGGGTGTCTGGGCTGATGGTGTTGATGTGAGCCATGACCAGCTTTTCAAAGCATTTCATGGCTACAGATATGAGTGCTATGAGTCAATAGTCATTTACACAGTTTACCTTGGCGTTCTTGGGCAAAGGCACTATGGTATTACAGACTGGGTCAGGGAGAGATTGAAAATGTCAGTGAAGACACATGCTCTGAATATGCATCCTGGTAATCCATCTGGCCATGCAGCCTTGTGAATGTTAACCTGTTTAAAGGTTTTAATCACATTGGCTACGTAGAGCGAGAGCACAGTCGTCCGGAACAGCTGGTGCTCTCATGCATCGTTCAGTGTTGCTGGCCTTAAAGCGAGCATAGACGGCATTTAGCTCGTCTGGTAGGCTTGCGTCACTGGGCAGCTTGCGGCTGGGTTTCCATTTGTAATCCGGGATAGTTTGCAAGCCCCGCCACATCCGACGAGTGTCAGAGCCGGCGTAGTAGGATTCAATCTTAGTCCTGTATTGACGCTTTGACTGTTTGATAGCTCGTCAGAGGTCGTAGTGGGATTTCTTTTAAGCATCCGGATTAGTGTCCCGCTCCTTGAAAGCGGCAGCTCTAGCCTTTAGCTCAGTGCGGATGTTGCCTGTAATCCATTACTTTTGATTAGACATGGCAATTGATTGGACATGATTTGGAAAGGCACAAACCTGTCTATATTAGGGCCCACAGTTGACAGTGCATGTCAGAGCAAAAACCAAACCATGAGGTCGAAGGAATTGTCTGTAGAGCTCCGAGACAGGATTGTGTCAAGGCACAGATCTGGGGAAGGGTACCAAGAAATGTATGCAGCATTGAAGGTCCCCAAGAACACAGTGGCCTCCATCATTCTTAAATGGAAGAAGTTTGGAACCACCAAGACACTTCCTAGAGCTGGCCGCCCGGCCAAACTGAGTAATCGGGGGAGAAGGGCCTTGGTCAGGGAGGTGACCAAGACCCGATGGTCACCCTGATAGAGCTCTAGAGTTCCTCTGTGGAGATGGGAGAACCTTCCAGAAGGACAACCATCTCTGCAGCACTCCACCTATCAGGCCTTTATGGTAGAGTGGCCAGACGGAAGACACTCCTCAGTAAAAGGCACATGACAGCCCGCTTGGAGTTTGCCAAAAGGCACCTAAAGACTCTCAGACCATGAGAAACAAGATTCTCTGGTCTGAAGAAACCAAGATTGAACTCTTTGGCCTGAATGCCAAGCGTCACTTCTGGAGGAAACCTGGCACCATCCCTACGGTGAAGCATGGTGGTGGCAGCATCATGCTGTGGGGATGTTTTTCAGCAGCAGCGACTGGGAGACTAGTAAAGATGAACGGAGCAAAGTACAGAGAGATCCTTGATGAAAACCTGCTCAAGAGTGGTCAGAACCTCAGATTGGGGCGAAGGTTCAATCAATCAAATGTATTTATAAAGCCCTTTTTACATCAGCAGATGTCACAAAGTGCTATACAGAAACCCAGCCTAAAACCCCAAACAGCAAGCCATGCAGATATAGAAGCTCTGTGGCTAGAAAGGCAGACATCTAGGAAGAAACCTAGAGAGGAACCAGGCTCTGAGGGGTGGCCAGTCCCTTTTTAGCTGTGCCGGGTGGAGATTATAACAGTACATGGCCATTAAGGCCAGATTGTTCTCCAAGATGTTCAAACATTCATAGATGACCAGCAGGGTCAAATAATAATCACAGTGGTAGTAGAGGTTGCAACAGGTCAGTACATCAGGAGTAAATGCCACTTGGCTTTTCATAGCCAGGCATTTAGAGGTTGAAATAGCAGGTGCGGTAGAGAGAGAGAGTTAAAAACAGCAGGTCTGGGACAAGGTAGCACGTTCGATGAACAGGTCAGGGTTCCATAGCCACAGGCAGAAGAGTTGAAACTGGATTAGCAGCACAACCAGGTGGACTGAAAACAGCAAGGAGTCATCAGGCCAGGTAGTCCTGAGGCATGGTCCTAGGGCTCAGGTCCTCCGGGAGGGGAGGGAGAGAGGGAGAGAGAGAGAATTAGAGGGAGCATACTTAAATTCACACAGGACACCAGATAAGACAGGAGAATAACACCAGATATAACAGACTTGACCCTAGGCCCCCGGCACATATACTATTCACCTTCCAACAGGACAACGACCCTAAGTGCACAGCCAAGACAACGGAGGAGTGGCTTCGGGATAAGTCCCTGAATGTCCTTGAGTGGCACAGCCAGAGCCCGGACTTGAACCTGATCAAACATCTCTGGAAAGACCTGAAAATAGCTGTGCAGCAATGCTCCCCATCCAACCTGACAGAGCTTGAGAGGATCTGCAGAAAATAATGGGAGAAACTCCTCAAATACAGGTGTGCCAAGCTTGTAGCGTCATACCCAAGAAGACTTGAGGCTGTAATCACTGCCAAAGGTGCTTCAACAAGGTACTGAGTCTGAATATTTATGTAAATATGATATTTCAGTTGTTTATTTTTTATAAATTAGCAAAAATGTCTAAAATCCTGTTTTTGCTTTGTCATTATGGGGTATTTTGTGCAGATTGATGAGGGGGGGAAAAGCAATTTAATCAATTTTAGAATATGGCTGTAAAGTAACAAAATGTGGAAAAAGTCTATACTTTCCGTAGGCACTGTATTCTAGTCTGTACTAGCGAAACAGTCCTGTAGCTTAGCATCCGCTTCATCAGACCACTTCCATATTGAGCGTGTCACTGGTACGCCCTGTTTGAGTTTTTGTTTGTAAGCATAAATCAGGAGGATATAGTTGTGGTCCGATTTGCCAAAGGGAGGGCGAGGGAGAGCCTTGTATGCATTTCTGTGTGTGGGGTAAAGGTGGTCTAGAGTTTTGTCGCCTCTAGATGCACAGGTGACAGGCTAGTAAAAATTTGGTACATTTCGATTTCAGTTTCCCTGCATTAAAATCCCCACCCACGAAAAGCAACACCTCTGGATGTGCATTTTCTTGTTTGCTTATGGCCCTATCAAATCAAATCAAACTTGTATTTGTCACATGCACCGAATACAACAGGTACCTTACCGTGAAATGCTTACTTATACAGCTCATTGAGTGCTGCCCAAGTGCCAGCATCAGTTTGTGGTGGTAAATAGACAGCTTCCTTAACAGACTTCCTTAACATTAGAGATCGTGCAGCAGCTGTTGTTAACAGAGACACTTACTTGGAATTGCCGCAATAGTTTGCTCATGCAGGGTAAGAGATCCGCAATTCAAGCATAATGTATGCTGATTAACTTTGGAATGGCTTGTGTGATTTTTTAAAAGTAGATTCTGTGGTTATCTAAGTGAAAGTTGATTATCCCCCATTGTATGTTTGAAGGCGGATAATGCAAACAGAGTTGGAGAGGCAACAGCGGCAGCAGAGGAGTCCAGGATAGCCAAGATCCTCAACATCGTTGGACTTGTCGTTGGGATTGTGTTGGGCATCATTATTATTGCACTAAAACTCACCGCAGCATGAAAAAGGAGGATATGTTTTTGTACCATCTTTTGCCCTTTACATTCCTGGGGCTGCAAATTTTAACTTTTTACAACTTCATACAACACACCAGCCCAGACCAGCCCTGATGAGGACCAGCTGTGCCCCTAACCGAGCCCCAGTTTAAACAAATGCCATACAAGCAATTAACAGACCAACGCTTGTGCTCCAAACTCAGGGTGTGTTCTTATCATGATATGTTCTTTTGGCAAGACCCAATTGTCATCCCTCGCGGGGCGGGTGAGTTTAGGGTCATGAGATATTGTGTTGATGAAGGGCAGATGGGTGGGAGGCTGGTTGAATAAAGAGAAAGCAATACATTTAAAAAATCTATAAATCATGTATAATTCTTGTGCAATTCATATTTATAGGCTACATTGAGGTTTTTATTTTATTATTTTAATCTGGTATTAGTGCTTAAGCCTAAGCTTTAGGGCCTAACTGTACGCACCAAATAAATGAATAAATGTTGAAGAAAAACGTCATTGTTCAATAAATGTTCAAGAGAAAAAAAGGAAACTGTACAGCACATTTTCTATATTTGCGGGTTAGGGTCGGGTGCAGGCCTGAGATTTTCTCTTTATCACATATAGTTGGGCGGTTGCAGGGCTTATTAGCAATTTCAGGTGGGTGCGGGTGAACAAACAGCTGACCCACCATCACTAGTACTCAGGCTACATTATGCAAAAACATTAATTATCTTCTGTTTTCTCATTATTACTCCATGATAAAGGTACTTGTCTACACCATTTTAGTCTCTTCCTAAAGCCGCTGTGCCTCAGCAGTGTCTTCAGCAAACACTAGAGGGTGACATTTACTCATTGGCCCAAACCATGTTTGCAATCATCTAACAATGCACTGGATTTTGAATCGGAGTCATTGCTGCACACACAAAAAAAACTTTTGCTTGGTTATATAACCCACGTTTTGGTTTGAATTGAATTCGACAATGTCTCTGAAAATGTTTGTTTGAAAGTGTAATATCATCTTTCCTGAGTTGTTCTTTATCCACGCTGGGGATTATTTAAGATGAATAGATTAATGTAACACAAAACACATACATATTTTTTAATAATTTTGTCAGTTCATCTGCAGTACCTGCTTGTGCAGCGGTTCTTCTTGCATCTCTTGCTAGGGTGGAGTGAGTAGAGTGACTTAAAACAGCCTGAAGGCATTCCTGTAACACAGTTCGAATGTTAACCAGATGCCCAAAAGGAAGCATATGTGGGTTGTTTACAGTCCACATCAATTATTCCGTCTGATGAGAGCCAGACCTGGGTCCAACTAGTATTTGGTTTCTTTCAAACACTTTAGCTGCGCTTAATTGAGCTTGCCTGGTGCAATGGGACCAATGGAATAGGGCCAAAACTGCACACCCCATCTTTGTGGCACTTCAGGCAGGCTCAATCAAACGTTCAAAGTATTTGAAAGATTTGAAATACTATTTGAACCCGGGTCTAATGAGCGCCAAAAGAGAAAATTATTATATTTACACATTTTCCGGCAAGACTCACAAACACACACAAACTCTACTGATCTCATTTGACTCCATTCTGGGATTTCATACAAGCTTCCTTTGTGGCAGCGCATTAATGATCCTTTATTAGATTTGTGTGGTTTCCTTTTGTGTGTGTGTTTGCGTGGTGCATTTGTGTGTGCCAACGTATGCATGTGTGTGTAGTTTCCTTGACTTCCAAATTACATCTCAATTTATCTAAAACAGCAGCTGTACAACAATGGATGTGCTGCAGACACTTTCAGTTACTTGAATTCCAAGTACAATGTCTTAAAAGGAAATGGGAAAACATGAACCCATTAGCTGAAGGTTACAGTGTTTTCCCCCTAGCAGAGCCCCCCAAAAAGATAAAGAGACAGAGACACAGAGCCCTGGAGACCATGGAATTTGAACTTTGCGTAAACAAGACAAAGGAAATAGTATGAATTAATAATTTTTCCGTAGCCTACAGTGTTAGGAAGTTAGAGAAAATACTTCTCACTATCGTACGGCCGCGACCGGGAGACCCATGGGGCGGCGCACAATTGGCCCAGCGTCGTCCAGGGTAGGGGAGGGAATGGCCGGCAGGGATGTAGCTCAGTTGGTAGAGCATGGCGTTTGCAACGCAAGGGTTGTGGGTTTGATTCCCAAGGGGGGCCAGTATGAAAAATAAACTAACTGTAAGTCGCTCTGGATAAGAGCGTCTGCTAAATGACTAAAATGTAAATGTAAATGTACGCTTTAAGCATGTAGAAATAGCATTAGACAATAACGACTTAACATAGAAATGAAACTTGACGCATGTAAATACCTCTGTCAAGTACAGACAAGAAGATCATCTGACACGTTCCTGCCATTGACATGTATAGAATGTCTTCAAAAGCAAGTTGGATGTCATCCTGGACTCCAAAGCTGCATAGCAACCAAAGCAAAGCAAGACAGCCTTTATAGGTAACAACATATAATTAAAATTATGACAGACTATAAAAAGTGACTGCACGCTGTAACAAGTTCATAACTGCTAATGGGTCTGTATGGCAGTATAGCCATATCATAGTAAATGTGGGACAATGGTAGCCATTGGTAAAAGAGTATGGCTTATGTTTGAAATACAGATTCTCTGGGTTCCAGGGTGCCCCTGATGGAAAATCTGACATGGTGTCAGTTCAATGAATACTCCATAGCTGCTCATGACTTCCTGTATATGCAATGATCCCACTCATTTAGTATGACTGGGGTTCATTAAAATGTAATCACTGTGAAATAAATTCGACATCACACATCTGTATCCAAATGGATGAGTTGATGTCTAATTTCTGCTGCTTGTTCATGCTTGATGTGTTTGAGACATACAGTGATTGCAATCCCAGCAAACTTGGAACATACCCAGAACATTAGCTAAGATTCCCATTAAGTTCTAGATAGGGTTTTAGCTGAAATGTGGATGATAACACCCCCCCCCCCCCCCATAAAATAAAATAAAATAACAGTAATAATATCATTAGAATGTTCTCCTAACATTCACTAAAATGTTGTGCACAACATCTAGAACAACCAACATTCCCCAAAAGTTCTCATTAGGTTTCCAGGTAATGTAATAACAAAATGTACCAAAATTGGTCCTGTTCCCAGAACATTTGTTGTGGTGGTGTTGTTGTCCTCAGTGATATGTTCCCAAAACACAAAAACTGTCCAGTTGTGAGGATGATTCCATAATGTTTCTTTTAGGGTGCAAAAAACATTCACCTGATGTTGAAAGAAGGTTCACAGAACACATTTTGTCTGTTCTTTAAAGGTTCCCATAATGTTTCATTAGGTTGTGTGAACAGTCTGGTGAGAATATTGTGGGAACATCACAAAATATATATTCCCAAAACACAGAAACTGTCCAGTCCGGCTGATTCTACAATGTTTATTTTAGGGTGCAAAAAACATTCACCTAATGTTTCAAGAACCTTCCTAGAACACATTTAATCTGTTCTTTAAAGATTCCCAGAATGTTGTATTAGGTTGTGGGAACAGTGTGGGTACGTTAAAAGAGAGAGGTTCCCAAAACACAAAATATTCGCAGTGGTGTTGACATTCATACAATGTTTACATTCCCCTTAATGTTTCAAGAATATTCTTGTGATATTCACTAAGGTTGCACAGAACATTCCCACAATGTTGCATAATGTTCCACAATTTCCAAATAAGTCAGTTTTTATGACATTCATAGCATATTTGTTTTAGGTTTAACATAATATTCTATTGTTGTTCACACAATATACATTTTACCTTGTCTTGGAGGTCCTCATAGCATTTCAATAACATTTAGAATATGTTATATTTAAGTTTTACCTAATATTAATATAACATTCTCAGCATGCAAATGTGTAGCTCCTTAAAGCATAAGCAAGCAGATTGGAATATATATCCATTATGTTTCTCTCCAGATTTCTGACTGGATTTATAAATCTGGACAAAATAAAGACATCCTCTCTTTTAGTATTTCACAAAATAAATTATCCAAAAGAAACATGGTTAAAAATTGTGGGATTGAACCTACAATCTTTGGGTATGCAACCAGATCAATAACCCTCTGTGCCACCATATGGTCAATCAGGATACAGAACACATTTTCTGAGTTATTAAAATGTTCCCATCCTCTTCATATGCTGTGAACTTTTATGATTTAGCTCCTTGCTATTGAGCTTTTTTGTTGTTGTTGACAATTTTAATTTAAAACAATAAAAGTAAGGTATTTAATTGTTACCCAGAAATGATTTGATATTGAGATAAAAACGGCTGCATTAAATCAATAAAAGATTATTGCATTGAACCTCAATTTGTTTTTGAATATTTATTTTTCAGAATGGGTATTAAGTGCATTTGTATCTGTTTTGATTGAAATTAAGAAAAGGTCAAATTGTTTTCTTATTTAGTTTGAAGGTTCATTTAAGAAGCATATGAATACACAAGAATACAAGTTATTTAAAGGAAGCTCTATCCAACATTTCATAAGAAGGCAAAGAAATAAAATAAAATATAGTGTTACAAGTACACAGCATAATAACTCATAAATTGTGTTCTGTGTCCAGATTAGACTGAAAAAAATACTCACTATCACAGTTATACTCTGGTGGTGGAGTGGCCACGGGCGTGCAGCGTTAATGATGAGACAAAGATTGCAGGTTCAAGACAAACAAACAGTGAAATTGAGGCTCAGATTTAATCTACTAAAAGAGAGGATGTCTTTATTTCGTACAGGTTTACAAATCCAGTCAGAAAAACTGAATTTAGACTAAAAACGCACCCGATATAATTCCTACTTTGAGATGCTTGATATGGTACCTATTGTCTTATTTTTCATGATCTGAAAAGCAAAAGGGATCCTAGATCAGCTCTCTTAGTCTTGGAAAACTGTATATGGACCCAGAAGTACGTAGCATATTGTCACGGTTTCGGCCGAGGCTGCTCCTCCTCCTTGCTCGGGCAGGCTTCGGCAGTCGTCGTCCCCGGAGTACTAGCTGCCACCGTTGTATGTTATCGATGTTTGTTTGGTTTTGTCTTCCTTGTTCACCTGTTTCCTGTTAGTGTTAATTATGTTCCCTATATGTGTCTCGTTTTGTTTGTAGTGAGTTGTGTGTAATTGTTCCGCCTGTCCGTAGGTGCTGGTATTTTTCTCTATTGTGTTTTAGAGTCCAGACGCACTTTTGCGTATTGCTTATGCATTGGAGTGTTTTTGCGCACTGTTGCGTAATCGCTCGCCTCCTTGTTTTGTTGAGGCCCTTTTCTTTGTAATTTCGTGTCCTCTGTTGGAAGTAGCTTCTGTGTCCTGCGCCTGACTCCTACACCACATCCACATCAGCCACTGACACATATGAAGAGGATGGGTGAAGTGATGGTGAATAACCCAGTTACCAGTATTTCTCTGGGTTAGTTATGTCTAAGAAGGCTAAAAAGGGTGCATGGAATTTCTGATTGACAATATTGCCATGGCTATATACTGAAAAAAGTTGCAAGAGAACTTCCCTGGTGGTGCAGAGGATAAAAGACCTGGTTTCAGCCAAACATTGCAGGTTCAAACCCCACATATGCAAATTGTCAGCATGTGAAGTGTAAAACATATGGTTGTGTCTGTAAGATTAAATGCTTTTCAAATGTCCTCCAAGACAAGGTATAATGTATATTGCGTGAACATCAATGGAATATTATTTTAAACCTAAAGCAAATATGCTATGAACGTCATAAAAACGGACTTATTTGGAAATTGTGGAATATTGTGCAACATTGTGGGAATGTTCTGTGCAACGTATGTGATTATCACCAGAATATTCTTGCAACATCCCAGAAAAGTCCCATGAATTAATTAGGTGTTCTGTCAACATTCTTACAACATTATAGGAATGTCCTCTGCAACCTAACTTAAACGTATGAATGTCATCACAACTGAGCACATTTTGTGTTTTGGGAACCTATATCTTGTAATGTACCCACGCTGTTTCCACAACCTAATTAAATGTTCTGGGAACCTTCAAAGAACTCAGAAAGGCTGTTCTGTCAACGTTCTTGCAACATCAAAGGAATGTTTTGCGCACCCTGTTACTAACATTATCTGAATGTTAGCACAACTGGATCGTTTTAGTGTTTTGGGATCCTATCTCTTGTCATATCCCCACAATACCCCCACAACCTAAAGAAACATTATGGTAACCTTTAAAGAACACACTAAATGTGTTCTGGGAACGTTCTTGTAACATCAGGTGAATGTTTTTTGCACCCTAAAAGAAACATTATGGAATCATCCAAACAACTGGACAGTTTTTGTGTTTTGGGAACATATCACTGAGGACAACAACACCACCAATCTTGTCAAGAGGGTTCAACAGCATCTCTACTTCCTACGGTGGCTGAAAAATTTGACATGCCACCCCGGGTCTTCTCCAAATACTACCGCTGCACCATCGAGAGCGTTCTTCCGGTTGCCTCACGGCCTGGTACGGGAATTGCTCCGTGCATGACAGCAAGGCCCTGGTGGTGAAGACGGTCCAGTACATCACTTCCACCTGCTCTGTACATTCCCCCCCAGCTCCTCTAATTTTATCTCCTGTTGGTGATTTACGTCTCCTGTTTTAGAGGGTTGATTTCAGGGAAACTAATTTTCATTGGCTATCCTGTGAGGAAAAATACAGTATTTTGAATGGACTACTCAGGATGTTATACATTATGAAGAGAATATTCATAGGAAGTGTTATCAAGTGAATTTTTTTAGTTTTAGTAATGATTATAATTACTTTATAAGAAGAAAAACATTGTTACCAAACCAACACTACAAACTAAAATAAAAGTTTTCAATAATAACCTTTCCATTTTATTTTAGTACCAATCATAAAAAAGAAGTGTTATGCCTAGTATAAAAAGTACCTGAAATATTACTTGGAAACCACTTTAACTTGCTAGGATCTTGTAACTGGAGGCTGCCACTTCCTACTAGTCTCTCCTCCCACTCATAAGGCCGCAAAGCTTATGTCCAACCCCCAGATACATTATGGCCATTAGTCCCTTGGTCCTTCCCGGTTGCAAAGGAAATTAGCGTAAATGCTTTGCCTCTTCTTTTTCCATACATTCCCCGAAATGACACACCTATTTCTTAGTCCACACCCCCACAGTCCACACCCCCTCAATAAATCCTGTTGCACCCCAACCTCTTCACTTATTTGGGACAGGCACCGACCAGCTCCAACTTGGTTCACTATAGTACATCCAACTACAGAAAAACAGAGACAATGGAAGGAACCCAAGCCCACACCAAAGTGCCATCCTACCTGGGATGGTCCATTTTCAACACTTTATGCTGCTGTCTCCCAATTGGAATTGTTGCAATAATTTGCTCATGCAGGGTAAGATATCAAAAATTCTGACAATCAATTATTCAGCAGTTATAAAGGTATTTACAAAAGCTTGTGCTGACTAACTATTGAATAGCTTGTGTGATTTTTGAAGTGGATTCTATGGTTATCTAAGTGAAAGTGGGATAATGCATTGATTATCCCCCATTGTGTGTTTGAAGGCGGATAAAGCAAACGCAGTTGGAGAGGCAACAGCGGCAGCAGAGGCGTCCAGGATAGCTAAGATCCTCAACATCGTTGGATTGGTCATTGGGATTGTGTTGCTCATCATTATTGTTGCAGTGAAACTCACTGGTGGCGCGTGAAAAGGGAGGATATGTTTTTGTACCATCTTTTGCCCTTTGTATTCCTTTTTGCGACTTCATACAACACACCAGCCCAGACCTGCCCTGATGAGGACCAGCTGTGCCCCTAACCGAGCCCCAATGAAAACAAACGCCCTGCAAGCAATTAACAGACCAGCGCTTGTGCTCCATTCTCGGAGACAAATAGGTAGAACTTTTTTTTTTAACTGAGGATGTTGCAGTTGCAGCTTTGAGAAAAATATTAAGCTTCCTGACTGTCAAATGTAATAATAAACACATGAATCCGCCAACATTCATGGTCTTTATTTATTTCCAAGCACATTTGAGACATAGAAATGTTGATACAAGCAACACTGATCATTGTAAAAAGTTTATAAATCAGTCTTTGATTTTTTAAAAAGGTTTTAAGACTTATCTGTCCTCCTACAGTGTCCTGTGTCAATACTGTGAGACCAATTTTCTAAAACTTAAAACATCTACTACTATCTAGCTTTTAACGCCACAATATGGAGTCTGTGTTTCAGCCCAACAGCAGCCCCTGCCATTTAGGCTGGAGGGTGGAGCTGAAGAAATTCAACCACTCTCAAATTCATACACTCAGCTATGGATGCAAGGATTATCAAAAAGATTGATATGATAGTTTTAAACATGTGTATTTCTTTAAGTTATACAATTACTATTAACAAAAACTAAGATGACATAAAAAACAAACATGGAGCAATGCAATCTATATTTTGGATTATGATAGAGTAATGCAGTTGCACTAAGTTCATAAGGCATTTATAAGTTATATTCCTCAAGAACCAATGGGTATTCATTGATATGGCCATTGAACAGCAGGAAATGCCTGTAGCAGACAACAGCAACTGATGATCCTAAAAATAGATTCTGAAGAAGGCACAGTGATGCCGAAACGTTGGTGTTTTAGCCAATAAATTACTGGGAGTTAATATAGAGTGTGCGACTCTATTTTTATAGCTTACAGTTTATTCGCCATTAGTCAGCACCTCTACACTAAATAATTTTCTCTGGGTGTGCGCCAGCTCATGCTTTTTATTAGCCAAAAAATTGTCTCAACACAAATAGGCCTACACACATAGGGTTGAGGGACACGTCCTGTGCCGCCCTCCCAGCATTCTGGTCCCAGTGCCAAACCTGGTTGCAGTCTTTTGTGTTTTGTGATGTCATGGTCAGGTGATATACAGATTGTAAAAGGATGTGTGTGCGCATGAAGAACCTCTCGATCACATTTCCAAGGGGAAGGTTTTGGTCTTTCGTCAGTTGCCAGTCCATACACAACTGTTCTTTCCAAGGAGAGCAGCCATAATGAATTGTACTCAGTACTGTATGTGAGGGGCTATCAACCTTTTCCGTTCCGACGTTTACTAACACACATTTCAAAAAAACGGGGACCCCTACATCATGTCATAGGATACATCATCACCCCTACATCATTGTGACGCACGTCCATGGTTCGGAGCCCCGAGCTCATCTCTCTCAACAACCTTTCAACATGGAGGAACACCGACCACTCCCTGTGCTTCTGCAAGTGTCCCTCCACCTCCTGCTCATGGAAAAGACATGAAACAGACATGGAACATTGTAATTGCCAAAGATTCACTGACTGAGGCTAATGCATGCGTGACAGATGTTTTCCATCACCATCTAGAAATAAACTCGGTATCACTTTATTTGGAAAGGCAACATTAGATGATTTATTGATCGTTTCTAGCTATCATAATCATTGAGATAAAATGCCAGCAAGACATTGCGCTAACGTCGATCCCCCGGAGAGAAAGTACTTACTTCCTGTGAAAGGAGCCCCCGACTGGGCCTCTGAAGCCTCTCCAGCAGGGAGGTGGGGTTAGAGGAGGTGGAGTGGGAGTCCCATGGCATGGAGCTCTGTGGAGCAGCACCCTCCCTACCCATTGAGGACCTCCCTAGTCTGGCCTGGAATAGCTCACCCAGACATGCTTGCAATACCTAAGAAAGAAACACAGTAACATATTACTGAAGTCTGCCGTTATAATGCTTTATAACCTATTGTATGAGCTGTCACGTTGTCTAATGATTAGAAGACAGGTGCAGGAACACGTATTAGGGTTTTTATTACTCCACCCAACACAAACACGTATATATACAGTGAGGGAAACAAGTATTTGATCCCCTGCTGATTTTGTATGTTTGCCCATTGACAAAGAGATGATCCGTCTATAATTTTAATGGTAGGTTTATTTGAACAGTGAGAGACAGAATAACAACACAAAAATCCAGAAAAACGCATGTCAAAAATGTTATAAATTGATTTGCATTTTAATGAGGGAAATAAGTATTTGACCCCTCTGCAAAACATGACTTAGTACTTGGTGGCAAAACCCTTGTTGGCAATCACAGAGGTCAGACGTTTCTTGTAGTTGGCCACCAGGTTTGCACACATCTCAGGAGGGATTTTCTCCCACTCCTCTTTGCAGATCTTCTCCAAGTCATTAAGGTTTCGAGGCTGACGTTTAGCAACTCGAACCTTCAGCTCCCTCCACAGATTTTCTATGGGATTAAGGTCTGGAGACTGGCTAGGCCACTCCAGGACCTTAATGTACTTCTTCTTGAGCCACTCCTTTGTTGCCTTGGCCGTGTGTTTTGGGCCATTGTCATGCTGGAATACCCATCCATGACCCATTTTCAATGCCCTGGCTGAGGGAAGGAGGTTCTCACCCAAGATTTGACGTCCCTTTGATGAGGTGAAGTTGTCCTGTCCCCTTAGCAGAAAAACACCCCCAAAGCATAATGTTTCCTCCTCCTCCAAACACGGCAAGTTGAGTTGATGCCAAAGAGCTCGATTTTGGTCTCATCTGACCACAACACTTTCACCCAGTTCTCCTCTGAATCATTCAGATGTTCTTCAGACGGGCATGTATATGTGCTTTCTTGAGCAGGGGGACCTTGCGGGCGCTGCAGGATTTCAGTCCTTCACGGCATAGTGTGTTACCAATTGTTTTCTTGGTGACTATGGTCCCAGCTGCCTTGAGATCATTGACAAGATCCTCCCGTGTAGTTCTGGGCTGATTCCTCATCGTTCTCATGATCATTACAACTCCACGAGGTGAGATATTGCATGGAGCCCCAGGCCGAGGGAGATTGACAGTTATTTTGTTTCTTCCATTTGCGAATAATCGCACCAACTGTTGTCACCTTCTCACCATGCTGCTTGGCGATGGTCTTGTAGCCCATTCCAGCCTTGTGTAGGTCTACAATCTTGTCCCTGACATCCTTGGAGAGCTCTTTGGTGTTGGCCATGGTGGAGAGTTTGGAATCTGATTGATTGATTGCTTCTGTGGACAGGTGTCTTTTATACAGGTAACAAGCTGAGATTAGGAGCACTCCCTTTAAGAGTGTGCTCCTAATCTCAGCTCGTTACCTGTATAAAAGACACCTGGGAGCCAGAAATCTTTCTGATTGAGAGGGGGTCAAATACTTATTTCCCTCATTAAAATGCAAATCAATTTATAACATTTTTGACATGTGTTTTTCTGGATTTGTTTTACACAAAAGGGATGTAACCCAAACAAAGAGTGAGGTGTAACCTTTACACAACACACGGGACGAGACCCATAATAACAAGCGCATAATACACGTTACTCACGAGACCAACGGACATGGGACAATAATCGACAAGGACAATGGGGAACAGAGGGCACATATATACACATACTAATCAGGGGGAATGGGAACCAGGTGTGCGTAATGAGAAAAGACAGTCCCGGGTTGGTGGTAATGATCCATGTCAGTGACGCCTAGAAAGCCAGTGACGTAGACCTCTGGGAACTGGTGAACGGAATGAGCAGCAGTACCGGCGGGATCTGTGACATGAGCCTTTAAAAAATTTGTTATTATTATAACTTGTGGTATCACTTTACTTGACGAACCTTCTCATGAAGACTTATATCGCCTCATCAACATATTCATACTGTAGGACCTTATAGATGCAGTCATAGAGCATTATGAAACTATAATAAATATAAATTGTCTTGAGTGTGTATGATCCCTTTATAATGTCTTATCACAATCTCCTAATGATCATAACATATTATAAGCCTTGTTATAATAGAAGGAGAAATTGACGTGCTCCAATGGCGGTTGGTGCCGTTTAAGATGAGGAAGGACAATTTTTTTTAATGAGCATGGCCTTATTTCTATTACAGCATCTTGGATGACTGTCATTCATATTCCATTCACCCAGCTCAATGTAACATCGATAGGTTTAGGCTACTACATGATACTCACATTTTACCTTTACCCATCATGAGGCTGCTACAACCTAGCCTATGAATTAAAGTTTACAACATAGGTGCACAGGTCGAGAAAAATGTGACTAATCAAGGTGACAGACATTGGCACATTCACTACCGCCTTGCACACTCTTGCCTGCATCTAGCTGATCTAGAGTGTAATAATTTGTCCAACAGTTGCAAACAAGAATTTCTATTGGACAAATTCAGGTATGTTACGTTCCATTTGCTTCAGTTTAAGAAAAGTTTTAACAGAATCGACCAAATGAATGCACCCCTGATCACACGCAAACACAGTTCACTTTCATAGCAGCCACATACAAACAGCATGATCCCTTTGATCGTTGTTTTCCTTCTCGCATCTACATTCTCTCCTCCTTTCACCTTTTCCCTTTGCTTGTGGACTTCAGTGCACATCTCTCTCTCGCATCTCCTTCATTTTTGAATAAATTACTTTGTTCAAAACTGTTCAGAAACTATTGTCTTTCTCTCTCTTTGATTCAACTGCTCACCACATTTTATGCACTGCAGTGCTAGCTAGCTGTAGCTTATGCTTTCAGTACTAGATTCATTCTCTGATCCTTGGATTGGGTGGACAAAGCATTATACCACTCACTTATTTTCAAGCATGGTGGTGGCTGCATCATGTAATGGGTGTGCTTGTCATCTGCAAGGTCTAGGGAGTAGAGCTAAGCACAGGCAAATTGTTAGAGGAGAACTTGGTTCAGTCTGCTTTCAACAGATGCTGGGAGACAAATTCACCTTTCAGCAGGACAATAACCTAAAACACAAGGCCAAGAGATTGAATGCGATTGAATGCTCCTGAGTGGCCTAGTTAAAGTTTTGAATTAAATCAGCTTGAAAATCTACAGTATAGCAAGACTTGAAAATGTCTGTCTAGCAATGATCAACAACCAACTTGACAGAGCTTGAAGAATTTAAAAAAGAATAATGTACAAATATTGTACAATCCAGGTGTGCAAAGCTCTTAGAGACTTACACAGAAAGACTCAAAGCTATAATCACTGCCAAAGGTGATTCTAACATGTATTGACTCAGGGGTGTGAATATTTATTTAAATGAGATATTTCTGTATTCCATTTTCAATAAATTAGAAACAATTTCTAAAAACACGTTTTCACTTTGTCATTATGGGGTATTGTGTGTAGATGGGTGAGAAAAATATATATTTAATCCATTTTGAATTCAGGCTGTAACACAATCAAATATGGAATAAGTCAAGGAGTATGAATACTTTCTGAAGGCAATATAGATTACATCAATGTAGTAATGCTTCTTTCTTTTTTCGCAATCATTATTTACACAAATTATTGATATACTGTTTTATACCTTGTTTTACTAGCTTCACAACAACAACAATTTTTTTTACAAAACAAAGAAAAACAACTGTTGCTCACAGGAAGCAACCTAACATACATTTTTCATTCAGCCCTCTAGGGCTCTCTGTTTGTAGGGCACGGATATAATATGCCTCTCTGCAACAGCAATTACTCTCCATCACCTTCTGTCTTAGGTGGCTGTACAACTTGTATGCCCTAAAACCTCAGTCCCACCGCATTAACACTAGAACCGCCATAGGCCAACGGCCACTAAGGAGTACAGAGTTTTCACCCTCACCCGCCCGTCCCGCTGGAAACTTCTTTCTCAAATCTAAGGATTCCGAATCACGTTCTGCGGATGTGTTATTTTACACACACATTCACATTTTTCTCTTTACTCACCCTCTTCTGAACCCTCAACCAATTTGATCGATATGATGATGTAGCCTATGTCTGTGCCTCATATTTCTGAACAGCTGCGATTTGGACAAACGTTCCAAAAATATATATGAAGGCTGTCTGTGGTAACGGATATTGCCATAGCACAAGCAAGACGCAGTCTACACGTTGCATTGGGGCAAAACAATTAGCATTTTGTGTGATGATTATGCTGCGATATAGCCAGCAGTCTGCCTCCCGCTTAGCCAATGTCTATCACTATTGACGGCCTGTCTGTGTCTTGCTTGTTTGATATGCTGTGTAGGCTACATAGCTGCATGCAAATAGCTGCATGTAACTCCCCTCCTGAAAAAAAATAACATACAATTGCTAGACAACCTGTTTGTGTCATGCTTATGTTTGCAATAGCCTACGTTTACAACAGACAAATAACTAAGTTTGTTCAAACTGTTTTGTGTACAAGCAGCAGCGGAGTCACAGAGTGTATGAGCACTGAGCAGCAACTGAAAGGAGGTAGGCTAGTGTATCCCACATGCGCAGAAATCTCAGTATTTTCTGGGTTCCAGAAAATCCAAAACTGCAGCCACCGTTAAACCATCTGCCAAAAAGAATTCTGCTTCTTGCTCCTTGAATGACTTTTCCTAAATATTTATATTTTACATTGCTCAGTTCTCAGAACTGTACAATCACAAACAGAAAAGTATTTAGAGGCTGTTTACCAGTTTCTTTTTTTCTTTCTTTCTTAATTTTTTTGCTATTGCTACCTTAAGGGGCCAAGGCAAACGTACTGAAGGGTGTTGGTACCCAGGCGCTAATGCGTCTCTCCTCTCACTGAATGAATGACATCAATGGATGAATTGGTGATAGAAACCAGATAGAAACTGATAATTGTGCTTGTGACTTCACAATTGAATTTGAGGGGAGGACGGCTCATAATAATGGCTGGAACTGAGCAAATGGAATGGCATCAAACACATGGAAACCATTCCACAAATTCCGCTCCAGCCATTACCACAAGCCTCCTGTGAGGAGAACAATAGTGCTGTTTGAACTGTCAGATTGTGCAGTACATGTAACTGTCGTTGTGGACTTCGTTTTTGGCCAATTTCCTCTGTCCTGGCACCCCAAATGGTGGAACAAGCTTCCCCCTAAAGTCAGGACAGCGGAGTACCTACCCATCTTTCAAAACGTCTGAAACCCTACCTCTTTGATTAGAAACTTAAATAACCCCCGACACTGAGTATAACATAAAACATGTGTAGTTTACAATGGTAATCCGAAACAAACAAATGGACGCACTGACAGCATTGAAAATGCCTGACTGCAGAATTTAGATGAGCTGGAGTCGAATGGAGGATCGGATTTTGAGCTTGTAATCAGAGTTGCCGATGAAGAGTCTTCATCTGATTCTGATGTTGACTTCGAGCCTCCGCCTCCGGTGCCTGAGCCTCGTCGCAGAAAAACCAGAACAGGGCCAACTGAGACGGTTATCCCAACTGTCATGGTGATACAGAAGTCTCTGACGGATGGCACGATTTGGGTAGAAACGAGTGACGAGAGCGCAACAGGAAGATGGCCTTTCCAGAATATTCTCACAGAGAGAGCAGGCCCTATACGTCACGCAAAGAGACAAACTGCCAGCGCACTCTACAGTTTTCTTTGCTTATGTGACATGCAGATGTTAAAGCACATCAGAGATTGTATTATCGCTCATGCGCACAGAAAAGTAAACAGTACGTGGGTGGGACATGTATATGGATGAACTCAAAGCATTTATTGCACTCTTGTACTCTATATCTGCGGGGCACACAGCAGAAAGAGCAGGGATGTGGAGTCATTTTGTTCTGATAGATATACAACTGCTTCAGAAGCCCTGTTTATACCTGGTCCTAACATGCGTCCTTTGTCCTGATCTTGTCCACATTCTGATTGTGCCCACAAGTGTAGGCGATTAAAAGACACATCGTGATCTGATTGTGATTAGAACTTCCTGACCACCTCCAGAGGTAGTCAGGGATGCATTGTGTCTGGATATATTAGTAGTGTAGATGGATCTGGACAGTGAAACCATATAAATCATAATGAATCACAGGTGGCACCATTGACTTATGACATTAATATTTGTCTTAAAATAAATTAATAAATTTTATTTTGAAAAACAATATCTGTCAAATTATTTGCATACAGGGAAATCTGGTCACAATGTGGACACAGTGGATGGGTAAGAGACACATCTTAATACCATGTGTAGCTGCAACAGATAATATGTGGGCACAATCAGAATGTGGACAAGATCAAGACAAAGGACGCATTCTTGTACCAGGTATAAACATGGCTAGAGAGATTATGCTACACCTGAGTTTTGATGACAAGGAGACAAGACCGCAGACAGACAGGTTTGCCGCTCTCAGACACCTGGAAAAGTTTTGTGAAGAATTACATTGCTTGTTACAAGCCAGGAGAGAACATAACTGTTGATGAGCAACTGTTCCCAACCAAAGCTCAGTGCCGTTTTACCCAATACATGGCCAACAAACCAGACAAATGTTTATTAAAGTTTTGGTAATGCCGAAACCAAGTACTTGCTCAATGGCTTTCCATATCTGGGGAAAGATTAAACAAGGCCAGCGGTGAGCAATAGTCTGAGACTGTGGTTTTGAGACTCATTGAGCAGTACATGGGAGAAGGCAGAATGAGTGGTAAAGCAAAACGTTTCTGTGGAAAGCAACTAAGCCGTTTTGGAGGTTTGAAAATAGATTGATTAAAACAGACCGGAACAGCTTCCATTCCCACTGAAAGGTCACTTCTGAGCAGTGTGGCTCAGCACAGCTTTCAAAGATCTGTCATTTCCATGTGTTTGAGGCAAACACTTGCAGCTCACATCTTGACATTAGAAGTCATGCAAAATGTAATCAGCTGTTTTTAAGAATGTAACTGTAAGTCGCTCTGGATAAGAGCGTCTGCTAAATGACTAAAATGTAAATGTAAAAATGTAATGTAAACTGTACATTTCATCTGGGTTGATTACAGTTACTTAATTTTTGTAATGTAATTACCTAATCCCTGTTACAGGTTATCCGTTACTACCCAACCTCCCGAGTGGCGCAGTGCTAGCTGTGCCACTAGAGATCCTGGTTCGAATCCAGGCTATGTCGTAGCCGGCTGCGACCGGGAGACCCATGGGGCGGCGCACAATTGGCCCAGCGTCGTCCAGGGTAGGGGAGGGAATGGCCGGCAGGGATGTAGCTCAGTTGGTAGAGCATGGCATTTGCAACGCCAGGGTTGTGGGTTCGATTCCCACGGGGGCCAGTATGAAAAAATATATATATAATAATGTATGCACTAACTGTAAGTTGCTCTGGATAAGAGCGTCTGCTAAATGACTAAAATGTAATGATACAGTCACACTTGTCACACACATAAACACAAACAAACACATTATGTCATCTCCAGACAGTATTTCGGGATAAGACAGAGGCTACGTCTCAAATCACACCCTATTTCCTAATATAGTGCACTTCCTTTGAGTAGTGCACTATGTAGAAAAAAGGTTGCTATCTGGGACGCAGGTGGAGTTTGGCAGCACCTTGAAGAACACCCGTTGGAAGGCGGGACTGGAGTCAACGCTCATGTCCCCAACAGCGACGTGTGACAGAGAAGAGGAGCAGAAAGAATCCTCGGGCTGACTGCAGTCTCTGGTGACGCACAAACACTGTCTGCTCAGCCTCCTACCAACACACGACATCAGTTAGCAGCAAACAGATGTGGCACAGATGTTAACATCACAAACATCAGACGCTAAACTGCAAGATTCAGAGCTGTTGTTCAATCCTAAAGGGAAATATTTTAGTGATGTTGATTATCATGTTTCTGTACAACATGCACACTGTTCCCCAATGCATATTTTATTCCAAAATATAAATGTCACCTCTCTTTCTCTTTTGCTCTCTCTCATTTATTCATACAAACACACACACACTCACACTCACACATCCATGCATGCACGTACACACACACATACACACAGCGGAAATTGGGACATCACCTGATAGAAGAAGGAATTTTGGAAGGGGCTGTATTTGTAGTTATTGGATGAAGACTAGTTGCTATCTGGAGTAACACTGCTGGAGTCTATGAGAGGAAAAGTATTGGCAATTGGTGCTAAAATCATTCACACTGACAGTAAAGACCACGTATAAATGATTCATTCATCTCCTTTTGACCGGAAAGATGAGGTGAACAATGCTTTGAACTATGACCCATCACTAACCTCTCTCAGTATGTGGGAAAGAAAGTGAATGACTAACCAGTTTGAGAGTATGTGGTGTTTGCAGTAGAAATAGTCCATGCTGGTAGACCAGGAACTTTCTGGGATTAAGAGTATTTGGGTCGAGAAGGAGCAGCTCTCCTTCACACTCCCACTGTGCATTCAGATAGTCAATAAAATAGCTTCCTCTGCCTGAAATACAGAAACAATCCATAAATCCAGTTGCCCATTTCTGTTTGCTGGGTTATCTATTCACACTTCATGTAGCACAAGTAGTCTAGGAACTCTCAAAGGTTGTGTATTACCACAATTGAAACTAAAGATTTTAGGTCACAGACTTAAAAGTAAGTAAAGTTCTATTGAGTGTTGTGGTAATCATTACCAAAGCGCTAAAGCAGTCGTTAACAGGGGATTGTCTTTTTGGCAACGGCTAATTTGTCCTCTCTACTTTTGTCTTTTGCTTGTTTTCACTTTGATTAAGAAATTTTTCTAGTTCCTTCACAACCACAGCTGGTTGAGATTTTCCCTGAACAAGTGGTCCGGTTTGGCCTTTTGGTTGCATTTTTGTTGTGCAATTTCATCACTCATTTCATAGTCCGACTGACAAAATAATATTTTTATTATTCTATGGATTTTCTATGGTTTTCTCAGCTTGTCTCATCTAGCTACCTTAAGATGAATGCACTAACTGTAAGTCGCTCTGGATAAGAGCGTCTGCTAAATGACTCAAATGTAAATGTAAACAAAGACCGCCAAAGGGAGGGGGATAATGACTCACGGTGTTGAGAAACCTCGAAGGATAAGAAGTTATATGTCGCTATGTCAGACACTTTAGCTGCTTTTTTCCAATGGTGGTGGGGTGATTTGATTATGATGGATGGTCAGTGTTGAGGAAGCTACTCTAAAAATCTAGTTTACCAAGGTGCCAATTACTTCACACTGGAAGAAGTTAAGCTACACTAAAGCTACCCTTAAGAAAAATATAGTTTACTTAACTAAAGTTACTTTGAAATCTAAACTATTTAGTGAAAAATTGAAATGTAAATTGAAAATGTCAGACTACAAGTTGCAAGAACAGATCACTTTGGGGTCATATGGTAACATACTGTAATGTGTAATTTAGCCTATTAAACACGAAAACAATGATTCAAGTGAGAATTACGCAGGCCTGATGGCGAAAAAGAAAGAAAATGATTACGTAGTTCCAGTAGTTAGCTACACCGCTACATGCCAAAAAGTCATTAACTACTAAAAACACTACCTATATTTGAATTTAGTTCAACTACTACCAAGATACTGCAAAATGTAGTTAAATTACTAGTTGAAATACATGTAGTTCACTACTTCCCAACACTGTGGATGGTAATCCTTATCTAAGAATTATGTTATTTTTTATAGTGCATACCATGAGTTTGTTTCAAAGTGCTTCACACAAAAATGATATCTAATCTCACCTCGATTAATAAAACATCTTGCCTATCAGTCCCATGATGAAGCTTCCCATCTGTCTTCCTTCCTGTCCCATTTCTCTGTTTAGACTTTTACTGTTTCTGAAATATTATTCTTCTTATTGATTCCTTATTGAACGCCAGAGTTGGTCTCAAATATGAACTGCTACCGTGTCAAATTACATTTGTGTTGAACAAGGACTGACTGAAAGTGTCCCTCACAAAGCCTTTTAGTTTAATGAGGTGGTACAGTATGTTCTTAGTCAGAACACAGGTTTTTCTGACCACCCAGACTGCGCTCCCCCTCTAAGGTCTTGTTCTCTTAAAGTGTTTTCCTCCAAAGGGACTTTCTCATGCCAGTGTCATCCTTGCCTTTGTCTTTTGGTTATTGGTTTTGGAACAAACTATTTGGTGACTAAAAGTATTCAACAAGAGAAGTACATTGTTTGTTATAGTGCATTGTTTGGGTATTATAAATTGTGGTATGTGGTGGAGCAATCGTATGTGTGCGGTCCTGTTTAATTTCTACAATTCTTCAGTCCAAATACATCATAGGACATTCCTGATGTGTGTTTGACTATACAGACTATTGTGTAACCCACCGTCGAGCTCCCCCCTCAGAAGTCCTGCATTTCGCGCCGGGCCCCTCAACTTCCTCTCCACACCCTTTAGCAGCTGGAAGAGTGGGGAGAGCTCCAGCAGTTTATCCCACTCTTCCTCTGTATGGGAAACATCATTACAGACAGATAGTGTCCACACATAACAGGTCACACATAAACATTTACATGCCATTATGAGACACTCATAACTTATCTCAGGGCTACATTTACAACAAGTCATCCTTGTGATCTTGTCTGGGAACTTCTGGTATTCATGTCCAAATACTATATGCAGTTATTGTGTTGCCCATAAGGTGGAGACATTGTCAAAGCACATGAGTAGAATTGAAACGAGATTACAATTTCTCTGCACACAGTCATTGTGGAAACAAAATACTAGTCATATTTGTAATAAACACCACATTTCAATATTGTTCTTTACCTGACAGTGTTGGGACACAGACATGACGTCTGAACAGAGTCTTTCATAGGCTGGCCCTCTGAAGGAATGGGATATCATTAGGACTCTTCATAAATATGATCAGCAGAGCCTCTGATGAAGTAAAGGTAATTAATTAATAAATGAATCAATTCATCTTACGTTGTGAGTGTATGTCAGAGATTTCAGTCTTTCTGTGAGTTGTCTGTGTGAGGAGGACTGGGCTGGGGGGACACTGGGGCCCTTAGAATCCTGGTCCTGAGGCTGAGCCTTCATTGGGTCTCTCAGAGAATGGGTGGAGATTCCTGCATAGATATCTCTCACTGTTAATGAACTCATCAAAAATAGATCCCTTTTTACTAGACAAGGCAGTGTTATGAACAACGAGCAACCGCAGTTGAATGATCATTTAGCAGACATTTTTTAAGTCTATCTGTGACATCCCACAACACCAGTGTTGCCAGTAACATGCTCCAACCAACTGAGCCATCTGAACCACTAGGGCCACCGTCTATTGTGCCTACCTTTTAAACAACGGCACTGACTTGGTCCATGCACGAGAACATATCTCCAATCCAAACGTCTGTTTCATTGACAAACCTACAAACACACATTTGACAAAAAAGCTAAGACAAATATATTCTTATCATCCGGAAAAGAAACAGACTGAGAAATGCAACTTCACGCATGCTGAGGTACCAGAGATGCGCTGGCAGTAGGTGCTCGGGGAGAGACTTGGCTGTTTGCTCTCCTCCAGTAGCTGAACGAGTCGCTCCAGGAGAGGCACGGCTTTCTGCTGGGTCAACGACACCACCTTCAGAGGGTTACTGGGGACCGTCGGCCCGGCCAGCCCAAACTCCTTGTACTAGAAGGAACCTGATAAAACAGACTGGATAGAAAGATATGCTCAATAGCAACACTAGTCAACTATATTAAAGGGATAGTTCATTCAATAACAAATATAGAGTAAGCTCCAAAAGTATTGGGACAGTGATCAATGTTTTGTGAAATGATACAATGACTATGAGGTTAAAGTTCATCCATATCAGGTAAACCGTTTAGAAATTAGAGAACACTTTTTGTACATAGTCCCTCCGTTTTAGGGGACCAAAAGCCTTAGGACAAATTCACTTATATGTCTATTAAAATAGTAAAAAGTTAAGTATTTGTTCCCATATTGATAGCACGCAATGACTACATGAAGCTTGTGATTCTACAAATTGGTTGGATGCATTTGTTTTGGTTGTGTTTCAGATTATTTTGTACCTAATAGAAATTAATGGTAAATAATGCATTATTGTGTCATTTTGGAGTCGCTTTCATTGTAAATAAGAGTAGAATATGTTTCTAAACACTTCTACTGTACATTAATGTGGTTGCTACCATGATTACGGATAATCCTGAATGAATCGTGAATAATGATGAGTGAGAAAGTTAGATGCACAAATATCATACCCCCAAGACATGCTAACCTCTCACCATTACAATAACAGGAAAGGATAGCATTTTTTTTGGAGGGGGGCGGATACAGTGAGGGAAACAAGTATTTGATCCCCTGCTGATTTTGTACGTTTGCCCACTGACAAAGAAATGATCAGTCTATAATTTTAATGGTAGGTTTATTTGAACAGTGAGAGACAGAATAACAACAAACAAATCCAGAAAAACGCATGTCAAAAATGTTATAAATTGATTTGCATTTTAATGAGGGAAATAAGTACTTGACCCCCTCTCAATCAGAAAGATTTCTGGCTCCCAGGTGTCTTTTATACAGGTAATGAGCTGAGATTAGGAGCACACTCTTAAAGGGAGTGCTCCTAATCTCAGCTTGTTACCTGTATAAAAGACACCTGTCCACAGAAGCAATCAATCAATCAGATTCCAAACTCTCCACCATGGCAAGACCAAAGAGCTCTCCAAGGATGTCAGGGACAAGATTGTAGACCTACACAAGGCTGGAATGGGATACAAGACCATCGCCAAGCAGCTTGGTGAGAAGGTGACAACAGTTGGTGCGATTATTCGCAAATGGAAGAAACACAAAATAACTGTCAATCTCCCTCGGCCTGGGGCTCCATGCAATATCTCACCTCGTGGATTTGCAATGATCATGAGAACGGTGAGGAATCAGCCCAGAACTACACGGGAGGATCTTGTCAATGATCTCAAGGCAGCTGGGACCATAGTCACCAAGAAAACAATTGGTAACACACTACGCCGTGAAGGACTGAAATCCTGCAGCGCCAACAAGGTCCCCCTGCTCAAGAAAGCACATATACAGGGCCGTCTGAAGTTTGCCAATGAACATCTGAATGATTCAGAGGAGAACTGGGTGAAAGTGTTGTGGTCAGATGAGACCAAAATCGAGCTCTTTGGCATCAACTCAACTCGCTGTGTTTGGAGGAGGAGGAATGCTGCCTATGACCCCAAGAACACCATCCCCACCGTCAAACATGGAGGTGGAAACATTATGCTTTGGGGGTGATTTTCTGCTAAGGGGACAGGACAACTTTACCGCATCAAAGGGACGATGGACGGGGCATTGTACCATCAAATCTTGGGTGAGAACCTCCTTCCCTCAGCCAGGGCATAGAAAATGGGTCGTGGATGGGTATTCCAGCATGACAATGACCCAAAACATACGGCCAAGGCAACAAAGGAGTGGCTCAAGAAGAAGCACATTAAGGTCCTGGAGTGGCCTAGCCAGTCTCCAGACCTTAATACCATAGAAAATCTGTGAAGGGAGCTGAAGGTTCGAGTTGCCAAACGTTAGCTTCGAAACCTTAATGACTTTGAGAAGATCTGCAAAGAGGAGTGGAACAAAATCCCTCCTGAGATGTGTGCAAACCTGGTGGCCAACTACAAGAAACGTCTGACCTCTGTGATTGCCAACAAGGTTTTTGCCACCAAGTACTAAGTCATGTTTTGCAGAGGGGTCAAATACTTATTTCCCTCATTAAAATGCAAATCAATTTATAACATTTTTGACATGCGTCTTTCTGGATTTTTTTGTTGTTATTCTGTCTCTCACTGTTCAAATAAACCTACCATTAAAATTATAGACTGATCATGTCTTTGTCAGTGGGGCAAACGTACAAAATCAGCAGGGGATCAACTACTTATTTCCCTCACTTTATTTGTGCTTCTGTAACTTTCTCACTCATCATCTCACAAAGACACAGCGGTTGGAACCAAAAATCTCAAATTTGGACTCATCAGACCAAAGGACAGATTTCCACCGGTCTAATGTCCATTGCTCGTGTTTCTTGGCCCAAGGAAGTCCCTTCTTCTTATTGGTGTCCTTTAGTAGTGGTTTCTTTGCAGCAATTCGACCATGAAGGCCTGATTCACGCAGTCTCCTCTGAACAGTTGATGTTGAGATGTGTCAGTTACTTGAACTCTGTGAAGCATTTATTTGGGCTGCAATTTCTGAGGCTGGTGACTCTAATGAACTTATCCTCTGCAGCAGAGGTAACTCTGGGTCTTCCTTTCCTGTGGCGGTCCTCATGAGAGCCATGTTCATCATAGCGCTTGATGGCTTTTGCGACTGCACTTGAAGAAACTTTCAACGTTTTTAAAATGTTCCGTATTGACTGACCTTCATGTCTTAAAGTAATGATGGACTGTCATTTCTCTTTGCTTATTTGAGCTGTTCTTGCCATAATATGGACTTGGTCTTTTACCAAATAGGGCTATCTTCTGTATACCACCCCGATCTTGTCACAACACAACTGATTGGCTCAAACGCATTAAGGAGGAAAGAAATTCCACAAATTAACATTTAACAAGGCACACATGTTAATTGAAATGCATTCCAGGTGACTACCTCATGAAGCTGGTTGAGAGAATGCAAAGAGTGTGCAAAGCTGTCGTCAAGGCAAAGGGTGGCTACTTTGAAGAATCTCAAATATAAAATATATTTTGATTTGTTTAACACTTTTTTGGTTACTAAATGATTCCATATGTGTTATGTCATAGTTTTGATGTCTTCACTGTTATTCTACAATGTAGAAAATAGTAAAAATAAAGAAAAACCTTGGAATGAGGAGGTGTGTCCAAACTTTTGACTGGTACTGTACATATAAGTGAATTTGTCCCAATACTTTTGGTCTCCTAAAATGGGAAATTCCCTCAAATTAAAGCTGACAGTCTGCATTTTAACGTCATAGTCTTTGTATCATTTCAAATCCAAAGTGCTGGAGCCAAAACAACAAAATATTCGTCACTGTCCCAATACTTTTGGAGCTCACTGTACATGTTTTCTCCACTGATATCACAAATAAACACTTTTAAATGGTCTGGTTAAGTGGAAAATATTTATCTTTGTCTCACTTTCCCATTCTGGGAGACATCCAAGAGAGCCTCAAAACAATACACCCTCATTTGTGAGTCATTGTGACACATTCATTTCTTGTGCATTACCATGCATTTATCTGCAGAAAACGATCTTACTCCCCTTAATAAATAACACAATCCATCTTCACCGTTAGCGTAAAGGGATAAACATTCTAGGGCCGGTTTCCATAACACATATTAAGAATAGTCCTAGACAAAAAATTCTTTTTCGTTTTTCTAATGAGCAAGCTTTTTTTGGCTAGGACTAGGATTAATCTTTCTCCGAGAGACCGGCCCCTTATGTTAAATTAAGCTACATCTCTGCGTAATCGGATTGAACTATGACCATGACATGGATTGATGCAGTCTGCTCTATGTGCAAATGTATTTGTGGCCGGAGACAAAGTACAAAGGGGGCCTGTCTCTGAAACTAGTGGACTGCAGCAGGCTGCAAGAATGTGCATTTCCTAATCTCAAGGCTTCTCCTGACTGATAAGACATGATACAGTAGCATACTGTGTCTCACGTAACAATGTTCTTAAGACTCTCTTCCCACGGGTGAAGGCTTCTCTGCCCAACCTAGCAGGAGAATCTGAGCATTGTCTGCACCCTGGAGACTTTGTGGCGGTAAAAGACAACAGAAGAAAGAGCTGGAAAGACCCTAGGTGGAGAGGCCTGTACCAGGTGTTGCTGACTACCTCGATGGCGGTGAAAGTAGCAGAGAGAGATACCTGGATCCATGTGTCCCACTGTAGGAGAGTTCCAAACCCAGAAGAGAAAGATGGCCCCGCCACTGCGTAGCATTGTTTTCTTTTATGTCTGTCTGTGTCTGTGTGTCTTTGCAGCAGTGACTCTCGGCTTCCCTATTGGTACGCTGCCAGAAGGACACACTCCACAGATCGATGTTGATAAAATGAGAAAGACTCTGCCTGAGCTGTTAAGACGGACCACCAATTATCCCAACACTTCTACTCTACTGTCAGCGACTGAGGCTGGGCTGACAGCATTATATACAAGGAAATTCTCAAAGCTGCTAATGAGAACCTTGACGACCTTTTACCTAGCCGGTGGGGATTCCGGTGGGATACCCCCACCCAGGTAGTGGCAGTGCTGGCAACACTGGCTGCAGTAACCCATGGGGAGGGGGTCACACTCGGACAATCAGAGAGGGGGTTTATCATTGTGGCCCAGGTGGCACAAAGTAATCAAAGGTCTGACTGCACAGAGATGTTTGGGGAAAATGGTTACAACGGGGGACCAGAGTGTTTGTGTCTCAGGGAAGAGGGTGGATCTGATCTCCATCACCTAGGACTTGACATAGATTAAGTAGATTAATCAAATCTGACATTGTTATCAATTTCTGCTCAATCTTGCATGCTTTCTCAATCAGCTGTAACTGTGTGTGCACTCGTAAATCAGGTCCTTTCTTGAGTTGGGCTACGGGATGTACCACGGTAATTATTTGCTAGGATAATAATTGCTTGTCAATAAATTAAATGTAATACAATGGCAATTATATGTTATATGTTAAAATCCTACGTATGAACTGCCAACATTATTACGCATATTAATTGATAATGATAGAAAATAAGATATGCAAGATATTTGAATAGATATATATTTTTAAATAGTTATATATAGAGGTGACCGCATTGGAAATGCTTTTGGCGGTTAATCTGCTTCTGTTTTGTGCGTGGCATAGTGTGCTGTTTTCGATGGATGGGTCCTGGCCTCTCGGGGCCCTAGGGATCCGGAGGGATGTGGGTGGGATGCCGATCACTGGGATGACGGCTCAACTTGGGATGGAGAGGGGCTTTAGCGGGGGAATTAGTGGAGAACAATTGAAGGGATACTTAGTAGCAATGCAAATATCATGGTACAGCTATATGGACACTCAATCATTACAGGTTTTTTTATGGTAAATTTACAAACATATATAATGATAAATAGACTTGAAACTTGTATCTCATTATGGTGTATGGTGAAATAAGTATAGCCAGTTATAATTGTAATGGCTTAGCTGATAATAACAAAAGAAGAACAATATTTACATGGCTCAAAGAAAAGGAATATAATATCTATTGTTTACAGGAAACTCATTCAACAATTCTAGATGAAGTTGTGTGGAAAAAGGAATGGGGGGGCGAAATATACTTCTCCCATGGGCAAAGAAATTCAAAAGGGGTGATGATATTAATTAATAGTAATTTTGATCCAAATGTGCAAATTGTCCAAATAGATACGCAAGGTAGATGGATTATTTTAAATATGTTATTGGACAATAAACAGATATGGCTCATTAATATTTACGGACCAAATAATGATGATCCACACTTCTTTGACAATATATATAATAAATTATCAACCCTGCAAGCAATTCAAGACAATATTATTATGGTGGGGGATTATAATACTGTTTTAAATAGCTCAATGGACCGTAAAGGAAATCACACCACAAACAATCAACCACATGCTCTTAAGGAAATCGTGAATGTCATGGATACATTAGAACTAGTAGATGTATTGGAGGCTTAAATATCCTGATCTAGTGAGATATACATGGCGGAGACTCAATCAAGCTAGTCGTCTTGACTTCTTTCTTATCTCATTCTCGTTGGCGCCAAAAGTTTAAAAAAGTGTTGATAGGGGACAGAATGCGGTCAGACCATCATATAATTGGCATATACATTACTCTTACTGAATTTCCACGTGGGCGAGGATATTGGAAATTTAATTAAAGCCGATTGGATGATAATTTATTTTTAACTAGGATAAAGGAATTTATAACTTACTTTTTCCGACATAACTTAGGTACAGCAAATCCCCTTATTGTATGGGACACCTTTAAATGTGGTTTTAGAGGCCATGCAATTCAGTACTCATCTCGAAAACAAAAGCAATTTAGGTCAAAAGAGTTTATACTAACAAAGGAAATAGAAAGTAACAGAACAGATAGATGGCAATAAAAACTGTAACATAGAGGCTCAGAATAAATTAGAGGAAAAACAAAAAGAAATGGAGAAACGTATTCAAGAAAGATCAAGTGTAATATATCCCTATTTGTAAGTCGCTCTGGATAAGAGCGTCTGCTAAATGACGTAAATGTAAATGTAAATGTTATAAAAATTGTCACGATCGTTCATGAACGGGTCAGACCATGCAGATCCGATATGCATACATGTTTATTAGACTTATAAACACAACGACAAAACAAGAAACGAAACGTGAAGTCCAAGGTACACAAACAACATACCTAACACGGAACAAGATCCCACAACCCACTAGTGCCAATAGGCTGCCTAAGTATGGTCCCCAATCAGAGACAACGGGCTACAGCTGCCTCTGATTGGGAACCACACCGGCCAACATAGATCTAGACGTACTAGATCTAAACCTAGAAAATACAACATAGAACATCACGACATAGAAAGTCACACCCTGACTCAACAAATAAGAGTCCCCAGAGTCAGGGCGTGACAGTACCCCCCCCCCCCCCCCCAAAGGTGCGGACTCCGACCGCACAACATTTACTTAACATGGTAGGGGCCGGGTGGGCATTCCGCCACAGAGGCGGATCCGGCTCCGGGCGTGACCACCACCTATTCTCCGCCTTCCTGTTGCGCCCCTGGTCTGGTCTGGACCTCGGCGCGCTGCTTCCCCTCTCCTTCCTCCCACAATACTCCAAGCCCTGTCTGGACCCTGGTGTGGGAGACCCCGAACCTGGAGAGGGGCTGACGACTGGGTCTGGACTGGAGCCGCTGACCGGAGCTGGACCGGGCACTGGTGGAGCGGACTGCTCTGACTCTGGACTGGAGCTGCTGACTGGTGCCGGACCAGGCACCGGTGGAACGGGCACGGGTCGTGCCGGACTGGACACACTCACCACTGGTCTGGTGCGAGGAGCAGGCACGGGCCGAACCAGACTAGGAACATGCACCACTGGCTTGGTGCGAGGGGCAGGAACAGGCCGGGCCGGGCTGGCGACGTGCACTACTGGCTTGGTGCGAGGGGCAGGAACAGGCCGGGCCGGGCTGGCGATGCGCACCACTGGCTTGGTGCGAGGGGCAGGAACAGGCCGGGCCGGGCTGGCGACGCGCACCCGTGGCTTGGTGCGAGGGGCAGGAACAGGCCGGGCCGGGCTGGCGACGCGCACCACTAGCTTGGTGTGAGGGGGAGGAACAGGCCGGACCGGGCTGGCGACGCGCACCACTGGCTTGGTGCGAGGGGCAGGAACAGGCCGGGCCGGGCTGGCGACGCGCACCACTGGCTTGGTGCGAGGAGGAGGAACGGGCCGGGCCGGGCTGGCGACGCGCACCACTGGTTTGGTGTGAGGGGCAGGAACAGGCCGGGCCGGGCTGGCGACGCGCACCACTGGCTTGGTGCGAGGAGCAGGAACGGGCCGGGCCGGGCTCGTTCCACCAGTCCGCTCCACCGGTGCCTGATCCAGCTCCGGTCAGCGGCTCCACTCCGGAGCCAGAGCAGTCCGCTCCACCAGGGTCATGTCCAGATCCGGTCAGCGGCTCCACTCCGGAGCCAGAGCAGTCCAATCCACCGGTGCCAAGTCCAGCTCCGGTCAGCGGCTCCAGTCCGGAGCCTGAGCAGTCCGCTCCACCGGTGCCCGGTCCAGCTCCGGTCAGCGGCTCCAGTCCAGACCCAGACGTCAGCCCCTCTCCAGGTTCAGGGTCTCCCACACCAGGGTCCAGACAGGGCTTGGAGTATAGTGGGAGGAAGGAGAGGGGAAGCAACTCCCACCCGGCCCCTACCCTGTTATGTATATGTTGTGCGGTCGGAGTCCGCACCTTTGGGGGGGGGGGGTACTGTCACGCCCTGACTCAGGGGACGCTTATATGTTGAGTCAGGGTGTGTATATTCTATGTTGTGTAGTTCTATGTTTATATTCTAGTATGTGTATTTCTATGTTGGCCGGTGTGGTTCCCAATCAGAGGCAGCTGTCGCTCGTTGTCTCTGATTGGGGACCATACTTAGGCAGCCTATTGGCACTAGTGGGTAGTGGGATCTTGTTCCGTGTGAGGTATGTTGTTTGTGTACCTTGGACTTCACGTTGCGTTTCGTTTCTTGTTTTGTCATTGTGTTTATAAGTCAAATAAACATGAATGCATATCACGCTGCGGCTTGGTCTGACCCGTTCATCAATGAACGTGACAAAAATAAAGCAAACTGGCTGGAAAATGGGGAAAAATGCACCAAATTATTTTTTAATCTTCAACATAGGAATGCTACCAAAAATAATTTTATGAAATTGGTTACAATTGACGGAGTAACCCATGATTCATCAAATTATATTTTGAAGGAGGAAACAAGGTACTTTAAGCATATGTATTCGTTTCAGTCGCCTCCATCTGCTCTAACTGAAGCAAATTGTAGCGATTGTTTTTTCAAATTGGAGGCCCCTTATTTAGTGTTGTGATGCAAAAATTCTAGCAAAATGTATAGCGCATAGAATTAAAAAGGTATTGTCGGATATTATTCATTCTAATCAGACAGGTTTTTTACATGGAAGATACATTGGAGATAATATAAGGCAAGTATTGGAAACAATAGAACATTATGGAAAATCTGAGAAACCAGGCCTGCTATTCATAGCAGACTTCGAAAAGGCATTTGATAAAGTACGACTGGGGTTTATATATAAATGCCTGGAGCATTTCAATTTTGGTGAATCTCTTATAAAATGGGTCAAAATCATGTATAGTAACCCTAGGTGTAAAATAGTAAATAATGGCTATTTCTCAGAAAGTTTTCAACTGTCAAGAGGAGTGAAACAAGGTTGTCCACTATCGGCATATCTATTTATTGTGGCCATCGAGATGTTAGCTATTAAAATCAGATCCAACAATAATATCAGGGGATTAGAAATCCAGGGCTTAAAAACAAAGGTTTCATTGTACGCTGATGATTCATGTTTTCTTTTAAATCCACAACTAGAATCACTCCATAGCCTCATAGAGGATCTAGATAAATTTTCTAACCTCTCTGGATTACAACAAAATTATGACAAATGTACTATATTACTTATTGGATCAATAAAAAATGTAGTTTACCAATAAAATGGTCTGATGGTGATGTGGATATACTCGGAATACATATTTCAAAGGAAATAAATGATCTCACTTCAACAAATTATAACAGAAAGTTAGCAAAAATAGATAAGATCTTGCTACCATGGAAAGGTGGGTGCCTGTCAATTTGTGGAAAAATCACCCTGATTAACTCTTTAGTATTATCCCAGTTTACCTATTTGCTTATGGTCTTGCCTACGCCTAGCGAACAGTTTTTTAAATTATATGAGAAAAAAATATTCCATTTTATTTGGAACGGCAAGCCAGACAAAATTAAATGGGCCTATTTATATAATGAATATGAATTCAGAGGACAGAAATTATTAAATATTAAAGCATTAGACCTATCACTAAAAGCTTCAGTCATACAAAAGTTATACTTAAATCCGAACTGGTTCGCTAGCAAATTAGTAAGATTGTCTCACCCAATGTTCAAAAATGGCCTTTTTCCCTTTATTCAGATTACAACCACTCACTTTCAATTATTTGAAAAGGGAATCATATCCCAGATATCACTATTTCTAAAACAACCATAGAAAGTTGGTTGCAATTTCAATTTAATCCTCCAGAAATGACAGAACAAATAATGCAACAAATATTGTGGTTAAACTCAAATATACTAATTGACAAAAAACCTTTTTTGTGACAAAATGTTTAAAAAAAGTTATAATCTTTGTAAGTGATATCATCAGTAGGACTGGTGGAGTTATGCAGCTAACAAAAACATATGGAAATGTCTGCTCTACCCAAAATTACAACCAAATAATTGCAGCCTTACCGCAAAAATGGAAGACGAAAGTGGAAGGAGGAGAAAGTAAGAAACTTGTCTGTCGGCCTTGCATTAAAGAACATAATTGGTTAAGGAAAACTGTGATAAATAAAAAAGTATATCAGTTTCATTTAAGGACCAAAGGATTGACAGCCGTCCCATATAGATTGCAAAAGATTTTTGACGTACCGATCCCATGGCATAGTGTTTATGAACTGATACGCAAAACGACACCGGATTCAAAACTTAGAATCTTTCAATTTAAATTATTATATAAAATTCTTGCTACCAATAGAATGTTATTTATATGGGTGATACAATCTTCCCGGCTCTGCAGATTTTGCTGCGAAGAGACAGAATCATTAGATCATTTGTTTTGGTACTGTCCATTTGTAGCTTGTTTTTGGACACAGGTCCAGGAATGGCTAAAGGATTGCAATATTTACCTGGAGCTAACCCTGCAGATAGCACTACTGGGTGATCTGAAAAGTCATAGTCAATCGATCAATAACATAATAATACTTTTAGCAAAAATGTTTATTTTCAATTCACAATCTGTAGAAACAATGAGAATAGAAAGGTTCAGAACTTTTGTAAGACATCAAAGTACAGTTGAAATATATATGGCAAATAGAAATCCTATATGGATGGTGTGAAATGATAGATGGGAGGTGTTGAATGGAATTGAAGGATGGGACTAATAACAACTAACAACAAACAATAACAAGATACCTAATAATGTAGGCACGCTGTGTCCATTATAAGTGCATGGGTTGTAGGTTGGGAGCTTTTGTGAAGGAGCACAGTTAGAAAGATATGGCATATAGAAGCAAACCGGATGGACATCATGAAAATGATCGGAGAGGTTGAGAGTAGAAGAAGTTCAGGAGAAAGAACAAACATAATGTAATTATTGTAAAATTGACTGTGTCCATAAAATGTAGATAGTGGGTATGGGCTGGAAGTACAGGCCTAGGCGTTGTTGTTCACTAGTTTACTCCAAGTGGGGAAAGGGTGGCGGGGTTGGAAAGTAATAAAGGGGAATATTTTTTTTTTTAAGGATATGTATGTGTATGTACAGTGGGGGTAAAAAGTATTTAGTCAGCCACCAATTGTGCAAGTTCTCCCACTTAAAAAGATGAGAGAGGCCTGTAATTTTCATCATAGGTACACGTCAACTATGACAGACAAATTGAGAAAAATAAATCCTGAAAATCACATTGTAGGATTTTTAATGAATTTATTTGCAAATTATGGTGGAAAATAAGTATTTGGTCACCTACAAACAAGCAAGATTTCTGGCTCCCATAGACCTGTATGTCACGTTCGTTCATTGACGCATGCAAATTAATTACTTAAAAATCATACAATGTGATTTTCTGGATTTAAGTTTTAGATTCCATCTCTCACAGTTGAAGTGTACCTATGATAAAAATTACAGACCTCTACATGCTTTGTAAGTAGGAAAACCTGCAAAATCGGCAGTGTATCAAATACTTGACCTCCCCACTGTACACACATATACATATATATATACATACACATACACATACACACACACATACATACATACATACATACACATACATATCCTTTTAAAAAATATATATATATTCCCCTTTATTACTTTCCAACCCCGCCACCCTTTCCCCACTTGGAGTAAACTAGTGAACAACAACGCCTAGGCCTGTACTTCCAGCCCATACCCACTATCTACATTTTATGGACACAGTCAATTTTACAATAATTACTTTAAATATTTAATTAAATTTGTTTGTTCTTTCTCCTGAACTTCTTTTACTCTCAACCTCTCCGATCATTTTCATGATGTCCATCCGATTTGCTTCTATATGCCATATCTTTCTAACAAAAGCTTCACAACAGCTTAGTTGCCCTGGCTGTGTGTTTCGGGTCGTTGTCATGCTGGAAGACCCAGCCACGACCCATCTTCAATGCTCTTACTGAGGGAAGGAGGTTGTTGGCCAAGCTCTCGCGATATATGGCCCCATCTATCCTCCCCTCAAAACGGTGCAGTCGTCCTGTCCCCTTTGCAGAAAAGCATCCCTCCATGCTTCACGGTTGGGATGGTGTTCTTGGGGTTGTACTCATCCTTCTTCTTCCTCCAAACACGGCGAGTGGAGTTTAGACCAAAAAGCTCTATTTTTGTCTCATCAGACCACATGACCTTCTCCCATTCCTCCTCTGGATCATCCAGATGGTCATTGGCAAACTTCAGACGGGCCTGGACATGCGCTGGCTTGAGCAGGAGGACCTTGCATGTGCTGCAGGATTTTAATCCATGACGGCGTAGTGTGTTACTAATGGTTTTCTTTGAGACTGTGGTCCCAGCTCTCTTCAGGTCATTGACCAGGTCCTGCCGTGTAGTTCTGGGCTGATCCCTCACCTTCCTCATGATCATTGATGCCCCACGAGGTGAGATCTTGCATGGAGCCCCAGACCGAGGGTGATTGACTGTCATCTTGAACTTCTTCCATTTTCTAATAATTGCGCCAACAGTTGTTGCCTTCTCACCAAGCTGCTTGCCTATTGTCCTGTAGCCCATCCCAGCCTTGTGCAGGTCTACAATTTTATCCCTGATGTCCTTACACAGCTCTCTGGTCTTGGCCATTGTGGAGAGGTTGGTGTCTGTTTGATTGAGCGTGTAGACAGGTGTCTTTTATACAGGTAATGAGTTCAAACAGGTGCAGTTAATACAGGTAATAGAGTGGAGAACAGGAGGGCTTCTTAAAGAAAAACTAACAGGTCTGTGAGAGCCGGAATTCTTACTGGTTGGTAGGTGATCAAATACTTATGTCATGCAATAAAATGCAAATTAATTACTTAAAAATCATACAATGTGATTTTCTGGATTTTTGTTTTAGATTCCGTCTCTCACAGTTGAAGTGTACCTATGATAAAAATTACAGACCTCTACATGCTTTGTAAGTAGGAAAACCTGCAAAATCGGCAGTGTATCAAATACTTGTTCTCCCCACTGTATATATATAAAAAAAAAGTGGTCCAGAAGTAGATGGTCATCGTAGAAGGAGTACTGAGCGAAAGGGACCGACACCGGCCCGGAGTAGTGGCCCAGAAGTAGATGGTTGCTAATCTTACATCTGTACAAAAAGAGTGTTGGGTGTGTGGGTTGGGGACGATTAAGGTAGGAACAGGTTTACCACTTGTGGGAGTTCCAATAGGGGCAAATCTGAATATGCAAATGGACTTGTCACCCTGACCCCATGACGTTCTCTGTATTACACAACCATACAGGCCCACCATCGTTTGCTAGGCCAGATAATACCGGATTTAGAGGGTGGATCATGCAACTGTGTCTGACCATTGTTTTAGTCATTGTATTGATTTTGCTGTTCATCCTCATGTTGAAGTTTTGCTGCAATATGTGTTTAGAACTGGTAACAAATTCAAGGAGAAATGTAATGTTAAATGTTGCCATGACCCAGGGCCAGAATGCAGGTTGCAAAGGATTAGCTGAGCTACCTTTTACTGCTGAAGACTGTGATGTTTGACCTATTGCATACTTAGAAATGCGCCTGTTGAAGACAGAGATTTGCTCTCACAAGGTCGGCTCAGTGGGAGTGGAATATTGGCTGAACGCCCAGACTCTGTGATTGCCAGGTGTTCTCTCCTAAGCAGCCGCACTTTGGGAGCAAACGCTTTGCTGAGAAAGGATGCACTTGGCAATCTTTGTTATACCTTATCATCAGCAGGCACTGGCAAGTTAGAACTGTATATTGTATGTGTAGAAGGTTAAAGGTTTTAAACTCAGTTTCACAATGGATGAGACTTACATGGAATAATTGGTGGACTACAGGATATTGTGCCTTTAAAAGCTTGCTACATTTAAAATTGATTCGAAAATTGTTAAGGAATTAACAACAGGGAGGAGTGTAATGGGACATTTTAATTGTATGTGTTCACTTAATTGAGTATGTGACTAAATTGTCCTATTATCATCACCATCTCCTATTCTGGGGAGTATAATCCTGTGTTGCAAACCAGCTGCACCTGTGTCCTTGTGTAGTTAAAAATGGAACAGAGTTCCGCCCCAGAACAGAAACTATAAAGATATGTGCTTTTCACCCAATGCTTCGGAAAATTCAGACTGTCTACACTACGCTGTGTAACTCTGTTTATTTCTCTCTGAGCTCAGAAAAATAAGGAATCTTAGTTTGACTTGGACTCCAGCAAGTCCTTATTTTATAATATCCACCACGACCAGTAGAGCCAAGGGACACTACGTCCGGGTCTTCAGAAGGAAGTGGAACGAACCAAGACCTGAGGGACCATACACCGTCACCCAGGCTACACCAACGGCCATACAGATAGAGGGGAGCTCGACCTGGTATCATCTAAACCACTGCACCAGAGTACCACAAGGAGAACAACGACCTAGAGATGAGGAAGCTGAAACACCCGATAGGGAAGAAGAGGAAACAGGAACAGAAGAAGGAGAAAGGATGGAAGCTCAAGCAAAATCACCACTCCCTGCTGGGGGTGGCCAGAATCAGGGGATGGGGGAGGATGGCAGTAGGAATGCTGTTGATGAGCTACGTACTCTGGCTGATTCCCTCAGTAGAGGGACAGACCTGCCAGACCTCCCCACCATTGATTTCTCTGCCTTTGACTGGTCCACCTAACAGAAATTGAAAACCAAAACAGCTGAATAAGGAAAATTGCATGCTGGCAGTAGTGAAAAGCACAGAAACAGGACAAAGACGAGAAACAGACAGGATTATAATGTCCATTCCTGCACAAACAAGAACCACGAAGGAAATACAGAAAGCATTCGCTATGAAGGAGCAAGGGTCAGATGATGGATTGTGTGGGTGGGCCCATCACCGGGATTATGGGGAAACCACATGGGACAGCAGTAACTGTGATATCAAGATAATAAAAGAAGGAGACAGGTGGACCATAGACATAAGAGCAACAGCCCAAGACCCAGATAAACAATATGATGTAGTAATTACAAGAACTACATTCCCAGGAGGCAATGCTGGAGTAATTATTCCTTGGTCACGTACACCAGCCCCCTTACCTGCTAGGGCCCCAACAGACATGGGAGAAAGGGTATGGAAGGAGGCGCTGGGCAATGACTGGTATAAGTGGGCACAATATACAACATTAAAACTGAAGAAAGAAAATTGTCTGGTATACACCCCCTCCTCATTAAAGGAACTGATAGTACTACCAAATCCCCACAGCTACCAGGACTGTGCTGATTTTAACCACAACTTCTGTCATCTAAGAGACTGGGAGACATTTACATTTACATTTTAGTCATTTAGCAGACGCTCTTATCCAGAGCGACTTACAGGAGCAATTGGGGTTAAGTGCCTTGCTCAAGGGCACATTAACGTCATTTAGCAGACGCTCTTAGCCAGAGCGACTCACAAATTGGTGCGTTTACCCTATAGCCAGTGGGATAACCACTTTAAAATTTGGGGGGGGGGGGGGGGGTTCAAATGTCTCCGGAAGGTGGTGAGTGACTCCGCTGTGGGGTGGGGGGGGGGGGGTAGAAGGATTACTTTTTCCTATCCCGGGTATTCCTTAAAGAGGTGGGGTTTCAAATGTCTCCGAAAGGGGGTGAGCGACTCCGCTGTGTGTGTGGGGGGGGGGGGGTGGGGGGGGGGGTAGAAGGATTACTTTATCCTATCCCAGGTATTCCTTAAAGAGGTGGGGTTTCAAATGTCCAGCAGAATGTTTGTCATATTTAGGAAACCTGGAATATAAACCATTTTATAGTCGAACAGGGTGGGGGGAGAAGTGTAAGCAACTAGATGTTAGAATAGAAACCAGGAAAATGGAAGCACCGGAGAAATATCAAATAGATTATGGGCAGAAGTATGAGTGCTACAACAAAACAATTGGGCTACATGATTTGGAAAAATTCAAGGGAAAATGTGAAAGTACATGGCACCTGGATAAGAATATCTCTTGGAATGCAGACATCCCCCAAAGGAAAATCTATCATGCAGCAGGGTCAAGTGCTGGAGTGATAGTTACCCCTGAAGTATGTGAGAATCAGACACTGGCATTACCGCTGATCGCTCCTTATGAGGATCAGTCATTGGCCGTGGCAGATTTATTCTTGATCTGTCAAGGGCAACTCCGGGTAACATTACCAAAAGGATGGAAAGGGCTCTGTGCCAGAGTACAGCTGATATAGCAAGTTGTAATAGCTGACTGGGAGGCCCTAAAGGTTGATGCGCAGGATACCCAATTAAAAAGATCAAAGAGAACATATCAAACCGATCCCAATGTACAGCTAGATTCTATAGGCCAATCCCGGGGAATTCCAAACGAATTGAAAACTAGAAGTAAAATTATTTGTCTGGATAACTCCCAATAAAAACTTACAATCAGCAAAGGTTCATAAATTATACTGACTCAGCATTGACAGCTCTGGGAGAACAAGTACAGGCAACAAGTAGGATGACCTGGCAGAATAGGCAGGTTTTAGATTGGCTCCTAGCAGAAAAAGATGGAGTCTGTAATGTTTGGGGAACAGTGTTGAACCTTTATCCCCAATAACACCGCCCCAGAAGGATCCTTTGCTGAAGCTATGATAAAACTCAAAGGACTACGACAAGAAGTCAGAGACTATGCTGAGCATGACAATCATGCCTGGGATTGGCTGGACTCGACTCTGGGAAAATGGGGAGCCATGTTTGCAAAGATGGCAATTATGATAGGTGTAGCCTTGGTAGTAATGGGAGTAGTATTCTCTTGCATACTACAAATCATTCTTGATTCAAACCAGGGTTAAACAAATGACTGTACAGACAATTGTTAACAAATCACCCAAGGAAATATATACAGCTCCAGGAGCTCCAGGACAGTATGTTGGTAAGAGAGAAAGAGGGGGCCCGCTGAACTGTCCATTTGGCAACCCTGAATGCGAATGGGGTGTTATCCCCGAGGGAGGATGGGCTTTTCATGACTACGAAAGTAAAAAGCACAGATTGGGAGCAAACCGTACAAATTATTTTACAGTCTTATATCCGGTTCCGGACTGGGATCCACAACCTCAACATGATGGTTCATCTGGAGAAGAAGAGGATGAAATAGTTTAAAGAGTGACAAACTTTTATGCAAAGTATGTAATGAAACTACAGGGGCAAGGCTAAAAAACAAGCTATATGCACACGCTTACATCCATTCTTACACTAATGGTTAAACCATTATTATGTCTATTATCTGTTTTATTTTGAATATATTCTTTATTAGGTAATGAAGGGGGGAATATATAGGTATTTTTCCCATTACATATTATAAAATCATTTAACAATAAGCAAAATCATTATGGGTTTAAAAGAGGATTAGTGACTACACCTGCATGATGTTGTAATGAATACTCAGGGAGAAAAAGGTGTAGATTCACGCGTAGAGCGCGGCAGGTATTTATTACGCCTTCGCAAAAGGCAGGAATCGTGGTCACAGGCAGGCAATGGTCATACACAGGTAGGTAAACAGGCAGGAGAATCAAAAACTGGGACTGAAGGCTATAACTGGTTCTCACAAACGAGATAGGAAAAGGCTTAGTAGAGTAAAAACGAACAATACCTCACAAGGCACAAACAGAATGAACTGAACTAAATAAGGAGCTAATGAGACCAGGTGAGTAACAAACACAGGTGAAATCAATGAACAAAAATGAAAGACAGGGCTACGTTCAAGAACACAAGGTTGACTAAGAAAATAAATACAGAACCTTACAGCACCCTACCCCGACCTCGGGGGAGAGGTCCAGCAGGCTGGTTCAACAAGGTCGTGTACTGACCCGACGTTCTGCATGGAGGCTGATGTCCAGTGGGTCTGTTCGGGGGTCGACCCTGAGGTCTGGGAGCGGGACGATCCGGACGGTTAAGGTGGAATGCCTGAATCATCTCTGGGTCAATGATGTCCTGGTCGGGAACCCAGGACCGGTCTTCAGGCCCATAACCTTCCCAGTCCACTAGATAGTGGATGCGACCTCTCAAGCGTTTGGAATCAAGGATGGCCTGAATGACGTAGGCAGGTTCCCCTCCGACGTCCAACGGTGGGGGCGCACAGCGGGTTGAGACTGGAGGATGAAGAGGACTGTAGGTGACCGGTTTTAACAGAGACACATGGAAGGACGAGGAGATTTTATACTGATGGGGTAACTGGAGGCGGTACGTGACAGGGTTGATGCGATGGGTTATCTTGAAGGGACCAATGAAGCGAGGACAGAACTTTTTGCAGGGGAGGCGGAGCCGGATGTCTCTGGTAGAGAGCCACACTCCCTGTCTGGGGTGAAAGAGTGGCGTAGGTCTGCGGTGTCTGTCGGCAAAGCGTTTCTGGGTATTAGAGGCTTCCTGCAGATGCCGGTGAGCGGTCTCCCATACCCGCTCACTATGCCGAAACCAGTCGTCGACAGCTGGGACAGTACCAGGCTCCGCCTCCCAGGGAAACATGGGGGGCTGGTAACCAAGTACACACTGAAACGGAGTAAGGCGAAGGGATGAATGCATGAGTGAGTTCTGAGCGTATTTCGGCCCAGGCCATATACTGACTCCAGGAGGTACTTCCCTATTTCATGGTTCAGGCGTTCCTTCTGCCCGTTGGTCTCTGGATGGTACCCAGACGAGAGGCTGAGGGAAACACCCAGTCGGTCACAGAAGGCTCGCCACACCCGGGAGACAAACTGGGGCCCGTGGTCAGAGACGATGTCCTCCGGAATCCCATACAGATGGAACACCTGCTGGAACATACGCTCAGCCAATTCCATGGCGTTAGGTAAATGAGGAAGAGGAACCAGACGACACATTTTTGAAAAACGGTCTACTATGACAAGGATGGTGGAGTTACCAGAGGATTCAGGAAGGTCTGTGATGAAGTCAACAGCTATGTGGGACCAGGGTCTGTAAGGGATTGGCAAAGGTTGAAGCTTACCGGAAGGGAGATGAAGAGGGCTTTTGGTTTGGGCGCAGACTGGACAGGTTAGTACGTAATCCCTTACGTCGAATGCCAGTGAGGACCACCAGAACTTACGGGCTAGAAGTTTGGTGGTTCGCGTAATGCCCGGATGTCCTGACCCCAAGGACGTGTGACACCATTGCATCAGTTGGGGTCTAACAGCTGCTGTTACGTAACTCTTCCCAGCTGGTGTCTCAGGAGGAGCCGGATCTGAGGTTAGGGATTCTTGTATAACAGAGTGAACCTCCCACTGTACCGGTCCCATAATGCAAGAGGAAGGAAGAATGCGTGTAGGGTCTGAGTTACTGGTCGGAAGGTCAAACTGGCGAGAGAGAGCATCAGCTTTACGTTTTTCTTTCCAGGGATGTAAGTAACATGAAAATGGAAGTGTGTGAAGAAGAGAGCCCAGCGGGCTTGTCTGGAGTTTAACCTCTTGGCCCCTCTGATATATTCCAGATTACAATGATCTGTTAGGACGAGAAAGGGATTTTGTGCGCCCTCCAACCAGTGGTGCCACTCCTCGAGGGCCAGCTTGATGGCGAGGAGTTCTCTGTTCCCCACATCGTAATTTCTCTCAGCGGCGGATAACTTCCTGGAGAAGAAGGCACAGGGATGTGATTTTGGAGGTGTTTCCACCCGCTGAAAGAGAATGGCTCCTACTCTTACTTCGGAGGCATCCACCTCCAGGGTGAAAGGAAGGGTCGGATCAGGTTGGCGAAGGACAGGAGCTGAGGTGAAGAGGTGTTTCAAGTTGTTGAAAGCAGTCAGGGCGGTATCAGTCCATTGAAGGGTCCGGGTCTTTTGGCTGGTAAGGGCAGTGAGGGGAGCAGCAGTAGAACTGAAGTTCCGAATGAACCAGCGATAGAAGTTGGAGAACCCAAAGAAACGTTGGAGTTCCTTAACGGTGGTGGGATTGGGCCAGTTACTGACGGCGGTGACTTTGTTCTCATCCATGCTGACCCCTCCAGGTGTCCATACGAAACCGAGGAAGTTTACCGAGGTTACATGGAAGGTGCTCTTTTCAGTCTTCACATAAAGGTTATGGTCAAGGAGCCATTGAAGAACCTTTTGTACATGCTGTATGTGTTCCTTCAGGGAGTGGGAGTAAATCAGGATGTCATCAATGTAGACGATGAGAAAGCGGTTGATCATATCCTGGAAAAACTTGTTCATAAAGGAATGAAGACGGTGGGGGCGTTAGTAAGGCTGTAGACCATAACCAGGTATTCGTAGTGCCCTCGTGCGGCGATAAAGGCAGTCTTCCATTCGTCGCCTTCACAAATACGGACAAGGTTATATGCACTTCGCAGTTCGAGTTTTGTATAGATGTTGGCACGGCCCACTTGTTCAAGGGTCGCTGGGATCAGAGAGAAACGGTTCTTGATCGTGACGTCATTCAGGGAACGGTAATCAATACATGGACGGAGACCACCGTCCTTTTTTCCAACGAAGATGCAGCTGGATGCACCTGGGAAAGAAGAAGGACGAATGAAACCGTTTGAGTGCTTCATCAATGTAGTTCTCCATTGCCTCATTTTCCAGGATAGATAGGGGGTAAACACGGCCCTTCGGTGGGGACACTCCAGGGAGTATGTCAATAGCACAGTCCACTGGGCGATGTGGTGGCAGACTGGCGGCCTTGATTTTGCTGAAGACATTGCTGTACTGTGTGTCAAGTGCGTAATGAAGTCCGTGCCCAATACGAATGTATTGATTTAAATCCTGAAGGTCACCTGAAGGTCACCTCTACAGGCCAGCTCCGCCTGAAGTTCCCTGTTGAGCCCTCTTCGGTAGACGGTAAGTAAAGCAGCCTCACTCCATCCACTCCCTGCAGCCATGGTGCGGAACTCGAGGGCATACTCAGCAGCTGAATTGCGTCCTTCTTGAAGTTCTATGAGGAGGTCTCCTATAGGACGACCGGAAGGAGAGTGATCGAATACCTCTTTGAAGAGGGTGTGGAAATGGGTCTCGGATTCGAGTTCTGTGCTGTTGGCAGTCCATATGGTGGTGGCCCAATCCAGGGCTTTGCCTGTGAGTAGAGACACAACAAAATACACCCTGCTCATGTCGGTGGCGAAGTTAGTGGGGTTGTGCTCAATGTATTTGCTGCATTGCATCAGAAATCCCTGACATTTCCCAGGTGAACCCTCATATTTTTCAGGCATGGATATGAATGAAGGAGGGCTATGGGTTACGATACCTGGCATCGGAGGAGTAGGGATAGGCTGGCAGAGAAGATGGCCGATTACCTCCATACGCTCCTCTTGCTGGGTTAGGCGACGCTGTAGCTCCGCTGAATCCATTCCGTTTATTGGTGAGGTATTCTGTAATGAATACTCAGGGAGAAAAAAGTGTAGATTTTTATTATCAAAATCCCGTATTTCGCAACAAAGCCTCCTTCACTCATGCTGCCAAACATGCCCTCGTAAAACTGACTATCCTGCCGATCCTTTACTTCGGCGATGTCATTTACAAAATAGCCTCCAATACTCTACTCAGCAAATTGGATGTAGTCTATCACAGTGCCATCCGTTTTGTCACCAAAGCCCCATATACTACCCACCATTGTGACCTGTACGCTCTTGTTGGCTGGCCCTCACTACATATTCGTTGCCAAACCCACTGGCTCCAGGTCATCTATAAATCCCTGTCTTATCTTAGCTCACTGGTCACAATAGCAACACCCACCTGTAGTCTGCGCTCCAGCAGGTATATCTCACTGGTCATCCCCAAAACCAACACCTCCTTTGGCCGCCATTCCTTCCAGTTCTCTGCTGCCAATGACTGGAATGAACTGAAAAATCTCTGAAGCTGGAGACTCTTATCTCCCTCACTAACTTTAGGCGTCAGTTGTCAGAGCAGCTTACCGATCACTGCACCTGTACACAGCCCATCTGTAATTAGCCCATCCATCTACCTCATCCCCATATTGTTATTTATTTAGCTAATTTGTACCCCAGTATCTCTATTTGCACATCATCTTTTGCACATCTATCATTCCAGTGTTAATACGAAATTGTAACTATTTTGCACTATGGCCTATTTATTGCCTTACCTCCATAATTTACTACATTCGCACACACTCTATATATATTTTCTGTTGTATTTTTGACTTTATGTTTTGTTTACCCCATATGTAACTCTGTGTTGTTGTTTTTATCGCACTGCTTTGCTTTATCTTGGCCAGGTCGCAGTTGTAAATGAGAACTTGTTCTCAACTGGCTTACCTGGTTAAATAAAGGTTAAATACATATTTTTTTTGAATAATAATAACCGGATATCACTCTCTTTTCACATTTCCTTCCTCGGGCCGGTGGTTGCTGGTCCCCTAGCTGATGCTATCCCCTACACTACGCACACCTGCACCTCATTAGGCACACCTGGACTTCATTACCTCCCTGATTACTTCCCCTTTATATAGCACTCCAGGCAATATTGTTTATGTTTCCATGTTTAGACGCGTTTCTTGTTTTGTATCGTTCAATGTGCTTCATCATTAAACTCACTAACTGCACTTGCTTCCTGACTCCCTGCGTCTACGTTACACTTGTATATCTTTTTTATCTTAAGTGTTTTGTTCACTGAATATTAACACATATTTTAATCAGAAGGGAAATGTGTTCACTGTTTCCGGCAATCAGTACTTCACAAAATTCTAAATCACACCATCAGTGTCATGCTATGTACAATACAGGGAAATATCTAGGCAATGGGGACACATTTTTATGATTTTGTTACAATATTGCGGACATGCAGAGAATGAAGTTAGTTACTCTTAAGTCATCCTCTCCAACATTGTGACCTTCCATTTTAAAGCTTTGCTTTGAGGCCTATACATTCATATCAGTTGTATTCCTCCATTGTATTAACCTTTCCTTATTTCTATTGTGGATTGTGTTTCTGTGCACCAATGGAAAATCTACAAAACTATGCACTAACCAGGCTATGTATTGAATACATGGAATTGGATTGTGAAGATACCGATGAATGAATCCTGCACACGTGCTTATTTTTTTATTTTATCAGGAATAATATTATATTTGATGTGTATAAAATTTGTTTGGTGAAATATGCATAAAAGGAGAGTAATTGCCCATAATTCTGCACCTTTGGATGGTTCTTCGAATTTTGATCATGATTTAGTGACTGCAAAGAAAATGTGTTGATCTACTGGGATTTTTAAAAGACCGACTAACTTTCTCTTTTGTCTGCTTGGACTCAAGAGAAGTATGGTTGTGTTAATCTTTTTGCAAGCAGTCGTGTTCTTTTGATGAATGTATTTGCAATTTTAACAGTATAATATAGTTTTGATGAATGTATTTATGTTTTCAGTTTTGCCAAAGGCCACAGAGTTCTGTATTTTGTGGACTCTGTTTTGTAAATCGACAACATTGGTCTAAAACATGCTTGTACGCGATTGAGAAAAACTGTAACAGTCTCATTAAAACCCCTGGCCAATGAAAAACAGCTGTAGTTCAAAGCTCTCTCCAGAACACACAGGCATGACAGAAAGAGACAAGGGACACTGATTCAGACATTACTTTTGTGGGTGTTCATCCCAGAGAGGGTGGTCAGTGTTGTCCACTGCTTGGCCCAATAGCCTCACACTCCATGAGACGGGCCCCGAAGGCCCTGTGTCTGCTGGGCCCTCAGCTCCGTCCTCAGGACCCCTAGCTGGCTGTCCAAGAGATGCCTGAGCTGCTGGGCCAGGGACCTGCACCGGACCACCTCCTGCTCCACCTGGTGGTGTTTAGTGGGAGAGATGGAGGCAGCAATGGATCACGGTGGCACATGATAATGCCCTCTTATGGCAACAGGGGGATAGCATCTGGTATTGCAGTACTTTACTTACCACAATGTTAGTATAGAATATAATGCATGTAAAACAATCAGACATGTTTGCACTTCTGGGAATATTTCATTAGCTCCATTGTTACTTGTACAGCGCAAGTATCATGTATTTGATTCAGGTCAGGGCAATACACCCCTGTCTCCGCAGCCTCTCATAGCCCTCCCTGGTCTTCCCCACTGCAGACCAGCCCGGCTGCAGCTGGAGCCCCTTCAGCTTGCCCATCACCCCCTGATACAGGTCCTTCACCTGCACACATACACACACACACACATAAACACTGTAGAGCATGGAACGTATCTGTCTCCGACACAGGGTTCACAAAGACGTGCAGGGTCTACACTCCTCATATTACAACCTTAGCGGCCCAGCTCCCCCGAGCGGTGTAATAACCCTAACCAGTCTCCTATACTCTAACCACAAACAGGAAAGACCAATACGGCCCCAGGCATAAGCGAGATAAGTGACCGCTTAGGTTCCCGTGACCGCTAGGGGGCCCCAGACCCAAAAATAAATACATTTTCAACTTACTGTTGAGTTAGAATAGCAGAATATACAAGGTGCAATTTGGTTGTGCATAAGCACACATCCGCTTTTCTCTTTTTATGGCAGTTTTAGTCATTTAGCAGACGCTCTCATCCAGAGCAACTTACAGGAGCAATTAGGGTTAAGTGCCTTGCTCAAGGGCACATCGACTGATTTTTCACCTAGTCGGCTCGGGGATTAGAACCAGAGACCTTTCGGTTACTGGCACAATGCTCTTAACCACTAAGCTACCTGCCGCCCCCAATATAGTAATATAGTACTTTAATACTATTGTTATTCAATTTCTGCAGGGTTGTACCTCTCCTCTGAGCTGGCCCAGTCTAGCGGTGAAACACTGTGTTTTAGTAGGATGCTGTAGAAGGTATTAGTGCTGAAGGCCTCCAGGTCCACCTGATGCTCATAGTCCCAGAACTCATCTGTCTCCAAGGCCAGGGCTACTACAGAATTAAATAGAACACAGAATGTATAGCATGAAGTATGCACTTGCAACCAAAGGGCCGTAGATTCAATTCCCGCTGGGGCCATCCATATGTAAGCCCTTTGGATAAAAGCATTTGCTAAGTCCCACTGGGAACACACATCAATTCAGTGTCTTTTTTTTTACCCCCTTTTTCTCCCCAATTTCGTGATTACGATCTTGTCTCATTGCTGCAACTCTCCAAAATGCCCAGGAGAGGCAAAGGTCAAGTCATGCATCCTTCAAAAAATGACCCGCCAAACCACGCTTCTTAACAACCCGATCACTTATCCCGGAAGCCCGGCTCACCACAAGGAGTCGCTAGAGCGCGATGAGCCAAGTAGAGCCCCCCCCCCTGGCCAAACTCAGACGACGCTGGGCCAATTGTGCGCCACCCTACGGTACTCCCGGTTACGGCTAGTGATGGAACCCCAGGCTGTAGTGATGCCACAACACTGCGATGCAGTGCCTTAGACCGCTGCGCCACTTGGGAGGCCTGTCAATTCAACGTCTATTCCACGTTGGTTCAACGTAACTTCATTGAAATAATGTGGAAACAACGTTGATTCAACCAGTGTGTGCCCAATGTGATTGTATATATTTGTATATGTATATGAGGGCTACAAAGAGAAATAGTCAATTTGAAGGGAGGTTATCCTGAATAGGTATTTTGTTTTATTAGCTTATTAATACTAAGCTAAATCCTAACTTGAGATCCATGCTCTTAACTCAAATGAAGTCTCAAATTGATATCCTTGAATGATATACATGAAAGTCGGAGTAATTTGCACAGATCTCAAGTTAGGATTCGGCCAACTGTGACTAATTAATATCTGTATTCAGTGGCATGTATTCATGGATGCCAAGGGAAGCCAGGCTTCCCCCAAAAATGTACCCTAAAAAATATTTGTTATTTTATTTTATCTTTCGTCTCTATGTGTTTCATAGTTTTCCTTCAATTCGCAAGAGGCTAAATGAAGCAACGCCACAACGCGTAATATTTTGTGAACACTGCAGCAGAACCGAAATCGTTCCTCCGCTACTCTTTCATCCGCGTGAGGCTATAATGTATCGCGTGAGTGTGAAGCCAACTATAGACTATTGCGTGATTGTGTTCATGAGTCAGTTGTCAAAGAATGTGAAACAGTGTTGTGTATGTAAACTATTGCCTGATTGGGTTCATGAGTCTTTTATTAAATGCATGTGTTTACTGCTTTTCATTAAACCATGTACAGTATGGCTACAAATATTGTATATACATTCCTTCATATGGGCAGAATATTGTAGCCTAGGCCTATATACATTTGTTCATATGGGCAGAATGTTGTATATACTGAACAAAAATATAAACGCAACATGCAACAATTTCAAAGATTTTACTGAGTTACAGTTCATAGAAGGAAATCAGTCAATTGAAATAAATTAATTAGGCCCTAATCTATGGATTCCACATGACTGGGCTGTGGCGCAGCCATGGGTGGCCCTGGGAGGTTATAGGCCCACCCACTGGGGAGCCAGGCCCAGCCAATCGGAATGAGTTTTTCCCCACAAAAGGGCTTTATTACAGACAGAAATACTCCTCAGCATATATATACATGAGTTCATATGGGTAGGCTATATAAAGGCTGAAGGCTAAAAACAGCTCATATCCATTTTCTACAATGTATTTTCTTTTATAATAATGTATTTCCGTTTTATCTAGTTTTTACACCATCCTTTAACACCAACCATTCACTATAAAACCTTTATTTATCAACAAAAAAAGCTTAGCAAAATACAAAAAAGGTGGGGGCAAAAATAAATAGGCCTAAAACATTTATTTCAAATAACCAAAAAATACAAAAAAATAAGAGTAGGCTACATGACAATGCAGGGACATAAAAACAAGTTCAGGAACAAATCTTCCAAGAATGTGCTTAATATTCTGGTCTCATAAGAATTTTGGGGTCATTGAAATGGTTGAAATGTATGTGTCATGAAGAAGTGTCCAACTAGGCTAGGTGCTAATTTTTCTCAGATGGATTTTGGAGTATTGCAACTTGAAGGTGTAGGCAACGCTCTTCAGGTTAGACTCCAGCCTTTCAGTCGTGGTGTAGGCCTACTTCTGAACCAGTGACTTCAGATCCTTCTGTTGCTTGTGGTAGCGGGGTCTTTGCCATGGCGGAGAAACGCCAGCCGGTTGCTGCTCCATTCTCATTTCATCCCTTTATTACTGTCCTTGCAATGCCTCGATGAACTTCCAAATGGTGGGGTGGGTGGTGGGTAGCGGCAAGATTCGCCAAGAATGTCCGATGCCTGCCCTCCACTCCATTGTTGGTCTTCACCAAGTCTTGCAGGACAGCATCATAGCAGTTCCATCATTTTGAAAATAAATAAAGAGAGAAGCAAATTAGCAACCATGTTATTGGCCTTGGGCATGTTGTCATCAATAGTAAGAATAATAAAGCCATTATTACGTTAAACAAGACATAGGCCTACCTATGGGAAACATTGGGTTTTTATCCGAATGCGTCCGACCTTCTCTACAACCCATTTTGCCTTAAAGTATGTCAGGAGCTCCTCCAGTTGATGTTCCAGGCGCTGAAAGAACCGCGTATTGAGCATAATTTGGGTTGCACTTGGAGATAACCCCGTCAGTAAGCGTTATGGGACCTCGGCATTCGAAAGCATCATATTTGGTGCACTTCCAGAAGGACTGATCTGTGGTCTGTCGTTCCCATTTGTAGGTGTAGCCTTCATGCGGCAGGATATTTTTTTGAATCACAGAGAGGATACTTTCGGTTTCCATTGCTTGTCAGGGATGTCACCAGGACATTGGATAAGCGACTGCCACTGGAAAGTTGGTGGACTACAATTTACTCCTTAAATTGTAGGCCTAAAATCTGTGTATCCACTGCTAAATTGGGCTATGCTGTTGGTTTCATTTAAGACATGGGTCGTTCGTTTTATTGATCTCAGCATGCCAATGTCAGAGTATCTTGTCATTATGGTCATTTGTGTTGTATAAAAAAATATTATTGTATTGTCTCCAGTCATGTAAAATGGCGTAGAATTGCAGGAAATGATTTTAGAAAATACTTTTTTTCTCAGACCCGCAAATACCATGACTTACGATACCCCATCAGCCCTCTTCAGGGCTGAGCCCCTGGTCTTCAGGGCTGAGCTCCTGGTCTTCAGGGCTGAGCCCCTGGTCTTCAGGGCTGAGCCCCTGGTTATGACACTTTGGTGATGTCTTTGTTGCTTGTTCTGACCTCTAAGAATAATGAATGCTTAGGGTAGCAGTGCTAGATATTTTTAAGCAGAATATTTTGATTATTAGCATATGAACGACTTGCAATTCAATTGCTGGACAATCGAAGCCATTTATTCAGATCTGGCAGTTCAAAGAGGATAGTTTCAAAGGTCGATTGGGCCTAGATATTGTTCATTAGCAGCATACATTTGCATTCGTTCTCATAAATCTCTTAAAATAGCCTATACTCTTCTTGTGCAATGTATAGCCTACTGTACTGTTTGTCTGTCTGGACTGTCTGCCTGTCTTGGTGAGAATTGTGTTAATACTAAAATAGTCTTCTTTAGTTTGTATGCCTATTAGTATTCACCTGTGTCAATGCCAGCCAGTCTAGGGCAGCACTTTACAACATTCCAATGTTATAGTCTTGTGAATCTCTCAGGCATATTTTATTTTTATTGAAAATGGGAACAATGGGAGAGATGGACAAATACTGATTTCAAAACAAAATGGACTACATTCTCATTCATATTATCAAAATAGTTTTAAGATGCCTTTGCCTTAAAGTTGAACCTCAGATAGATATTTAGAATAATAGCCCATAGAGTTAACTCAAAATATGATATTCTGTACTTTTGATATAGCCTACATTTTCCGTATCATAATGAGACTAAAGGAAACGACATGGCCAAATGGATTTGGTTATGTTTTCCTATATTAAATTGACTTATTAGACTGTTAAAATTTAGGGGGAAAGGCAGAAATTTTACATAAACATTGTATTTCATTTTCATTTTCAGACGTTTTCCTTTGGTAGGCCTACCCTTGTGTGTCTCCTCACTCTGAAAGCCTGCTCACTGATGTCAATGCCAAAGCTGATAATTGTGACTTGATTAAATTCGAATGATGTGAATAATGATAATGAGGATGATGGTGGTGAGAGCCCAGTACACCAGGGGGAGACTCATCGAGGCCTGTTGACAGACGGAGTCTACATCACGCGGCAATGGCTCCCTCTGCTGGACGTGCCAGGTCTCGACGGGCTCTCCGGCCAGGACTAATTGGGCCTGATTGTGGTTGGTGAGTAATCAAGTGGCTGATTGCTCACCTGCTGGACGAGTCCCATAAAGCTGCCAGAAGGGCAGCACACGGGAGGTTGGCACTGGGGAAGAGAGGTTTTATCCCATATAGTCGTGCTCAGTACCAGAGATAACGGAGGGAGCTCGGTTTTGTTCCCCACAGGTTACAGCAAGACCCCGGAGCCCAGAAGACGGTATCCCGGAGGAGGTCTCCTGGAGGAGACCTATTATTTTCTCTTTGTTTATTATTTAAATAAACACCCTTGAAACCAAGCTAATACGATTCTGTCCGTGTCTGATCTGTGTAAATGTCTTGACCAAACCCCCTGGTCTGCCACAAGTGGTGGGGAATGCGGGCATCTCTGATAACATGGTCAGATCAAGGTTGACGTTTATGCAGCATCAGCATGGACGAGTTGATAGCTCAGTTTGTACGGGACCAACAAGCACAACAGGCGGTTCAGGAACGAACGCTGGAGGAACAGCGGCTACAAAATGTCCGCCTCGTTGAGGAAATCAGGAAGCTACAAGGAGGAGCGCCTTCTGAATCGCATCCAAACCAGTTTTTAATCAAGCTAACGGAGGACGATGACATCGAAACATACCTCTGCACGTTTGAACGGACAGCGCTACGGGAAGGATGGCCAAGGCCGAAGTGGGCAAGTCTGCTGGCCCCTTTGCTGTCCGGGAACACCCAAAAGGCATATTGGGACCTTAATGACAAACAGGCGGCTAGCTACGATGGTCTCAAACGGTAGATACTCAGCCGCTACGGGTACAGCCTGGCCCAACTAGTCCACGACTGGAGGTTCATGGCTGACGCCTCCCCCCGAGCCCAGATGAGAGACCTAATACGCATCACCAGGGCATGGCTCCTAACCGACGTATCCACCCTCTCCATCATAGACAAAGTGGTCATGGATCGCTTCATACGGGCGCTACCCCACGACATGAAGAGGGCAACGAGTCTACGCACGCCCCAGACCTTGGAGGACCTCCTAGGAGCAGTGGAGACGCATCAGAACACCGAGGCCTTGCTGAAGGGGAGCCGGGCCAAGTCGGGGACCCGTCCGAGGGGACGGAAGGACACCCCCACCACCGTATACCCCGAATCGACAGTCAGCAGGGCCAAAGGGCCACAGACCCTCGGAGAGATGGCTGGGGGAGAGCCGTGGACATATTGGGACCCCTGGTAGAAATGGCACGAGGACACCGGTACATCCTGGTAATAGTAGATTATGCCACCCGGTATCTCGAGGCTATTCCCCTACGGGCGGCGGTCTCCAAGGGAATTGCCTGGGAGCTGGTCCACCTCATTAGCTGGGTTGGCATCCCGAATGAGATCCTGACCGACCAAGGTACTGAGTTCATGTCCCGCCTAATGAAGGATTTGTGTGCTCTCCTGCAGATCCGGACCTCCATCTTTCACCCGCAGACGGATGGGCTCGTTGAGCGGTTCAATAAAACGCTCAAACAAATGCTGCGGAAGGTCATTGAGCAGGACAGGAAGAACTGGGACCAGCTATACCCCACCTGTTCTTGGTCCGAGAAGTACCCCAGTCATCCACCAGGTTTTCCCCTTTCGAACTCCTCTATGGGAAGAGGACACGCGGCCTACTGGCCCTCGCCAAGGAGGTGTGGGAAGCCCAGCCGACCCCCTTATGCAGCGTGGTAGAACACGTGGAGACGATGAGGGAGCGGATGACAGCCATATGGCCAGTGGTAAGGGAACATATGGAGAAGGCCCAACGCGCCCAAGCCAAGGTCTACAATCGGGGAACCCAGCCCCGAGAATTCCAGGTGGGAGACAAGGTGCTGGTCTTAATCCCCATGGCAGAAAGTAAGTTCATGGCACGGGCCGTACGAGGTGATAGAGAAGCTTTACCACAGAGGGTTCTACATGGAACCCAAAATAGTTATACCTGGAACCAAAAATAGGTATCCTATGGGGACAGCCGCAAAACCCTTTTGGAACCCTTTTTTCTTATAGTGTATAGCCTAAGCCTTTAATCATAGGCTATTGTTACTTTATGTCTCTAAAATCACAATGTTTCAATTTCTATAGTCATGTGACGGTCTTTTTTAATTGAAACAGCCAAATGTCGGCCTGTTACAGATTTTTAAAAATGACGCATGGAATGTTCTATTTTCACAACAGGTAAACATAGTCTATAGATAATATTCTGTCCATATGAACACATTTATTTTAGGCCATATACAGAACAGCTATGCATGATTTAATGAAAAGCAGCAAACAGACACAACATTGTATCACATTCTTTAATAAAAGGCTCATAAACAGGCAATAGGCTATACAGCTGGCTTAGCAGTTTCCCTGCCAAATAGGCAGGCCTACAAGGAAACTTGACATATCTCAACAGACGTTGAGTGTGCGAGGGGGTCTGTGTGCTGTGTAGTACCTTCCACAAAAATCTAGGCCTATCTTATGCTGTCTGGTCAAAAAGAGTATGACATTGTTGCCACCCGTAGCATTGAATGCAAGGGAAACCAGCGAGCATTTGGCCTCCTTTGATAAAAGAAAGTATAAAATAATAGCCAATCAGCTAGAGCTAAACTGAGTGAGCGCAACTGTGAATGGTCCTGGCACACCAAAAAAAAGAGTGAAGGGAAGCCAGTTGGACTTGTGGGTTTTACTTAATTCTCCGTACTGGACAATGATTATAACGGCGATTCTGATCCAACCATAAATTCATACTTTGAGCCCCTGGCCTGAGAGGATGGAAGTTCAATATGTAGCTAGATGTTGTAGGCTAATGTTAACTAGCTGGGTCATCGTTGCCCATTCATGAAAGGAAGTTAAAATCAAACTTTATTTGTCACATGCGCCGAATACAACAGGTGTAGACCTTACCATTAAATTCTTACTTACAAGCCCTTAACCAACAATGCAGTTCAAGAAAGAGTTAAGAAAATATTTACCAAATAAACTAAAGTAGAAAATAATAAAAAGTGACACAATAAAATAACAATAACGAGGCTATATTTAGGGGGTACCAGTACCGAGTCAATGTGCGGGGGTACAGGTAATTTGTGCATGTAGGTAGGGGTAAAGTGACTATGCACAGTGGGAAGCAGCAGTGTAAAAACTAATGGAGGGAGTGGGGGGGTCAATGTAAATAGTCCGGGTGGCCATTTGATTAATTGTTCAGCAGTCTTATGGCTTGGGGGTAGAAGCTGTTAAGGAGTCTTTTGGTCCTAGACTTTGTCAAAGACTCCAGTCACCCAAGTCATAGACTGTTCACTCTGGTACCGCTTGACATGCGGTAGCAGAGAGAAGTCTATGACTTGGGTGACTGGAGTCTGACAATTTTCGGGGCTTTCCTCTGACACCGCCTAGTATATAGGTCCTGAATGGCAGGAAGCTTGGCCCCAGTAATGTACTGGGCCGTACGCACTACCCTCTGTAGTGCCTTAAGGTCAGATGCTGAGCAGTTGCCATGCCAGGCGATGATACAACCGGTCAGGATGCTCTCGATGGTGCAGCTGTATAACCTTTTGAGGATCTGGGGACCCATGCCAAATCTTTTCAGGGGGAAAAGGTGTTATCGTGCCCTCTTCACGACTGTCTTGGTGTGTTTGGACCATGATAGTTTGTTGGTGATGTGGACACCAAGGAATTTGAAATTCTCGACCTGCTCCACTACAGCCACGTTGATGTTAATGGGGGTCTGTTCGGCCCGCCTTTTCCTGTAGTTCACGATCAGCTCCTTTGTCTTGCTCACATTGAGGGAGAGGTTGTTGTCCTGGCACCACACGGCCAGGTCTCTGACCTCCTCCCATTGGCTGTCTCATCGTTGTCGGTGATCAGGCCTACCACTGTTGTGTCGTCAGTAAACTTAATGATGGTGTTGGAGTCGTGTATTTCCACGCAGATGTGGGTGAACAGGAGGGGACTAAGGAGTACAGGAGGGGTCTAAGCACGAACCCCTGAGGGGCCCCAGTGTTGAGGATCAGCGTGGCAGAGGTGTTGTTGCCTACCCTTACCACCTGGGGGTGGCCCGTCAGGAAGTCCAGGATCCAGTTGCAGAGGGTGGTGTTTAGTCCCAGGGTCCTTAGCTTAGTGATGAGCTTTGTGGGCACTATGGTGTTGAACGCTGAGCTGTAGTCAATGAACAGCATTCTAACATACAGTGAGGGAAACAAGTATTTGATCCCCTGCTGATTTTGTAAATTTGCCCACTGACAAAGACATGATCAGTCTCTAATTTTAATGGTAGGTTTATTTGAACAGTGCGAGACAGAATAACAACAAAAAAATCCAGAAAAACGCATGTCAAAAATGTTATACATTGATTTGCATTTTAATGAGGGAAATAAGTATTTGACCCCTCTGCAATGACAGGGTATCCGGGATGATCCTGTTGATGTGAGCCATGACCAGCCTTTCAAAGCACTTCATGGCTACCGACGTGAGTGCTACGGGGCGGTAATCATTTAGGCAGGTTACCTTCGCTTCCTTGTGCACATGGACTATGGTGGTCTGCTTGAAACATGTAGGTATTACAGACTCGGTCAGGGAGAGGTTGAAAATGTCAGTGAAGACACTTGCCAGTTGGTCCGCGCATGCTTTGAGTACTCGTCCTGGTAATCCATCTGGCCCCGCGGCTTTGTGAATGTTGACCTGTTTAAAGGTCTTACTCACATCAGCTACCGAGAGCGTTATCACACATTCGTCTGGAACAGCTGGTGCTCTCATGCATGCTTCAGTGTTGCTTGCCTCGAAGCGAGCATAAAGGCATTTAGCTCATCTGGTAGGCTCGCGTCACTGGGCAGCTCGTGGCTGGGTTTCCCTTTGTAGTCCGTAATAGTTTTCAAGCTCTGACACATCCGACAAGCATCAGAGCCGGTGTAGTAGGATTCAATCTTAATCCTGTATTGACGCTTTGCCTGTTTGATGGTTCATCTGAGGGCGTAGCGGGATTTCTTATAAGCATCCGGATTAGTGTCCTGCTCCTTGAAAGCGGCAGCTCTAGCCTTTAGCTCGATGCGGATGTTGCCTTTAATCCATGGCTTCTGGTTGGGATATGTACGTACGGTCACTGTGGGGACAACGTCGTCAATGCACTTATTGATGAAGCCGATGACTGAGGTGGTATACTCCTCAATGCCATTGGATGAATCCCAGAACATATTCCTGTCTGTGCTAGCAAAACAGTCCTGTAGCGTAGCATCTGACCACTTCCGTGTTGAGCGAGTCACTGGTACTTCCTGCTTTAGTTTTTGCTTGTAAGCAGGAATCAGGAGGATATAATTATAGTCAGATTTGCCATATGGAGGGCAAGGGAGAGCTTTGTAGGCGTCTTTGTGTGTGGAGTAAAGGTGGTCTAGAGTTTTTTTTCCTCCTGTTGCACGTGTGACATGCTGGTAGAAATTAGGTAAAATGGATTTAAGTTTACCTGCATTTAAGTCCCCGGCCACTAGGAGTGCCGCTTCTGGTTGAGCATTTTCTTGTTTGCTTATGGCCTTATACAGCTCGTTGAGTGCGGTCTTACTGCCAGCATTGGTTTGTGGTGGTAAATAGATGGCCATGAATAATATAGATGAGAACTCTCTTGCTACAGCTTATCATAAGGTAATCTACCTCAGGCGAGCAATACCTTGAGACTTCTTTAATATTAGACATCGCGCACCAGCTGCTATTGACAAATAGACACACACCCCTGCCCCTCGTCTTACCAGACGTAGCTTCTCTGTCCTGCCGATGCATGGAAAATCCCGCCAGCTCTATATTATCCGTGTCGTCGTTCAGCCACGACTTAGTGAAACATAAGATATTACAGTTTTTAATGTCCCGTTGGTAGGATATTCTTGACCGCAGATCATCCATTTTGTTTTTCAATGATTGCACTTTGGCAAATAGAACGGATTGTAGTGGAATTTTACTAACTCGCCTACGGATTCTCAGAAGGCAGCCTGACCCCGCCCCCTTTTTCTCAGTATTTTCTTCACGCAGATGACGGGGATTTGGGCCCGTTCCCGAGAAAGCAGTATATCCTTCACGTCGGACTTGTTAAAGAAAGATTATTCGTCCATTGCGAGGTGAGTAATCGCTGTTCTGATGTCCAGAAGTTATTTTCGGTCATAAGAGACGGTAGCAGCAACATTTTGTATACAATAAGTAAAAAAAATAAGTTACAAACAACACGAAATAACTAACAAAATAGCACAGTTGGTTAGGAGCCTGTAAAACGGCAGCCATCCCCTCCGGCGCCATTATATCAAGTTAGGCTAGCAAGCAAGCATTTTAGCCAGGTAGCCTATGACAACAAAAAAATGAAATGCGTACTGTATGAAGGAGTCATAGACATGGAAGAGAGGAGGATGGCATTGGCATTTCTCTACAAGGAGGGTGAGTCAACATGTTTTCTTTCTACTTGCACACACACACCCACAGAAAAATCTGAACCATGGAATGCCAAACATATTTAGCTTACGTTGATTGGGCTAAATTGTTTTTGGTATCTTCTAGTTGTCACTGTATTAGACTAAGCATAGGTGATTTGATGATGTTGAAATATTGTAGTTGAAATGGTGCTGGAATAGTGGAGGCAGCTCCTGTTTTCTTTGCAACTTGCGGTAAATCTCTGTGGTTCTAAATCAATAGTTGTTTAGTAGTCTGAAAAGGTCAGAAACATTAACTTGCTTGACCATGCTGTAGATCATGTAACTGTTTGTTACATGCAATATGCTTTGTGGACTTCACCGGACAGAGGTTGCTCTCTGGTAGTGTGATGAAACAAAGGTGTGGTTGAATTTATTCTGCCACTGTGTCTTCTTATTGTCTCAGCCTTAGGCCTATATATCACAGTCGCAAGGCATATTAACTAACAGGTTTTAGAGCAAACAATGGCTTTTTTTTCTGGCTTCCCCAGTGATTTAACCACGCACTGCTACTGATATTACTGTAACATTGTGTCCCTATTGTACTGTATGGCACTGATTGTCCTGTCTATAACATCATTTGTTCACATAAAACAAGTATTCCATTTTATATTATGCTGAATCAGCTACTGAGCACATTTTTCTGTATACTGATCTTATTCTTACACCACTGCAGTGATTCGGTTGTAATGTAAATTGCAAAAAATATAAATTGCCAAAATATAAATATTACAAATCTAAGCGTATTTGGACTGATTGTCCAACATGATCAAGATTGTTTCAGTTGTAGTATTTGTGGCTGTTGATATTGCGTGAGCATGCACGTGAATGGTGGTATTTTGCAAGCACCACATTGATGTGATTGTTTGTGGCTTTTGGGTGCCTAAGGGTCACTTTCACTGTTATGTAAACAGGGTTGTGTAAGGTAGTAAAGGGTACAGGTGTGAGCTATGGTCCGGTCCCTGGGAATGTTGTATAATAAGGTGGTTGGGTAGCTTGTTTGACTATGGGCTATGGTGGGTGAAGAGTGAGTGGGAGTGAGGAGGATATATTATACTGTAACGGGCTGTACAGAGGCCTCTGTCATCCTGGCTTGGAGGTTTCTGTGGTGCTTCTTTAATGTCGTCACCCTGGAACCCTTTGAGGAGTAGTCTTCCATGGGGTACTGGAGCTGGAGCGAACGGTACCGGGCTCTGGTGGCCACTTTCTCTGGCCAGCCATACTCTCGAAACAAGATCTACACATGGGAATACAAATCTGTCTGACTTGTGCGTAAAAACAGAATTGTGTGTACAATGTGCATGACCTTTGCTCCACTAAAAGCTAAAAGTTCGTCAACACCAGCCAGAGAGGCTTGTAGGAAGTCAAAACAAAAAAGGCAGTGACTTTCTCAGCTGCTACAGAATCACAGTGTTCACAGAATGTCATCAATACAATAGAACAGTGAATAATCAGTGTGTCCTAGGTCCTTGTACCCCCATTATAGTAGTAATCAACAGATATGACAATAATCCAGAACATTCAGCATCAACCCGCACCTTGAGTGTCACAAACAGAAAACTGAAAATCATGTGTATTACAGAAAGGAAAAATATAGTGGTGGAAAAAGTTCCCAATTGTCATACTTGAGTAAAAGTAAAGATACCTTAATAGAAAATTATTCAAGTAAAAGTGAAAGTCATCCATTGAAATAATGCTTGAGTAAAAGTATTTGGTTTTAAATACACTTAAATATCAAAAGTAAATGCAATTGCAAAAATATAGTTAAGTATCAAAAGTAAAAGTATAAATCACTTTAAATCGCTTATATTAAGCAAACCAGATGGCACAAGTGTTTGTTTTTTTGTTTTTTTACGGATAGCCAGGGGCACGCTACAACACGCAAACATAATTTACAAACGAAGCATTTGTGTTTAGTGAGTCCACCAGGTCAGAGGCAGTAAGGATGACCAGGGATGTTCTCTTGATAAGTGTGTGAATTGGACCAATTTCCTGTCCTGCTAAGCATTCAAAATGTAATGAGTACTTTTGGGTGTCAGTGAAAATGTATGGAGTAAAAAGTACATTATTTTCATTAGGAATGTAGTTGTCACAAATTCAGCCGAGGCTGCCCCTCCTCCTTGCTCGGGCAGGTTTCGGCGTTCGTCATCACCGGCTTACTAGCCACTACCGCTCCATTTATCATCACTCCATTTGTCTTGTCTTGTCTTGTCAATCACACACACCTGGTACTCATTCCTTCATTAGTCTGTGTATAAGTGTTCCCTCTGCCCCCTGGTCCTTTGTGAGTGAGTAGCTCGGTTGAGCTACTCTTTCCTTGTATGTAGCCAAGGTGGATATTTCCCTTGTGCTAGTTTCGTTTACACTGTACACTGAATAAACTCTGGATTTCGGTGTTTTACCTCCTGCGCCTGACTCCGTCATTCACACCTCATCACAGTAGTGAAGTAAAAGTTATAAAAAATATAAAAAGTAAAGTACAGATACCCCCCAAAAAACTACTTAAGTAGTACTTTAAAGTATATTTACTTAAGTACTTTCCACCACTGCCCCACAGCAACCCTTTTGACTATATTAGCCCACACAGCTACACGGATGCGCTTTCATGCTAGGTTTAGGACCTCATATATAAGCTTATAGAGACCCCAACTGATGTATAGAACAGTTTTAAAACTATCTACTTTCGTTTAAATACAAGCATAATGTA